>NC_064849.1:123925660-125125660 GCF_024139225.1 Suncus etruscus
CCTAATGTCTAACAAGCAGTTTTCACCATATAGTTCATAATCATCTGTGTGGGGTTGATCTGGTAACTTTGGCACTCTAAAAATAACAAATCTTAAAAAAAAAAGTATGATTATACTATATAAATTATAGTTTTCTTTCTCCTTATTTTTTTGGCCACACGCAGAAGTGCTCAGGGCTTACTTCCAGTTCTGCACTCAGGGATCACTCCTACTTGACTCAGAGGACTATATGGAATGCAAGGGATCAAACCTGGTTTGTCTGCATGCAAGGCAAACTCCCTTCCCACTGTACTATCTTCTAGCCCCATATTTTCTTTCCTCTTTTGACTTTAGATGTTATTCTATGTCATCAGTTCCCAAGCTTAATTGATCTACCACCCTTTTTTTTCAGGAAAAAAAATCCCATAGTCCTTCCCTGGGAGCCTACTTTAAGCAAACAGAGAGTCCTCCAATTGCACCCAAAAGCTACTACCAGCCCTGCATCATTTCAGTCCTCCTGAAAGCACTTTGGAAAACACTTCTTCGTGTGATTCTAATCCTGACAGTAAACTCACTCACTTAGGCACACACTAGTGTGTGTTTACCAGATTTGTTCTTTTGTTTGGGTTGTTTTGCAGGGCCTTTTTTTTTTGGTAATAATTTACAGTAATTTCAGATTTGATTTCAGGATTTTTTTGCTTTTCAAGGGAGTAATTACACTCATACAAATAGATTACTATGTGAACATTCCAAGGCTTGGTAAATGTCTATTAAAGCTATATTAGAAAACTTAAAGTTAATTGGTGTTTATTCACTGGAGCAAGTTCATGACTTTAGTTTTCTCCTGGAGTGTGAAACTTTAGTAAATGATCAATCATATCTTTTATTAGAGCTAAAAAACAAAGTTAAGTATATATAAATAATCTACATATTTTATTATATAACAATGCACCATTGTAATATAATATAATACGTAGAGCCTTTATTTAGCTGGATAGCAGGGAATAAATTTATATTATTTAAATTTTTGGGCATACTTTATTAAAATGAGAATCCTTTAGATAACATCAAAATTTCAAGATAACACCAACAATAATCAGACCACCCAGAAAATAATC
This sequence comes from Suncus etruscus, assembly GCF_024139225.1. Classification (NCBI taxonomy): domain Eukaryota; kingdom Metazoa; phylum Chordata; class Mammalia; order Eulipotyphla; family Soricidae; genus Suncus; species Suncus etruscus. The sequence goes on from NC_064849.1 coordinate 123,926,758, forward strand.
AATCTAATTGTTATCTTAATTAAATTATCAGATGTTCTTAGCTTTCATGTCAGTTTTCATTCATTGATTAATGAAAATGGGAATTGAAGGTCTGGAGCAATGCAAAATGGGTAGAGCATTTGCCTTGCACACAGCTGAACCAGGTTCAGTCTCCAGCATCCCATATGATCTCCCAAGCCTGCCAGGAGTGATTTCTGTGCACAAAACCAGGAGTAACCCCTGAGTGCTGCCAGATGTGGCCTAAAAACAAAACAAAAAAAGAAAGAAATGAAAATGTGAATTGAGTGTTCACAATTTTTTGTGCCAAAATAGTGTTCAGTAAGGGTTTTGGCATCAACTCTTCTCTGTTTTTGTGGATCTGGAATTCAGTGAGTAGTAACTAGTTGGATGACTCTAGCCAGCATCTTCCCTGTGCTTTGTGTGAAGTTGTGGCTAGGGATTGAGGCAGCTAAAGTCTAACTAGGCATCTCTCACCACTTTATTTTGGGGCATTTTGGTGGGGTATCTCGGTAGATGCCTCATGGTTGCCTCACTTGGGCATCCTCATAGCATGGCAGCATGAGAGTTGTCAGAGCTTCCTGATGACACATTAGGCTTCTCCCAGACAGGTATTCCAACAAACTCCCTAGAAGCTGCATTGCATGATGTGATGGGGCTTCACTTCAGTCCTGTACAGATAGACTAGCCACTGCTCTTTTCAGAGAATCAAAGGACACCTGATTTTAGTCTATAGTCTCAAAAATAATTTGCAGTCATGTTTCAAACCTCCAGAATAAGTAGTTGGTTGACCAGTTGGAAAGATGAAATTATAGTAGGGCATGAGACTAATCAGTGTGCTGTTGACTTCCCTCCTCCTTCCTGGTATGTGGCTGGCAAAACTGCTTGACATTTATAGAGCACTGTAGCCACTGATTTCACATTAAAGTCACATGAATCTATGCGCAAGTGTTTTTTTAATGCATAGAAACTGAAGCTCATTAACAATAATTTTCCAAGAGCCACTGGGGTGCCAGAAATTATGCAGATTTTTATATGAAACGCCACTAGGGAGTGAGGGATCGTGTTTAATTCTATTTTGCACTCCCTGGCACACATGACTGACATAAACTAAAGTGAGAAACAGCAGAAAAAAAGTTTTCAAAAAGTCATTTAAAAAAGCCTTAAAAAAAAAGCCTTTAGTAATTGACACCTACATATTGCCTCTTCAAATTTTGAGGATGATAATTAAAGTGGTACTGTAGGCATATTGGAACTGTACTCAATTACAAATTTAAAGAATGTATGTCAGTCAGCTTTCTTTCTTTGAGGCTCCACCTGGCATTGCTTAGGGGCTACTCCTGGTTAGCTGCTGGTTGTCACTTACTAGTCACTTACTAGAAGGGGCATGTAGTGCTGGGGATTGAACTCGGTTTCATGAATGCAAACATGTGCTCAGCACTTTGAGCTATCTCCATGACCCCCGTCACATTTTTTAAACTTTTTTTTATTTTATTATTATTTACTTCTATTATATATTTTCGGGTTTTGGGACACACCTGGCTACACTAAGAGCTTACTCCTGGCTCTGTGCTCAGGGATCACTCATAGTGTCCTCAGGGACCTTATGGGATGCCAGGTTTGGAACCCAGATCAGCCACATGCAAGGCAAGTGCCTTACTCACTAGAATTACCACATGGATCCCTTTTAAACTTTTATTTATTTATTTATTTATTTTGGCTTTTGGGCCACACTCATTTGATACTCAAGGGTTACTCCTGGCTAAACGCTCAGAAATCGCCCCTGGCTTGGGGGAATCATATGGGATGGCGGGGGAGCGAACCGTGGTCCTTCCTTGGTTAGTGCTTGCAAGGCAGACACCTTACCTCTAGCACCACCTTGCCGGCCCCATTTTAAACTTTTTTTAAAGTAGCTGCTGATCTTGGGAAAATCATTCAACCACAGTTGTCTGATCTGTAAAATGTGTATACAAGCGCAAGCGCGCGCACGTGTGTGTGTGTGTGTGTGTGTGGTTGTGTGTGTGTGTGTGTGTGTGTGTGAGAGAGAGAGAGAGAGAGAGAGAGCTCACCCTATTACATAAAATATTTTTCTTATAGGATTCAGTTAGAGAGACACTAAATCTTGTCAACCTGGAGATTAAAATAAGAGCCTTGCTGCCAAATTATATAAGTTTGAAAATTTATATCTTAGCTTTTATCCTTGCCTCTCAAGAGAAGAAGCTTCACCCCAGAGGGCCCAAGGATTGCTTCACATTCAAGTGGATTAAATTATTGTTCCAGATTAAAGGTGCAGAGACTGGAGCAATAGTACAGTGATCAGACTTGCATGTGACCCACTCAGGTTTGATCCCCCAAACTCTCTATAGTCCCTCAATTTCTTTCAGGAATATACAGTTAAGAGAAAAGCCAAATGAGGACTAAAAAGAAAGGTGCAGCTACAAATGAACAGTTGAGAAGTATTGACTGATTCCTTCTTGGAAATTCATTGGGCAGTCATTCAGACCTTGCCTGGAGAGGCTAGACAGAATAATATCGTCTCACTTAGGACAAGTGTGTGCTAAAGAAGCACATTGTACTAATGTCTTCCTCCTGCCTACCAGTTAGAGATTTCCCCAGACTTCAAAGAGTCATTAGCAAGAGGAGATCTGGCTGGAATTGAGTCTGAATTTTATTTTGTTTAGTTTAGGATCCACACCTAGTTCAAGGGCTTTCTCCTGGCTTTTAGCTCACTGATTTCTCCTGTTAGTGCTCAAGAGACCATATGTGGTGCCAGGAACTAAACCAGAGCCGATAACAAAATCTCTCCAGCCTGATTTTTTTTAAGTATCCCTTTTGTGTTAATCATATGTTTTGGTATAAACAACTAGTCATACTTCAAGTTAACTCAGCACTGTGGATCTATTGTTTGATCTGCTCACGATTACATTACCTCTCGGGGGAGTCATCCTTTCATAAGCTTTGAGTTCTGTGCTGAGTGTACTTGTAGGCTTTGGGGAACTTTGCTTCTAGTGGCACCTGGTATGCAAATCTGTCCTGATGAAGCACAGCATAGAGACAGATTTCTGCTCACATCCATTGCTGGTCAGGCTCATGCTGAACATGGTCCTGAACTTTGGGCCTAGTATGGCCAGTTAGACCCCAGGACTCCAGATGCCCTTGGTGCTCTGTGGGGCTGGGTCTGGCTCCTGCCTGTCTCAGGCCTCTGTTCTGGATCTCAGCAGGTTCCCTGGGGTCCTGAACAGCTTAACCCAGTGTTTGTCAAGCTTCTCACCAGGGATAATTTTTCCTCTCCCATGCACTGCACAGAGCTACTACGTAGATTCTCCCCAGTGGCACAGCATCCAGGATCATGCTGTGTAGAGTTAGAGGAAGCCACACCTCAGGACAGACTTGCCGGCACTGTTACAGTCAGCCTTGATCCACACACAGCTGCCCTGATTTGAACTGCTCTCTGTCCCTAAGGGAGTCAGCCCACAGCCCGTCTCCCTGGCCCTTCTGGGTTTCTGCCCATTGCAGGCACCTGCTGCTAGGATCCCACAGTGTGCCAATAGCAACTAGGGAAGGTTCCAACTGCAGTCAGGCCAACATGCCCAGAAACTCTTCAAGGACACAAAAGGAGATTAAGCAGGGGGTGGAGGAAAGGAAGTCTAGCTGTTCTCTGCCTTCACTGAAAATACTCAGAAGAAACTCAGAAATGACAAAATGACAGAAAGATCCTTTGGCATTGTGGGAAGCCTATTGTTAAGATTTTATCTAGCTATAGTCTATCCCAAGTGTTTTATTGCTATACATAATACTGCTTAGGCAAAGGGAGAAATAGTCATATTAAGTAGTACCTCCAGGGACCAGAGCAATAGCACAGCAGTAGGGTGTTTGCCTTGCATACAGCCAACCCCAGACAGACCTTGGTTCAATTCCTGACATCTCATATGCTCCCCCGAGCCTGCCAGGAGTGACTTCTGAGCACAGAGTCAGGAGTAACCCCTGAGCACTGCTGGGTATGACCCAAAAAAACCAAACAAACAAACAAAAACAAAGTAGTACCTCCAAATAAAGTCAACTCTATGTGCTGCACAAAAGGTAAAGATAAATTCAGAATTATTACTTACAGAGGTAAGCACAGTCATCTAAAATGCAAACTTGAGTCAGAGAGATAGTACTGGAAACCCAGTTCAATCCCTAAGACTGCATGTGGCTCCCTGAACACCACCTGGGGTCACTTCTGTGACCACTAATGTAAACACTAAAGCTCATATCTTTTGAAGATTTAACGAGTTGGAAAACTCTAAGGTGGTAGTCCAGATCTTTTTCAGACAGAGTAAAGCCAGTGGTATCTTGCTGAGTCTTCAGAGCTCAAGAAAGAAGTTCTCATTGGCTCTCAACCAAGTTGAATCTATTACCCAGCTACAGTCTGGAGTCTGCATCCTGCCAGGGCCTGGACAGTCACCCAGAGGTGCCATGTCTATTATGCCACCTGTGTTAAAGAAACATTGATCCTTTTATGATCTTACCGTGGCTGCAAGGGATTTTCCATTTTCTTCCAGGGCCCTTCATACTGTAAGCATTGTTTATGTCACTGTGTGCAAATTCAAATGGAAAGGCCAGCTTGCCTTTTCGTTGTGCACTGCTGACTCATTTTCCCAAGGTGCTTGTTCAGATGCAGCTTATTGTAGGTCCTTGGTTTCTCCTGCCAAATGGCAGAAAGATGCTTTTGAAGTGTTGGAAGCTTTTTGCTGAGGTGTTATCCAACTGTCCTTGTTTTGGTGTGTTGGCAAAGAGTCTTACTCCCCATTTGTATAGGAGTTGCCTATTACTTCAGTGCCTGCCTCTCAAGTGGAACCAGGTTAGCAAATAATAGAAAATGAAATGCAGATGATTGGTGATAAGGAATATATTTCATGGGGGAAGACCACTCAGTCATAGAAAGTGCCCAGAACGAGATTATGCAAATATTTCTATTATCACACTTTCAAATGGTACAGGCATGCTCAATTCTGATCCCAGGCAAAGCAATTCTAGGTAGCTTTTTATTTATTTAATTTTTTCTGTTTTAAGTGAACAGAAGTTCACTAAAGCATAAAAGAAATTAGGTCTTCAAAAGGCCTAATAATCATCACCTCTGAGCTTCATAGCCCAGCAGATAGAATGAATAAATTTGCTTTGGCCTCCCAGTTTATCATTTACCCAGCCACTGTGGGAATAGAAATGATTGTCATACTTTTTAATTTCAGGAAACCTGTGATTTGGGCAAGATAAAGCCTGAAGCCAGAAGGTACTTGGAAAAGTCAGTTAAAATGGGAAAAAGGAATGGGCTCCATCTACCAGAACAAGTACAGAATGTGAGTTTACATTTCCTTTTCTTATTGGGGTGGAGAATAGACAAAGCAAAATGCAAGAGAGATCAAGAAATAGAAATAATACATGCTTTGTAATACAGGAACTAACCATAGTAAAAATCCACTTATAGTGTATTTGGTGTCAAATAATTATTAATCCTACAACTTCTGTTAACCTCAGGGTGACTAGCAAACAGTTAATAATATAATTTTTAAAAATCATACCCAAGTTTTGTTTTTTCCTTATGTGCTGGGCCTATTTCCCCTGCTTCTTCAATAGCCTGCTCAACATATTAGTAGTTGATTTATAGTTTCACTCCCTGGGCCATACAGAGACAGGCCACTGAAAATAAAATCTGTATTAAGATGGAGAGATTTTGCAGGAAATGTGCACTGATGAAGGTTGTTGTACATTGTATGATTGTGACTCTATCATGAACAACTTTATCTGTGGAAAGAACTGTAGTAGGAACACCCTTGTAACCATGGAGTTTGACTTAAAAAAAAAAACTTTGTTTTTTTGTTTTGGAGTTATACATGGTGATCTTCAGGGTTTACTCCTGGCTCTAAGCTCAGGGATCACTTTTGACAGTGCTTGGGGGACTGTAAGGGATGCTGGGGAATCCAACCTAGGTTAATCATCTGCAAGGCAAATACCCTACCAACTGTATTATTGCTCTTTCCACAGATGAAGAGTTTTAAAAACGTTGCATCTGTTGTTGGGGGAAGGCTCATTATTTTGTTGTTGTTGTTGTTGTTGTTGTTGTTGTTTTGGTTTGGTTTGGGGCCACATCCAGCGGTGCTCAGGGGTTATTCCTGGCAGGCTCTGGGGACCAATTGGTATGCCAGGAATCGAACCCAGCCTGGATCGGCCCAGCCATGTGCAAGGCAAAATGCCCTACTGCTGTGCTATCTCTCCAGCCCCTAAGTCATTCTTAATTTTTAACAGTACTTTGAAATTCATTGTGCAAACCTGTTACCTTTTTGTAAAAACCAGAAGTCTTAAATGACTTTGGCTGGAGAAATAGACTTTGCCTTTCATGCAGAAGGACAGTGGTTCAAATCCCAGCATCCCATATGGTCCCCTGTGCCTGCCAGGGGCGATTTCTGAGCATAGAGCCAGAAGTAACCCTTGAGCATTGCCGGGTGTGACCCAAAAACCGGAAAGAAAAAAAAAAAAAAAAGAAGCCTTATGGTTAATATATTTCCTCTTTAAGGTAGAAAGACCAACTGTAGAAAGTGCTTCTCAAATTTTTTTCTTTTATGTTGTCTTTCAAATGGTTCTTAGGATGCCCAGGGGTCCTTCCCAGCAATCCGGAGCCAACTACGCCTATACGTTTTTTTTTTTTTTAATTTACTAAAAGAAAATGCGTCACATAGTTGACCAAAATAGTCTCTGATTTGATATAGCCCCTACATTTCTTAGTCCTTAAAATGTACCTCTGTTTCTAATATGTCAGGAAGATCGTCTTTTTTGTGACATACAGACACTCATGGACACACTTGTGAAGAGTTCAGGGAGTTATTTTATCAAGCACACTCTAAATGTGTTCCTGGTACTTAGGTACAGAAGCTGATCTTGGCTGATGATGCTAGTAATGGAAGTTTTATTATATTATTAATGTCTTATATTTTTCCTCTTCATTTCAGGAAATCAAAGCAATGAAGAAAAGAATGAGTGAGCTCTGCATTGACTTTAACAAGAACCTCAATGAGGATAATACTTTCCTTGTATTTTCCAAGGCTGAACTTGGTAAAATGTGCTTTTGCTTGACTGAATTATACACTTAAGGCAAATAATATTGTCTCAGACTCTGCCAAGTGACAGATCAGAGAATTATATTTAAAGAGTGGTCCAGGTGGGGCCAGAGAGATAGTACAAAGGATGAAGCACTATAAGGGATCACTGAGTGCAGAGCTAGGAGAAAGTCCTGAGCACAACTGGGTATCCTCCTTAAATAAATAAATAAACAAAGCAAAAAATCAAAAAATCATCCAGTTGGAGCAGAGTTAATGCAGTGGTTAAGGCACTTGCTTTGTAAGCAGCCAGCCCTAGTTCAATCCTGGTATCTCATATGATCCCTCAAGCATCTTCAAGTATGACCCCTGAGTACAGAGCCAGGAATAAGCCCTGAGCACTGCCGGGTGTGATCCAAACTTGACCATGCCACACTTCTCACAAAACTGGTGCAGGCACCAGGGATGTAGCAAGTGATAATCACACACGCCTTATATTTGTTAGATCCTGGATTTGTTCTCTGACATCACAAAAAATAAAAATAAAGCAAACAACCACCTAAATTTTAAACTTATAGACTTACAAACCATAGAAATAGCACTTGCCTTACACACAGCCAACCCGGGTTTGAGCCTCAGCATCACCTATGATCTCCAAGTACCACCAGGATATATCTCTGAATCCAGAGTCAGGAGTAAACCCAAGCACAACTGATTATGCCACCCTCCAAAATAAAGTTGTTTCTGGAGGTTATTATTTTTTTTTTGGTGACTTATACTTGGTATGAGTTAATAGCCTTTAGCACCTTGAAATTTCTTGTTTTGCCCTCTATATCATAGCCTATACTAGCCTCTTCTTTTGTTTCGTTTTTGTTTTGGGCCACACCCAGTGATGCTCAGGGGTTACTCCTGGCTATGTGCTCAGAAATCGCTCCTGGCTTGCGGGACCATATAGGACTTCAGAAGATTGAACCGTGGTCTGTCCTAGGTTAGCGCATGCAAGGCAGACGCACTACTGCTTGCACTACCACTGTAGCCCCAATACTAGCCTCTTCTGCTCTAAAACTTTCTTGGCTTAATTTTGTCTGTTCTCCATCAAAACTCCATCTGTACAACTTTACTGAGATATATTCATATTTCGTATTAGCTCTTCCTATGCCATTTGGCTTCTAGAGGTTACTCCCATTCCAATAACATCAAATGTATTATTGCCATGTTTCTTGAATTTAATTTACTCCACAGGGTTCCTGGAGTTTCTCAAAGGCACTATGCTGATGCTAAACAAACCAAGAATGAGTGGAAACATTGATGTATGAGAAAATGATCTTTTTCAGGTGCTCTTCCTGATGATTTCATTGACACTTTAGAAAAAACAGGTGATGGCAAGTATAAAATCACCTTAAAATACCCACACTATTTTCCTGTCATGAAGAAATGTTGTATCCCCGAAACCAGAAGGAAGATGGAAATGGCTTTTCACACAAGGTGCAAAGAGGTACTAGAAATGTTTGTCTTTCTTTGGTTCTTACAAAATATTTTCAGAAAGGGTTTGTTTACCAGTGTTGAAGTCAGCTCAGGGACTGATATTTTTGGGAGGTGCTTCTTCTGTTTACACATTTGTTTTTGTAATATCTGAGATCAGTCCAAGACTTTGCACATGTGAAAGCATATGCTTTACCAGGGAGCTACATCTCCAGCCCCTAATATTCCTTTTTGTGTAAGCATTATATTTCCTGATTCCTCAGATATGAAAATTTTTTAAGAGTTTGTTGTTTGTTGGCAACTTTTGTGGTTTTAGCCCTACCAGGGGTCTCAAACTCAATTTACCTGGGGGCCACAGGAGGCAAAGTCGGGGTGATCCTTGAGTGCAAAGTCAGTAGTATGCCTTGAACATTGGGGGGTGTGATCCAAACAACTAAAACAAAACAAAACAAAAAAAGATTTCTCTAGGGCAGGGCCACAAAATGTTGTATGGAGGGCTGCAAATGGCCCGAGGGCTGCGAGTTTGAGACCCCTGCCCTAGACCAAACTATGGTGGGGAAAAAATATGACAGGGGCTAAGTTAAGTAGACTCTTCCATCTTCTCCCAAGCCAACTGCCCAGAGTTGATAAAGACTTCTCTCCTCAACCCTGTGACATTCAGGGTCATTCTAGTTGTCTCCATTTCCCAGCCTGTTGAAAGGATGTAAAGAAAGTCTAGAGTAAAAATGAATCTTCAGGAAGGAAAAGACTTGGTAGTGGTATAACTGAATCCTCTCCTTTCCAATTGACCATAACTCTACTGTGTGTTCATATATGGCCACAAAAGGCTGGGGAGTATAGTTGGCAGCTGCATGCTTCAGTTGACAGCAATCTGCTCCACAGAGAATCGCACTGCTGTAAAGAAGAATTTGCAATGGATTCCCAGTATTAGTTTGCAGGCTTCCCCACAGTGTGCTTCTCTGATTATGCAGACCACGATGCACACCACTTTTCAAATATAGAATCTACTCATCATCTGTCAGACCCCACAAGTTAATGCGTTAAGCTCAAAGACAAGAATCTTCAAGCAGTATGAAGTCCTGTTCAGTTAGAGTTTCAGGATTTCACATTTGTTGAATGTGAAATTGTATATGCTCTACTTAACCCCAACACACATCTTCAGTGATCAAATAGGAACAAAGCCACCATACTGGAAAAAATGTCCCATTTGAAAAGGAATGAATTGGAAGCACCAAAGGCCCAATTTTCAAATGCTGTTTTGCCGGAATCCTAAGGATTCTAGACTCTGGAGAAGAAACTCTGAGGACAGCATGTTAGGGATGTTTGGACCTACTTTCTGCCAGGAGTTCCTTTGGCACTTGTACTTCCTGGCCACTGATTTTGCTGAAGGGAATATTCATTGCTCTCCACAACCACATCCGGAGCAGCTGCTAGTGGAGATTTCTGCTAATGCCAGTCTGAATTCTGAGGGTTGCTCTCAGGATTAAATATCACACACTTTTATAGGCAGTTTGGCAATAAAGCTCCCTCAAATAAATCTAGTAAGTTTTTTTGTCTACTTGCTTCTAGTCAGGCAATACTAGAATAAACCCCCAATTCCCATTTTGGAGCCAGTCTATCAAATCGTTTGGTGTCCTAGCTTTATTTTGTCATGGAATCTACATCCAGACTCTCTGAAGGCTTGAGAAGGAAGATAGCTTCCTGCACTCTTGTCTCTGCAACTCAAGAGTTCTGAGTGGCAGTCTTTTCTCCTGTACTAAGAGCACTGTGCTGTGAGCATTTTCAGCCACTCAAAGCCTCAACTGTGGGTCATGGGTGATCCTTTCTTAATAAGGCTTTTCTTCCATCTTGCAGGCGGTTGAGGTCTTCCTTAAGTTCTTCTCTCCCATTTTATCTTTCTGAAAACCACAAATTCCAACAAATGTGCACCAACATTAATTTTCCTACTTAGTTGTCTAAAAGCACAGGCTTAGTTGATAACTGACCTGCCTTCCAAATTGTGGCATGCAAACCTTACAGCCTTTGTTGTCCAGAGTTGAATGAGGAAGACCAATTTGTGAGCCTTTAACATGTCTTCCCTTTCCATTCCTGTACATGTTTCACTTTTGTGATAGAAGCATCTTGTTCTCATATCAGTCTTCATAGGTATTAAGACATAGGGCAAGTTACTATATAAAAGTCAGCCAAAAGGCACAATGTCTCAAAGAAGAAAAGTGAATTTTTATCCTGACAAATTCATAGCTACCAAAGACTCCAGAGAGTGGGGAATAATGTAGTTGTTATTGCTGTTGCTAATGATGGGGACTAGCCTGATGGGAGCATGATGAGGAGTGTGCACTTTCAGAGAAGGAACCCAGGGCTTCACACAGGAAAGGTTTGCCTTCTATCGAGCCATATCCCAACCCTAGGAATACATTATTGCTTAATCATTATTACCAAGTTTCTATGTTTTGGTGGGGAGGGTTGGTACTTTGCCAATAAGGGCCCATAGTTCAATGCCAGGGTTTAATGTGGTGCTAGCTGGCTCCTGCAATGCTAGGATATTCCAGATCACTCTGGCAGTGATCAGGGACCTCCAGAGATGCATCCTGGCATCCTGTCATGGTTAGAGAACCATACAGTAGGTACCAATGATTGAACCACGGTCAGCCATATTCAAAGAATGCACCTTAATGTTACCCTGTATTTTCGAGCACTACAAATATTTTTATTCTAAGTTTATGATAACTAAAATTTTATTAAAGCAGCATAGCTATCAAACCTCAGATTGAAGAATTTTATTTCAGGGATTATGGCTACAACTCATATGCTTTCCATATGGGGAAAGCATTGCCTTGCATAATCAGAGCCTCAAGTTAAATTCAGATCCCCAAACACCACTGAGCGTAGCTGTGGTGACCCCTACACACCACTAGCCCCAAGAGCAATGCAGTTGCTGTATCTTTCACTTGACCATTGGGCCAACACTGTTACCTGGAATGTTGCCAGGAGATCCCCTTCAACTTACCTCCACTACTGCTAAGGAGGCTCCCAAAACAAAAAGACTCAAGAGCATAAATTAAAAATCAACCATTTCAAAAACAAAATGTGTCATGATTTTTTAAACTGCAGTAATCCAATGAAATTATTAGTTGTAGTTCTCTATAAACATCTGACAGTTTTACCAACCTGAATTTGCATGAAATAACTCTTCTTTGATGCTTTGGATCTAATTATGTGTCACCTTCATTGTTGTTGTGACTGTGGCTTGTCATTATAGGAAAACACTGTGATTCTGCAGCAGCTGCTCCCACTGCGGGCCAAAGTGGCCAAACTCCTTGGCTATAACACACATGCTGATTTTGTCCTCGAACTGAACACAGCGAAGAGTACAAGTCATGTAACCACCTTTCTAGGTTAGTTCCTCCTGTGCTGAGTCCTTTGTGTATTCTCCTTTTTTATCTTGATGACTGTTTTTTGAACATGATGCACTTATGCAGAGGATTTCAGAGCATACCTAATATGTCTTTAGGACATCCAATTTCTTATTCAAGAGAATTGTATTTTGTGGGGGACAGGGAAACCATACATGGCAGTGCTTCTGATTAATCCTGTCTTTGCACTCAGGAATCATTCCTGGCATTGCACTGGGGACCATAAGGGATTCTCGGTATTGAACCTAGGTTGACCTGCCAACTGTACTATCTCTCCAGTCATCAGACAAATGCATTGATCACTTACTTTGCTTTATATGCTTGACTTGACTCTAACACTGGAATGGGAAATAATCACAGGCCATTTGAGTCTTCATAACATCATTTTTAAGCTGTAAAATACAGGCAGATTGATCCCAGCCAGTCTACAAGAAGTATTCATGCAAAAAAAAAAAGAAAGAAAAAAGAAAAAAATTAAAAGAAAAGGGGCCGGGAAGGTGGCGCTAGAGGTAAGGTGTCTGCCTTACAAGCGCTAGAGTAGGACGGACCGCGATTCGATCCCCCGGCGTCCCATATGGTCTCCCCAAGCCAGGGGCGATTTCTGAGCTCATAGCCAGGAGTAACCCCTGAGCGTCAAACGGGTGTGGCCCAAAAACCAAAGAAAAAAAAAAATAAAGTATACATGTCTGTCTTTCATGGACCATGACCAAGGCTATATACCACATGGTCTCACAGGCCTTAGATAGCTTGCATTAAAGGGTGGTTGCCGTGCATGTTACTGACATGGCTTTTGTTTCATTTAGTCTTGAATTTTGACTCGGTTTTTTTTGTTTTAAATTTTATTTGTGGCTCCATTATTTACAATACTGTTCATGATAGGGTTTCATGCATAGAACATTCTAACATCATGTACTTCTCCATTGTTGTCACCTCTATCTGTCTTTCAGCTCTATAGACCAGTTCTCAGGTCTTGTCTTTATTTGTTATTACCTGTTTTTTTATTCCACATATAGAGAGATCATTCTTTGTCCTTTTCCTTCTGCCTTGACACCATTGAGCAGGATACTGATTGGGTTTTAATAATATTTCCTGAAAAAACATGTAGGGTTCTGACAGAGTGTTAGAGTGTTACTCTTAGTTTTGTTCACTACCCTACCATATTTGATTGCTAGGTAAGATGCTTGATGGTTAGGTATTAATATATATATATATATATATATATATGTGTGTGTGTGTGTGTGTGTGTGTGTGTGTGTGTGTGTGTAGAGAGCTTGATTTTATATATGTAAAAATCAATGAAAAAATAAAACTTAAAAAATAAACATCTTATATTATAGAAGCTACTTGTTAATTTATTAAGCAGTACAAACTAAAACTGTTCTCTAAAAACAGGGGCCAGAGTGATAGTACAGCATTTAGGACCCTTGCCTTGTGTACAGCTGATGTGGGGTTCTATCCCCGACACCTTATTTGGTCCCTTGAATACCACCAGAGTGATATCTGACTGCAGAGCCTGGGGCATAACCCCTCTGCATCTCCAAGCATAGCTCAAAACTCAAACAAAAACTTGATTTACATTTAAAAATTATTTTTTCACCAGTCTTCTTTAAAGTATGGTTCTGATATCTGTGACATTGTCATTAATCTCCTATTTTCTTCCCCATTCCTGTCCTTACCTAGCTGAGACTATTCCAACACATACTCTATTTCTTTATTTCATCTTTATTGTTTGTTTTTCTTTTACTTTTTCTTTGGTGTTGTGCCACAGCTGGAAGTGCTCAGTGATTGCTTTTGTCTCTGCACTCAAAAATTACTCTTAGTGGGCTGGGCGGACCATATGGATGCTAGGTATCAAACCTGGGTCAGCCATGTACAAGATAAATGACCTACCCACTGTAATATCACTCTGGTCCCTCTCTGTCTTTTTCATCTTACTAGAAATGTTTGAATAACAGTCATAGTATGATACTAATACTTGTTAAAATCTTCTCAATCAGTTTATCAAAGTGTAATGTTTTTTATTTTTCTCATTGAAATTTTTCCTGTTATTTATTCTCTTATTTTGATATCCTTTTAATAAGTTTACATTGCAAGCTGATATAACATGTCCTAAAATAAGTCTTTAACCCAAAATTTATCACACTGTGTCTGTCCTAAACAACATTCGTGCCTTGTATTATCAGTATATACCCTGGCATCAGATATAACATGTTGCTATTACTGTTAATAATAGCTATTAGTTATCATGTAGTTCATTCATCATGAGACATTTATTAAATAACTGCCTTAAATTAGGCAGTGTGTTTAGTAGAGAGGAATCAGACAGGTCCTTTCCTCAATGAATTTCCCAGAGTGGAAACAACAAAGATGTGAACAGAGAATTAGCCTGTATTCTGTGGCATGTTTTACAAGATAATGGCTTGGGGAAGTAACTGGTTTGGTGAGACGATTTATTTAGTGGCGACTCCATATACTAAAATGTTTCCTTAATAACTGTCTGATTAACTCAATTCCTTTAAAGTAGTTCTCCCTCTAATTTAAAACAGGCTTGTTCCCATCTGAGTTGTCCTCTCAATACCTGTATCCCATATTCTTTCACAGACCCAATAAGAAGGTCTCCCTCCTCCCCCACCCCTGGAATGCACCACATTCCTTCAGCTGCTTACTTTATGTGAAACTCCAGAGTTGCTTCCTGAACTGTAATTTGCCACAAAGACCAATGTTGTTTTTTCTAACATACATGACATATGATAACAGTTACTTATGTAGGGCCAGAGAGATAGTACAAGGGAAAAGACAGCTGCCTTAAATGAGAACAACTTGGGTTTGATCCCTGTCTCCACATCTGGTTCCCAAGCACTCCCAGGAGTGGACCTTGAGCACAAAGCCAAGAGTAAGTTGTGAGGGGCTGGAGAGATAGCATGGAGGTAAGGCGTATGCCTTTTATGCAGAAGGACAGTGTTTCAAATCCAGGCATCCCATATGGTCCCCTGTGCCTGCCAGGGGTGATTTCTGAGCCTAGAGCCAGGAGTAACCTCTGAGCGCTGCCAGGTGTGACATCCCCCCCAAAAAAGAGTAAGTTGTGAGCATAGATGGGAGGGAGAGATGAAAGGAAGGAGGGAGAGAAGGAGAAATAGGAAGGGAGATGGGAGGGGAAGGGAAGGGAAGAAGAGAGGAGGGGGACTCATTTAGCAAAGTGCAGTGAAATATCCTCATGAGTACAGTATAAGTGGGATTGCTGTGTTCATTAGACTCTTCTTAGATCATTTCTGATTTATTTTTCCTATTTTAAAGAACCAAATTGCACAGAATAATATTTTTTGGATTTTTGTTTTGTTTTGTTTTGGTTTTGGTTTTTGGGTCACACCCAGCAGCACTCAGAAGTTACTCCTGGCTCTAAACTCATAAATCACTCCTGGCAGGCTCAGGGGACCATATGGGATGCCGGGATTCAAAGCACCGTCCTTCTGCATGCAAGGCAAACACCCTATATCTATGCTATCTCTCCGGTCCCAAAGAATAATTTTTGTCTTATATTGCTTTTATTTCCATAATATGTCCCTGGGCCAGAGTTCTGTAAGATAAACTTAGTTTTTATCAGTGCTGCCAGAAAGTTGTGACCTATTTTGGATGATGCCCCCAAATGGACATGGGTACATGTATGTTTGTACATACGCATGCCTGCGTGTGTGTGTGTGTACTTGTGTAGTCATAATTCACCTGAAGAGAATAGTAGTGCTATCTGAAAGAGCCTACTTCCCTCCTTTGTTTCTTCTCTCCTTTCCTATGTCCTTTCTTCCTTCTCCCCCTCTTTCCTCCTGAATTACCCGTATCTTATACAACAAAGGAGAAAGTTCTTTTACTCTAACACGGCTGGTAATTGTGTGGGATTTGTGCTCAAGAATAATCAATCACTAACTTTCTGTGTTTCCCTCATAGATGATTTAAGCCAGAAATTAAAGCCCTTGGGTGAGGCAGAACGTGAGTTTATTTTGAATTTGAAGAAAAAAGAATGCAAAGAAAAAGGCTTTGACTATGATGGGAAAATTAATGCATGGGATCTTCATTACTACATGACACTGACAGAAGAACTCAAGTACTCTGTAGATCAAGAAGTCCTCAAGGAGTACTTCCCAATCGAAGTGGTCACTGAAGGCTTGCTGAACATCTACCAGGAGCTGTTGGGACTTTCATTTGAGCAAGTGGCTGATGCCCATGTGTGGAATAAAAGTGTAACACTTTATACTGTGAAGGACAAAGCTACGGAAGAAGTACTGGGACAGTTTTACTTGGACCTTTATCCAAGGTACTAAGGATTACAGTATAGGAGGCACACTTTTTTTTTTTTTTTTTAGAAAAATACTAGATTTATATAGTACTGTGACAGGCTACTAAATTAATACACAAACTCCTTTTTTTATATACAAATAATAAAATAGAAATAGGAGATATTTTAAAATCTCTATTTAAAATTGTACCTTAGAAAATCTAGTAATTTAGAATCAATTTAAATAAAGAGGTAAAAGACATATAAAAAAAACTGGTGCTGGAGAGATAGCACAATAGTAGGGCATTTGCCTTGCATGCAGCTGATTCAAACAGACGGTACTTCAAATCCTGGCATCCCATATTGTCCCTTGTGCCTGCCAGGAGCAACTTCTTTTATATATATAAATATTTAATATTTATATATATTTAATATTTAA
The DNA here is from genome assembly GCF_024139225.1 of Suncus etruscus. Lineage (NCBI taxonomy): Eukaryota > Metazoa > Chordata > Mammalia > Eulipotyphla > Soricidae > Suncus > Suncus etruscus. The sequence continues at coordinate 123,943,429 of NC_064849.1, forward strand.
TATATAATATAATATATCTTTATTTAAACAGCTTGATTACAAATATTATTGTAGTTGGGTTTCAGTCATGCAAAGAACACCCCCCTTCATCAGTGCAACATTCCCATCACAATGTCACAGATCCCCCTCCTCCCGACCCCACCCCCGCCTGTACTCTAGACAGGCTTCTACTTCCCTCATTCATTCACATTGTTATGATAGTTCTCAATGTAGTTATTTCTCTAACAACACTCTTTGTGGTGAGCTTCATGTCATGAGCTGGACCTTTCAGCCCTCATCTCTTTTGTCTCTGGGAATTTTTTTTGTTGTTGTTGTTTTTTGGGCCACACCCGTTTAATTCTCCCTCTGACTTATTTCACTCAGCATAATAGATTCCATGTACATCCATGTTTAGGAAAATTTCATGACTTCATCTCTCCTGATGGCTGCATAATATTCCATTGTGTATATGTACCACAGTTTCTTTAGCCATTCATCTTTTGAAGGGCATCTTGGCTGTTTCCAGAGTTTGGCTATTGTAAATAACACTGTAACAAATATAGGTGGGAGGAAGGGATTTTTGTATTGTATTTTTATGTTCCTAGGGTATATCCCTAGGAGTGGTATAACTGGATCGTATGGGAGCTCATTTTCCAGTTTTTGGTGGAATCTCCATATAGCTTTCCATAAGGGTTAGACTAGACAGCATTCCCACCAGCAGTGAATAAGAGTTCCTTTCTCTCCACATCCCTGTCAGCACTGCTTTTTGCCATTCTTTGTGATGTGTGCCAATCTCAGTGGCGTGAGGTGGTACCTCACAGTTGTTTTGATTTGCATCTCCCTGATGATTAATGATGTGGAGCATGTGCCTTTTTGCCATTTGTATTTCTTCTTTGACAGAGTGTTTGTTCATTTCTTCTCCCCCTTTTCTGATGGAGTTAGATGTTTTTTTCTTGTAAAGTTCTGTCAGTGCCTTGTATATTTTGGATATTAACCCCTTATCTAATTGGTTTTGCATAAATAGTTTCTCCCACTCAGTCAGTGACTCTTGAATCCTGGGCACTATTTTATAGGAGGCACTCTTAGGGATTCAACTCCTACCCAAATTAAGACTCTAGTTGTCCATATTTCTTATGTGCAGTTATTAGTAAGGGATTAAAGAAGTGGACTCTGAAGCCAGAATGTCTGGCTCCACCACTTACTGGGCAAGTTACTTCATTTTTCTGTACTTCTGTTGCCTTACCTATATTACAGGTCCTATAAAATGGAAATACTAATCAGACCTGCTTTGTAAGGTTGTTGTAGGGATTAAAATGGTTAATTATATGCAAGACACTAATTAGAAGGCTATACAGCATATAGCAAGTGTTGAATAAATGTTAGCTGCTATTATCATTATCATCCTCATCTAATTTGTGACTGTACTTCCTTAATTTAAAGTTGATCTCCAAGATAACTGGGCCTGGAAAGATAGTACAGGGGTTTGACATTTTCAATACTCAGCACCCCATATGGTCCCTCCAGCCCTCTAGGAGCAATTCCTGAGCACTGTTTCAGGAATAAACTCTGAGTACTCCCAGTTGTGGCTCCAAAACAAAACACAAAAAGTTTATAATTTTGAATTTTACATATAAGTTTGTGACCTAAATTTTGTTTGAAGTTTTGTTAAATTAATTAGCTAAAATTAACTAAATTTTAAAGTTTGTGAAGAGTAAAAAATCTGTACCATTTGTTTTTTACAATCAACTGTTCAGTTGTCATTTGTAATATTATTATTGAAAAATGTTTTTCCTATTGTTTTGCATTTATTCCTTTGTCAAAGAGCAGTTGACTAATATGAATCTATTTATAGAGTCTCTATTATATTCCATAATTTATTGTCTTTTGTTAATACCACACTGTAATTACTGGAGCTTTATAAATATTCTTCATGTCAGTTAGTGTCTCTCCTTTATCTTTATTTATACTTAGATTTTCTGCATCTTTTGCATCTTCATATAAACATTAGAATGAGCTTGTTAATATCTACAAAATAATTTGCTTAAGTATTGGTTAAAATTGTGTGATAGATGAAGTTGGGAATAATGTTGAGGTTTCCTGGATATGGATTTTATTTTCACTTATTGAATTCTATTCAAATTCATGTAGTTCTTTGATTTTTTTAATTTGTTTTATTTGGGGACCTCACTTAGGGGTACTCAATGCTTACTCCTGACTGCTTAGGGATCACTTTTGGCAGTGCTCAGGAAACCATATGCAGTACTTACAATCAAACTCAAGTTTTCCACATGCAAATCAAGTACTTCTAGCTATTTAGTTTTATTTTAATAATATCTTTATTTAAACACCATGATTACAAATGTGATTAGTTGGGTTTCAGTCATAAAAAGAATACCCCCCTTCACCAGCCAACATTCCCATCACCAATATCCCCATCTTCCTCCTCCCCCACCCGCCTATATTTGAGACAGACTTTCCACTTCTCTCATTCATTCAAATTGTTAGGATACTTCTCAATGTAGTTATTTCTCTAACAGCACTCATCACTCTTTGTGGTGAGCTTCATGAAGTGAGCTGGACCTTCCAGCCCTCCTCTCTTTTGTCTCTGGGAATTATTGCAAGAATGTCTTCTATTTTTCTTAAAACCCATAGTTGAGTGAGACTATTCTGTGTCTCTCTCTCCCTTTGACTTATTTCACTCAGCATAATAGATTGCATGCATATCCACATATAGGAAAATTCTTGACTTCATCTCTCCTGATGGCTGCATAATATTCCATTGTTATATGTACCACAGTTTCTTTAGCCATTCATCTGTTGATCGGCATCTTGGTTGTTTCCAGAGTCTGGCTATTGTAAACAGCACTGCAACGAATAGGTGTGAGGAAGGGATTTTTGTATTGCATTTTTGTGTTCCTAGGGTATATTCGTAAAAGTGGTATAGCTGAATCATATGGGAGCTCAATTTCCAGGTTTTTGAGGAATCTTCATATTGTTTTTCATAAGAGCTGAACTAGATGGCATTCCCACCAGCAGTGAATGAGACTTCCTTTCTCCTCACATCCCCACCAGCACTGATTGTTCTTGTTTTTTTTCTGATACATGCCTGTGTCTGTGGCATGAGATGGTACCTCATTGTTGTTTTGATTTGCATCTCTCTGATGATTAGTGATGTGGAGCATTTTTTCATGTGCCTTTTGGCCATTTGTATTTCTTCTTTGAGGAAGTGTCTGTTCATTTCATCTCCCCATTCTTTGATGGGATTAGATGATTTTTTCTTGTTAAGTTCTATCAATGCCTTGTATATTTTGGATATTAGCCCCTTATTTGATGGGTATTGGATGAATAGCTTCTCCCATTCTGTGGGTGGGTTTTGTAACCTAGGCATTATTTCCTTTGAGGTGCAGAAGCTTCTTATATAATATAATCCCAGCTGTTTATCTCTACTTCGACTTGTTTGCAGAGTATTGTTTCCTCCTTGAAGATGCCTTTAGTTGCAATGTCTTGGAATGTTTTACCTACATGTTGTTCTATATACCATATGGTTTTGGGCCTGATGTCAAGCTCTTTAATCCATTTGCATTTGACCTTTGTACAGGGTGTTAGATAGAAATCTGAGTTTGTTTTTTTGCTTGTGGCTGACCAGTTGTCCCAACACCACTTGTTAAAGAAGTTTTCCTTGCTTCATTTTGCATTTATTGCTGTTATCAAAGATTAATTGATTGTATATCTGGGGAGCATTCTCTGATTACTCAAGTCTATTCCACTGATCTGAAGGTCTGTCTTTATTCCAATACCATGCTGTTTTAATCACTATAGCTTTGTAATGTTACAATTATTTAATTATTTAAAATTATTTAAAATTTGGGAAAGTGATGCCTCCCATATCCCTTTTCTCAAGGGTTGCTCTAGCTACTTGTGGGTGTTTATTGTTACAGATTAATTTCAGGAGTGTTTGATCCACTTCTTTAAAGAATGTGATGGATATTCTTAGAGGGATTGCATTAAATCTATACATTGCTTTGGGGGAGTATTGCCATTTTAATAATGTTAATCCTTTCAATTCATGAATAAGGTATGTGTCTCCATTTCCTTGAGTCCTATTTTATTTCTTGGAATAGGGTATTGTAGTTTACTTTTTTTACTTCACCTCTTGAGTTGACTTCAAGGTATTTGAGTTTGTGTGGCACTAATGTAAATGGGATTGTTTATAATGTCCATTTCTTCTCTATCATTATTGGTGTCTAAGAAGGCCATTGATTTTTGCATGTTAATTTTGTTAGCTATTTAGTTTTTCTATTTTATTGTTCATGGTTTTATACTTTCTTCACAATGATCTTAAACATATTTTGTTATTTTATACCTAAGTATTTCTTGTGGGTCAGGGTATAAAATATAAATAGCAATGAGCTTTTTTATTTAAAATTTCACTTATATATAGTTTTATATAAGAAAGTGATTGTCTTCCATATATTAATTTTATATTCTGAAATCTTATTATAACCAAATATTAGTTGCAGGAATTTTTTTCCTGATTCCATCCAATTTTCTACAACAATGAAATCACCTAAAAACAAAAGTTTTGTTGAATCATTTTTAGTCTATATACATTTATTCCTTTCTGTCTTATTGAGTTTACTTTGACTTTGAGTATAATTTGGAGAAAGAATGCTGATAGAGTCCATCCCAACTTTGTTCTTGAGCTTTCATTTTCATTTATTCAAATGGAATCTGTTCCTCCTCTCCCAGCAACAGGCTATTGTTTGTTCCTGGATGTTGCTAAGCCTGGTTAGGAGAGAGAATTCTCTATTGTTTGATCAAGCATCAGTCTTGGGCTCCCTGTCCCTAATTCTTAGCAAAAGGGCTGTGGGGTGACCCTGCCCTCCTCTCAGCTGTCGGTCAATTACCTCTGCCTCTCCTGCCCATCCTTCAGAGTAGAGAGGTTTCCTCTGTCCTCCCATTATCCTTGTATTTCCGTCAGTGATTTTAGGAAGACAGAGTTTGTTGCTCTTTACCCTGAAGTTTAAACAGAGAGAAAGAGAGAAAGAGAGAGAGAGAGAGAGAGAGAGAGAGAGAGAGAGAGAGAGAGAGAGAGAGAGAGAGAGAGAAACCTAAGCAATGGTCTGTGCCTTTATTTGCCACTTTACACCATGTTTATGTGTTCTAACTGCACACCCCAGGGAGAGCCATGGAGATGAACTTGCAAGTGAATGTAAAAGTCTGATTCATGGCACTGTCACTATTAAAAGAAATGATAAGGACACTTAAGGTAATACAATATATAAACAAATGGAAACCAAAAAATTAAATCAATCTCAAACCTAAATTACTTTCAGCATTTAGTATTTTGAGCAAAAAATGAAAAGAATGACAATAATAATAATAATAATAATAAAATTAAAGAAACTTATTTTGTTGGGGGGGGGGTCATATCTGGAGGTACTCAGGGACTGTTCCTGTTTCAGTACTGGTTGTGTGTGTGAGTCACTCCCAGCAATGGTCAGGCAACCATATGTGCCAGGATCCAAGCTGGTCTTCCTGAATGCAATGGTCAACCCCTTGTTTCCTCTGTGCCAAAAGGAAACTTATTTTAGAATAAAGTGTAATATCCTATAGCTTTGGGAAAAACCATTACTGATACTATAATTGATCTGATGTAGACAATTTTTAGTATAATTCATTCTTTTTCCCAGACTATCTAAAAGTAGTCTGTTTTCTGATTTATACTAGGAGCTCATTTAATTGTGCATACTACAAAAATTCTTAATTCCTTCAATGAAAAGAACAGCCTATGATTTGGTTCTAGTATTTACCAAATCTAACTTTAAACATAACCTACCTGTAGACCATATGGGATTCTGGGGATTGAAGCTGGGTCAACTACATGTAGGATAACCACCTCCACCTCTTTCTGAGCCCAAAAGGAAGCTCGATAGAAGGGACCTTGAAGCTAGAACTCATGATTGCAATTCTAATGAGTGAGAGTTTGGTCTAGTTTTAGTTTCTCCACTAGAACAAAACGTAATCACTTTCTTTTTGTTTGTTTGTTTGGTTTTTTTTTTTGTTTTGTTTTTTGTTTTTGGGTCACACCCGGCGTTGCTCAGGGGTTACTCCTGGCTGTCTGCTCAGAAATAGCTCCTGGCAGGCACGGGGGACCATATGGGACGCCGGGATTCGAAACAACCACCTTTGGTCCTGGATGGGCTGCTTGCAAGGCAAACGCCGCTGTGCTATCTCTCCGGGCCGAAAAACATAATCACTTTCTAAGAGATGAGTTACTCAGTGTTTTTTAGAGCTATCCAGTGTGACTTAGAGACATCCTTACCCCTTACCCCCATCATTCCTTGAGAAGTTTTAGGACCTCACCAGTCCTGCTCTTGCTTCCCAGGGAAGGAAAATACAACCACGCTGCCTGTTTTGGTCTCCAGCCAGGCTGTCTCCTCCCTGATGGAAGCCGCATGATGTCTGTAGCAGCCCTGGTGGTCAACTTCTCCCAGCCTCTTGCACACCACCCCTCACTGCTGCGGCATGATGAAGTGAGGACGTACTTCCATGAGTTTGGTCATGTCATGCATCAGATCTGTGCACAGGTTAGTGAGTGGCTTCTGACGGTATACCTGCCACTTTCTTTTCCAGACATTTTTCTCATTGCTGTCGTATTTCTGACCTTAGCATATTTGGGTAGAGTGAGGGGTGGGTGGAGAGAGGGAGGAGTTGAGCCACAATGGGAGGTTCTCAGGGCTTGTTCCAGACTCTGTGTAAGGATCACTCCTGCCAATGCCCATATCTGGTACTGGGAATTGGTTCAGGATCAACCACGTGCTACCCTTCCCTGTACTATCTCTCTGAACCCACCAACATATTTTTAGAAAGCTAAAAAAAAAAAAGGTGTTAAAATCTGCCTTTTATTAAAATTTATTTAGATCAGTAATTTTAAGTATCTCTTTATTCCTTTTTTATTTTGTTTTGATTTGGGGACAAAACCTGGTATGCTAGGAGTTACTTCTGGCTCTGCACTCAAGAATTAATCCTGGCAGTGCACGTGTGGACCAGGTGTAGTGTTAGTTATCAAACCCAGGTGAGATGTGTTCAAGGGCAAATGCCCTTTCTACTGTACTATGTTTCTGGTCCCTTTTACTCCTATTTTAAATAATAAACATCTTATAATTCCTTTAATGTCTTTAAGCTAAAATCAGACATAATATAGTTGTGCATCTGAAGTTTTCTGTAAGGAGAGCTTGACAGGGAGGGGATACATGTTTATAATACTTTGCAAATGACTTCTCTTTATTCCCGATAAAGCACATATTTTTTCTCACTTTTTTTTCTTTTAAACCAAAGTTTTCCTTTCACTGTGGTATTTGCACATGAGATGGAAAGAGTTGGCTCTTAGCTAAGACATGCAAGTTATTGTTCTAGGACTTCTCATGGCAGTGCTCACACATGTTATGCACACAGACCATGGCACCTCACACTCCCTTTTGTTTTATCGCTCTCTGGGAGTTGTTTACCCTTAGGGTGCTTGCATGTTCCAGGTTTTCATGTGACCCAAATTACTTTCAGGAACGGGGGGGGGGGGGGGGCTACAGATAGTAGAGCTGCCAGGATCATGCTTGGCACGTGTGGACCCCGGGGATTTGGACTCCTGATTGTGTGCTGGCAGAGCAGGCCTTCTAAGCCTCTGCACCGCTGTGCTTCTGGGCCTGCTTCAAGCTTTAAAACATCATCCAGTAAAGTAAGCCCAAATAATTCTGGGATAAACTAATATGTGTTTGCTGATATTTAACCTTTCTTGGCATCAGTAAATACCAAAGTTTAATGGTCAGCTAACATTTTATAGATACATAGAAATCAAAATTAACTGAGGCATCCATCACTAAATGCTTGAAATACAACTGTGAAAGTCTTGTAATTCACAATTCTCAAAAAAAAATTAAAATTAACGGAGGCAGAGAGTTCTCCAATTTTGAAATATTTTTATCAGTTTGTATCTCTATAAGCTTTTTAGAAATAACCTTCTTATAATAAATAGTTCCACATTTATATAAAATTTGCTTTGATAAAAACTGTCTATGTTATTTTTCCCTACTATTATTTTGTATCTTGGGGAGAGTGTGGGGAGGGACCTCCACCTGGGAAAGCTTGGGTTATACACTGGACTCCTACTCAGGAGCCAGATGTACGTGGTCCATTGAACTATTATCACATTTTCTCCCCGTATCATAGTATACTATTAAGAAGTCAGTCAATAGTTCAACATGCCTAACTAGTTTCTGTATTTTATTTATCTTACTATTTTCCCCAAATATCCTTTATTTGTAAAGAAAAATGTTTCAGGAGGGCCATAGAGAAAGTACAGAAATTAAGGTGTTTGCCTTGCCAGCCTTGTTTCAATCCTTGGTTCCATTTGGCCTCCTAAGCACCACCAGGAATGGTGGTGACCTTTAGTGCCACCAGTTGTGGCCCAATGAACCACATACACAAGTGTTTTTAAAGTAACAATATAGCCTCACTGAACATAAAAGAAAAAAATAATGGGCTGAGGAGATAATAAGGTGGATAGAGTGTTTGCCTTGTAAGCAGTTCACTCGGATTTGATCCCTGACATCCCTCTTACAGTCTCCAAAGCACTGTGAGGAGTAATTCTGAACACAGAGTCAGGAGTAATCCCTGAGTACTGCCAAGTATGACCCAAATCCTAGCCCTTCCAAGAAGAAAAAAAAATTTGATCAAATAACTTTATCAAATAACCCTATACTTGGACATGGAGATGTAGTGGCATAATCATAGTAGTATTCAGGAATATACACTGTATATGAATATCTCAAATCTGTCAACAACTAAGTAGCTGTTATAGGAGTAAATCTGACACAGCAAGTAGCCTTTGTCAATTGTCTTAGTCTTTTTGGGCTACTGTGATCAGAGGCCACAAACTGGGTGACTTATAAACAGCACACATTTATTCCTCAACCTACTAGAGGCTCGAAGTCAAATTTCCAGATGCCTAGAGTTTGTGTGTGGTGAGGCTAGCTGTCACTTCACCGGGGGCCTTCTTGGCATCATATATTGGAAGGGCCAGAGGACACACACAGTAGTCTCTTGAATAATTAAACTGGAGGGGCCGCAGCCACAGTGTAGAGGTAGGGCGTTTGCCTTGCTTGCTGTTAACCCAGGACGGACCTTGGTTTGATACCCAGCATCCCATATGGTCCCCCAAGCCAGGAGCAATTTCTGAGCGCATAGCCAGGAGGAACCCCTAAGCGTCACCAAAAAACAAACAAACAAAATTAATCTTAAATCTCATTCAGGAGAGCTCTTCCTTCATGACCTCATGACCTCCAAAGGCCTTTCATCACATAGGGTCAGGTCTTTATATATGAATTGAAGCTGTAGTGGGAGTGGGCTGATTGGGGGTGAAAAAGGATAATAAACATTTAGTCTTTAACATTAATGACAAGATAATTTACAAAAATAATAGCAATTTCTTGGAAACTTTCTATACTCAGAAGTTGCTCCTGGCAATTTTTTTGTTTGTTTGGTTTTGGTTTTTGGGCCACACCCAGCAGTGCTCAGGGGTTACTCCTGGCTCTGCACTCAGAAATTGCTCCTGGCATGCTCACAGGACCATATAGGATGCCAGAAATCAGAGAGATAGTACAGCAAATAGGGCAAGATATTTGCCTTACAGGCAGCCAAACAAGATTCTATCTCCAGCATCCCACATGGTCTCCTGAGCACCTCTAGGAGTGATTTCTGAGCACAGAACTGGGAGTAACTGCTGAGTCTTGCCAGGTATGGCTCAACAATAAAACAAAAAGAGGATGGGACACATCTTTCTTGTTCTGATGTGTGGATCATTCTCCAGCAAACTAGAGAAGTCCTGACTCATTGTGATAACCAAAAGTGTACCCACTTATTTACAAAATGCTCTGTCTCCATTGTTGAAAATAGTTTAGTTCTTTCTGCCTTTTGTCTTTACAACTTGGTGCATTCATGTTTTTATTTACCAGAAGGGCACCAAACAGATAGAAACCTACCCCATAGATAGTCCTGATATGCTGATAGTCTTTTTCTACATTCTGTTTTCTCCAAGGGAAAATTTCTTTCAGAATAAATATGATGTTTTTATTCTTAGATTAAACTTAAAGTCTGTTTTTTAGAGTACTAGGGTTCCTGAAATGTTCGTTTTTTATCAGTATCTATTTTGTGGCTAGCATTTCCTTAATTTGGAAAGGATTGGTCTCTGGTTTTCTAAATATTTTCTAAATATTTTTATGAACAATTCTTTAAAACAAAATGCTGAGCTGGAATGATTGCTCAAAGGGCTGGAGCTCATGCTTTGCATGCAGAAACCTCAGGTTTGATCCTTAATGTTACCACAGTTCCTCAGTCTGGCCCCCAAAAAGTCAGATACTTTTTTTAACTTTAGATCTTATTTTGATCCAAAATCTTGTTATGTATTCTTTACACAGTGGTTTGCTTTTAGAATAGGGGGCCTTAACTTTGGTCTCTGAGGACATTTTAGAAATCTAATGTAAGCTATAAATTCTTCTTCCAGAAAAGTATAGATATATTCAAACATTCGAGATAGTTATTTGGAATTCCTACGTGTTCACAGATCTCTTAAAGACCAGATTGTGCTAAATTCTCAGTTGAACCTGATTTGAGGCCAGAGAGATGACTGAAGTGGTAGTGTATCCCTAGCATGTGTGAGACCCTGAATTGGATCCCTGACACCAAAACTTTTTTCAGCAATACTTATAATATTAAAATATAAGTATAATATATATATATATATACATAAATGCATATGTCTGGTTTTTCTCTGTTGTTATCAGCTAATAATTTCACAAGGAGGCCATTTGGTATCTCAGTCACATTGATTAAAATCATAGAAATCTTTAAAGTTTTTAGTGTTCTTCATGTGTGTTCCTGTTTTCACTCACAGCCCTGAGAGTATCATGTGCTGACGATGTATTCATTGTGCTATTCTTTACCACTCTGTTTTCCTGTTTTTTTCACTCTATTTTTCTTACTGTCTTATTTTAAAAAAAGACATCAGCTATTTTTTATTTGGAAAATGTCTTGAACCCCAGTTTCTTGATTCTTGTTACTTCAGAATAGTTTGACTAGAGTCTAATCAATCTTTGTGTGTGTATGTATACATATACACACATAAATATTGTACATTAATATGGTATCTCTTGATACAGTAGACTATATTCAGATCTTGGGGCTTGCCCAACCTCATCCGTGAATACTAAATGTGTCAGAAACATGAGTCATGTCTTAGTACAATCCATGCTTAGTCATAGCCTTGTGAGATTATCTTTGAAAAATTCATTACTTGCCTATTAATTTTTTCAAATGTTCTATAACACTTTAAGAACTTTTGAGATACTTGTATTTGGCACCAGGGAATACTACTTTTGTCTTAAAACAAAAATTCATATAATTTGCAGCTTTCCAATAATTCAAGATGTTGTAAACAACAAAATGGGTTGGTAAATGAGTAAGAAGTTTAATAGCTTCTCTTGCTCAGTATCCTTTTAATTTATCTGAGAACACAATGAATCAAAAGTGTGCCACACATATCAAGCCTATTGGATTTAAGATACGGCACCTCAGCATATATGTTCTCTACTCAGCAACGTGCAAGTATGGTGACCAGTAGAGCTGGTTGGAGCTTGTCAGAGTCAGATCAACATGTGTTGGCAGTGACATCCAGTTTTCAAACATGTAGATACACTAGTTCAGTATTTCTCCCATCTCTTCACTCAGGTGCTGAGTTTCACCATGTTGCCTTGTGCTAACATTGCAGAGTAGGTCATTTTTAAGATAGCAATCAAGAGGTGGTGTCTCTTCTTCCTGTTTCAGAGCTTTCTTGTGGTTTGGGCCCTGGGTAATCACTGGCCTTTTGAACTTACATAGAATAGAAGGAAAAAAAAATTTTAAAACAGCCACCATTGTAATATCTATGTTGGTTTGTACATTCAGAGCAGTAATGAGTTTGAAACCTGTTAGGGACCTTGAGAAAGAAAAAAAAAATAGGGGCCTCCTCACCAGGCCAAGTGGTCCAATCATACCCAGCAGGGTTGTCTAGGAAGTATCTTATGCTAGTACAGGGATTCAACTTGGGACCTCAGGCATGAGGAGTGTATGATCAATTCCTTTTAGTTCCTTGGACACAGAGGAGAAAAAAATGTCTTAAGGCAACAGTTGGAAGAAAAAAAAAAAAAGCCACGATTGGAGTCCTAATAAAGTCTTCTTAATTCAAAGTGAAAGTAATGGCAGAACAGAAAAACTTCAGAATATGCAATTTCAGCATGTTCATATGGTCACAAAACTGACAGAGCATCTTCCCTACTTAATTTGGCTTGGCTTGGGGCTCCCCCCACCACTTTGTTGCCACTGGCCTGGCTATGACTTGGTGTCACACATTTGCTGTCTGGATCCCCTGTCAGCTGAGTCTGCCAGGTCTCACACATTTCTGTTGCAGTGGTGAAACACGGACGTGCTGGGAGGCACATTCATTTATTCTGACAGTAGTGTTTATTAGGGTGGGATGTACTCCTGCCCACAGTGCTCACACAGCTGTTCATTGCACACTTTGCTGCACAAGGAGATTGTACACTCTACTGGAGTATAGAGGATTCCAATTAGCAGAGGCCCTGGGGTTTTTATTTGGTATTTGTGGGCAACATCAGGAATCGGCCTTATAGCCTCACATGTCAAAGACAGATGTGTTTAGACACCTGGCAGGCCTGTGCTTTATGCATTTTCAGTGAGTAGTGTTTCAAGTAAACATAGTTCATATATAGTCTGAAAGTCTTCCTGTGTTACAAGAAGGGCTTTAGGTTAAAAATCATCCTGTTGTTTGTGGCATTTGTCAAGTTACTGGGGCCTCGTTGAGCTATTTAATTTTTCATTTTCATAAAATAGAGGACCTCAATAATTCTCAAATCTATTCCCCTTGAGTGCTGGCAAGATCAAATAAAATAATATGTGAGAAATAAAACAATCTGGGAAAGCAGAAATGGCATATATATGTGAAAAAATTTTGTAGCAGTTCTGCTTATGTATATAATTCAGTTCTTTTGAAATCAGTAATTAGCCAGGGGTCATAAATTAACATTGGAGTGGGCAGTGAATGTCGAATGTCCCTGCAGGAAAAAAACCTCTTCAGGCTCAAAAGAATTCATGAATACTTGCCTTTGGTGGCTTTTGGGTAAACATCTGTGGGAAGTGATTAAAAAGCATTGAGTTTGTGTTTGTTTTGTTTTCTTTATTACTGCCTGCTTAGAACTTTGATTCCTAAAACTGAAACCAAATGCGCAATTTCAAGTGTTGAAGTCCTGGGAGATAAGCATAGGAGACATATGGGTCAGCATTAACACCAAGGAAAAGTCCTTGGAGGTAGCTGAGGACAGCCAAAGAGTTCGAGCAGCCAACTTTTTGCTTTGCTTCTATATTACAACCACTGAGATCTTCTATGTGTGTGTTGATTTTATCCTACAATATTCTCCGAAATGTCCAATGTACTTAGAATTTCTAGTTTTGGGGGGAAAAAAGATTTTGAGGGGCTGGAGTGATAGCACAGCAGTAGGGCATTTGCTTTGCAGGGGGCTGACCTAGGATAGACCTCGGTTCGATCCTGTGTTCCATATGGTCCCCAAAGCCAGGAGCGATTTCTGGCACATAGCCAGGAGTAACCCCTGAGCTTCACTGAGTTTGGCCCCTAAAAAAAAAAAAAAAGATTTTGAGGGCTGAAGTGGTAGTTCTTAGTACTACTTTTAGTGCTATTGCCTTGTACATAGCAGACTCTTGTTCCATCCTCAGTACCCATTTGGTCCTCTGAACCTTGTTAGAAATGATCTCTGAGCACAGAGCTAGTAGCAAGTCCAGAGTACAGCTGGATGTGACCCCAAAAACAAACAGACCAAAATAAAAACAACTTTCTTTTTAAAAAAATTAAGTGGGACTGGAGAGATAGCATAGAGGTAAAGCGTTTACCTTACATGCAGAAGGACAGTGGTTCGAATCCCAGCATCCCATATGGTGCCGGAGCTTGCTAGGAGCAATTTCTAAGCATAGAATCAGGAGTAACCCTGAGTGCTGCCGGGTGTGACTTAGAAAACAAAAAAACAAAACAAAAAACAAAAAAAAAAGAAAAAGCTCATACTTAGACAATTTTATTTCTCAAGAATTTCTAATGAGGTCCAAGAAATGATTCAAAGGGCTGAAGCACATGCTTCGCATTCAGAAGCCCTGATTTCAGACCCTGGATATGCATTAAATGGTAATCCCCCTTGCCTGCCCCCTCCAACCTCCAATGAATTTCTATTGGAGCAGTTCTAAATTTATGTTACTTTTGGGTCTTTTGTTGTCAAAACATTTTCTATAGCAGTAATGCCTTAAATATTTTTTGGAGTATCACCTGCAAAATGATGTGTTAATTGGGTTTTTAATGTTCATTTTACAACACTTTGACTTATCTGAGAAATGTATTCACTTCAATAATAATGACAGCTCATAAAGTACTATATTCACCACCTTCAAAAAGCTTATATTGAAAACTACTCTTATTGGGGTATTTTGGTCAATACTAAGACCTAATTCATTGCATTGGTGTTTTGCAAGCCAGATCTCCATAAGGCTGCTAGATCATTGGACATGTTCATGGTTCTGTGTGAATAAACACAGCGATGAACTGTTTGCTGGAAATTGAGCTTTTGAATTTTGTAGATTCTTTGTCCTCATTCGAGAAACATTTAAATGAAACAGGAGAAACAGTGTGACTGACTTTCGGGAATTGGCTAAGCAATAGAATTATTTTTTAGCTTTTACTCCTTGCAAAACATTTTCTGTTTGTTCTTTAGAAGACAGTGTTGATCTGGTCATTCATTTGCTGTGCTCTTTCCTGACTCAAATACGGTTTTGGGACAAAATAAGCCCTCTCCTCTGCATGACATAACTGGGCTAACTGTTATTCAGTTGTAATTCATGAGTTATTCATATTGTTCATAGTTTTCCAGGCTCTCAAACACCAAAACACCATCATCACCACCAAGCACACACAAATATTTCATTGTCCATTGGAATTGGGCTCCATCCCTCCCCCATATCTGAAAAACTGACTGAAAATGAACATTTTTCAGTAGAGTAGATGAAATTTTCTATTTTTGTCTGAATATTGTGTAGAGGTCACTAATCATGATTGTGCCTTCATTTTCTGTGTCTGCCTATTATCAAGCCTTTTAAGAGGACATAATTATAATGAAAGAATCCCAATTCAGGCTATAGGTGACAAAGACTGGTCTTCACCACTCAATCTCATGTTCAAACTTTGAAAATTTCCCAGTAGTTAAAAGATTTCTAAGCAAGCACTGTAAAATTTCACTTTCAGTATTTCTGAAAGTGAATTCTATAAGACTTTTCCACTTTAGATTCCTTCTAAGAGGATTTAGACATTTTGTCCCATTGTGACTTAACCTTTCATTGCTTTCACTTTTCTGTAAGATAGAGACGCATTACAGCATTTGTGGCTCATTTTGTGGGTTCTGGAGTCAAACCACCTGGTTTCAGATCCTAGTTCTGCTCTTTATCTGGGTATACCTCAATTTCCTTATCTAAAAAAAATGACAATTACATTACTACATACAATTGCTTTGGAATGTAGATCAGATAATCCATGTAGAAAGACTAGCACAAGCCTGGGGCAGTGAAGTCTCAATAATATTATCTGTTGTAACAATAGTATAATATTATTTTTATGTAAACATAGAGTATAGTTATTTTGAAGATTTTATAACAGAAAGAAGCAGAATGCTGTTTTCTGGACCCCCTCCATCTTCCTAACCCCTGCTTTGTGAAATTTTTTATTGGCTATCCTCAGAGGTGGCCTAATTCCAATGCCTAGTGAATTTCATTTCCTTTGACCCTTTTTTCATTTGCAGCTTTTCACATCTAGAATTAGCACAATTATAATGGGAAGTCAAGCAAACCTTTTTTTTCTCTTTTGCATAAAGACAGGAAGACAGAATGGAGGATAGTGTTGACCATCTGTTGCCTCTGCCCTGGGCCAGAAGCAGCATGGTTATTTGTTGCTGATGTGGCATCCCATCTGCTACCTTCTCTGCTGGTTAAATTCCTCCTCCTTTTCCCTCCTTCCCTTTAGAGCTCCAGAGGTGATGAAGTTAGAGAGATAAGACTGAAGTGTAAAACATCTGAAGAGGGAAACAGGACAGAGCTTCAAGAACAGACAAGACAAAGATAACCCCAGTAGATAACCCAGTTGGGTAAATGCTAAATTCCCTCCAGTGACAAATTTTATGAGTCTGTGGATTTTGAAGGTCAAAAAAATAAAAGGCAAAAACAAAACAAAACCACTAGCATGATCGAGTGAATTCACATCTTTAGGTTCAGCAGCTCTTCATAGATCTGAAATTTTGCAACTTGAAGTCATGCTTTGCGCACAGGAGGTCTGGATTTGATTCCCACTGCCTCTTGGTTTCCTGAACCAAGAGTAGCCTCCAAGAACCTCCTGGTGCAGTCCAAAGCCAAAAAAAAGAAAAAAAAATTTGAAATTTTGTCTGATGACAGATGGTAGATGTCTGTATTATGATAATCATCTCCAGAAATAGGTGTGGAATCATTATGTTATACACCTGAAACTAATATAATGTTATGTGTCAATTTGCCTCAATAAAATGAGCGACACACTGATGCTATAATGTTTAAGAAGCACAATATTTTCTTTTAACCCAGGACCCAAATAAATATCTATGAGGGTGCTTAAAACTTTGATTATTTTGTTTCTCTTTTCTTATAGCTATACTTAGCTCATCCATTCACCACTGAAATTACTTTTCATTAAAAGATCACTTCTTAGGCCAGAGGATTGTACAAGTGTAAAAGCACTTTTGCCTTGCCCTAGCCAAGCCCTGGTATATCCCTGGCACTATATATTCCTGAACACCTTTAGAAGTGAGTTCTGAGCATAGCTGGGGTGTGTAAAATAAATTACTATAATATCACATCTTCTGCCCAGTCTGAAATAACTCAAACTTTCTACAGGTATCTCAGAACCACTTATTTAAAGTTTAGTATATAAAACTTCACATATACACCCAAAAGCTGTCTGTCAGTATTATTGTCATTTGATTTTTTTTAGTTGAGGTAAACATACACTTATTTGATTTTAGTTGAGGAATGAGTGTCCCCAGAAAAGCATATATTAGGCAAATAAAATATGAGGTGGGAACACTGGGTCAGTGCTGGACAGAAGCAGACATTCTACTCTGGTGAGGGTGTGGTGTAAGAATGTTTTATGTATGAAACTCTGTCATTATAATTATTACAAATCATAAAATTAAAAAATTAAAAACACACAACTGCCTAAAATTAAAAACACACACAATTATAAAATCAGTAGGGGAAAAAAATATAAGAAAACCAGAGTGCTCATTGGAAGGAAAAAAAAAAATAAGTGAGGCAAAATGGAAAATGGAAAAAAGTGGCTCGAGTCTTTTACCCCTTTCTCTCTCTTTCATTACTGGAAGGTCACACTTGCAAGGTGGTCATGGTGCTCTCACACTTTTCACTGTGGTACTTCCAGGGTTGCACATCAAGTGGTGGTGCTCAGTCTTACACGGGGCTGCAATAATATCCAGAATCGTAGTTCCTAAGTTGTGTGCCCACACAAAGGCTGGTTGTAGTGTTCAGGTTATGGAGTTAGGAGGGTAAGGAGTTAGGTTAGTTCAGGGCTAGGGAGTTCATTTCCTCACCACAGCTCACACTTCATCACCTGCTGAGTTGCTTATGCAGGCTCCTTTGCTTGCAGTGCTCACACCCAGCTGTGTTTGGCCAGAGTCATTTGCAGCACCTGAGATCACAGGGCAGAGCTGCCAGTTTCAAGCTCAGCACATTGGACTACTCTGAGGACAGAACTTACAGCCGTACACTGGCAACATGGGCTCCCTACATCACTGAACTAGCCCCTGGGCACTCTTCTCATTTTTAATGGAAAAAATTCTTGCAGTGTATGTTTACCTCCAAATCTGAAGCTTGTTTTAACTTAGCCTCTCTTATTTTTATGATTTCCTGGTGAACCAAATTTGTTTATGATGCAAAAGAATAAAATAATACTTTAATAGAGGGTATTCAGAGGTCATTTTCCATGCTACTTGGCTGCTCTGTGTTCTTTTCCTTTGAATTTGAGGTTAATCTTAACCCTTCATCAAAGGATTGTTTGACTGATTCAGATTAAGTCCTGAGAGAGTCTTAATTATAATTGATCACATAAACAGTTCTCATTCATTGCTTTGAAAAAAGACCGCTGTGCTTACTTTCTAGACTGATTTTGCACGATTTAGTGGAACAAATGTGGAAACTGACTTTGTAAGAGGTGCCCTCACAAATGCTTGAAAATTGGGGTCTGGACATTGATTCTCTCCGAAGATTGTCCAAAGCATTATAAAGATGGAAGGCCTATTATGGATGATCTGCTGGAAAATCTGGTTGCTTCTAGGTTGGTTAATACAGGTATGACATGTAATTTTTAAAAGAAAATATAATTAAAGTTGCCCTCATGAAAAAACTGTGGGTAGGCATCTTTTTCTACGGAACTTACCTCCGCCTTTATTTTTTGGTTTTTCGTTTTTCATTTTGCTTCTTTCCTTTCCATTTAATAATAGTACACAAAGGGTACTAATATAGGGGTCAAGGGAAGGTGCAGAGAAATAGCGAATGGCAAAACACAGAGATTATGTAGAATACAACATATTTTGGAGGGGGGTATTTTATTTATCTTTAACTATTTCCTTTTTTGCTTTAGTTTATAATCTTATACTATTTTAGATGTAATGATTTCATTTTATCATACTCAGCCACCAAAGTTCCAGTGCCATCCTATCACCAAAAAGGCCCCTCTCCCATTCTGCTTACCTTTCATATCTTGATTGGAATGAGATGTCTTACTCCCATTTAACAAATGGCTAGTAGGAAGCTGCTTTTGAAATCTGTGATCATGTAATACTGGAATACATAGTTTCTCTTTTAAAAAATCTTTTTTATTGCAACCATTGTGATTTACAAAGTTAGTCATAGTTGGGTTTCAGACATACAATGTATCAGGGCCAATCCCACCACCAGTGTTGACCTTCCTCCACCAATATTCATTCTTTTTTTTTTTAATATGCCCAAACATTTTTATGTTATTAGGTCTTCTAACTTTACGCCAGATTGTTTTGAGCAAAGTTGACCAATCCCTCCATACCAACACGTCGCTGGATGCAGCAAGTGAATATGCCAAATACTGCACAGAAATCTTAGGTGTTGCAGCAACTCCAGGTAGGCTTCAGTTTGTTTTTCCTGTTAAGTACAAGCTGTACTCCTGACTCTGCCAGGGTAGGTAGTTGTCAGTCAGATTGCTTCATTCCATTGGTGTCTGTCTGGTTTCTGCAAGCAGGCTGTGACTTTCAGGTAAGTATACTGCATCCATAGGTGTTCTCCTGTGCTTGGAGTAAAGGTGGCTCCAGTTCTGCAGCTCTGCAGGTGTAATAAGGCATGAACACTTGGTCAACCCCACCCCCTCTTAGAAAGCCAGTCGTGTTTCACCACACCTGCCTGACTCCTCCCCTGCCCCCCCAACATGACCTCCCTGTGATTTCCGGGAACACAAGACAGAAGGGGCAGTTCTAAAGAGAAGCAACAACTCCCTCCCTTGTTCTCTTTGTAAGATCAAGCAAGGCAGTTTGTCTGACTGTTTCTCACCTAGTTTTTTGAGACTCGTGTGTGGGTAGGAGTGCACATGTGCATTGGAGTTTTACATTTGAATATTTCAAACCAACATAAAGTTGGACTCATTTATGTAACTGGTAGGGTGACTTTTTTATTTTAACTAAGGAAATTGTTATTAAAATGAGCCAGTGACATTTATAGAGATCATAAAGGTCAGACTAGTCGATTGAGTCCATCTCATCTCCTAGCTTCCTTGTGTGATATGTTTATGGTAGACCTCACTGCTCTCCTGGGCCTCAGGCCACTTGGACAAAATCTTTTTTCAATGGCCCTAGAAGTGGATTGAATTGGTCAAAAGCATTTTACTTTACTTTCTTTACTTTCCAATTCAATTCAATTAAAAAGAATTAAAATTAAAAAATTAAAAAGAATTAAAGAATTATTTTCAGTAACAATGAACCAAAAATAAATGCCAGGTTGTCATATTAGTTATAACTATGCCCCCAGAATGCATCATAATCTTTGTAAGACACAGGGGATGTCAAAGGGTTAAGAGAGGTTGGAGGATTTTTGAAGCACCCAGCTGAAGCTAACCCATGGGGTGTGGGCCAAAAGCCTCTGAAACTACTGTCAGGCATTCCAGAGCAGAGGGCCGAAACTAAGCTCTGAAGTTGAGCCATCCCTGGAGAGAAATTTGTAAACATCTTGGCTAAGGACACTTACGCCCTGGGAGTACTAGAGGTGAGATCCTATCTCTTCTCCCATAGCTAAACTCCCCTCAGGAAAACCTAAGCTAGCTGTAACCTGATCATTTGCATTGCCAACAAAGTGACTGAAATATATCTTTCTTTATAGGCACAAATATGCCAGCGACTTTGGACATTTGGCAGGGGGTACGATGGCCAGTATTATGGCTATCTTTGGAGTGAAGTCTTTTCCATGGACATGTTCTACAGCTGTTTTAAGAAAGAAGGGATAATGAATCCAGAGGTATTGTACTTTGTTCTCCTTTGATTCGTTTTGGATATGCTCCCCTCCATTTAATATTCTGTGTAGGATATATTTATTCTACTTAAAATCTTACAGTTCAGAGCCTTAGTGATAACAGCATTTAACTATCAAGTCTTGCAACTGTTCACATATATCACTAAACTGCACTGCCCAAGTGATTCAATTCTAGAAGTTTTTTTTAATTTGCATATTTTTTATTATAGAAGTTTTTTTAAGAAAAAAGAACTTACTGCATTTTCTTGTTTATTAACATTCCAATATATTGCATAATTAAAAATCAAAGCTTTGTTTATGCATTTGAGCATTTATAGCTGCTAGTTTTGACATGCGCCACGCAGTGTTTTATAGAAGATTGAGAAAGAAAGGTAAATTCCTTCCTTGATATAAAAGCTCTCTGCCTGTTTGGATGTGCTCTGCGCACTTTCTATCTACGGTTTCTATGGGAGACACCTTCTTTTCTGCAACTGGTATACTCCACATAACTGCATACTTTGTAGCCTAAATTTGTCTTTAAGTAATTTAAGTGCCTCATTAACCTGCGCTATTCCTTCCTGGCTGCAGAACTGACCGCCCTGTGGCTTCCAGCCAGACCTTCCTGAGTCACAGTCCCCTGCTCTCCACTCTTGCTGAAGATTCAGCTGTCAGATTATTTCTAGAGCCGATGCATTTTTTAAGTGTGATTCTCATTCTGTTTGAGCCAGAAATTAGAAGAACAAATAATCAAAACCAAAAATAAGCTTTCTGTGCTTATTTCAACCTGCTGATTTGTTTTTTAGATTTTGTTTCTACGTGGTAGAGCATTTACATGCAGACACTAAAATGCATTCCTGTAATTTAAACCATCATCCCTTCTGCCTTAAAAATAAAATAGGGACCAGAGAGATAGCATGGAGGTAAGGCGTTTGCCTTGCATGCAGGACAGTGGTTCGATTCCCGGCATCCCATATAGTCCCCTGAGCCTGCCAGGAGCAATTTCTGAGCATAGAGCCAGAGTAACCCCTGAGCGCTGCCGGGTGTGACCCCAAAACCAATAAATAAATAAATAAATAAATAAATAAATAAAATAAACACCTCTAGGGAGGTGTCTGAGTGATAATACTTTAGGGTAGGGCTCTTGCCTTGCATGTGACTGATCTGGGTTTATCCCCAGCAGCAGTAGTTCTTGAGTACAGAGCCAGGAATAAGCCCTGAGCACTGGCTCCAGATAAACCCTGAGCTTATTGGTATAGCTCCCAAACCTACAAAAATCACCTCCTGGATATTTGTATTTGGTACCTGGATATTTGCCCTAGTCTCACTTTCGGGACCACTCAGTTTTCTTCTATTCTAACCCATTTTCAGCAATCAGCTACTAACTGTTGTTTTTTTAAATACCCTGACTTCTGTATGACCTGCATGCAGTCAGTGTGCAGCCCAGACTCCTCCACCATCACCATGTCATCTTGAAATGGTGCCTTTGGGACTACAGTGTTCAGGGGACGATAGTGACTTCATTAACATAGCCCACTACAGAGTCATGTTGTCCAGTCTGGATTAGACACACCTTGTGAGTCAGCTGTGCAGCACCACTTCCCTGATGAGTTTCACCTCGTCCCCACACCCTCACCTCTCTTTTACTAAGAAAATTAATGTTGGTGCCAGAGTGATAATACAGCATGTAGGGTATTTGCCTTACATGTATGCAACCAGGATTCATTACCCAGCACCCCATATGGTACCCCCATGCACCACAGAAGTGATCCCTCAGATCCAGAAGTAAAACCTGAACACAGATGGGTGTGATCCCTCCTCAAAAAAATAAAAAGGAAAAAGAAGGGGGCCAGAGCGATAAGGTGTTTGTCTTGCACGCGGCCAACACAGGACGGACCCCGGTTTGAATCCCAGCATCCCATTTTGTCCCCGAGCCTGCCAGGAGCAACTTATGAGCACAGAGTCAGGAGTAACCCCTGAGCACCGCCAGGTGTGACCCCCCCCCCAAAAAAAAAAGGAAAAAGAAGAAAACTAGCCTTATATTTGGAAATGAATCCCTTCATTTATGTTCTCTTTCTGTGCTTATCTTCTCTCCTGTCTCAGGAGCAAATGTGTCTAATGCCAAACCTTACTGGTTTAACATCTTAGGAAAAAACAACTCGGGGGCCAGAGCTATAGCACAATGAGTAGGACATTTACCTTGAATATGGCTAACCCAGGTTTTATCCCCCAGCATCCCATATAGTCCCCCGTACACCTGTGGATGTGATTCTGAGTGAAGGGTCAAGAGTTATGGAGGAAGGAAGGAAGGAAGGAAGGAAGGAAGGAAGGAAGGAAGGAAGGAAGGAAGGAAGGGAGGGAGGGAGGAGGGAGGGATGGGAGGGAGGGAGGGAGGGAGGGAGGGAGGAAGGAAGGAAGGAAGGAAGGAAGGAAGGAAGGAAGGAAGGAAGGAAGGAAGGAAGGAAGGAAGGAAGGAGGGAGGGATGGAGGGAGGGAGGAAAGAAGGAAGGAAGGAGGAAGGAAAGAGACTCTTGCTTCTCACTCAAACAATGCCAGTGCTATTGGCTTTGGGGGGGGATTGGGTCACACCTGGCAACATTCAGGGGTTACTCCTGACTTTATGCTCAGAAATCGCTCCTGACAGGCTCAGGGGACCATATGAGATGCTGGGATTCAAACCACCATCCTTCTGCATACAAGGCAAATGCCCTACCTCCATGCTATCTCTCTGGCCTTAAGAAATAGTTGTTGCTAAAGCTCTATTGCTTAGTTTTAGATCCTCGGATCTGAACTGCAAAGACACACTCCATCCAGTGTTCCTGCTGATGGCACAACTTCTAAAGGTTGTACCTACCTTGGTTTTTACTTCTTACTATTTGTTCTTTGTTTCACAGCCCCTACTTAGCAATCAAATCCCTTTCCTCCTGTCCAGAATGCTTTATGTGTCAGCCACAGTTATGTCTTCCCATAGGTCTTGCTACCTTCAAATGTATTTGTCTCATTTCTTCTACTTAAAATACATGTCTCCCTTGTCCGTGTCACTCAAGATCCACCATTTTTAAAGTCCATCATCAAATGGCCATTCAGTTATGAGATCATCCAAAATAAGAAGTGCCTTTCCCTCCACAAACAAGAAAAGTAAAATTGTTCTTGGGAAGGAAGTCATCAAATACTTCTTTTCCCTTTATATATGAAATGTTTACTAAAATCAGTATACAAAATGATAAAATTAGATTATAAAATATTTTTACCACCAGATATAAATTTTTACTTTTATTTGTTTTGTTTTATTTTGTTTTGTTGGTTTTTGGGTCACACCCAGCAGCGCTCAGGAGTTTTTCCTGGCTCTATGCTCAGAAATCACTCCCGACAGGCTGAGGGGACCATATGGGATGCCAGGATTCAAACCACTGACCTTCTGCATGCAAGGCAAACACCTTACCTCCATGCTATCTCTCCGGCCCAAATTTTTACTTTTAAATGTGTGTTTAGGGAAATAAATTTACTAAATTGTTCAATGTTATTTTGGTGTGGTTAAGTTTATAAGTGGCTCTTAATTTTTTTTTCAGTACTCTTTAGGGATGTTTCTTATTTTAACATAAAGCATGACTTCTTATTTAATAAATATGAAGTTATAGTTCATAAATGTAAGGTATACAGTATACAACATGTTACTTTAATGCATTTGCATATAATGCTTTAATTACTACTTGAGGGAATATTAGCACATTAGCATACACTCATACACTGTTACCTATATTTCTTTTTTTTTTTTTTTTTTTTTTTTGGTTTTTGGGCCACACCCGATGACACTCAGGGGTTACTTCTGGCTATGCGTTCAGAAGTCGCTCCTGGCTTGGGGGACCATATGGGACGCCAGGGGATCGAACCGCAGTCCATCCAAGGCTAGCGCAGGCAAGGCAGGCACCTTACCTCTAGCACCGTTGCCCGGCCCCATCCTATATTTCTTGTGTTGAACTGAGCATTAGTTGTGTGAGTGGAATTACTGTAGCAACCGGAGAGCTGTGTTCAGGAACACATCTGGCTGTAAAAGGCTCAGCTGTGGCATCTTACTGACTCATTTGTTGGTGACTTCCTGGCATGTGTGGTGCAGTCCCTCATTTAGTATAGCTTCCTTGTCACCTCTTCTGTGCTTCCGCTTACATGGCCACATCCCTTGTCCTCTCCACTGTTACTTATTCTCCTCCAGCTCTCAAGGTAATATTAGCCAGTGTCCTCATCCTAGTGGATACCAAGGAATTTGCAAGTCCAACTGAAGCAATCCCTGCTTTTGGGCGTCTGTGTTTGTCCTCTTGATAGCAGCAGTGAGGCTGGGCAGGTAGCCAGACTACTCTTAATTTAGACAAAGGGTGAACTTGGAGACAGCAAGATTCTCAGAAATTTGGGGTTTCCTCTTTATGAGGTTGGAAGGAGTTCTCAGTTCTGCTAAAACTCTAGGTTCAGCACTGCTATGTATTATTACTCAGCTTATACCACAAACCTGGTTTTCATAAACCTTTGTTTTATTTTATATCAAATATTCTGGAATATAATTTCTTTCACAACAAACAGTAAAGCTTTAATGGACAAAGATCATCCTTTGCTCTCACCTTCACTCTTTGCTACAGTGGCAAAGTTACCACTTTTATTTTATTTTAATGAAACCATTGTGATTACATGGTCCTTCATAGTTGGGTTCAGACATACAATGAATCAGGGTTAATCCCACCACCTGTGTCCACCTCTCTCCACCAATGACTCCCAAGTGCATCCTATAGCACCCGTCTTACTCCCCAGCAGGTCAGTATGACAGGTCCATTTTAAGTTTAGGTTGTTAAAATTTAGGTCTCTTGATTCCATTGTTGTTGCCCTAGGCTTGGATATTTTGTTTTGTCCTTTTATAACATTACCAATGCACCTGAGACCACTTGGCTCCTGGCCCCCATTCTTTCATATTTGTGTTTCTTTTCTTCCAGTTTTTTGCCTTCTCTTCGCTATACTCTCTGGGACCAAGGACTAGTTACCACTTTGAAATAGCTTTTGTTTGAAATCGTTTTAGTCTCTCTCATGATGTACTATTTGATTGTATTTGTTTTTGTTGTCTTAATTTTACAAATGTTGGCTCTAAAATCACACTGCATTTACAAAATTCAAATGCCATCTTATGAAACATTACTAATTTAGAACTACTATTTTAATATACACAAAACTGGTCTCCTTGTTAGAACAATGTTGAATGGAAAAGAGTTTTTTTTGATTTGAGACCAAACTCTGCCATGCTCACAAGCTACTCCTGGCTCTATACTTGGTGGTAGCTCCTGGAAAATAATCAGAATACTATGCTGGGGCCAGCAAAGCATGCACTTACCCTATTGATCTATCTCTCTAGCACAAAAGATTTTTTGGTTTGTTGATTTGTTTATTTGTTTGGACCATAGCAGTGATACCTTGGGCTTTGCACTCAGCAAAGTCTCTGCTGTACTATCTCTCCAGCCCCAAAAGAAATAACTTCTGGTACAAAATAAAATAGGGTTCAAGTTCAGTAGGCCATAATTAATGCTTTGTTAAAAAAAAAGAGGCCCAGGTTTAATCTTGGTTACACATGATTCCCCAAACACACCTACGAGCAACCGTCTCCCCAGTTAGGAATAGATCTTGAGCATTGCCAGAAATGGTCAACAAAAAGAAAAAAAAAAAAGAAGAAAAACTGAATTGAATGTGAAGTTTTGATAATATTAGATCAATCACAATATCAAGTACTTTCTAATTGCTCTTACCCTTCCTAATATATAGATAGATCATTCTGAGAAGACCCTATTAGACCAGGCCACTATTAGAGTCTTAAGCACTAGAGAAGATGGTGCTGAAGATGTCCATGTTGTCACAATTAACATTGGTTTTTTTTGGGGTTTTTTTGTACCCTCCCCACAATTGACATTGTTAATGATGGTCATTGGTATCAAAAAGGTTCCTCAGACCTTCCTAGCCTTGTTATCCTTCAGAGCATAGCATCTTCTCTGAAAACTAGTTAAATCTCTAGCAGAGCTGTAGAAAATATGCTACTCTTTGGACAAACAGTAGAAGAAAACATCAAGTATAATCCTGTCATCTTCTATATATCAAATATAGAAACTTTTATGGTCTAATTGCTTTATTCCTGTTTTGAGATCCTTATGAGTTGGAGGTCATTATGTAGTATATGTAATAAACTGCTTTAGTGATATATTATAGGTAAGTGGGTAAGTGATAAAACTAGCTGTGTCTCCTCACAGCCTAAATGTTTGCTACCTGTTCTTTTCTGTATTCTTCCTAGTACATATATAACTTTTTAGTAATTAGTTCTTTTTTTTTTTTTTTTGGTTTTTCGGGCCACACCCATTTGATGCTCAGGGTTACTCCTGGCTAAGCACTCAGAAATTGCCCCTGGCTTGGGGGGACCATATGGGACGCCGGGTGGATCGAACCGCAGTCCTTCCTTGGCTAGCGCTTGCAAGGCAGACACCTTACCTCTAGCGCCACCTTGCCGGCCCCTAATTAGTTCTTTTTTAATATTATTTGAGGTACTTGTTTCTAGTCGAACATGAAAGTATCTCATTATCAGCTGCAATTTTGACTTCTCCAACTGATCTCATAAATAGCTCTGAACATTGGAACTTAGCTTGGTATTAATACTTTTCCAGCAAGCTCTAGGAGCTCTTTAAGGGTATCTTTAAGGTCACCAATAACAGTTTCAAAATACAGCAGCTAATAATAGGGTTGAGAAAATGGGGCATTTTAACTAGGATCATTTTTTTTTATAAGGCAACTTCATTGTGGGAAAATTTCCTAAAAGGTAATAGACATTGTAGATTCAATGGCAATTATATTGTTAAGCTAGAATTATCTTCTTCTATTGAATTTGAGAAATTGCTAAGCTTTGTTTTTTTCCATCAATGAGGAAATGTTACCAAGAATCACCACTGAAAATAATACAAGATAGTTAAGTATAGTACAGTATGTATATCTTTTTCTGTATGCCTCAGGAAATAGCTAGATCTAACATGCAGCAACAGATTCAGAAACAAGAAGAATCTTGATTAAACATGAGAGAGAATTACCTTACAAAGCCTGTAATATAAATCTAAATATTGTATTTTCTTCAAGCAGAATCCCAGGCCTTATTACTGCTTGGAATTAATTTGAGATTTCCTCTTCTAAAGGTACTTACAAATAGATTTTCTTCTGCTTCAGTTCTCCCAGTTTACCACCCCGAAAACTCAGCAGCTTTAGTACACTTCACCCTTAGAATTTCTAGATTTGACATGATGTAAGAAAGAAGTAGAATTGATTTCCAACCTACTGCTATTAATGCATATACAAGGCTGGTCCCTTTTTGAGTCTTGTATCCCAACCAGTTATATGCGCTTTTCTTTTTTTGATGTTCCCACAGTTGTTCATGCTTTTCTCAGAGCGGCCTTGTCAAGGGCCTCACCTCTGTTTGGTCACAACATTGATCTCACCTCATGGAACATAAAACCTTTGTAATAGGAACAGTTTCCTTTATCTTTGTGGCTGTTCTCTGCTTCAAAAGAGTTGTGTTCAATAGTTATGAGAAGGGCTTATCTGTGGATCTAATTGCTTGTTTCCCCCTAGTATGCTTCCACGCTTCCAGCCCCCACACTATGCTTCTTCACAGGGCACTTTTCCCTCCTGATCTCCTCCCTGACACAAAATCATGATCTTTCCATCCTCACAAATAGGATTTTTACTGCAGGTTTCCCAAGGGCCTCTTCTAATCAAACAAAGGTTCTATGGTCCTTGGGTCTGTCTCCCTAGCCACCATCTTTCCATCTCTCTTTTTCCTCCCTCTCTGTTGTTGACAAGGCGCCACCCACAGTTTCCCCACCCTCATAGAAAACAAAGATGTGTCATAGGGAAGGAGTTGACATATGGACTGTGAAAGGAAAATTTCAAAGTCCACTTTTGACAGGCTGGTGTGCAGGCGAGGTGCCTGCTCCTGCTTCTCCTCCTTTGTCCTTAGTAGGTGTGTCTGGCTCTGCTGCCTGTTATAAACTGTGCAGGAAGAAGAGGACTCTGGTCTTGCTCCCCAGAGTCCATGACTATGGGGAGAAGGGAGGAAGGAGGAGGAATTGGAAGGCAGAAGGCACCTGACTGTGCTACTTTAGAGATGCCAGAGATAGCAAAAGACCCCATCTGCTCCTCATTCCTATAGTCTCATCATATTCTCATGATGGATGATGGGCATCTGTCATGTGGGTGATGAAGATTACTCTCAATGTATTACCTCAAATAAAGTTTGCACAGACTTAGATAAAATGAGTGCCTTGTCTTGCCTACTTGAAATTTCTACGAATTATATTAAAGATATATAGATATAGATATACAGTTCCTTCATGCTTTAATAGAGTTGGACTTTCCTTGATTATCTTCTTTTTTTTGTTCATTTGTTTTTGTTTTGGGGACACATCTAGTTGTTCTCAGGACTTATTCCAGACTCTGTGCTTAGAGATCACTCCTAGCAGGAATCATAGGACCATATGAAGTACCAAGGATCAAACAATGGTCTGCTTTTAGGTAAAAAATGTCCTACCTTTTGTACTATCACTCTGGTCCCTTGTTGCTTTGTCTTACATTTATGAAGAGGCAAAGTTTATTGTCTGTGTGGGCTGAAAATCAAATTCAAGATCTTACACTCAAAAATATGTATTCTACCACTGAGTCAATTACTCAACCCTCATTATGAGAAGATACCAAGCTAGAAATGTATTTATTTCCTGGCCTGTGCAGATAGAACTGAATTTCAAGCCTATATGAGAAGAAAAAACACAAAAGGAGGAAATAAATGACTATTCTAATGACTACTTCTTCCAGGAGGTCTTAAACTAGATAGCATGGGTGAGACATCAACTCTCATTTTTTATAAACTGAGTGAGATAGTCATAGTTCTGTTTTACAGCTGAGAAAACCACGGCCCAAGGTCACACAGCTATGGATGAAGCCCAGGTTCAGGCTGGACCTGCCTCTGCAATGCTTCATCAGGCACTAGAAAGCACAGTTGTCACAGACGACTTGCACAATCACAAAATCTACACGATAATCTTCCAGATTCCAAACCTCAGAGGTGACTGTAACTGATTTCCCTTCACAGAGAATTTATGGAAGGACTTTTCCACATGAAAAGCTAATGCTAGCTAGTTGCCTTAGAGCTTCTCTTCCTGCTTTCTTAAGAGTTCAGGTTTTTCACTTTGTAAACCAAATCTTGTGGCCAAGATTCCTTCCACCAGTGACATATGTCTCCCAGACTGTTCTCTTACCCAGAGAGCTCAGTACATAAAAACTCACTTGACTTCTTTTTTTATTTCTCTCGCTGTCTCCCAAAGAAAAGCTAGATTCTATTACCAAAATGACTCAAACTCTTCTCCAAACTTCATTGCAAAGGAAATGAAACTATTAAAAGAACATTGCTCTGTAATTCAGGAAATTGAATCAACTTGTTTGCAGCTATATCAGTGGAGGACTTGGGCAGCAGTGAGCCACATCTTGTGAGACTGTGCCCTGCTCTCTGAGACTTTTCCAGCCAGAGAAGGCCACAGCTGGCTACAAAGTATGATACAGACCCTGGGAGTCAGCTTTCTTTTAGCATCTGAAAGTATGGTTCACTTTGACTTTTGTTTTTGTTTTATTTTTTTCTTTCTTTTTATGGGAGTGGAGTGGGCATATCCAGCTATGCTCAATGATTCCTCCTGAGTTTGTGCTCAGAGATTGCTCCTAGTAGGGTTGGGGGAACCATACAGGGTGATGCTGAGGATTGAACCTTGAAAACTATATGCAAGGCAAGTGCCTTAACCACTGTAATGTTGCTTTGACCCAAAGAATGGCTAAAGAGCACAGAAAAATATTTTTTTCAGATGTCAACACTTTGGGTGATGATTTTTTTAACTTTATATAAATAAAATGTATAAAGTAAATTTTTGTTTGTTTTGTTTTGGGGCCACACCTGGTGGCACTCAGGGGTTACTCCTGGCTATGTGCTCAGAAATTGCTCCTGGCTTGAGGGACCATATGGGACACCAGGGATCGAACCCA
Organism: Suncus etruscus; assembly: GCF_024139225.1. Taxonomy (NCBI): domain Eukaryota; kingdom Metazoa; phylum Chordata; class Mammalia; order Eulipotyphla; family Soricidae; genus Suncus; species Suncus etruscus. Next base: position 123,974,215 of record NC_064849.1, read on the forward strand.
GGTTTGTCCTGGGTTCAGCCTCATAAAAGTAAATGTCATATATCACTGTGCTATTGCTGCGGCCCCAAAATATATAAAGTAAATGTTTGCTAATGTCCCTATAATATTTGTGGACTAAAATGTGACTTTTTAATAATGAAAGATCTTGAACACCAAGAATTTTTGTCCCTATGTATTAGTTATTGGAGACTGAATACCTGATTAAAAGAAATAGAGCATGTATCTGGCATGTGCAAGACCCCAAGTTCCATTCCTACCATTTATGTGGCCTCCCAAGAACTGCCAGGTGTGGCCCTGTGGCTCCAGCACCTCTGGAGAAAATGCCTAATCTATCTATCTGTATATATATATATATATATATATATATATATATATATATATATATATACAGATAGATAGATAGATTAGGCATTTTATATATAACATATATATGCCTAATATATATGACTATAAATATATATGTATATAGACATGTATATATAAACATATATTAGTTATTGAAGCTGAATGATACTCTCATTTTTGCCATTATCTCTATTAGTATAATAAACTTTTTTATAATGAAAGATCATAATATCTTCATAGTTCTGCAAATTTATTTAACTCACATTTACAATATTCTTGCTGTACTGCTCCATTCAGAGAGCACCATCTTTTCAGACCCTAAGTACCAACTTATCATGGGTCAAACCTGACATACATTGGAAAATAATAAAGAAGGGAAAGGGGGGAAATTGTGGATAGGCTCAGGCTTCTGTGCTGCTGCTTTAACTAATAAAGCCTGTAACTTCAGTGAATAGCCACAACTCACTTCAACGAGTTAACCATGACTCCCAGCTCAGGATCAGTTTCCTATTGAAAATGTTTGGATTCATTGAAAACCAAGCAAGAAATGACATGTCATCTTTTATCCTAAAGAAAATTCTAAGGGCCCGGAGAGATAGCACAGCGCGGCGTTTGCCTTGCAAGCAGCCGATCCAGGACCAAAGGTGGTTGGTTCAAATCCCGGTGTCCCATATGGTCCCCTGTGCCTGCCAGGAGCTATTTCTGAGCATAGAGCCAGGAGTAACCCCTGAGCACCGCCGGGTGTGACCCAAAAAAAAAAAAAAAACCAAAAAAAAAAAAAGAAGAAAATTCTAAGCCCTTATTACCAGCCTTTTCAGGGAGTTCACTTTAAAGAACTTTATAAGGGACTGGGGAGGTTGCACAGTGGTAGGGTGTTTGCCTTGCACACAGCCAACCTAGGAAGGATGGTGGTCCGAATTCTGACATTCCATATGGTCCCCTGAGCCTGCCAGGAGTGACTTCTGAGCACATAAAGGAGTAACCTCTGAGCACTGCAAAGTGTGACCCAAACTTTCCCCCCCAAATAATTTTATAAAGAAATTTTGTCTAAAACTTAGCAATAAAGACAGATGATTACATGTTTTTCAGAAAGTCATATTAAAGCAAAGGCTATTGAGCTCTACTAGAACATCTTATAGCCTAGGTTTTGTAGCTGTTCAGTAACATATGTGACTGGTGAGTCCTTGAAATGTCTGAAGTGCAACCAGAGAACCGCATTGTGGTGGGCTATAAGTATGGACAGCACAGGAGTGCTTAAAGAATCAACAAAAAGTAAACTTCAATTTGTATGTGGATACATGCTGAAAAGACCATGTTACACATACTCTCATTTAAATCAAATACTTTATGAACATTAACTTCACCCATTTGTTTTCTTATTTTTTATGTCATTACTAGAAAAATTTACTTGTTTCCTGTTTTATTCTTTTCTTTTTTTTTAAAAAAAAAAGCTGTTTATTTATTGCTTGACATCACACTCGGTGATGCTCAGGGGTTACTCCTGGCTCTGCACTCAGAAATTGCTCCTGGCAAGCTCAGGGGACCATATGGGATGCTAGGAATCAAACCAGGTCCAGCCCCAGGTTGGCCACATGCAAGGCAAAAGCCTTACTGGTGTTCTATCTCTCCAGCCCTCCCACTATATTCTTATTACAATTTTTAATCCTATAGTTTTTGTGATGGTTACTCTGTTCAACTAATTATTTACTCCTGATTAGATGCTTGCCTGTAGGTGATTAGTAGGATATAGATGGTTTGTTTATTTATCTGGGAGGGAGTTGGGGGACCACACCCAGAGGTGCTTTGAGGCTACTCTTAGCTTGATGCTCCTGGTTGCTTCCTGCAACACTTAGGGACTATGTGGTCTAGGAATTGAGCCAGTGCCAGCCACAAGCAAGACAGGTACAGAACTTGCCAGATTTGGCCCCTGATACCTCATCTGACCCCCCCTAAGTCCTCCAGAAGTGATCTTAAGCATAGAACCAGGAGTAAGTCCTGAGCACAGCCAGATGTGGCCCCAAAACAAAGACAGGCACTTCAACTGCTGTGCTATGTCACCATTCTAGTGTAGATTTACTTTATTTTTTTATTTTCCATTTGGGAATCATATCCAGCAGAAACCCTTTGGGCAGTAGCTGGTCCACTGCACAAAACTCTGTTATAGCCTTCTCAAACACTCGCTCTGCAAAACCTTGTTTTTTCTGCAAAACCTTTTCAAATCACAATTATAATGGGGTCACAAACAAGATCTATTCCATATTCCATTGGGATATTTTCTATTTATTGGCTGCCATTGTTATCTCAGTGCTGAGACTTTGAGGAAACAAGACAGTAACAACAGGGAGTATGAAGACCAGAAGTCGAGGCTTCCATCACTTAGTTACCAGGGTAAATAAACACCCCAGAGCTTTGGTCTGAGCACCGGAGTACCTGTCCAGACAGCATAACACTCAAGTCGCCACCACCTCCTCTTTCCTCTTTTGCATCTAGATATTTGGAAAACTTCTATCGCTCTGAATTATGAGGCATGATTTTTTATTTTATTAGGTTGGAATGAAATACAGAAACCTAATCCTGAAACCTGGAGGATCTCTGGACGGCATGGACATGCTCCAGAATTTCCTGCAACGTGAGCCAAACCAAAAAGCGTTCCTAATGAGCAGAGGCCTGCATGCTTCGTGATCACTGTCCATGTCTGCAGGACAAGTCTGCATCACCATATGTTACTAACCTGGAAACTGAAGGGAGTTTTGCAAATGTAAATTGAGATTTCTATTGACTGCCTTTTTTTTTTTTACTTTGAAAAATTACACAGATGTAAATGGAATTATAAATACTCTGACCTAAGAAAAGACCCATTGGAAAATAATTGTACTATAAAATTTCATAAAAATGGATTGGATTTCTTTTTATAAAAACTTTCATATGAATGTAATTTGATTTTTTATTATTGTAACCTAGATAATATAATGTAAGAGGGCTAAGAATTTTTAAATTGAATCATATGCATTACATAATTTGATTCTTCTTCTATCCTGAAGTTTTGTACGTGGGAATTCTGGAGTACAGAATGAATTATTGCATTCCTCTGGTAAATATTTCCTTGGAACCCTGAATCCCACTGACTGTGTTCGCAGCAGGTGTGGATTTTCTGCTTTGTCGATCTCAGGGCCAGCTCTCAACTACACTCACATATTTATCTTCGTGTTTCAGGCCTAGTGGCTCCCAATCTCCTGCTACACTTAAATTGGCTTCTTCCATTTGGATTTGTCTTTTCATTTTGTGATCAGAACCTTCCAAAGTAGTAGGACTTTGAATTAAACTGGCCTTGTGGAGCTCAGTTTTTAAGATCTTGTACCAGAAGTTCATTTCCACTTTAGCATGCAAGATTGTCCATCTCTGGGTGTATTTACTCATTGAACCGCTAAAATGAGTCCAAGAATGTTTTTTCTTGCCTCCTTTGCCATCTCCCACACCCAGAGGGCCAGGAACACATAATCACAAATGGCTCTGCAGGGTTCCTGGTAATGGAGCCAAAGGTGATGAAGTATTGAATCTCTACAAGAGACTTATGAGAGCATTGGAGGATGACTTCTGCCAAGCTGTGTGAGCGTGCACTCACCCTGGGGGAGCAGGAGAACTTGTGCTCTAGCTAGACTCTCACTTTCACTGTCTTTATCTTGGGCCTCAGAAACTGTTCTGCAGCAGACCAGGATAAACTCACCATACTTTTTGTATTACCTATCCTCCAATAATCTACTCTATAAGGAAATCCAAATAGGACAATTTTGTTTTTAAGTTTTGAATGGGGAAAAAAGAAAGACAAAGCCCACACTCTGAATGTACGTAGGCTGCTTAGGTCTTCCTATTACTTTCCAAATGTGTTTACCTGGAAGATAACTTGGCTATCCAGGAAAAAAAAATCTTTCTTTCCTCTGCACCAACTGAATTTTGTGTTACATAAAAAGTCACTATGCTGCATAATTAATCGACAGCAGCAAAGAAACGAAGAGCTATAGAAACTGAGAAAAAAATTCTAAGATTGTTCATATCAAACAAATACATTAGACACCCCCACAAAATCTTGCCCTCCCTTCAGAGATGGCTGTCCAGCCTACCTCACCACTCCCTCATGCCTGGCCTCCTCTGATCTGCAAAGCTGTTCTTTTTTGGGGGGAAAAGGTCATGTAGAGCCCTTGCCTTACATGCAGCCAATCTGGGTTCAATCCCTGACATCCTATGTGGTTTCCCAGGCACTACCAGGTGTAACTGCTGTGTGTTGCTGGGTGTGGCCCCCCAAAGAAAGCTCTTCTTTAGTCTTAGTACTTAATGTCTCCCCCTGTTCCTACCTCCTGTTCTGATTTTAGTTGCAGACAAAAACTCTCTTCAGCTTTTTCTATTGTTCAGTGTATCTCCTCTAACAATAACTATAATTTTAAATATTAAATTATTTCACATGGAAAAACTAATACTTGGTGTGAAAAAGGCTGCACAGAATAAAGACACATTGTCCATGAGAATTGAGTTCACATTTTTTCCATTCAATTTTTGTTAAAATTAACCAAGAACAAAAAACATCATGGTATTCATTTTATTTAGGGTTCACATCTACTATTCCAAGTCACCAAAGAACAGCAGCATAATCAAATACAATTTTTAAAATATGTAGTATAATTAAAAACTAAGAGCACTTTCTTTTAATGTTATTGCTTTATTTAAACATTGTAGTTGTTCATAATACCGTTACTTTGGGGCCGAAGAGATAGGTAGGGCGTTTGCCTTGCAAAGCGGCCAACCCAGGACAGACGATGGTTTGAATTCCTGCATCCCATATGGTCCCCTGTGTCTGCCAGGACTGATTTCTGAGCACAGAGCCAGGAGTAACCTCCAAGTGCCACCAAAAAAGGTGTGGCCCCAAAAACAAAGCAAAAAAACCCAAATAATACCATCATTTCTGCATTTGTTGTTCCAGCACCAGTCCCACCACTATTGTAACATTCCTTCCACCATTGTTCCCAGTTTTCCATCCCACCCCAAGTCTGCCTCCTTGGCAGACACAGAATAATTCACTTTGTACTTTTTGTTATTACTAAATGGTAATGGAATTATTGAGGTAAAAATTTTCACTAAAGAAAAAATCATGAAAATTGATATATCTCACAGAGGGGCTATTGAGTCAATGAAGGCTTACTAAGCCATTGCTAGTTTAGCATTCTGTGTTATTGGTCTTGTTTGTTGATTTTAGGTAACTTCTATAATATTTTCATATCTAATCTTGCTGGGGTGTCATTATTGAAAAATCTGGAAGTGTATGTGACTTTGTATGCTGCCACATATTTCAGCTAAACCCATGATTAGCTGACATGGGGAGGCTGTGGGACATTGGTATGGCTCCTGGGACTCTCAGAAGTATAGAGGGCTAACCACCTCTTGAAGAAGACCCCATATTTTTCAACCCGAAAACCTATGCACATGAAATTCCTGTCTATTTGATATATTTGCTGAGATTAGAACTCAAATTGGGCCATTGGTGTGTCCGTGAATTGTGAGGCATGGCTGCAGCTGCTGGGGTTTTGGTGGAGCTGAGACTTGGCACACCTGCCTTCTCAGGGTCCCCAGTGTACCCATGAGTTCTCCAGCATGCTGACATCTCTTGGGAATAAAATGGAGCTGGCCAATGAGCTTACAAAACAGTGGGATAGGCCACTTCAACACATTCATTTAAACTCAGGAATATTTCCAATTCTTTGGATACAAAGAGTACATGGAAGATGTGGTCAAATTTACAACTAACAGCTAAAGAGGTTAAATTCAATGGCATTAAGATTTTAGATTTTTAATTATTTGGGGGGCTTGAGTATATTTGCATGTAGCCAACCCAGGTTTGATTCCTACTATCGCATTTGGTCTCCCAAGATTGCCAGGCATGATTCCTGTGTGCAGGGCTAGAAGTAACCCTGAGTATCACCGGGTGTGGCCTCCAAACAAAAAGAAATTATACTGTGCAGGAGCAAAGATTAAATTGGGTGTGGGGAACAGAGAGAGAATATAGCAGATAGAGTATGTGCTTTGCACACAGCTGACTCAGATTCAAACCCTCAGATACTGCCAGGAGTGATCCCGGAGCACAGAGCCTTGAACACAGCTTGGTGTAGCCCTAAAACAATAATAATAATAATAATAATAATAATAATAATGAATTTATTGTTGCTATGGCCAAAGAAGGGAAGACCTGAATGCTTAACAGTAGTATTCAGAAAGCACACCAAAAGATAATAATAGATGCCAGAGGATTATCATAAGTAAGGCACTTACACAACTGGCCCAGTTAAATTCCCAGACCCCTGCCAGCACCTGCCAGGAGTAAACCCTGAGCACAAAAGCAGAAATGAGCCCTGAGCACCACTAGGTGTGGCAAAAAAGGGGAAGAGGGGCAAAAAAGACAATAGCAGTTTTATTTGAGTAAATTCCATTATCAATTTCCAGCACAGCAGCACATTTGAGAATGGAATAGAATAAATAGGCCCTGGATGACTGTATTGATTGTAGAATGTGTCCCAATCTAACGAATCAGCTGGCGCTCTGGACTCATATGTTAGGCCATCTAAATGTATTCTTGCAGTTAGAATGTGTATTCTATTCTCCATGTCACATTCTAACCAGGTTTTAGGCAAGAATTACAGAGTTGAGAGGAGTAGGAAAAGGAGGGTGAAAACTTTGAAAATAGTTTATAAGAGAGACAAATAGAGAATTAGATAAATTCAATCTGGACATGAATTCAGAAATATGAAACATATCTTTTTAAAATCTTGAAAGCTCAGTGTGTAAGATAGGATTATTCTGCATTGCTTCAGCAACCAAAGCTTGGAGATAAGTTTTTTAAAAAAAAATGTCAGGAGGCTTTAGTTTTGTATGAGGAAGCAGCTTCTAATCGTTGTTGTTGGTTCAAGCACACACTGCTGATATTACTGAGTATCCAAACGAAGCTTGATGCTGCAGAAGTGCACAAAATGACTCCCATCTTTGGTTAGATTTTTTCACAGATCAGAACCTTGGAGGAGTCCAAGGTTCAAGAAGCAGCAAATGGGGGCTGGAGAGATGGCACAGTGGTGGGGCGTTTGCCTTGCATGTAGCCAGCCCGAAAGGGACCCAATTCAATTCCCGGCATCTCATATGATCCCCCAGCCTGCCAGGGGCGTTATTTTGAGTGCAGAAACCAAGAGTTACCCCTGATCACCACTGGGTGTGGCCCAAAAACCAACCAATCAATCAACAAAAAAATTTAAAAAAAAAAAAAAAAGAAGCAACAAATGTATCATGATCAATTGAAAAAAAGTCACTTAAATGAAGAATAAAAAAAAAAAAAACATTTACATGCTGGGCCTCAAATGACCTTTAAATACTTATAACTTCTTCATACTTAAGAGATAGACTGTGTTTAACCACATAATTGTCACTCCCACATGATCATTGCACCTTGTTTGTTCTGTCCAAAAACTGGTCTATAACTTTTTTAAAAAGCATCACATCATGTTCTCAAATACATTTTTGCAAAAACAAAAAACAAAAAAAAAACACAAAACTTTTTTTGGCTTAAAATCTATGACTATTATAATATTGCACTTTAAAGTTTTCTACCTTGAATCTTACCTACTCCCTTACTGGTAATCATCCTATATTTAATCAGAAGTTGGTTTCAGTCTTGTGGGTAATCTGGTTACTGAGGATGGAATATTAGCAGTCAACTATGACTATAATTAGATCAAATGTTCTTACAGAATATGTTTACTTTCTGAACAGAATTTATTGTAGCTTCTTTCTCCTGGTTCCATCACGGGCTTCATTATATAGAGGCAAATCTTGCCCAATGCCCAATTTATTGTTGTCATCCCACCATACTGTGATCTTGAATTCATCATTCTGACTCCTGTCCTCCGTAGTCCTTGATTTAAAGTTCATAGTTCATACATATCATTAAATATACTTAAAATTTGTTTTGTTATATGATGCACTTTCTTCAATAACTATATACCTCATTTATAAATTAATATAAAGCTATATTGATTAATTCATTTTATAATGTTCTAATGATGGAACCTTTTTCCTTGGTGTACTGAAAGTTTCAATATGAGATAGATTAGAAGAAGCACTTTTTATAAAAGCAAATTTGGGGATGAATATATTAAAACATTATTGTTCTTTCTATGCACTATAAACATAGGAATTTCTTATTTTTCTATTAATATCTTTATTTAAGCACCATGGTTACAAACATGTTTGTAGTTGAGTTTCAGTCATAAAAAAGTACACCCCACTTCACCAGTACAACCTTCCCACCTACCAATCACCCCCAACTTCCTCCTCCCCCACCTCCTACCCATCTTTGAGACAGGCTTTCTATTTCTCTCACTCATTACCATTGTCATGATAGTTGTTGGTGTAGTTATTTCTCTAACTGCACTCACCAATCTTTGTGGTAAGCTTCATATCATGGGCTGGTCCTTTCAAATCTCATCTCTAATGTCTCTAGTATTACCATACTATCTTTTATTTTTCTTAAATCCCACAGATGATTAAGACTTCTGTGTCTACCTGTCTCCTCTGACTCATTCACTCAGCATAATAGTTTCCATGTTCATCCATGTACAGGAAAATTTTATGACTTCATTTTTTTCCTGCCAGCTGCATAGTATTCCATTGTGTGGATGTACCACAGTTTCTTTAGCCACTCATTTGTTGTTGGTCATCTGGGTTGTTTCCAAATTCTGGCTATTTTAAATGGAGCTGTAATGAACATAAGCGTGCAGAGGGCATTTTTGTATTGTGCTTTTGTGTTCCTAGGGTATATCCTTAGGAGTGATATTGCTAGATTATATGGGAGCTCAATTTCCAGTTTTTTGAGGAATATGCATATTGTTTCTCAAAAAGGCTGGACTAGATGGCATTCTCACCAGCAGTGAAGACAGTTCCTTTCTCCCCACATCCCCACCAGCACTGATTGTTCTTTGTAATGTATGCCAGTCTCTGTGGTGTGAGATGGTTAGACATAGGAATTTCTTAATCTAAAATTTCTGGGTCACTTGAAGACCTATCAAGGGGTAAGCAAACAGATGTCCATAATTGCTCTGAAATTATATAAAAAATTTTGTCTGCATGATATGTGAAATTTTTTTGTTTGCTTTGGGGTCATACCTGGCAATACTATCTTTCTAGCCCCATATGTGCAATTTTTTTTCTAGGAAAGTATACCAGAAAAATAATCAGAAAGTTTCAAGAACAATTGTTTTCAATTTTTTGTCTTTTAATTTCATTTGAAAATGATAGTGTCCATTGTGCACTTTACCAGGCACCAACACTATGAAAAAGGCAAACAACTCTGAACTCAGGTTGTTCACTATCATGAGGAAAGGGAATAGGTTCATGATATGTTAAGGTAAATTACAAAAGAAAGGTATATGGCAAGTCCAGACTGATAATACAGCAGGTAGGGCATATGCATTACAAATAGCTGACCTAGGTTTGATTCCCGGCATCCCATATGGTCCCAAGCACTGACAGGAGTGATTCCTAAGAGCAAAGATAGGAGCAACCCCTGAGCATCACTGGGCACAGCCCAAAAAACAATAGAAAAAGAAAGAAGGAAGGGGCCAGGAAGGTGTTGCTAGAGGTAAGATATCTGCCTTGCAAGTGCTAGCATAGGATGGACTGCAGTTCGATCCCCCAGTGTCCCAAGCCAGGGGCGATTTCTGAGTGCGTAGCCAGGAGTAACCCCTGAGTGTCAAATGGGTGTGGCCCAAAAACCAAAAAAAAAAAAAAAAAGAAGGAAAATAAATGGCAAGAGATACAGTCTATCACTAGTAAGAAGGACTATGAAATAACTTTGTGAAGAACATGGAGAATTCCAAAATTGGAGTTAGCTGTCTCATTTTTCACCCAGGCTCAGATGGTCCTATAAAACTGAGCATGATAGAGCCAGAGAGATAGCACAGCAGTAAGGGTGTTTGCTTTGCATGCAGCCTATCGGGATGGACTCGGGTTGGATCCCTAGCATCCCATATGGTCTGAGCCTGCCAGGAGCGATTTCTGAGAGCAGAGTCAGGAGTAACCCCTGAGCACCACTGGGTGTGGCCAAAAAACGAGAGACTGAGCATAGTGAACCATCTGTATAAGGCCACTTGAAAGAACAGAGGCAGGGAGACAGGCTGGTTTAGGCTTTTCAAAAGGGGCAGGGTGATGAGTTCAAGGAATTTTTGTGGGGCCAGGATCAGCTAAGTGGTAGCACATCTACCTTCCAATATGAAGCTGAAAGTTTGATCCCCCAGGACTTTCCACTCAATGAGTATAATCCAGAGAGCATTTCATTCAGCAAACTTGGATTTGATCCCCAGCATCCCATGTGCTTCCCAAGTCTTTGGTGCTTCTACACCAAAAACTTGCTAGGAGCACAACCTGGTGTGTAAGCACACGTCATTACAATAGTGACTAGTAAGGAACTAATAAGGTAGAGGGGAATAATTCTGCAACAGTTTTAAGTAGTCACTCCCAAGGTTTAAAATATGTTTCTGTAACAAAAGTTAACAGGAATGTAGTGATAAAAGAACCTCATTCATTCTTACTGTCAGCTGGTCCAGCCATTATCGAAAATAATTTGGAGATTTCTCAAAATACTAAGCATGAAGATTCCATTTGATCCTGCTACCCCACTTCTAGATATCTATACCAAAATAACATTTATTAGGAGGCTGGAGTGATAATACTGTGGGTAAGGCACTTGCCTTGCATGTGGCCAAACTAGGCTCCATTCCTAGCACCCTATGTGGTCCCAAAGCAACATCAGAAGTGATCCCTGACTCAGGAGGTAAGGGGCCATGGAGAGAGTGCAGGGGGTAAGGTACTTGCCTTGCATGCAACCATTTTCCTTTCACCAGTTTGATCCCTGGCATCCCTCTGTATGATCCCTGAGCACTACTAGATGCAGCCCATTCTCCTCAATTAATTAACCTTGAACCAATGGTAAAATGAGGCAGTATTTCTCTCACCCTGATTAGTATAACACATCCGGACATCTGTATATATTTCTCTGGAAAGCCAACCTTATATTGACCTTTGAGCTTTTAAGAGATATTCCACAATTAAGTCATTGTGATTCCTAACTTACTTCTCACTCCAACTTTTGTAATTACCCATTACTATTTCCAAGAGCAGGAGCCAGAGCAATAATATAGCAGGGAATGCACTTGCCTTACAGACAACTGACCTGGTTTCAATCCTCCCTGAGCTTGCAAGACATGATCCCTAAGTGCAGACTCAAAAGTAAGCCCTGAATTCTGCCAGATGTGGCTCCCAAAATAGAGCAAAAAAAAAAAAAAAAAAAAAAAGAATTTTATTTTGTATATATTTTTAAATAAAAGAGCAGAAGGAAAAGCCTTAAGCTTTCTAAGCCATGTTACCTATTACCTGTAACTTCTTTACAAAAAGAAACTCATTAACAGATCAATAATGGATTAAAAAAAAAAACTTCAGAATTCCAGAGTTTGTGACAAGGACCAGATCTGGACATTAAGCTTGCACCCCATTTCCTTGTGTAACATACAGTAATTGTTTACATCATTCCGTGTTGACAATTTATTTAGGTCCTGCTTTTCATTCTAAGATTATCAACAATGCTGCCAAGATTACTTTGGCAAATGTTTTCCACTTGTGCTTAGTTTACCTGTTCAATAAATTCTCAAAAGGGGTTGAAAAAGTAGAGGCACTTTACTTGTTGGATTTTGTCCATTTGGAGCAATGTCATAAGATTATTTACTACATTGTCAAACATTGTTTAACATTAAAATAGTCACTAAAGATAAACGAGGAAAAGTGATGATTAGCTAACAATGCAAAAAAATCTAGTGTGAAATCATTGATATTATTTTTCTTCCCATAGGGTGATGAGGACTGAAGATTACTTTTTTCAGAAAGTGGTAGGAGTAATTGCAGACAGGAATTTTCTTTCTCTATTAATAATTGGGTAGGTCCTAAAAGGAATGCAGGGCTTTATCCCAGAACAAAGCAATCATCAGTCTTTTTGTATCCACAGCAAAGTGGGGAAAGCCAAAAGATCCATTTTGTCATCCTAGTCTCAAATCAGATGCCTTTCTACGGTCTTCAACATTTGTGTGCACGACAAGTGGGACTTCTGTTGCAATTCACAATGCAATCACTGTTCTAAGCATGCACATGGCCTACTCTGTCTCAGCTTCAATTATAAAATCTTCAGCCAGAGGCTATTATGCTCTGTTTTGTTCAGTCAACGACACAGTTAGCCAGTGAAATTCCAACTGGGATCTGATGGCGAGAGAAATTTCTCACACTTCATCTATCAAGTCCTTATACACTCCGGTATATTTCTAGCTTGAGGTGGGGAAGGGGAAGAAAGGGAGAGACATGGGGGGAGGAAGAGTAACCTTGAATAAGCAAATTTTTCTGAAACTATTTGGAAAAATGACCCAATTTTGCCTTGCCTTTCCTCATTCCACCTTCATTGAAGTAATAGAAGGAACTAGATGGTGTTTGGTCTAAATGAAGACACAATCTCTAAAATTTAGAGAGCTCAGTCCTTCTATTTCATGAGTACATGTTACTAATTCTTTGTTTCTTTTTAATTTTGAGGTCACACCGACAGTGTTCAGGGGCTACTCCCAACATGGTGATGGGAACCAGGCCTCCCACATGCAAAGCATGTGCTCAAGCCTTTGGGGAGAATTTCCAGCCCCTCATGTCACTGATTCTTTATTACTACATAAGCCTAACCTGGTCCTTACAAATCAGATGAAGTATTTTCTTTCTTTTTTGTCTTCCTTCCCTTTATTCTCCCCAAAGACTAATTAGACAAGATGGAATATTTTGAGAAAAATCACTCTAAATCCCAGGAGGAAGATGACAGAAAGTGAATACAGTCTGTGAAACCACTGACAAAGACCTTACATTTGGAAAAGCGTCTTAGAGGAATTTTTTCATAGCATCATATTTAGGTTTCAGGTTTCTGGGGTGTTATAGTGTTGTGTGTTTCATGGTGCAAAGGATCAAACTAAGGGCCTTATACATGCACAGAGCCATAGGCACAATAAGTGGTCTGGAAAGATTGAAATAAGCAGAATGTTTATGCAAACACTACTACACTACTAAAAGGAAATGCTTTTTTTAAATATGCAGAATTTGTAAGGACTGTAATATGTGACATCTTTCATATCTCATCAGCCAAATTAAAAATAAAATATAAATGTATTGCTTGAAAGTGAAGCTATCACCTCATTTTAATCTATTAAAATTCAGATTAAGTGACTAGGAAGATAGCAGAGCAGCTATCTTTGACTTGCATGCTACAAACCTAGGTTTGATCCCTGGCATCACATAAGGTATCCAGAGCCTCTGGAGAGATCCCTGAGTGAGAAGCAGGAGTTAATCCTGAGCACAACCAGGTTTGGCCAAAAAAAAGATTAAGGTTGGTGTGGAGGACGATTGTGGGAAAAGGAATGGACTAGTTAGGTCGTAAATATTTAAGGCTCTTGTTTAACTTTCCCCTACTTATAGACAACTTTTTGATAAGAAGGTGTTTATCTGTGAGATAAAGTATAAAAAATATCTGATGGTTCCTTGACTCCCCTAAGTTTCTTGGGACCCTATCAGAATTCAGTGCTGGAGAATTAGTAACACCCACACTGTTTTCTCTAGGGCCAGAAGACACTATGTCAATATGCCTGTTGCCGCCCTCTGGGATGAAGGAAATGAAGTCACTACATTAGAAAGTAAATAATGTGCTCAGGGCACCTTTATCTGGCCCTGAGCACCCTGATGCCCTCAGACTAAGGTCCCCGATTTGGAAACTGGAGAGGCACTAATGCCCAGGATCGAGTGAGGAAGCTACCACTTAGGAACACTGAGATTTATGACATTTGAGATAATGATGTCAGAGAGTAGGGCAGAGACTAAAGTTTACATGTGCCTCTCAGAGGGCAAATGCCAGGATGTTAGTCTCTGAATGGTGGGCCAAGAACATGCCAGCAGGAAGTGCTAGTTGGCAACTAGGACAATTTCGGGAGTGAAATGGAGATACTGATGACTTTGCATTCACAAATTATGATTTTAATATGAAAGGAGTAGGGGAAATTTTGCTTTTCAAAAATAATACAACCAGCGTAACAGAATATGTAACCCTTCCAAAATCTTTTCGGATCCTGTTTACCATTAATAAGAAAGTATATGAGTTAGAAGAAAGCTCCTATAAATGCCATTAGTGTCTCTGAAGTATGAAAACTTTTGGAATCAGGTTTTAATGGAACATTCACCAAGTTGGCCTTCATGGTGTATGCCAGAAAAATTTAGCTGTCATCTTGAGATTCTACAGGAAGCAATAAGAAGAGCTATTTGGCAAACTTAACAATAGTTTGTAATATTTCTAAGCAACCTAAGCAATAAACTAAAGGACAACTTGTGTGACTCAACCCTCTTGGAAATCTATAACCAACATCAATTTTTCTCCTTAATGAGAGTCTTAAATCTTGGAAATAACTGCTCTTTATGATGATTTTGATTAAAAGCAATAATTTATGCCCACAGAATTCACTGTGCTTCAGCCTCTCAAACCTATTCTTAGTATACCACACTCTTTGGGTAAAGAAAAGAGAGTTTCAGTCTGGGTGTTTCCACTGATGCTAAGACACTTCATAAATAAGTGAGGAATAAATGCTGTTTTTTTCCCAGTCTAGATTTTTGCCAAGCAAATTGCAAGAGCAACAGTCCAGTCTCAATCAGCAAGCATTTTCTTTCCTCTAGTCTCTCATTCTACTCGGGATTAAATGTTCCCCTTGTCCTCAACCAAAATGGAAATATGATCTCATGTTTATTTATTGTGTTGCCTTTGCATTTCCGAGGTCAATAGGGTGTAAATTTTAAATTGTTGATGTCACTTCTTCCCCCAAACACAGAGAAACTCGCCAGGGAGCTAGCTGTGAGCATATCCGAATGCAGCCAATTCTCTTAAGTAGACACTTGGGCATAAAAATAGAAAGGTACTTTAAGTTGCTAAAGTGGCATCACTCAGTAGCAATATGATTACATTCTAGGTGCAAGTTCAATGATACTCCTAGACAGGGTTGCCAAATACTAATTGGTTAAACAATACTTTTGTTTGTTTGTTTTTTTGTTTTGGGGCCACGCCTAGTGACGCTCAGGGGGTTCTCCTGTCTATGCACTCAGAAATCAAATCGCCCCTGGTTTGGGGGACCATATGGGACGCCGGGGATCAAACCGAGGTCCATCCTGAATCAGCTGCATGCCAGGTAAACGCCCTATCGCTGTGCTATCGCTCAGGCCCCAACAATACATTTGAGGGAGTTGGGTCCACCATTGGTGTTCCTCTGAGGCTACTCATGTCTCTGTGCCCTCGGGTCATCTCTGGCACTGCTAGGACCAGATGCAGTGCCAGGAATCAAACCTGTAACTGCCAGGACTTGAGCCAGCACTCAGGAGTGATTCCTGAGCATGGTCAGGTGTGGCCCAATACCCTTTAGTTCAATGAGTTGAATGAGCTGGAATGTACACTTTGCATACCAGTGACCTGGAACCACTTGGTCAGGATGAGCATTGCCAGGCACGTCCCCTGAGTCAGAAATAGCTCTCAAGACTCAACCAGGTGTGACTCAAAAAGCAAAACAAACAAAAATCCAGTGCAGAATCAGGGAGATAACTGGAGTGTAGAACGCATGTCTACCATGCACAAGACTCTGTGCACTACAGAGATCCGTAAGCACTGTTGATGTAGCTCTGGTAAACCTCATGCACTGCAGAGCTGGACCCTGTGACCTATAGGGCCTTCATCTCCAGTGAACATTACAGGGTGTGCCCCAATAAAAATAATCTACCAGATCATATCAACAACACCTTAATCCTAAATCACACGAATAGAAAAAAGCAGAATGATGATACCTATTCTTTAGAAGAGTTCAAGGGAAGGAGTTGAGCAGGGACTGTTGCGTTCAGCATGTTGCCGCCTCAGCTTTAGCTGCTTCAGCAGAGCAGCACACTACTTCACCTATCAGACTTCTGGTTTCAAAGCAGAAATCCTTGAACTAGAGAAAACTCACAACAGTCTGAGTGCATGTTTTGCATGCACGAGATTCTAACCTCTACCTGGTACTGTCTAGTGTACTGAGTACCTCCAGCAGTGAGCCTGGCCCCCAATGCACTGAGTCAGGAGAAGCCTCCAGCTCTGCCAGGTGTGGCATCTCCTGGGTTAACAGGTCACCTCTTTTTTTTTGGGGGGGGGGCACACCCGGCAGTGCTCAGGGGTTACTCCTGGCTATCTGCTCAGAAATAGCTCCTGGCCGGCACGGGGGACCATATGGGTCGCCCGGACTTGAAACAAACACCTTAGGTCTTGCATCGGCTGCTTGCAAGGCAAACGCCGCTGTGCTATCTCTCCAGCCCCAACAGGTCACCTCTTAAGATTAACTATATGATATGCATGAATATAGTGTCCCTACAATTATTTAAAAAAAAAACCTAATGTAGGTCTTTAAATAAAAACAAAGTGATATCCTGTACACTTTAGAAAAGTAGGGGGCCCAATAGTGGACACCTGGATATTCTGGGAAGTTGTCTAAGGGCTTCCATAAAATATGTAGATTTGAGGCCATGGAAGCCAGGAGAATTACAGTTAGATTTGGTGCAATTGAGTGATATTGATGCTGAAGCCTCTACTCTGACCTCTTAGCACATGAGCCAATGTAGGCCTGTATCTTTTTTTTTTAATATAATTTTTATTTTGATCATAGTGGCTTACATATTGTTGACAATATTATTTTAGGTACATATTTACATAAAATCAGGGGGGATTCCCATCACCAAATTGTCCTCCCTACACCTCCATTTTTGTCCTCCCTCCCATTTCCTCTTCCCTCACCCCCAGGGCGACTAGAATATGTGGTCCCCTCTGTATCTGACCTACTACTTAGTAGTCTTGCACCTATTTGGTCTTGATGTCTCCCTTATTTCCCCCTCTAACTGGAGGCAGGACTAGCTAGTTCAAGATGTATGGTTTTGTTTGAAAAAGAGAAAAGTAATAAACTGGGGTAAGAGTCTAATATGCCGAAAATGAGCGGAATCCTTCTAGGGGCTCTCATCAACGATTTGAGAGATGAAGGAGAAAAAGAAGGTGAAACACTCCACCAGTACCAAAGGAAGTGTCAAATATCCAGTGAGGACTCCAGCTATATCGATAAGCACCACAAAAAGAAAAAAAAAAAGAAAAACAAACAAACAAAACAAAGAAAAAAGCAAACAAACAAACAAAACCAAACCAAAACAAAACAAAAACACGCCATGGTCTTGAAATAAGAAACATGGCATAGCACATAAAGAAAGAAAAGAAAGGAAGAGAAAAAAATAAGTATAACTGGGGACAACAATTTCAATAATCACACCCAAACAGAGAAATCGACCAAAAATAGATAGGTAAATAAAAATAATAATAATAATAAATGAAGATAAAAAATAATATATAAAAATAACCAAGGTTTTGTGCTTTTTGTATTTTTGTTTTTTCCCTCCTGCCCTGGCACAGTAAATATTGGGGTCATTCGAGAATTCACTTGTAGGCCTGTATCTTTTAATGGCCTCCTCACCTACTAGACAGAAGCTGGTGCAGGACTGCTCCCAGTGATGATAACCAATTATACTGACCATGGTCCAGTGCTCATTCTTCAGGATTATTTCAGGCCACCAGAGATCCTCCTCATGGTGCTGGGTAAATGAGAAAACCACGACTAAAGTTTGCAGCCCACGGAGAGTACAACCAGAGCATGTGAGGTAAGAATATGAGTACTGCCCCTGTAGAAGTCTAGCTCCAGAGAGTATGCATCCAGCATGCAAGACCCACAACACTGATGTGTGGGCCCACAACTAAGTATGCTTGTGACTGCCCCAAAAACCTATGGAGGAAAGAGGAACAGAGATCTACTTCTGACATCATTCTTGTTTTGTCATCCTAAGTACTTCTTTCTACCTAATATGTATCTTGGCAACTTGTTTTTTTTATCTTCCCTGAAAATTATCCTATCTTTCTTTGTCTTTTTTGTTAAAGGACCATGGCTAGTGGTGCTCAGGGGCTACTCAGAACATAATGCTCAAGGATAACTCCTGGCAGTGACAAGTGACCTTTGTGGATCAAATCTGGGGCTTCTGTATGTAAAGCATGCACTCCAGTGCTTTGAGTTATTCTAAAGTTCCTTTTCTGGCTTAAATTTTTTGTTTGTTTGTTTGTTTTGGATCACACCCAGTGGAGCTCAGGAGTTCCTCCTGGCTCTGCTCTCAGAAATCGCTCCTGGCAGGCACGGGAGACTATCTGAGATCCTGGAATTCGAACCACTGTCCATCCTGTGTTAGTCGCATGCAAGGCAAATGCCTTAACGCTATGCTATTGCTCCGGCTCTGGCTTAAATATTTTTTAATTGAAGTAAAGGACACATCAAAAATGCATTAGTTTAATCATTTTGTTTATTTTGAAGGCCAAAACCAAAAAGATTGATTCAAAGGGATTAATTCCAGCAGGTTTTAAGGTATGGGACTGTGTGGTGAGTTTCCACAGGCAAAGCGTGCATTCAGCACTTGAGTTTTCTTCCACCCTTAACCATATTTAACTGCACAGTAAAATATGTCAAACATGTTCACATGATTGTGCAACAGATTTCCAGGACTTTTGCCTCTTGCAGAATGGAAACTGTGCCCATTAAACAGCAACCTCTTCCCCATGCTGTGTGACCTTCTACTCTACTGCAATGAATTATAGCTATCTTATCATTTTCACTCAACTTCTATTTCCCAGCACCTAGAATAGTCATGTTCCACAAATATTTGCTGAGTCAATGAATGAATCTGTATTTATCTTCTACAAGAAACAAAGACATGAACATAACGAGGTCACCACCTTACTTATACTCAGAAATCAGTAACTTTGAAATCAGTGGAACTGGGCTGGAGAGAAAGTCCAATAAGCCAATTGCATGCCATGTACATGGGAAATCCTGTTCAATCCTCATCACTGCTTATGCTGCTGAGCATGGCCAGGAGTGACTGAGCCCAAGTACCAAGTCAGGTGCAGCTCCTGAGCATTGCTGAGTATGTGCCTCTCCTTCCCCAAAAAGCAATATTTGTTTAACATCAGAGAATGAACTTTACATTAATTCTACACTTGTTTTACAATCAGCTCCCAACTCAGGAGCCAGGATCTGTTCAAAATCTGCCCCATGGTTGTTACGTGCATCTTTTCAGTGCTTCCTGATGTACCAGTACTAAGTGCTGCAGTTTTCAAACAGCTCTCTACTGAAATGTTCAAGTTTATCCTACCTACACTCTCTTTGGGGGGGGGCACAAGAGGGAATACCAGGCAGTGTTCAGGGACCACTAGCTCTGAATAAAGGGTTGTTCCCAGCAGAGATGAGGGAAATTTTCAGTTCTAGGATTTGAACCAGGGCCTCCAGCATTGATCGTTGTCTGCAGCCCCCTACCATCACTCATACCATTTCTGAATTACATGGCATTTTTTAAATGTGGGGTATGACTGTTATGGGAAGTCTTTTTTTTATTAATATGAAATGCTTCACGAATTTGCGTGTCATCCTTGCGCAGGGGTCATGTTAATCTTCTCTGTATCGTTCAAATTTTAGTAGATGTGCTGCCGAAGCAAGCACGATGGAAAGCTTTTTTTGTGGGAATCTCCCATATAGTACACAAGAGATCCAGGTGCCCTTCCAAATAATTCTAAGTCAACCAGGTTTCTAGATCAAAGCAACGGTGATGCTATGAGGGTTTTGGAGCTGGGGGAAACCCAGGTCACCTGGTTGTTCTTGGGCACCTCAGGAGCTACACCCTATGATGTCCA
Organism: Suncus etruscus; assembly: GCF_024139225.1. Classification (NCBI taxonomy): domain Eukaryota; kingdom Metazoa; phylum Chordata; class Mammalia; order Eulipotyphla; family Soricidae; genus Suncus; species Suncus etruscus. Next base: position 123,994,481 of record NC_064849.1, read on the forward strand.
GGAACTGTTTGATATAACACATTACACTGGGGTCATCCATAGGTAAGGTATGCACTGAAGCCCTGTACTGTCTTTTGGATTCCTAAAGCTTTTACACAAGTGTGACTGTATTACTGAAAAAAACTGTGTGAAAGTATGTGGTGAAACATAGTAATGTTTCTCATCTCCTTCTCCCCCCCACCCAACCTTCCCTTCTCTTACCTTTTTTGTTTTTCATTTTGTTCCTTTACTTTAGCCTCTCTGAACTGTTGGTAGTTTTGCAAAAGTCTTGGTGACAACCATTGCCTTTGCTGTTACATTTCCTTGAAACATCTTTGTCCTGATATTTGTATTTCTCAGAACCTCACTTCTATCAGACACTCATAAGCCCCCCTAGTGAAGAGGTGGATAATGAGGACCCTACTGAAAAGTGACCTGAAGTTATCATCATGTTACTCATCACTTATTTCCCTTCAATATAACGTTTTCTTTCCATTTTCTTCTACATAATGCTAGTTACTTTTGCCTCTTTCATATCCTGATCCAGAGAACATTGCCTGATAGATAGTAGGTACTCAATAAATATGATTTTTATTTAAGCTAATAAACAGACCAATAGCAGATCTCAATTCCTTTGAACTGGTGAGAGATGGGAATTGATTGAAAAGAGTACAAGGAAATTGTTCTATATTTTGGTTATGTGTAAGAATACATAAACATATGAATTTTTTGTTGTTGGTTAGTTGTTGTTGTTGTTTTTTTTTTGGTTAGTTGTTTTTAGATGTTTATTTTTTGTTTAGTTTTTGAATCACACCTGGAAGTGCTTAGGGATTATTCCTGACTCTGCACTCAGGAATTACTCCTAATTTTTCAATGCCAGGGATGTGTGCAAGGCAAGCACCCTACCTTCTACCTTCAGGACCCTAAAAATATGAATTTGTTTTTGTTTTTGTTTTTGGTTTTGGTTTTTCGGGCCACACCCATTTGATGCTCAGGGTTTACTCCTGGCTAAGCGCTCAGAAATTGACCCTGGCTTGGGGGGTCAATTTGGGACGCCGGGGGATCAAACCGCCATCCTTCCTTGGCTAGCGCTTGCAAGGCAGACACCTTACCTCTAGCACCACCTCACCAGCCCCAAATATATGAATTTGTTAAACTCTTTAAAAAACCTAACATTGGTGATAGGAATGTTGCACTGGTGATGGGTGGTGTTCTTTACATGACTGAAACCCAAACAACACAATCATGTATGTAATCAAGGTGTTTAAATAAAAAATATATTAAAAAAAAAGAAAAACCTTTAAACATTGCTTTAAATTGTACCTGTTAAACCTCAACATAGGAATTTTTTAGCATGCAGCCCTGTGACCCTACTAGTTATTCTCAGCCAATATTGGCTATGGGCCCAGCAAGGGTCCTCCCAGGTATTATCTGGACTAGTCACTGGTGGTGCTTGCATGCAAGGCATGCCCTTTAACCTAGGTACTATCTCTCCAGCCCTAAGGGATTTTTATTTTTAACTTAAGAGCTATGCCTAAGGTCACAGACTTTTCAAAGTAGTAAAGCTATAATCCAAGCCCTAGTGTTCTTGATCCAAAGTCTATCACCTTTTTATGATGTTATAACATCTCCCTTCATCTCTGCTCGTTCATTCCACATCTGGCCTCACTGAGGTTTTCATCATAAACTTCACACTCATTTCTTTTAGGATTTATGTATCTCAGAGTATAACACCAACTCTACACCAACTCTAGCCTGTTTCCTAGAGTAAGGAAAACCTCTATGAGACACAAATTGTAAATCCAAATCTCATTAAGATAGCTGACAACCACCCATATCTAAGAGAAGGTCTCTGAAAAGGACAGAAACTCACCAGCAGACAAGAAATGTGAACTTTTTTTGAGGCTATTAGAGCTGTCTAAGATGTCTATAAGAGGTCACAAATTATAGTCATAGCAAAAGTGATCCTTGCTAACTTACTCCCTGAAGATTCAAAACTAGGAAGAGGTCTCAAGGATATGACTCAATGGTAGAAAACTCACCTGGCCCATGGGAGGCCCTGGGTTTTGTTCCTGGCACCACAGAACAAAACATGGGCCACAGAGACAATACAAATTTTAAGGCACCAGTCTTGAATATGGCCCAACTCATACATATGGCATATGGTTCCCAGAGAGTCCCCGAGAGTAATCACAAGGATTAATCTTTGAGCACCCCAGGTGTGGCTCAAAAACCAAAAAGCAAAGTCAAAAAGTAAAATTTATAGTATTTCTTCGAACCAGAACTATAATCCCTAACATATTTTAGGTGGGCTGCCAGAGCTGACTGGTCTGCAGTGAAAACCTGTTTATCATTATCCACAATCTTGCCTTGTTTTTCAAGTATTTATTATAATTTAGAGTTTTAGGGGCCACATACAAATAAAGCTAATTTGGGTTGAGGAAGCTAAAGATTAATTCATAACTTCCTTTTTTCCTTCCAATGTAGGCCAGGCCTTAGGTAAAAGGGATTCATTAAGACAGATAGGAATTTTCTGAAGTCTATAGATTTTTGGGTTTTGTTTTTGTCTTTTGTTTTGGTATTGGGGTATAATCAGTGGTTCTGGGAAATGAAAGTTTAGGTAGTGCTGGGAATTGAACTCAGGGACTGTGTAAGTCTTGTGTGCTGCCCCATCCCTTTGAGCTAACTCTCTGATCTGGAATTCATAAATATTTTTACAAATTTCATTTTATTCAGAAGTGATAAAAAAGTTAGTTATTTGTAGAAATCAAATTATTTTAATTTTGGTAAGAAATATAAACATGGTGGGTTTTACCATTTATTGAGGGAGGGAAGTCCCAGCTAGGCTCAGGGCTACTCCTGACCTAAGGCTATATGGGTTGTTCCCAGTAGTTCCAGTAGTACTCAGCGGGGACAGTCTAGTGCCAAGAACTAAATCCAGGGCTTCATACATGCAAGACAAGTGCTATTCCATTGAGCCACATCTTCAACTCCACTTTAACGTGTATAGCTCAGTGCAATTAAATACATTCACATTGTTGCACAACTATCACTACTAAATTATATCACAACTTTTAATGTCACTATTAAAACTAAGGTCTAGGGGCTGAAAGATAGTATATTGGGTAGGACATTTGCCTTGCATGCAGCCAACCCAGCTTCCACCCCCAGCATCCCATATGGTCTCTGAGTTCACCAAGAGTGATTACTTAATACAGAGCCACAAGTAACCCCTGACCATAGCCAAGTGTTTTCTTCAAACCAGGAAGAAAGAAATAATTTTACAAGAAGAAAAATAGACTGGAGCAATAGTATAGTGGGTACATTTGCCTTGCATGTGGTTGACCTGGGTTTGATTCTTTAGCATTCCATGTGATCCCCCAAGCCTTGCCAAGAATAATTCCTGAATTTAGAACCAGGAGTAACCTCTTAGCATTGTTAGGTATGGCCAAAAACAACAGCAACAACAACAACAGTAACAACAGCAACAATGACTACAACAAAAAAGAAACACCAAAAAACAGTTCCCATTCCCTAGTTCCTCAAAACCACTATTCTACTTTCAATCACAATGACTTTAACTTCCCCTAATATGATGGGACCATATGGTGTGTCTTTTTGTTACTGGCTAATTTTACATAGAATAATATCTTCCAGGTGGTCCATGGTGTAGCATGAGTAATGTGCTGTGCACATTGTATGTGGATAGTTGAGCCTAGACATTCCAGTCTGCAATAAACCACATATTTGACAGTGTCCTCAGTATGCTGTATTGTATAGTCTGTATGTGTGTACAGTGACAAAATTTCCTCCTGATGTATTTCTCAGATATCTATTTTTAAATGGGGCATGGCTCTGTACCACATGATGTTAATCCATTCATTTTGTCAGTGGACATGTGGGTTGTTTCCACTTTTTGACCTTTATGATTCATACTGTTATGAACATTAGTTGGCAAATATCTATTTAAAACCCTGTTCTCAGTTCTTTGGGTTATTACCCAGAAGAGGAATTGCTAGATCATAGAAACATTTTGTGTTTAACTTTTGGAGAAAATACTATCTTGCTTTCCACAGGGGCATTGCTACTAGCAATGCAGAATTTATTCCCATTTCACCACTTTCTCAATATTTAAGTGATTTTTGATAATTGCCCTCTAAATGGGTACTTAGAAGTCAGTATCTTATTGTGGATTTGATTTGCATTTCTCTGAATGATTAGTGATGTTAAAAATGCGTGTTTATTTTCAGAATCACTAATGTGTAGTCTTTTCTCAATGAAATGTCTACTTTTGGTTTTTGGTTTGTTTGGGGGCAACATCCAGTGATACTAAAGAAATATTCCTGTTTTGTTCTCAGGAGTCATTCCTGTCAAAACTCAGGTGACCATATAGGGTGCTGGGAATTGAATCTATTCATGTATAAGGCAAGTACCCTGCATGTTTGACTGTCTCTCCAGTTCACCCATAATTACTTATTCAAGTTCTTCACTTATTTTTTTCAGATACTGTTTTTTGTTCTTTATATATTCTTTATATATTCTAGATGTTAATCTATTACCAATTATGTAATTTGCAAATATTTTCTTCTGAAACAATTCAGTCAGCATGTGTTCCTTTCTTTTCAAGTCTTAATATATGTATTATATGACTTAGCAAGTGATAAAATCAACTGACAAATGCTCATACTGTAATTACAAAAAATATAAATGACAGGAAAGGGCCCGGAGAGATAGCACAGCGGTGTTTGCCTTGCAAGCAGCCGATCCAGGACCAAAGAAGGTTGGTTTGAATCCCGGTGTCCCATATGGTCCCCCGTGCTTGCCAGGAGCTATTTCTGAGCAGACAGCTAGGAGTAACCCCTGAGCATCACAGGGTCTGGCCCAAAAACTAAATAAATAAATAAATAAATAAATAAATAAATAAATAAATAAATAAATAAATAAATAAATAAATGACAGGAAAAAGAAAAAGTCATTTGCAACTGGGCGGCCCAGAGGTAGCATTACTTTGCTATATATTCTTGTAGGATTTTTTAAACACATTGTTTTATAGTCTTTAAATGCCAGTCTGATCGTTAATGATCTAAGTACTGCAAGTAAACCAGCTGTTAAAGATTGGCCTACAAACATAACCAGTGAGGCCACGCTTCCTTATGATCTTGACAATGGAAAAACCACAAAAACACCTTTGTGGCCACCAAACCACTTAACAAAGCTTCCTTAACCATAACATGTCTGAAGCTCCCAGTTTTAGCACTACTGATTTTTTTTTTCTCCAAGTTCCCACTAGCTATTAGGATCTTAGCAGCTGGTTAGAAGAACCAGCTCAACTTTGGCATATTGTAAAAATGTGTCCAATAGAAGCTTTGAGTGAGACACAGCTCTGATCAGCACCAAGACCTTCTCCAGGAGATTGTGCTCAAAGTGGGCTATGATTTAGGGCAGAGACTCTTGCCCAGCTCAGTCACCTGAAAATTCCCTCGAGGAGTTTTTCCTCTGCATGTAGAAAAACGTAGATTACTCAGGCCATTTATAACCTTTCATTGGCAATAAAATAGTATGTACATGATTATTTTAATGCATTACAAAGGACTCCACTGAACAAATTTACCAAAATGTATTTAATTAACTCACTAGTCATAAAAGATTTAGATTGTTTTTTTTAACTTATCGTGATTGTGAATACTATTTTATGAAAGTCCTTGAAGTATATCTCTACATATTTTTCTCTATAAATAATACACTCACTTAGATAAATTCCCAGAAGTTAAATTTCTGAGCCAAAGGATATGGATATTTAAATGTTTGCTATCTCATAATTTCAAAATTACTTTCTAGAAAGACTGAGCCAATTCAGCACACACATTTGCTGTGTGCCCATTGTCCCGTACCCTTTCCAAGTTGGCATGCGTTCAACAGTGGTAAAAATAGTTTTTTGTCTGCTTTCCTCCTATGAATCCTGCCAAAGTGCATAACGTGAAATTAAATGAAAGGAATAGAAAGTTGACAGATGGGAGGTATTTTGCTCACTGCAATGTTTTATCTGAAGCATACCATTTTCCTCTCAACACAAATGTGATAGATAAGGCCTTCTCTCTCTCTCTCTTTTTTTTTTTAGTACAAGTTAGAGGAAATAATTTCCTAAATGGAGTGATTCCTTAGAGAGAGAAAGTCTCTCTGGATATAGAAATTATTAAGTCAGTGTGCTTTGGGTTGTAGAATACATTCTAAACAATAATATTTATCTTCTTTTAAAAAAAACTTATGTTTTACTCTATACTCTTCTAAGTATGATATGACAGTCTATTGTAAAAGTACTGGTCTATTTATTTAAATCTCCTACCAGGAAAAATTTCCCTTGTTTTATATTTTTATATTTATTTCAATTAAAGTATAGTTGTAAGTACAATTAATAATTTGAGTATAATTTATATTCAATGTGATTAGTCTTTTCTCTTTAAGTCTGATTGTACCTGAGAAAAAAACAATGGCAGTATCATGGTCTCTTGACTTCAAATTATGTTACAAATTACAGTATGCTATCCAAGGATTAAAACAAGAATTAAAACAGGTACATGGAGGATCAGAGACATGGCTCACTGGGATAGCATTTGTCTTGAATATGTGAAGCCCTTGGGTTTAATCCCAGCAACTCTCACACACTCACATGCACACAAGAGCAATCAATGGACTAGGACTGAGGGCCCAGAATTAAATCCTTGCATGTAGGTACAGAGCCCATAGCAAAGGAGCCAAGAGCAAAATAAAAGAAGATAAATTTCATCAATAAATGGAGCTAGGAAAACATGATAGCCACCATGCATAAAAGTTAACTCCAAATGGACTTAAAGACTTGGAAGCTAGACTCCAAAGCATAAAATATATTGGATAAAGGGCTGGTAAGAAAGCTCATCTTCTTAGCATGTGGATGGCCTTTAATTTGGTCTTAGTACCCAATCCCCCCAGCACCATGGTTATGTTAGTGTTCCCCAACCACTATGGTGATTGAGTTCTAACAGAATTGACCCTGAGCCTTAACCACCATTAGGTGTGGGTCCTATTAAAATGTTCTGTTAATGAAGAAAGTATACTTTATGGTATTGGCACCAGTGATGTCTTTGGAAACTTCTCTCCAGTGACAAGGGAAACTAAAAAAAAAAAAAAATAGGAACAAGGATGTGGTCAGTGTGGTCAAGTATTAGATTACTTTCCTTACATGGTAAGGCCTTGGATTCGATCCTGGGTAGTGCGCACACACACACACACACACACACACACACACACACACACACACACATTAGCACACAAAAATAAATGAAATTGCAAACAATGAGAAAGCATCTGTACAGTAACAGAGATTCCCATTTAAATGTAAAACATCCAAATATTTGCATAATACACATATCATAAAGAGCTACTGTTAGATGACACCTAGCTATTAGCCAAAACAAAGGTGTTCCCCCATCTTCTCTTTCCTTTTCACCTATCCCTTTGTTATGTAAAATTCCACCTGGATTTCACTTGATCCGTCCTTACCCAGGTGCATGTGTACTGGTGGCATAAAGGTCAGTCTGGCTTGGCTGAGAGACCATGCAGAGAAACCACAGGGCAAGAAGCAAACTGACTCCACGATTCTTTCCTGACTGACCTGTTTTATTGATTCTTCTCAGCTACCCTGCTTCTTCAGACCCATTCACCTGGGATTGAAAATATGGTGTGTGGTGTGATTTCACAATGTGAATTTTACAAGCTACTCTCTAAGATATACAAGGAACTCGCAAAAACACAACAAAACAATCCAAAAAATGGGAAGAAAAGCTAAACAGACATTTCAACAAAGAAAACATCTAGTTGATATGTATATAAAAATGGGGGCCGAAGAGACAGCATGGAGGTAGGGCATTTGCCTTGCATGCAGAAGAATGGTGGTTCAAATCCCAGCATCCATATGGTCCCCCAAGCCTGCCTGGAGCGATTTCTGAGCACAGAGCCAGGAACACAGCCGAGTGTGACCCAAAAACCAAAAAAAAAAAAAAAAAAGTATATAAAAATGATGCATATGTTCTTGTCATGAAAGTAAAATAAATAGTGATATACCATTTCACCTGTTAGAATAGAATAATTAAAAAAGAAAAATGAGGGCCGGGAAGGTGGCGCTAGAGGTAAGGTGTCTGCCTTACAAGCGCTAGCCAAGGAACGGACCGCGGTTCGACCCCCGGCGTCCCATATGGTCCCCCCAAGCCAGGGGCGATTTCTGAGCACATAGCCAGGAGTAACCCCTGAGCGTCAAACGGGTGTGGCCCAAAAAACCAAAAAAAAAAAAAAAAAAAAGAAAAGAAAAATGAGGGGCCGGAGAGATAGCATGGAGGTAAGGTGTTTGCCTTGCGTGCAGAAGAATGGCGGTTCAAATCCCGGCATCCCATATGGTCCCCTGAGCCTGCCAGGAGTGATTTCTGAGCCTAGAGCCAGGAGAAACCCCTGAGTGCTGCCGGGTGTGGCCCAAAAATAAATAAATAAATAAATAAATAAATAAATAAATAAATAAATAAATAAATAAATAAATAAATAAAATGAACAATTGCTAGTGAGGGTATGGAGAAAAAGAAACCTTTTTTGTTTGTTCAGTTTTTGTTTTGGTTTTTGGTTTTTGGGTCACACTCAGCAGCGCAGAGGGGTTACTCCTATGCTCAGAAATCTGAGCTCCTGGCAGGCTCGGGGGACCATATGGGATGCTGGGATTCAAACCAATGACCTTCTGCATGAAAGGCAAACGCCTTACCTCCATGCTATGTCTCTAGCCCCATGTTTGTTTTCTTTGTTTGTTTTGTTTGCTTGTTTTGGGGTCACACCAGACTGTGCCCAGGGATTACTCCTGGCTCTGCACTCAGAAATTGTTCCTGGCAGTCTTGTGGAATCATATGGAATGCCAGGGCTACTACATACAAGGCAAACACCCTACTGCTGTACTATCTCTCTGGCTCTCATAAAAGGAACATTCTTATACTAGTGGTAATCATGTAAATTGGTCCAACCTCTATGAAAAACAAATATTTCTCAAAATATTAAAATTTTATTTACTATATGAATCAGAAATTCTATTCCTAAGCATCTATCTCAAGAACACAAAACCACAAATTAAATATATATATATGTATATATATATATGCACAATTTTGTTCACTATAGCATTATTTACAATAGTCAGGATTTGGAAATAACTCAACTACTAAAAATAGATATATGGGTAAAGACATCGCATATGTTGGGGCTGGTGAGATAGTACAGTGAGATATGTGCTTGCCTTATATGTGGCCCACTCAGGTTCGGTCCCAGGTACCCCAGATAATCCCCCAAGCACATCCAAGAATGTTTACTGAGCACAGACTTAGGCTCTGAACAATGTCAGGTAGAGCCTCAAAACAAAACCAAAAAAATGTAGTATACACATATAGAGGAATACTAATTAGCTTTGAGAAAAAGTGAAATCTTAATTTTTGTGACAATATAGATGAAACTGAAATGGATTAGACTAAGTGAAAAAGTCAGAAGGAGAAATATATCTATCAGATGATCTCACTCATAATATGTAGAACATAAAGTAACAGGACAAGGGAACAAAATCAAACAAAAACAAATTTGTGAGCACAAAAAGAGGTTATCAAAGAGGAAGCTGGGAGAGGATCAAATGAGCAGGAGGTAAAAGAACATTGAGCTTGGGTAGTGGGCACAATGTGGCAACATACATTATATAAATGTGTTAATGTGTACCCTAAAATAATATGATCTATAAATTAGTGATTTCACAATTAAAAAAACCTAAAGCTTTTGCTTAAAAAGGCAAATTTTTAATAACATAAATTCTAATTGCAACTTTAAGATAATCCTTTAACCACAGATTGTCAGTGAGAAGTAAATATTTAAACAGACTAAAAAACACAAAGAAAAAAAATCAGAATTTTTAATTTAACTCTTTTCCTCACTCAATATATAACTGTAAATTCATATGTTTTTAATATAATAACATAAAATGTGAAATCTATTCTGTCTTCCCCCATGGAAGCATTGAAAACACAAAAATTCTCCAGAACTATAGTAAATAATTAATATATTTTTGAAAATGTGTATAGACCCAGACTAACAATATCTGACCTTGAATTCTTTTTGCCCAAGGTGTTTCCTTTTCAAATAAAAACAAGTTAGATTATACTTTACTGTGCAAAATTATCCTCTTATCTTGCCATTAATATCAATTAAAATGATTTTGAGACTGTTCAGCATCACTGATAGTATTAATGAACCTTACAAAACAAAAAGCCAAAAACTAGTTAAGGTAATTATGAAAATGTGAATTGAACAATAACAATGCCCTTTATTTTCCCCCTTTTAGCCACTTAATAAATTGAGTGTATCAAATTATTATAAATGTTATGCTTTCAGTAGTAACAAACCTTTATGTTTAAAAAGGCATCTAATAATATTTTAATTGAGAAAAGAGAAAGATCATTCCAAGAGATTAGGGTTATGGTGCAGTGTTAAATTACAAGCAGGAGACCTGGGATCAATTTCCAGCACAAAGGCAGGAAAACAAGAAAGCTGGAAGTAAAAAAGGAGGGAAGGAACGAGAGAGAAGGAGAAAGGGTCATTCCAAATCTTGTATTCCTAGCAACAGAACTGGGAGTTCCTCCCCCAGTGGATTTCTTTTCACTGACTGGTTAGGAGCAAAATTTATCCCTAAAGATCTGTTCACTATTCAGGGGGCAAACCTGGGACACTCTGGCCATTCACTCCCTTGCTTCTCTGCTGGGAAAAAAGCACATTCAGGAAAGATTATGGAAAGGAACCTGGAATGTCACTGAGCATTTCTTCCTTTGAGAGTGACCTGCCCTTTAAAATTAACCTTGACCATTGATTAACTGATCAATTATATACATGAAGGCCTAAATTTGACCAACCCATTTAACTCATATTAATCAACCCATATTAACGAACCCATTGACTACAGTTCTCTGTTGTATTATCCAACAAGCTTTTTTTTTTTTTTTTTTGGAATCACACCCAGCAGCGCTCAGGAGTTACTCCTGACTCTGCGCTCAGAAATCGCTCCTGCCAGGTTTGGGGGGCCATATGGGATGCCGGGATTAAAACCAGGTCTGTCCTGTGTTGGCCGCATGCAAGGCAAATGCTTTACCGCTGTGCTATTGCTCTGGCCCCCCAACTAGGTTTCTTAGTAGAGAAGCTGAAGTGGCTTTTTTTAAACTATTGTGATTTACAAGGTCCTTCATAGTTGGGTTTCAGACATAAAGTGAATCAGGGCCAATCCTACCGCCAGTGTCAACCTTCCTCCACCAATGCTCCCCAAGGCATCCCATACCACTCCTCTTTGTCTCCCAGCCTGCCAGTATTACAGATCTATTTTAAGTTTATATTGTTAAAGTTTGGGTCTCTTAATTTCATTGTTGTTGCCTTTGGGTTGGATATTTAGTTCTGTCCTCTTTTAACACCACCAATGCACCTGAGAGTGGCTTTATGATTATTATTATTATTATTATTATTACTATTGTAGAAAAGTATGTAACAAAATTTAACATTTATCTTTTTAAAAGCATCTCATATTGCTTTACCTAGTTTGTGGTACAATAAAACTTGGGGAGAATGCTTGTACTGATATATAAGGCTCACTGCATCTCCCAACACAGGCCCCAATGCCATTTTCCTCATCACCCCACCAAAATGAGCCCTCTATTTTCCATATCCCTTCAGTTTCTCTCTAATGACCCTCTCATCTTTCACACAGGATAAGAATTACAAGTAAACTTCGTAATAGTAATGTACAGTCATATGTTTCTGAGTGCCCATATCCATAGTCTTAAATATATTTATATTTTTTTAAATTGAACTCTGTATTTACTCCTCCTTGCAGTCAGTGATAGTCACCATTCTACTTTCCTTTTGTGACTGGCACATTTTAATAAACATAATATCTCCTATAGGTATGTTGCAATGTGTCAAACTCTCCTAATATTACAATGCATGTATTGATTCCATTTTCTTTATCCACTCATCCATCCACACTACTGAATTTGACATTATTTTGGGATTTGAGGGGGTGAGGGTAGGAGAGGTTGGACCATAACCAGTAGTGTTCAGGAGCTATTTCTGGCTCTGCGCTCAGGAGTTCTGGGAGTGCTGGGGGGATTATATGTGATGCAAAGAACTCTGCTGGGGTTGGCAGAATGCAAGATAAGCACCTTGACCACTGTACTATCTCTCCAGCATGAAGCTGACATTTGTGGGGGTGGGATATTTGGGTCACACCCGGTGATGCTCAGGGCTTAATCCTGGCTATGTGTCAGAAATCGCTCCTGGCTTGGGGACCATATGAAATACCGGGGATGGAACCACAGTCTGTCCTGGATCAGCTGCATTCAAGGCAAATGCCCTACCGCTGTGCTGTGATTTTAGGGATTGAACTGGTTGTCTGCCTGCAAGACAAGAGCCCTACCACATCTCTGCAGACCTGAATTGTAACTTCTAATACTCTATACAACTTACGCTTTTCCAAAATTCTTCAGTGTATTCCCTTGTGATGGCTCCCCATATCCATAGATTGCTAGACTTCACAGGCTAATAATTATTTTTCATTTACCACACCAGAAGTGAAACTTTTTTGTCAACATCTGTGGATTAAGTACCCTATTAAAAATAAGTCAAGATATTCCAGACAGTGGCAATAATCTGTGAAAAAATGAATTAGAAAGCTCTAATTATATACAGGGACTGGTGAGGGATGAATCTAAAATGGGCATTAGGGAATAGCTTGATTCAATTTGTGATTTTAAAGACCACTGCAGAGGCTTCTAGGGAAGTGAGGGAGACTGGTGGCTAAGACTAACTTCAAACATTCTATCTCATCATTCAATATAAGAATGAAAAATAAACAACAGGACATGGTAACTTCATCAAATGTAAACATCAATGTAACTTCATCAATAGTAAACATCAACAGAAAAACAGATGAAAAGACACAATTTATATGCATAATGGACTCTTACTCAACTATATAAATATATATATATATATATATATTTGCTGCCACACCTAGCAGAACTCAGGAATCACTGTTGATGGACTCAGGAGACCATATGGGATTCCAAGCATTGAATCCAGGTCAGCCTCATGCAGGCATCCACTCAACCTGCTGTACTATCATTCCAGCCTTTCAACTCCATTTTTTCAAAAGCTGAAATCTTGCTATTAGCAAAAGTGTGTCTCAACCTTGAGGGAATTAAGCAAAGTGAATAATACAGATGAGGATAGTCACATGCTGTGTGATTTCAGTCACATATGAAGAATCAAAGCAACAACAACAACAAAAAAAAACAAGACACAAAAACATTTAACGAAGCAGACTGATATTTATCATAGAGGAAAGAGAAGAGGTGGGTAAACATAGAGGGGATCACTTATAGAGTGCGAGTGGATGCTAGACATTTGATGGTGATCACGATGAAACATGGAGATGTGAATATAATCTGCACATCTAAATCTCAAATGATCTGACAAAACAAGACTATGTCCATTAAAAATTACAAAAATAGAGATAAGTGAGGAAAACTTGAGAGCATGAAATCAGAGAGGGTATGCCTATTTTGGAAGCATAAGAAATTTAGTTCAGATATTTAATTAATGCCAATCCCCAGTGTCTTGAGGTAATAAAAGACCATGTTGATATCATTCATGAAAATCATCTGGGAGTGGCAGAGAGGATGTGACTCAGTAACTGTGCACCAGCCTTGAATGCATTAAAGCCCAAATTTGATCTTCAACACTAGTGATCCCCACCACCACTACCTCCACCCCCATATCAACAAACACTGATCTGAATAATTTCTCAATCTCCTTTTTTTCATTGATTTCCAAGAAGTCAGTTACTTTACTCAGTGCCATGGTATACTGGCCCTAATCCAGTCTCACATTTACAATTTCCTGGCCTCTTTCCACAAGATTGTGAGTTAGGATTTAATCCCTGATAGAATAAAAATTTTAGTTGTATCCTAGTTGCATATGATAATTTTAATGACTTTAGAGGGGCAGTGAATATAAAATAAATCATCAATGTTCTCTCCTCCCTGATAGAAGTTGTTGCTCTCTTTAAGAAATTAGAAGGAAATGCGTGGGGCTGGAGCGATATCACAGTAGGTAGTGTATTTGCCTTGCATACATCCAAACTGGTTGGATTTTCAGCATCCCATATGGTCCCCCAAGTCTGTCAGGAATGGTTTCTGAGTGCTGAACCAGGAGTAACCCCTGAACGCTGCCAAGTATTGCCAAAAAAAAAAAAAAAGTAGGCATGTGATTCAAGTAATCAGTGTACAAATAGATGCACCTTAAACCTTGGGGCAGTCATCTGATATGGAACCTAGATTTTATTTATTTATTTATTTATTTATTTATTTATTTATTTTTGGGTTTTGGACCACATCCAATGGCACTCAGGGGTTACTCCTGGCTCTGTGCTCAGAAGTCCCTCCTGGAAGTCTCAGGGGACCATAGGGATCTAACCGGATTCATCCTGGATTGGCATCATGCAAAGCAACTGCCCTACTGCTGTGCTATCACTCTGGCCCTAGAATTGATTTTTAAATTAGTGGCAACATTGCTGAGGTATGTGCTTGTATGTGCATTGGTTGAGTTTTACTTACATTGTTTATGTAATTGGAAATTAGGAAATTGGCATTGATATTGAATTTAGTTTTCACTTTCACATGAACTACATAGAGTCATTCTCTATATTAATCTGAATTTTGTGGTCAGTGAATGCTTTAGTGTGAATTTGTTTGCCCAGGTCTGCTATGTGCCCACCCTCGAAGGTGGTATGGTGGTGAAATTACTCTTATCTAAACCAAGAGTATATGCCAGGGAGGCTACTCTGCCCATCAAAAATAAAATGTCTTAGGATAAATTAACACTAGATGCCCATTAAATTGTAATTTTAATCTTCATTTCTTTATCTGTAAAGTGACAAGGCTGGTTTAAAAAGTTCCATCTAATGCTTTCCTTAAGATCAGTCTTCACTGAATTGGGAACACAGCATTGTCTGAGTGCAAGTAGGAGAAAAACTGATTCTCCTCTTGGGCTTCTAGTGCCTGATATCCATCCCATGTGACTTCCAGGCAGTTTCATGAGTGCAGACCAAGAGCTTTCCAGCAGGTTCCTGAGTACTTTCCTGTTTTTGTGCACTGTCTGTGTATACTTCCTGCGGAGAGACTCTTGTATTAATAGCAACATACACCCTGAAACAACATACTTCTTTGACCCCCATCACCATTTTTTTTTTTAAATCTTTGAAAGGCTTGATGTGTCACTGGGTGTTAAGAATAGTTTACTCTTCGGTGTGAATTCCCAGATTGAATTTCTTCTTACTAAGGCTGGCTGAGCCAATGACTCTCCTATGTACAAACTTATTACAGGATATATAATTCTGCCATTTCAAAGATGGGAGAAGTAGCAAAGTAAAACAGATTTTGAAATAATTTGCCTCAACAACTTTTTCTCTCCAATCTCTATTTCAGCTGCTATTTTGTTTTATTGTTTCATTTTTTAATTAATATCCACAGATGCTGAGGGGCTACTCCCAGCTTGCGGGGAAGGTCACTTTTGAAGGCACATAGGGAACCGTGTCATGCTGGTTTAAACATGGCACTTGAACTGGTCTTCCTATATGTAAAGTATGCACTCCAATCCCTGAAGCTATCTCTTCAAATCAAGGATTACTCTTGTTTACTGGGTGTGTATGGGGGGGGGTGGAACATACCTGGTACTTAGGCTCTGTGTTCAGCGATCTCTCCTTTCATGGGTATGGTGACCATATTTGGTACCAGGGATCAAACTTAAGTTAGCCACGTACAAGGCAAGTGCCCTGCCCACTGCACTATCTCTCCAGCCCCTAATAATAATTTTGTGTGTGTGTGTGTGGTTTTTGGGTCACACCCTGCTGTGCTCAGGTGTTATTCCTAGCTCCAGGCTCAGAAATTGCTCCTGGCAGGCACGGGGGACCATATGGGACTCTGGGATTCGAACTGATGACCTCCTGCATGAAAGGCAAACGCCTTACCTCCATGCTATCTCTCCGGCCCCCCTAATAATTTTTAATGGGACCGAGTTTAGTAAGACAATTCTGGCCAAACCTTTTAAATAATATAATTATGCAAAGATAATGTCTAATGAAAAGTTTTTGTTCTGTAATTTTCACAGCGTATTTATCTATATATCATCTCACCCACAAACTGAATTAATAATAATGATAGCAACTCCTTTTAGCAGGTTGTTGTACTGATTACAATGAGATAATGCATTAAATATTCAGCACAATATCTGGCACAGATTAAGTTATCATAAGTGTTAACTATTATTATTATCTGTAAAAATAATAGAAAACTTTCCATAAAGGGTTGTGCTAAGGATCAAAAGAAGTGAAGCAGGCTGAGGAGATACCGCGAAGAGCTATTGTGCATGCGCTACCTGCAAAAGGCACAGGCTTTATCCCTGATACTGCATGATCCCCCAATAACTTCCAGGAGTGAGCTCCAACCTCCAAGCTAAGAGTAGCCCCTGAGTACAGGCCAAGAAACACCTCTAAGGGTGACCACAACATAAACAATCCTTTTGAGGCCCAGAGAAATTGCTCAATAGTATGGAGCACTTGCCATGCATGCCTGCATTCTATCCCCCACACTACACAGTCCCTCACAAGCATCACTTGGAGTGATCCCTTAGTAGTGAGACAAGGAGAGGCCCTTTAGCACAACCAGGTATTCCCCCTGCAAAAAATAAATAAACAAACTAAATTAAAAAAAATAAAAAACGGCAACAAAAAGAAGTGACTCTTAGTGATACTCCTTCAAAGGTGGGATCCAGGTCATATTTCAATGTCACCACAGGAAAAAGGGCAAGAAAAAAATCAAGGACATCTCAGAGATAGAGAGGCACAGAGTTCAGAAGCTTTTGAATGGAACTGGTGGGTCATGCTAAACGAAGTGAGTCAGAGGGAAAAGGACAAATATAGAACGACTTCACTCATCTGTGGTGTAAAAGAAATAGTAAGGGAATAAACAACAGTCAGTGGTAACAGACTCTGAGAGAAGACTGTAGAACTGAGTCAGTTAAGGGGAATGGGGAGAGAAGAAGGAACCTTGAGTCAGTGGTGGTGGGATATTGACACTCTGGTGGTGGGTGTGGAGCAGTGACTTGTATTCTTAAATTAGTTATACCAACACTATTGGTAAGCTCTTGTGTCTATAAAAGCACACAAAAGAACAAAATAAACATTTAAAACATGTTAAAATGCCTCACAGTAGAATAACTATAATCAAGGGATATAATTATTCAGCTTTAGAATAATCTATAGGACAAAATAATCAAATATTTTAATCAATAATCTGTCATTAGAATCCATGTATCTTTAAAAATCTCTATTCAGAAGGCAGAGGATGCAGATTCATGTACAAAAGATACAGCACATGGATGAGGTTCTGGGTTTGAGCCCCAGCAACATAAAAAAACCATAAAAACAAAAAATAAAAACAACATAAAAATAAAAACTAGGTTTGGAGGGGCCAAAGCAATAGCACAGCATGTAGGGTGTTTGCCTTGCACACAGTTGTTCCAGGTTTGATCCCCAACATCTTATATGGTCCCCTGAGCCTGCCAAGAGTAATTTCTGAGTGCAGAGCCCTGAGCACCACTGGCTTGGCCCACCTTCCCCCCCCAAATAAAACAACTTAGGATTGGAGAGATAGTACAGGCCTATCACAGTTGCTGTGCACATTGCTAACCCCAGTTTGATCCCTGTCACAGCTTATGCTTCCCCAAGCACTGCCTGAGGACACTCCTGAACACAGTCTGGTGTGGCCCAAACTCCTGCCTCCCCAACAAATAACAGAACAAAACTCAGTATTCATGTGAGATCAATAAGGTGAGAATTTAGGATGTTGGACCCTGACATTGATAGCTGTTAAAGGTTCCTTTATGATTTCAGAATCCACTGTGGATTGAGAACCAGTGACTAAATTGACTCCACTGTGAATCACCAGTGGCTCTGACTTGGATGTGGTTAGGTGAATACAAATTGCAGTTCTGGCATCATCATGTTAACACAAAATTGATTTTCTGACAGTGAGACTGACTCAGGTTAGTCAACTTTCTAATATATTAGAATAGTCTTTTCCTTCCTATCTAATTACTCAGTGGTTGACTTTAAAGATGTTAAATAGAAAATGAATCATGCATTGAAAACGATCTAGAATAGGCCAGTTACCTGCCATACCACAGCTATGATCATGCCACATCCTTGCTCAAAAAGCTGCCTTGTTGACAAGGTGTAGTGAAAAAAGTATTGAAATACCTTCTTGGAGAGTATAAATTAATAGACTTTTTGCAGAAGGCAATTTGGGAAACCAAACAAATTATAATACGTATGTATCTAGCAATTCCATTTTTAAGAATTTTAACCTAGGGAAAAATTTGGTTAAGTATGAGATGATAATCATGTAAATATATGATTGCAATATTGGTTATATAAATATGTATTTCTAGATTTGTTGCATTTCAGTGCACACACATCTCAAATGCCTGAGGCTGTTCTAAAACCTTCACAGCATTTACTGACAGGCAATGGTGTTTATGATATAATACTGAGTAGAGAAACAAAAACAGTTTGCCAAAAAGCTTGTACTTTTCGTATAGAGCTCAATATAGAATACGAGCTCTTGGTCTTGTTTTGTATAGTATAATATTGGGTCACACTTGGCAGTACTCGGCACTTACTTATTCTTGACTCTGTACACAGAGATCACTCCCAGCAGTGTCAGAGATTGAACTACAATCATCAATGTGGAAGGCAAGGGTCTTACACTTTGTACTCTCTCCAACCATAGATCTGTACTTTTGTATAGACATTCAAAAGATTGGAAGATGGTATTCAAATTATTAACAGTGATTATTTCTGGAAAATAAATGTAGATTGTGGCAAAAGAAAGTACTTTTGCCTCATTCTTGTTATAACTGTATAATTTGAATGTTTTAATATCCATGTTAAATTTTAGTAATTTAAATGTTAACTCATTTTGACTTACTACTCTGTATAAAGTGTAAATGACTTATTTTTTATTTAAAGCACTGAACAATTTGTTTTCAAATTACTTTTGCTGGTATTTTATAAATAGTCCTTCTTACATGCTTACTTGAGTCTTCTCACCAAATTTGCTTTCACATTTTTGACTTCTGGGTGTGCCCTGTCCTTATCCTGGAATGCTGTTCTTCCTCTCTATTTGCTAAAATCCACACAAGCTCTGGAGTTTAGATCAAGTGCCATCAAGGAGAGTTTGCCTTCCACTGAATTCATATTTTAAGCAATAGCTGGTGTTTAGGATGTGATTGCTAGGGAGGGACCCAGGGATAAGTGACGCTGAGAATCAGAATGAGGCTACAAGTTGAATCCCTAGCACTATCCCCAAGCCCAGCTGACAACCCAGCAGTACTGCTGTTTAAGTTATCTAAGAGCCATAACAGAGTGTACAATCTCTGGCACAATACAGCCTTTCTCTAGTCCCTAGAACTTTACTAGAACCACAAGAAGGGAAGGACAGAGGAGTATCAATTAAGTCAGATAGATAGTATATTGAGTACAGTGCTTATCTTGAACATAGCCAACCCAGGTTCAAATCCCTTGCACAGTATAAAGTTCCCCCAAAGTGATCCCTGATCACAGAGCTTGAGTACATTTTATTTGTTTTTTTTGTTTTTTTGTTTTTTAGTTTTTTTGTTTTTGGGCCACACCCAGCTGTGCTCAGGAGTTACTCCTGGCTGTCTGCTCAGAAATAGCTCCTGGCAGGCACGGGGGACCATGTGGGACACCGGGATTCGAACCAACCATCTTAGGTCCTGGATTGGCTGCTTGCAAGGCAAACACCGCTGTGCTATCTCTCTGGGCCCGCTTGAGTACATTTTAAATAAGTACACCACTGAATAAAGAAATGAATCCTCACAGTCAAGTTTTTGTTTCACTGTTTCCTTTGGAAAGTGGGAATAGCTATCTCTCATACTGGGTGCTTATGAGAACTGTGATAATTCTTAGGACAATTCCAGAACATAAAAAATAATTTATTTTTATTTTATTTTATTTTTTGGCTTTTGGACCACACCTGGCAGCACTCAGGGGTTACTCCTGGCTGTGCACTCAAAAGTTACTCCTGGCAGGCTTGAAGGACCATATAGGATGCTGGGGTTAGAACCCCAGCTGGCCACGTGCAAGGCACGTGCTGTGCTATGGCTCCAGCCCCATGAAATGATTTTTTTTTAAAACTGGTATTATGATTATCTTCTATGAAATCTCTTTTTCCTCCAGTGTCAAGCTCAATTCAGGGCTTCACACATACTAGGCATGTGCTCTATCACCTGGGTATATCACAAGCCCCCTATGAGAATCTTCTCTTCTCAACTACATAGCCACCTCTGGGATAGCAAAAACAAACAAACAAACAAACAAACAAACAAAAACACCTCAATATTCTAATATCCCTCTCCAATTTGGTACACTAGGCCTTCTATATCCTATAAAATTAACATCTGTGTCAATAATCAAAATGAAGATTATGAAATACACATAATGCTAACTTTCAGATATAACAAACCACTTAGAGTAGAAAACATTATACTTCCTGGTGCCAAAAAGTTATTAATATAGAATTTGAATTGTAAAACATGGTTGATATAAAGTATACAAGCAATATGTTCTTAGGTGAATCAAGGATAGTTTTAGAATTTTATTTTAACAAGCACAGTCAATACTTACAAGATGCTAGACAGTATTAGTAAATTATTTACAGAAAACACCAGATGAATTGAGTCTGTTTAATATCTTTTTGGCAGATAGCACATCATGCTTTTTCAGAAAGCTCCATGTGTTCTCGAGTTTTGGCATGAGACATTTATGCTGTCATAGAAACAGAGTCTACCTCCAAAATAGCTAGAATGACCAAGTTTATATGTAGTCCCTTACATTGTTCTGGTTTAAAACCGCTACTCAGTTACATCTTTCAAATCTCAGTCAAGTTATGGTCAGCTTGATTGGAATAATTTCTGTTCTCACTTAATCCTACCGGACAGACATGATCGGTGTGGGCCGGCACAGTGCCATTGAGACAACTGGAGCCATCTGATACTGAACATTGCCTAGGACAGACAAAATGAGTCCTCCCATTTATCTTGGGAGGCCTAGCAAGTGTTTGCAGAACATGAATGTTTATTTGGTTTGCATGTCTGCTCACTGCAACAAATGTTTCCCCGATGTTGTGTGCCTACCTCTAGCTGTATTCTATTATAGTTCATTAATTAATCAAAAATAGTCGATCAGGGGCCCGGAGAGATAGCACAGCGGCGTTTGCCTTGCAAGCAGCCGATTCAGGACCAAAGGTGGTTGGTTCGAATCCCGGTGTCCCATATGGTCCCCCGGGCCTGCCAGGAGCTATTTCTGAGCAGACAGCCAGGAGTAACCCCTGAGCACTGCTGGGTATGACCCAAAAACAAACAAACAAAAAAAAACACACAAAAAACAGTCAATTAAGAAGCCAAAGCTATAGCACAGCAGTAGGGTGTTTGCCTTGCACTTGGCCCACCCAGGACAAATTCAGGTTCGATCCCTGGCATCCCATATGGTCCCCTGAGCCTGCCAGGAGCAATTTCTGAGTACAGAGCCAGGAGTAACCCGTGAGTGCTGCCAGGTGTGCCCCCCATAAAAAACAACCAAACAACAAAAAGTCAATTAAAATTGAAAAAATTGAGAAATGTTTTAAATATTATGTTTAAGGGCTGGAGCAATAGCAGAGCGGGTAGGGAACTTACCTTGCACACTACTGACCCAGGTTACATCCCTTGCATCCCATATAGTTCCTGAGTATCACCAGCAGTGATTCCTAAGTGCAGAGCCAAGAGTAATCCCTGAGCATTACCAAGTGTGACCCAAAAAAACTATATGTACTTATAAATATATAAGTAATATTTAAACTCGCAATTTATAAAGTAATCCCATTTGGAGGGGTGAGCAAATTTTGTTCCCTCCACAGGAAAACTCTGACTTTCATGAAGCTTATATTTTTAGAGTAGAGATTAAACAGCACAATTTTTAGAAAACATTTAAAAAAATACAACTCAGCAAGCTTTTGATGGAATGTTGAAGCCTTAAAATTTTGTTCTTGGCTAGAGAAATAGTATAGTGGATAGGACATTTGCCTTGTGTGTCCTGGTCTGATCTCCAGTATTGTATATGGCCTCCCCACCCCTCCCAGGAGCTATACCAGAGTGCAGTCAGGAGTAATCCCTGGGCATAGCTGGGTGTGTCCTAAAAGCTAAAATAATAATAATGATAATGATAAATTATTTTTGGTCTGATAATAATTCATGATTAGTTTCTCCTTTCTCTAAAAAATGATATTCTCAAATGAACTAACAACAACCTCTGGATAGATAGTATGATTTAATTGATATAAAATGCAGAAAAAGGAGTTCAGAAAGATTGTGATAATACACAAGTGAAAAACAGTTTGCAGAATGGTTTTTAGTTTGTTGTTCCTGTTCCAGAAAGAGAAAACAGTCTGCAGAATAATGTTTGTTATTGATCTAGTCTTGATCCAGTAAGACAAAACAAGCAACTCCACTACATTGTACCCCTACTGATACACATTGAATAAACAAGGTGAAAAGGGGGCAAGGTCGGGAATGTTGCAAACTATGGAATGAAGACATAGACTGGGGAATAACGCCAAGGAGAAGGAAAGTTAGCTTTGTCTTAGATATCTTTGTATTTCTACCAATTATTACAGGATCATGCAACTAGATATTACTGGAAACAAAAGGGTTTGTAAATAAGTCAGTAAAATTAATATAATAACTTAAAATACTGCTTGAAAAGATAATAATTTCACTTGTTCCTTTTGTGGTGCTGGGGATTGAACCCAGATCTCACACATGCAAGACAAGTATTCTACTCTCAGTTTACTTCCCTGGCCCTCATTGTATTTTTATTTTGTTTTGGAACCACATCCAGTAGAACGTGAGATCTATTCCCAGAACTGTGTTCAGGGGTCATTCCCAGTGGTGCTCAGGAGACATATTATATAAGTCAAAAAGTGGACTTCTAGCTACAGTGCAGGTATAGTGATTAAAGGAGAAAAATAATGAATAAACAAGTGGAACAAATCTATATATTATCAAGGCTTGGTTTATAATGCAGTGTTTTCTCAGCTACAGAAAAATATCCTGCCCTAATTTTGCATCTCTTTGGAAGCAGCCTGTGTCTAATGATGGGGCATATAGGGGTTATAAAAATTTGTATACCCAAGTATCTCAGCTTTAGAGCTTTCTGTGGGGTGATCTGAGGTTTTCCTTGAGGCTGCTATACAGCTGAACTTTCCTTCTACCCAAATCTGTCTCTTTGCCTTTCCTCCATAAGTATGAATCCCTTACTGAGTCAGATAGAAATGGTGGGAATATAAATTGATTTGAGTATTATGTAAAAACTGACTGGAATTATTTGATAAAGCTAGACGTGTGTTTAAGGGCCAGAGAAATAATGCAGCCAATAAGGCACTTGCCTTGCACTGGGTTTAATGCCCCATATTCCTAATGGTTCCCAAGTCAGCTAGGAATAATATATACTTACTCCTGCAGAGGTAGGAGTAAGCCTGAGCACCACCGGATGTGGCAACTGTCAGAAAATATGCACTTGACTTACAACATACTGTTTAATTTACATAGAAACAAACAGAAATAAACAGGAGGGCTTCTTTATGAAGAACAATAAGGATGTTATCAGAAGGTGATCTTTGGAAGCTTCTGAGGTATTCTAAGTGAAAAAAAAAAAGACTTCATACAAGAATATAATACAAAAAAAATTCTTCTATAAAAAGAAGGACTAAGGTAGCTTGGCCAAATACTGAGGATCCAGAGAGCAAATGCAACAAAAGATGGTGGAAACGAGATCAGCCACATCTCTGTAGAAGAAGAGATCCTGCTCAGGCTGGCATTAGTTGGGAAGGAAACTGAGAAGGGAATCTGAAGAAAGTTTTGGTTTGTTTTTGTTCGTTGTTGTTGTTTTTTATAATTGCCTATATAGCAGAAGGAATAGTGCAAATAGACGGAAAGTAGTTTTGCTATCCGAAGGAGGTCAAATAATGGTGTGCTCTAAGAGCCAAATAAAAACAATGTACATTAGATATTTTGGGAAGAAGAGCCCAGAGGAACTATGAGAATTGCATGAAGGGAAATCAGCAGCAATTTCTGTCCTTGAGGATATTATATTCCTATTATAAATTCAAACTCGTCATAACTGGTGGAAGAAAATGCTTCTGATACATTGGTGAGTAAAAACTGAATCAAGCTTGGAACACTCCCTAAACTCAGCAGATTTTCTGTTTGATTGCTCAGGTTGGTGCCGTGGCCATGACTAGTATACTCTCAGAGATGCAGCTGTTGTTTCTGACAGTGTTGTTGTCTTTGCAGGCCAAAATGGTTCACATTGTCCTCAAATGACTGCGTGGAAAGCCTCTGTCCTTCCAATGACAATAGCTTCTATGTCCAATATTAGACAAGCCATACTTGCATTCGTGGATCTGCTGATCGCGGTAGGAGATTCCATCTGCATTCGGGCCTGTATACTATACCCAAGACACATTATCTTTATCTCAAAGCTGAAAGCCAGACAAGGCCTCAAATCCTGAAAAGGTTCAACACTGCTTTTGTTTTGAATACCTATTACCTCTTTGAAAGGCAATAGATTGAAAAACAAAGCTAATGGGCCTAAGGTTTCAGGTTAATCCCTCAGGGAGAGCTAGTTTCCTTTAGTTTCTAAACCCTCAGATGTTATTTCTAATGATTGCTCCAACTCCTTTCACAAAAATGGGGCCACACAACAATCCTTACCTCTAGTTTCATTCCACTGCAGATGCTGGAGCTAATCCTATTTTCAGACCCAGAGAATCACAGGACCTGGGTGCAATCATTGCTGCCTCTATAATCTATGCAGTTCCCAGGCAGGAAGGTCTCTGGTCTTGCTTTTTTGTTCCCAGGCCTTGTTCATTCCTGTCAGTACGGAGTCCTAATCCTATAAATGCTCTGTTTCTGTAGGGGTCCAGGGTTGCCCACATCACTCCCAATGATCAGAAAATGAAGTTGTACACATACCCAGTTCTCTAGTCTGGGGTGTGCTCTGTGTTGTTGCATCCCTGGAACCTCCAAATCTAGGAGAAATCTCTAAGTGCCCCTCCCTGCACTTAGTTTCCTGAAGAAGGGAAACTCATATGTAAACTAACCAAAATAGATACCCAGAGCATAGAACTATATGGTTTAGGGGTGTCTCTGTGTGTGTGTGTGTGTGTGTGTGTGTGTGTGTGTGTGTGTGTGTTATGATGTTATGATAGGAAGCAGGGCAGGATAGGAAAATAGTGTAAAATAAGTAAAATTTTGTTACCTTAGCTGTTATTTTGGATCTTTGACCACATCATGCTCAGGAATCACTCCTGATAGTTCTTAGGAGACCATCTGGGGTGCCAGCGATCAAACCCACATTGGCAACATACTAGGCAAAAGTCTTATTCTCTGTACTCTCTCTACGGTCTACCACTCCCATAAGTGAAATGTTTTTTCTGACTCTTTCCAAAGTGTAGTCCAAATACAGTACACAAAATGCAATGTGCAGTCAAATACATTTTTATTATTAGATACACTCAGGTAATTTCTAACCAAATCAAGATAGAAAAACTTTCACCCATCCTAAGAAGATTTCTTGAATTTCTTCCCGGGCAGTGACTAACCCTCCTCACAGTCCAGATGCAGAGGCAGCTACTATTCTGACTTTCATCACCATCTGCTAGTTTAACTGTTCTTGACTTAATATAAATGGGATCATACTGTATATTCTTTTAATGTCTGCCTTCTGTTTTTTGCTGTGTCTGTGCGATACATCCGCTATATATTTAATTTATGTTCTTAGAATTGGTAGATCTTTATTTTTCTCCCCTTGGTTCATATTTCTCAATTGGAGTAGTGAAACCAAGCTAAAGGAGAGCGTGTACTTTCTGGATAGAACTCAGGTCAGAAAATATGGGGCCAGGGTGATGGCACAGTGGTAGGGTGTTTGCCTTGCACGTGGTCAACCCGGAATGAACCTGGTTGGTTCCTAGGCATCTCATATGATCCCCTGAGCCTGCCAGAAGTGATTTCTGAGCAAAGAGCCAGGAGTAATCTCTGAGTACTGCTGGGTGTGGCCTCAAAACAAAAACAAACAAACAAACAAACAAAAAAGAACTCAGGCCAGAAGAGAAATAGTTTCTGGAGCTTTCAGACCACACACTCCATTAAAGATTCCATGTACGCCTAAGGACTAAAGTCTAGTATAACTCTCCTAGAGTTCTAAAGTAAGCTCCTGTTTGCTGAGGGCTGATCCTTTTTTAGTGCTATTTCCATCTATCTTCTGCTGCCTTTTCTTATTTTACTTGTCTGAACATGACACTTGCCTAGTCTGGGTTCTCTCCTAGTTATATGCTCTCATATGACTAGCTATAGATGTTGCTAATTCCTAACTTGTATATGGATCTCATTCCTAGTCACAGAGTAAAAATAGTAGAGTTGGGGCTGGAAAGATGTTTCAAAGGGCTGGAGCAGATGCTTCAAATGTGGAAGCCCCACAGAAAAATGACCCTAATTACCATTGGATGGGATCCCAAAAAAGCAAAAACAAAACAAAGCAAACCTAGTCTTATTCTTCTAAGAAAAAGTCCTATGGGTGTGGCAGGTCCTTCCAGAAGGTGCATTAGCTGTATGAAAGACACTTGGTTCTCTTTCCTTATGTATGTTCTTTTATTAATATCTTTGGTCATTTAAACACTGGTGGAAATCACCATCTTGGTAGTTTCTCATTTTGTAAGAAAGAGCTGTGAGCTCACTCTTTCAATCTGCCTCCCCAGATGACACATCCCCTTCTAAGCGGAGAGGAGAAAAAATTGGTGTCTTTTAGGGCCAGAGCGATAGCACAGTGGTAAGGTGTTTGCCTCGCTCGCAACCGACACAGGACAGATGGTGGTTCAAATCCCAGCATCGCCTGTGCCTGCCAGGGGCAATTTCTGAGCACAGAGCCAGGAGTAACACCTGACCACCACTGGGTGTGATCCAGCCCCCACCCCCGAAACTGATGTCTTCTGATGTTCCTGGTGCTCCCCAGGACCATCTTTGCCATACTCTTCCTAGAATATTGATTGTACCTTTTATTGTCTCCTAATTATCTAATTCCTTTGCCCATTCTTTAATAATCTTCTGGTGGAAATATTTGCAAGCTTCTCTTTCTCCAAAAGAGAAGAGTGTATGTGTTGACACATGTTGACATGCTGGCTTAAACAACAACTAAGGATGCTTTGGCCAGTGCTCAGATGTAAAGAATAAATTTGGGGGCTCTGTGTGTGCATGTGTGTGTGTCGTATGTGTGAGTGTATACATGTGAATGGAGCTCTACTTACTGGTGACTTGAACTATTTCTTTTCAAATAATTCTTCACTTTTCTCTCTTATCATGGTATAACAGAGCTGTCAGCAGTTTCTTAAGTTTCCAGCTCATCTTTCTCCATGTTTCCTTCACTATTTCTCTTTCCCAATTAGATTCGCCTTCCTTGGTAAGAAGTTTCTTCACTGAGAGTCTTAGACCTAGTACTACGCCTGGCTGGTAGTAATGACAACTGTGTGAGTTAGCAGAGAGGGACTCAACCCCAAGATAGTGACCTGACAGCACTTGTTTACCCTTCACTGCTGTTTGGAAAAACTATCACTATTCCACTGCTGGTGGCCACTGACTACTTGATTCATACCCACACACAGGGAAAATAAATTCTGATGTTATCAGTATGACTTCCTTGACTCAGAGTCAAATATAGCAAAGACTGTAATAGAGATCTTTTTGTTTGGCTCATAAAGGGCTTAAACTTTGAGAAACAGTAAAACAAAAGCCTTGTTGAAAGTTCAGGCTTCTCTTTTTGTTCATCGCTATTTAACAACATACTTTGAGCACTGATTACACACCAGGCACTAGAACACAAAGGTTGGTGAGAATGGGTGCCGAGGAGATAGCTCAAGACTCAGGGACACATGTTTATATATACAAGAACCCAAGTTTGATCTCTGGAGCCTCCCACTTCCCCCAATCCCCTATACCATCACCACCAGGTGTAGCCCTTGAGACCCCTGATGCCACCAGAGTATACCTTGTGATCCCCAGCACTGCTGGGTCCCTACAATAAATGGACAGACCTAGGCATAGAACTGTACAGCCCAGCTGGCCAAATATCTCCAGGAGTAGCCCCTGGACCACCATACACTGGTTGTGGGTACATGCCTCCCCATAAACCCCCCAAAAAATTTAAAAAAAGGTTAGTGAGAAAAATATTTCTGGTTTGAAAATGAGATTGATAGTCCAGAGAGACATGTTGACATGCTGACTTAAATAAAAACTCAGGATGCTTTGGTAAGTGCTCAGATGGAAGAAATAAATTTGGGAACTATCTATACTGTGAGTTAAGGGGCCTCCCATGGGTGCCACATGCACATGAATAACCAGAGATAAGCTATGGGAAAATTCAAAGATTAGAACTTTGTGACCAATCCTCACACTTTGGGCCCTCTGGAGTGGACTCAAAGGCAGAGCTGTGTTTAGAACATTTATTAGAGCAGTAGAGAGCCAAGCAAAGTCTGCTGACTCCTTGGTGGTCCCTGGAGTTGAAACCATTGTTCAGTTACTTGAACTTTCCCAAAAGGTTTGATTGGGGTAGGATAACAATTGATACCAAGACAACCCACAAGGACTGTGAGTTAAGGCAATCTGTCACTTGTATGCCTAAGGTCCTCTGTGCACACCTTGAATTCACTGCTTGTCCAGTGGACTGTACTTCCTTTGAAAAGGAAGGTGAGTGAACTCCACTATACCCTCACTGTTGAGACTCACAGCCTTGGATGACTGATACTCATTTCTCTGTCACTAACCATTCTAGAATATCCTCATGCTCAGCTAGTGTCTCTGCCTGATATAGGTGGCTTGTCCCATGTCTTCATGCCCTTTTTGAGCAAATGATCTTTTTCTCATGCTCCTGTTTCCTGCACAGTTTTTCATGGTATAACAAGAGATGCCTATGTAGATCATTGAGCTCTACAACATTCCTTCAAGGCTGCATGTGCAATAACAGCCCCATTCTAGATGATGAGGGTAGATTATCTATCTGCCTGAAAGGTGAGTGACTTCTTGCTTGATAAAATCAAGAAATCAGAAATGTTGAGATACAGACAGCATATGGATACATGAAAAAGGGGAACTCCTGGGGCCGGAGAGATAGCCTTGCAAGTGTTTGCCTGGCAAGCAGCCAATTCAGGACCTAAGGTGGTTGGTTTGAATCCTAGAGTCCCATATGGACTGCCAGGAGCTATTTTTGAGCAGATAGCCAGGAGTAACCCCTGAGCACAGCCGGGTGTGGGTGTGGCCCAAAAACAAAAACAAAAAAACAAAACAAAAAACAAAAAAACAAAAAACAAAAACAAAAACAAAAAAGGGTGGGGAACTCCTAATATGTTAGCAGGGAAAACAATCTCTCTTGGGCATTAGAATCTCTAACCCAGAGAAGTCTAATATCACGGCATTTGGTGAAGTACACATTTCCCAGCTGAGTTACTGGAAGTGATGATAAGTCAGGCAATAGCCATTTTTAACTCCTTGGTTCTCCATCTTATGAGATTTTCTTATTTGGATCATTGTACCCTAAGAGAGGAGGCCCTATTCATTAACAACAACAACAAAAAGTATTGGTTCTAAGTTGACACTTAAGACTGTCTTCAGAAATTCATTACAATTCATTCTCTCTGCCAAAAGCATTTGGTTGCTGGTGCCTGTGATGAATAACCAGGGGGATTCCATAATCATGAACACTGTCTCATATTTCCTTTGCTGTTATGGGGGTGGGGATGGTGTCACATAGTCTGATGGTTGTTGTGTGAGATCTCATGCTAGTGGACAAAATATTCCATAGCTTTTATTTAATTATGCACAGACTGCGACACTCGCTTTACACAGGAAAAGCTAACACAGAAGCAGAATATTCAGAAGTTTTCAGTAGAAAGTATTGTGTAGTTCTGATAGGTGGTAGGTGGCCTGGAGAGTGACCCTGGGTAACCCTGGTATTCTGGCCCTGCACACCCAAGTACACAAAAGTATTCATCTTCTTACCTAGAAGCTGTTTTATTTCCTTTGGAGAATACAACTCCAGTGGTGACTCAACTTGTGTTTGTGAATTGAAGTATTTGATAACAGCTCTAGTTCAATCAGATTTGGTACATGGTAGCACATGCAATGGGCTTATGCATAGCCTCCATCTTTCTTTGAATCTCTCTGCACCATTAAGTGAGCACTGAAGTTGCAGGTGACATGAGCTGCCTCACAGCATGATTCACAGCAGCTCCCCATGGCTTTGTCTATGTGACTACTTAAGACCTCACACATGATGGATTATCTTTCATGTCTTACAAAGGTTTTACACTTCATTCTCCCTTCTCATATGCCATCCATATATATATATATATACATATGTAAATGTATATAATACTACTCAATGAGAAATAATGACATGATTCCAATGGGAATCCATTTTTACTTAATCTTTCAGGATTCTTTATTCAAATTCACCAAGTTTAACTTTTCCATACTGTCCTAGCAAGGACTACCACTAATTTGTTAGAAAGCTGTCTTTTTTTTTTTTTTTCAACTTTTTGGAAAAAGATACCATTTAAGCTTATCTATCAGAGGTCAGTATTTTATTGCTTCTAACTTTAAAGAGATTAAGACCTCTGTTCCTAAAATCACTTCTCTTTGGGAAATGCAAGATTGTATCATAAGATTTAATTTTTTTTTTTTTTGTGGTTTTTTGGGTCACACCCGGCAGTGCTCAGGGGTTATTTCTGGCTCCAGGCTCGGAAATTGCTCCTGGCAGGCACAGGGGACCATATGGGGTGCCGGGATTTGAACCGATGACCTCCTGCATGAAAGGCAAACGCCTTACCTCCATGCTATCTCTCCGGCCCAAGATTTAATTTTTAAGATGTGTAACTTGGCAGGATAGAAAAAGTTTTACACCTTAAGAAACTGATCATTATTGCAAGTAGGTGAATGAAAAGCAAAGCACTTTTCATCTGAGGTATGATTTCAACATGAAATTTCGACCGTTTAGTGAGGCAGGAGAAATAGTAGAAGAGTTAAGATACATGTCTTGTTTTTTAGCCAGCCTCTGTTTAAACCTTAGCCCTACATAGTCCACTGGACATCAATATGTGTAACCTGGTAGGTGAGCATGGAGAGTGACCCTGAGTAACCCTGGTATTCCTTGCCCCGAACTTCCTCAGGTCCTCCCATGGAGCCATCAACCTGGGTATCTGAGAATCACTAGAATTGACCAACAGGCCCCCAACCACTGCTTGGGAGACCAACATTTCCTTATCTTTAAAAAAAATGTTCTGTTTGTTTAATTTTTTTTATAATTTTTTTATTTTTTTATTTTTAATTATGAGAACAAAGATGCAAAGAAAGAGGACAAGGTAAAGTTACAGTGGAAGGACAATCACCCATAACATAATTCTCAGAAGAAGTCCCCTTGCTGATATCTTAACTTTGAACTTTCAGCCAAAGAACATTAAGATAAATAAAACAGAATCCATGTACAATTTCCTTGTCCCTCAAGTCCCCAGATTGTAACACATTATAATATTTCTTAACAGCACACAAGGCAATCTAAAGCCATAAAACTTATGTAACTCCTTAAACATTAGAGGCATAGTATTTTTTACATTTCCATGTACATGCATATTAGCTTAATTTAACCTCAAATTTTAAGTGGGATTTTTTTTAAGGATTAGAGTCAAAGGAGCACAGTAAAAACGGTGTTAGAGTGGCAATTGTTGTTTGCATAGGCCCACCAAAATATGAGGGGCATGGAAAGGAATAACGTTGCCTAAATACAAAGAGACCCTACCCCTGAAGTTTCCTGGCATAAGACCAACTCTAGGCTCCAGGCAAGTTAGATCGTCCAATCCAAGACATTGTCCATAGTGCCAACACACTTTTCACACAGTCTCTGTTGTTGGTATCATGTTTCTGTATTAAAGATCCTGGAATCTGCATATCTTACATTGAAGTCAGGATGTGAAGCATCCTCTCGTTTCACCTCACCATTAAAGGGCAATGCAGGAAGCCCTGTCCTGTAAGCAGGTCGTTGTTGTTGTTAAGTCTTCTCAGTGTTAAGGGAAGTCTCTTTTGAGCAGGTCGATGTCTGAGCAGTGGTAGGGTCTTCTGTGGTAGAGGATTGCTTCCAGGTGATGTTATAGACAAACCTGGATGTTTCGTGGATGGCTTCCCCGGTTCAGGGGTGAATGGAAAATGCCCTTTCTTCTGAGGCCTGTGCTAGATCATTATGTCAATGTTCAGGGTGTAAGGTCCCTTTGCACTACAAGATTTGTGTATTCCAATCTCTATTAGATAGGATCTTATTTGTATGTATAGTATTTTCCCATTTTAATGTGCCTATGCAAAAAAGGAGCAATGCCACGTGGCGTTATTGGTGCATATGGGAGCCATAAGAACAAGTCCAACAATCCCCTTGACATGGTTCAATCATAAGGATTAAACTGGGGGACTCTTTCACCAAAATTCCTTGTTGAACAGCTCATAAAGAGAAGATAAAAAGTGATTAGAATCATCACTATATAAGAGAATATTTAGTAAGACTTATAGTTGTCAGAGAAAAAAATACAAAATATTCTAAAGAAATACGTGTCCATTTTATGTCTTTTGAAACAGTTTGGAGTTGTTACACACAATGCACGGCTTTAGTCTGTGATTAGGATTGTGCAATACTGAAGTTAAAAAGAGTAATGTGGGTTAGTGATGTCTGGGGAGGGTGAGAGAGTTAAGGAGTAAAAATGAGCTTTGTAGGGGTGTGGGAAAGGGCAGAATACAAAATGGACATTCTGGATACGCAAAACATAACATAAAGATAAGGAATACTCTTAATACATGCAGTGCCCGCGCGGTTTTCCATATGCAGAGTGGTAGGAAATTGCCAGTGACAAACTTAGCGCAACTGAGCAAATCTCAGCACACCCCAAGTTAGGACCAACCATTTCTGGTCGCCTGGGCTGCCACCACAGAAGGCCTGGAAGCCGGGGGCAGAAGAGGGGAAGACTGGGAGCCTATCAAGGCTCCCAGCGCACCCAAGTTAGGGAGAAGGCCTTCCACATGGGGTCTCCCCCAACACCATGCCGGCTAGAGCTAGCCTCCAGCTCAAGAGAGGATCGAGAGAGCTGGAAGCCAGGATCTGCCCGCCCTACACCCTGTGCCCTTCCCGCCCTAGAGCTGAGGGAAGGGCAGGGAAAGCTTGGGACCCCATCCAGGAGGGACCCCCGACACCCACCTTGTCTGGCCGCCTAGGCTGCCACCCCAGAAGGCCTGGAGGCCGGGGGCAGAAGAGGGGAAGGCTGGGAGCTTATCAAGGCTCCCAGCGCACCCAAGTTAGGGAGAAGGCCTTCCACATGGGGGTCTCCCCCAACCCCATGCCGGCTAGAGCTAGCCTGTTTGTTTCTTTTTGATGGTGCTGAGAATCAAATCTGAGCCTGAATCATGTGAACCATATACTTTAACTGTTGAGCTACACCCCCAGTCTCTAACTTACCTCTTTATTTTACATGTATAAAATTATGATACTAAAATGTTACAAATTTCATTGCTAAAAGCTAGTTTCCCAGCCTCATTTGGTACACAAGCAAAGAATAAAATGGTTTCTGACACACACAATAAAAACTGTATTGTTGTTGAATAAAGAGCTGTTATTAGAAAGAAGCCATCTAACCAGTTAGGCCTGTAGTAGTTGCATAAACAGGCATTGGTTCCCGGTGAAGGTGAGTATCCCATAAACCCTCTAGGCTCCTGGGTAAATCAAAAGTGTAATCCAGGTTGGTTTACAAGTTTATAAAGTTATTTGTCCACAGTGATCTTGTTCTGATGTACAATGGGAAAGATTTGGGCATTGAAGTAGTCCTGGTCATTAGCATCTCCCCATTTTTGCTCCCCTTACAATTACACAATTATTTGCCAAAAGACTAAAATAGCTAAGTAATATAAGCCTTAAACATAAATATAAAAAAATTTCTCTTCTTGGTTCACTTCCTTTAAGGCAAAAATGGTGTAAAGTATTTTTTTTGTTTGTTTCTTTGAAATACTGGTAAATACCTAATTATATTTCTTTTTTCCCAGGATGCTGTGAGTTACAGTTCTTCTCCTCTTCTTTCTATCTGAACTCCCGCCCCTTTCCCTATTTGGATTTTACAACTTAACATTCCAGTAAAGGACTAGGTGGGGTACAAAATAGTTTCAGACAAAAGAGTGATAGTAACAGGTTAAAGTGCTTGTCTTGAACACAGATGATTGGTATGGAGTGATACCTGAGCACAGAGATAGAAGTAACCCTGAGCACTACAGGGTATGACAAAAGAAAAAAGAAAAAGAAAGAAAGAAAGAAAGAAAAAGAATTGGGCCCGGAGAGATAGCACAGCGGCGTTTGCCTTGCAAGCAGCCGATCCAGGACCAAAGTTGGTTGGTTCGAATCCCGGTGTCCCATATGGTCCCCCGTGCCTGCCAGGAGCTATTTCTGAGCAGACAGCCAGGAGTAACCCCTGAGCACCGCCGGGTGTGACCCAAAACCCCCCCCCAAAAAAACAAAACAAAACAAAAAAAAGAATGAAGAAAAGAGAAGAGAGACAAATGGGGGTTGCAAGAAAAAGGGGTCTATGCTGTTCCATCATTTCCTCCCAAACTCATTACATAGTAAGTACTCCACCTGTGTAATAATTTTTCACTATTTACACTTTGAAGTAAAACTATGAATCATGAATTCAATATCCACAGAATGAATCTAACTAAGATACCAATCCCTTTTCAAGTAAAAGTAAAGGAGTAAGTTATTCTCTCCTTAACTTAAAAGTCTTGATGAAAAGAAAAATTTCTTTATAGTATTACTTCAGCTAGCAAATGGGGAATAAATTAATAAAGAAAATAATTATTTGAAACTTGAAATAATTGATACAAACATCATCAATAATTGCCACTGTGACTTGAAAGATTGATGGGGAACTTTATACAGAGAGATCAGTCTGTCTGTGACAAGGCCTCTGTGACACTCTCAGCATCAAGAAGAGTGGAACAGACATGTGACCCTCATGTGATGTAAGAGGATTCATAGCACTTCTTGTGACGTGTTCTTTTTTTTTTTTTTTTTTTTTGGGCGGAGGAGAGCTACACATGGTTATCCCTGGCTCTACTCAGGGGACCATATGGGATGCTGGGGATCAAACCCATGTTGGCCACATGCAAGGGAAGCACCTTACCCGCAGCAATATCTCTTCAACCCTCTTGCAATGTGTTTTTGCAGCAACACTTTTAATTAATTAATCTTGGGGCCAGAGAGAAAGCTCAGTGGGTAAGATGTTTCCCTTGCACTTGTTCTACTTACATTCTTGGCATTTCATATTGTTCCTGACATCTGCCAAAAGTAATTCCTGACTGCAGAGCCAGAAATAAGCCCTCAGCACTGTCAGATGTGGCCCAACTCCTTCCTCTGCCCTCCCAAATTAAAATTGAATATGATAAAGTCTCTAGATTTAACTTACAGTTAAATAAATATGAGAGGTTGAGAAATAGGTTAAATGCTACAATCACAAAGAAGCAAATAAATAGCTTCAAAATGTTAAACATTCTTCAATACATATTACCTGGCTAGTGCAACTAGTCAACAGCAGTAGGTGGAGGAAAAGGAGTAGGGGGATCTAGACAATTTAAGGCTGATTCAACAACAAATGCACTTTTAGATTCTGATATAAAGATAACAACTTTAAAGAGTTATTTTATATTAACAATCTGAGAAAAGTTATCATGAATTTTAGATAATACAGAGAATTTTTATTTCATAATTTTAATTAAAAATTAATTTTGATGTGATAGTAGTATTATGACTATGATTTAAAGTTATTTATTTTAGGGCTGGAGCGATAACTAAAAGAACTAGAGCCTTGCAAGTGGAAGACCATGATACAATCAATCCATAGCATCTTGTGATCCCAAGCAAATTTTGTGACCCCCAAAATGAAAATAAATAAATGTTTTAAAGTTTCTTAGTTTTAAATATTCACAGGAGGAAGATAACTTAATGTCTGAAATATACAGAGAAAGCTCATCCAATACAAAAATAGAGACAAATTGGGGCCAGAGCAATAAGGCAGTGGAAAGGGCATTTGCCTTGCATGTGGTCAACCTGGGTTTGATACCCAGCATAAACATATGGTCCCCTGAGCTTGCTAGGAGTAATTAATGAGTGTAGAGCCAGGAGTAACTCCTGAGTGGAGAGCCCTTCCCTCCCCTAATGGAGACAAATGAAATAAAGGGTACAAAAATCTACAATTCTGTGATTATAATTATGTGTACTTCTAATTAGAGTGGTCCTAATTTGGTCCTAATCAAGTGGTTTTTGATGTGATCATATAAAGGTTTGCTGTACTAGTCTTGCTATTTTTTGAGTTTTGAATATTTTTTTTTTACAAAGAAGAGTCAGATGTGGGAGAGATAAAAGAAGGGAGAAAAATGACTAATATGCAGCTGCCTGTGTGAGCATCAAACCTATGTCAGTTCCCAGGACCCCCACCACTAAATGTGAAAGCACTATAGCCAGACTGTGTGACCTCTGGTCACTGCATCAATAATGAAAGTAAGGGAGTGGGGAAGGAAAAAAATACATATTGATGCATATACTAATATACTTTTCATGTAGTGATATGAGAAAATATGCACACACTTTAAAACCTAAGAACTGAAGGTTAAATAAACAGCTTTTTATAGGAGCTCAGAGGTTTCAAATATTCTATTATAGAGGAACATAATAGAATGAAATTTGTGTAAATTATTTATTTTTTTGTTTTCTTAAATAGCAGGCAACAAATCAAATTTTAAGCAGAAAAATCAAGTTTCTGTTGCAAATATAGGTTCCTATATAATCTATATGCGTTATGTGAAGTTATTATTTTAATCTTATTGAATTTTGGGGGGACTCACTCAATGGTACTCAGGTTTTATTCCTGGCTCTGCATTCAGATGGGGCTTTAGGGATTATAAATTGTACTGGGGATTGAACCCAGGCCAACATCATGCAAGGCAAGAGCCTTACCCACTGTATTATCACTACAAACAATTTTACTGAAATGTTAACTCCCCACATATTCATTTAAAAATAGCAGGTAAAAGTCATTGCCAATGTAAACAATGAACATAGAGATAAACCCTAAAAAAGATGTCTTATTAGTTCTTTGTAATTGTATACATGGGGACTCAAATGTACCAAACCGAACAAGAACTAGTTTGGTATCTTGCCCTACATTACAAAATGCCAAATCCCTGGGAATTAGAAGACCTGAGCTTCATCCCTCCTCTGCCACTGACGTATTACATGACCTTGGGCATGTTCATTCATTTCTCTTGGCTTTGTTCCCTCATCTATTGAGTGTATATAACATTTTCTATCTACTTGCCTTGGAGAAATGATGAGGACTGGTGAGAAAACATCAGTGAAATGCTTTAAGTTCCCAGGAGCAGAAAGATTTTTTTTCAGTACTACAATATATTACATTTTTATTTTTACAAAGAAACACAAAAATTTTCTGAACTATAGAAAGAAAAAAAACCCTGCTCTACCACAATTAACAGACACTGTAGAAACAGCCTTTCCAAGGAAAGAATGATGTCCAAATAACTTTTAATTGCTCTCAGATTCAATTCCCCTTTAATCTGCGTGGTTCACTAGAAAAACTGTAAATTGCAATTAAACAGAGATGATTTGCAAAATTTCAGCTATTCTCTTAAAGGTCTAGAATGAAAGGTTATTAAACTCTGAATTCTAGTTGGATGTCACTGATAAAAGTTCTGATTTTAATTGTGATAGCCACATGGGAGTAGAGCAGGTTAAAATTAGTAATTACTTTAATTTTAGCTCTTAAGCAAAATTACTTTCTAATTTCCCATTGGGTATGAATAGTGAAAAAAATTTAAATGCGCAGGAAATGTTCATTCTTTACCTAGAATCACTAAGTAAATATCTTTTTCAACTAAGCTCTCCTTCAAATAAGGAAATTATAGGTGATAAATGCATTTCAGTGTGTCAATTCATTCAAACTACTAAGAAACTGAACAGCACAAACATATGGTTTTCATCGAAGAAAAAAAAGGTTTAAAAATGTTGGGGTTTTTATTTTTCCTCTGCACTTTGAAATCCTTCTCCCACAGCCTATAAATTCAATTTAGGTGAAGTCAATCAGTTGCATAGAAGCCCCAGTGGCTTCCCAGAGCACTGATTATTAAACCCAAACTACCCCGCTCAGGCTAACAGGCCTTGCTCAATCAGCCCCAATCCACTTCCCTACTTCTAACTGCAACCTGGCCCTCATCACTCATATTGCTTTCTTGTGTTCCTTGAACTTGCAAATTTATTCTTTGCACTTGCTATTCCCTAAAACAAGATGATGCCCCATCTCTTTACATGCCTCCCTTCTTTTCACCATTCAGTTCTCAGCTCCAGTGTCACTTCTTTAGAGAAGTCTCTCCAGAGGCCCCTCCAGTAAGCAACCACATTCCTACCCCCACCCTCTATCTCATAACCTGATTTTGACATCATTGCATTTGTTGCTCTCTGATTTTATCTTGTTGATTTATTTGCATGTTGTCTGACTCTTCCCTTCTATATAAGCAGGGGCATTGTTCCTTGTTCACCTCTGTTTCTGGCATATTCCTATAAAAATATTCCAACTATTTAATCCATTCATCCCAAAACTCATGTCCCTGCATTGTTCTCCAAAACTAATCTTCATCTTCTCTAATCTCCTTTTTTGGAATCTAAGGTTAACACCGTCTAATCCCTAGAAGAATGCTCCACAAAGAAAAGAATAGGAAATTCACTTTGCCTGGTTTATAGCCCATTTTGAGGCTAAAGTTGCCTCTATCAGTATGAGAAATTAGAGATTTTTTTTATAAATCACATACCTTGGACTAGTTAGAAAAAGTAGATTCTGGAGCCAGTTTAATCTTGGCCAGTCACTCCACCAACTTCAGTCTCAATTCTCTCTTACTATTCCAAACAGAACAACTCGAACTTTATTTGTAAATGTTCTAGTATCTAGAAGCACACAGACTTCTGACATTTTCATTAGTCTAACAAATGTTCATTGAGAGTTTACAAGTTCCAGATCTTTACTAGATTTTATAAGACCTTTACAAAAATCACTTTATAAGAGATATAAAAGTAAACAAGATTGGGG
The DNA here is from genome assembly GCF_024139225.1 of Suncus etruscus. Taxonomy (NCBI): domain Eukaryota; kingdom Metazoa; phylum Chordata; class Mammalia; order Eulipotyphla; family Soricidae; genus Suncus; species Suncus etruscus. The sequence continues at coordinate 124,033,936 of NC_064849.1, forward strand.
CCAGAGACATAGTACAGCAGGCAAGGAACTTGCCAGGCACTGGGCCAACTCCGGGTTGATCCCTGGCACCGTATATAATCCCCCAAGAGCTGCCAGGAGTGACCCCTGTGCATAGACCGAGGAATAAACAGCTAGGTATAGCCCAACTTCTCGTGGCACCCTTCCCCCAAAGAAAAGTAAACTACATATTGTATTTTCAGAACAATAATCCAGGAGGGAGTCATAGACAAAAGATTAAATACAGACTAAGTATGAAGTGTTTGGGGATTAGAGGAGGGCATCTCACTTGGTGTAGGACAGGCATCAGGCTGGGCAAGCTCCTAGGGGACATAGTATTTACACTGAGACCTGAGACTCAGAGTTGTTGATAACCAGTATCAGGTGTTACGGGCAAGGCTGTGTTCCAAGGGCTGTATGCAGCATAGGTGAAGACTAGAAAATAACAGCACACAAAATTCAGTCAACTGTAGCTACAGCAAGGTGTGGTGGGAAAAATTGTGGGTACATGGAGATGAAGCTATGGAAGTAAATAATGGCAGATCATTAAAATTGGATAAATTCAGGGTGAAAATGTAAACATGATTCTGAAGACAGTGGACACATTATTCACAGTCCCCTTCTTATTAATATATTACTTATAGCAATAGCATGATGGGACTATATTTGTTTATCAGAATGATCATCCTAGGACCCTGGGAGACAGTTCAAAAGAAAGGAGCATGCCATGCTCTTAGTTCACCTCCAGAACCGCATGCCCTTTCAAGCAACATCTCTCTTGGCACAAAAGAGGTGATTAGAAAAAATATACCAACATTGTTTTAATTTTCAAAAATAAGATGATTAACTATAATGTGTAGAATGGACCTTTAAGAGGGATCAAAGGTTAGAAAGTTACTGAGAAGCCTTTTGCAGTAATTAAGAAATAATAGTGGCTGAGGGGCAGGGCATGTGACTCAGGTAGAGAACTTGTCATGCCTTATGAGACCCTTGATTCAATTTTCAGCAGTACCAAGAAGAAAGATTAGTGTCCTGGACTGTTAGTGGCAGTGATAACAAGAAGTCATTTGAGTATGTTGAGCAATTAGAATTAGTAAGATGGCATGTTATCCATTGGAGGGAGTTGGGTTGGGGCTGAACCTCAGGTCTTGCATGTGTACTTGATCACTGACTTACATCCCTGGCACCAAAACTTGGTCTTTAAATGTGTGGGATGATGAACAGGGATGGGCCACAGATTGCTGGCTTTAGAAACTAGATATAAACTAAGATCATTCACTGGGTGATAAATGAAAGATGAGAGAAATGTATTGGGTGAAATTGGAATTGTTAACTATCCATTGGTTATTTGGGTCACACAAAAGAGCTGAGAAAAAATACAGAACTGGGAGCCCCTGGCATAGATGGAGTAATTGGAGTCATGGAAGGGGCTAAGGTTTGTTGATTTTACATGGAACATGTTGGAAATAAAAATCAGGTACCCTTGTAACAAACAACTGACTTTTTTTTTTCCATATGGGATGCCAGGGATGGAGCCCAGGCCTGTCCTGGGTCAGCCTTGTGCAAGGCAAATGCCCTATCACTGTGCTATTGCTCCAGCCGCTCCCTGACTTTTATCTCTTTCAAGGAGAGCAGCTAAAACTGAGTACCAATATGCTACCCAAAAGAAAAAAGGCAAAAAAATCTACCCAAAAGACAAAAGTAAATGTATTAATTTGCTATAAACTTTAGAGGTTTTTATAAGTTCTAACACCATTGTAAACACATTACCTTAACTAAAAACGTAAGTTTTAATATAGGCTTTTAACTTTTAAGCTATGTGCCCAGGATGATTCCAATTCAAAAGACTAAGTCTTGAAGAGACCATTTCTTTCCAGAGGACTGGATGGAGGGAGTTCATTTTGATCTTTTTGTTTCGTTTTGTTTTGTTTTGGGGTCACACCCAGCAGTGCTCAGGGGTTAATCCTGGCTCTATGCTCAGAAATGGCTCCTGGCAACTCGGGGGACCATATGGATGTCAGAATTCGAACCACTGTCCTTATGCATGCATGGCAAATGCCCTACTTCCATGCTATCTCTTCGTCCCCTCATTTTTTTTTCTCCTATCTATAACCTTTTTAGAAAGCTTTGAATACTTACCTGGCAGAGGAAACACCATGATCATGAACATGATTTTCCAGAGCAAGGCTTACTCATTGCTTTTTAAGTATGCTGACTCCTGCGATTTCCCCAAATGTGGAAAACTTAACTGCACAATTTGTGGTAGTGGGGGACTGTGTTCTTTGTGCTTTCCCCAGGGGTGGTGGTGGTGGAGAAAGTGCTTTGAGACTACAAAGATGTTGATAGTAGAAGCTATCAACTCTGCTTTTCTTCCAGAGACTCAACATCTCTGTGGTAAAGTGTAACAGTTCTCAGGAAAATGATCAAGAACTGAGGTAAATGTTGCTCTACCATGAATGCCATTTTCCATGATGCCTACTTAAAATGTTCACAAAGCAAAGAGATGCACTAAACCTTCAGAATTTGGTGGGGGAAGGGAGCAAAAGTATTGCAGCCAAAAGATGAGCTCTGGGGGAGCTCAGCAGTAGAATTTCACCCTTGCCAGGGCAAGGCTTCATTCCTTCCTCAGGACTGCTTCCCCAAGACGCCTACCCCCTACCTCAGGGAGATCACAATTCTGCTGTGAACAGTACTCAAAGTCATAATAAATTGTTCTCAGGCACGCTGCAGTCAAGCATATGTGAGCACCACAACTAAAGTGTGTGGCCACAGTGTGAGATCACTGCAGTCAGATGTGTGCCCAGAGCTTGCTCTGAATCCTAATGCATGCAGCTCCCACCTCATCGCAAAAACAACAGAAGCAAAGGGAAGGGACAGGAGAGGAAACCGTGTGTGTGTGTGTGTGTGTGTGTGTGTGTGTGTGTGTGTGTGTGTGTGTGTGTGTGTGTGTGTGTGTGTGTGAGTGACAGAGAGAGAGAGAAAGAGAGAGAGAGAGAGCTAATTTTTTGGTTTTGTATTTTCACAATAACAAAGTTCTTGATTGAGTTTTAGTCATACAATATGCAATATCTTTCACCAGTGCATATTTCCCACTCTGTCTCCAGCTTTCCTCCTTCCATCTTCCAACCTGCCTCTCCTTCCCTGCCTATATCTGTGGCAGACATTTCTCTCTCTCTCCCTCACTCTTTTTCTCTCCCTTTGTCCCATTTTACTTTTTAGGAGAGAAAATTTTAAAAAATTGTTTTATTTAGGCAGCATTATTTACAAAGTTATTCACAGCTGGATTTCAGGTATACAATTGTTCAACACCAATTCCATTACTAGTCTCAGCTTTCCTCCACCAATGCCTCCCATTTCTCCTTCCCTGCCCCTCCCCCCAGAGCTTACCTCCTTGACAAGCTTAAATTACACTGGAACTCTTTTTCTTATTTTTTTAAAGTTAAAAACATAAATAATAGAAATAAATAGAAGGGAAGATAAATAAAGCAAAATAAATAGAAGGGAAGAGCCAGTGACATAGTATGGGGTGTTGTGGAGAGGTGGAATAAAGTGCTTTTCATGCAGCCAAACCCAGTTCAATCTGTAACACTACATGTGGTCTCAAGCACCACCAACAGTGATCCTTGGGTGTAGAGACAGAAATACACCTGGGAAATAATTTTAGTATGCACTCCCCAACAAAAGAAATAGAAGGGGAGAACTGGAAATACAGTACCGTGTTTAAAGTGATTGCCTTGCATTTGGCTGATCTTTGGCACCAAATGGTTCCCAGAATACCACCAGGAGTGACATCTGAGCACAGGTCAGAATTAGCCCCTGAGTACAGTGAGAGTAACTGAACCTCCCTTCTCCCAAAAAACAGAAATGGGAGTGGGGAAAGATCCTGGTAGTGCTCTGTACTTTAACCAGGCATCACACAAGTAAAAAAACAAGCATTTATTGTATATCTACTAAGCATTTTTCCTGCCATTAATTCATTTAATCAAACAGTACAAAAGTCTAGGACATACCATCTGTAGGCTCTCAGAAATTGATTTCTGTGTGTCCCACTTGTACCAAATGGGGCAGTTATGTCAGTGGCCTTGGTTCATTTTCTAAAAGTCCTCAGACATACAAGTGCTGATGAAGGCAAAACTGGCAGCCACACATAATGAGGACTAATGAGCTGAGGAGTATGTAAAGCTTTCTGCAGAATTACATCCAGAAGGAAGAATGTAATTCCTGTGCAAGGAATAGGAGCAGAACCATCTATACTAAGCTCAAATGCATGCCGCGTGGAGCAGGAAGTTAAGATAAGAGTGTTGTTTCATTTCAGAAACAGTAAGCTCAATCCTCAAACATCTGAAAGAGAAACAAAAAGCATGTTTAATACTCTATTACACCTATTTTAATTGAGTTTTTTTAGAATTTTATCTTGTTCCGTTATCTGATCTATTCATTTATCATCCCCCCTTCCTTCTCTTTGTCTCAATGTTGTTGCAATCTAGGCACTGGACACATGCCTGGTGACGGTGCTCACAGGTTTTTAGCTGTGGTACTCAGCAGGGATCGTGTCTCAGATTGCGAAGCTTACATACTTGGCTATGGTGCTCACTCAGGCTCGAACTCCTCCTTCAGTCATGGTACTTGCACACAAACTTAATCCACAGACAATTGCATTTTTAATTGAAGCACATAAACTTGATGTGGTGCTTGCAAAGAATCTCTATGGCATATACAAAAGTACACGTCAGAGACCACACTTCCTGGCCCTGGTTTTGCACATCACTTTAGTTGCAGTGCTTACCAGGGCCTACATTCTTGTTGTGATGCTTACACATACTTGGCTGTGGTATGCTTGGAAAGAGCTTGTGGCAGCAGGGCTTGCAGATGCAATCAATATATATTGGAAACCAGGGATTTGCCTTCATGCTCATATTCTTGTTTTGCTTTGCTTGGGGACCATACCCAGAAATGCTCAAAACTTACTTCTGGTCTGCACTCAAGGATCACTCCTGGTGGGCCTGGGGGACCATATAGAAAGCTGAGGATCAAACCTGGGTTGGCCTTATGTAAGGCAAACACCTTACCCACTGAACTGTTGATCCAGTCCCTTCATGTTCATACTCTTGCCAGGCAGGTACTCTTAGTCCTAAGTAATTCTTACACTATTCCTTGATCCATAATTCCTATTTTTAATTTTTAATTATATGGTGTTCTTTGTTTCTGGGCCACATTAGGCAGTGCTCAGACTTATCTTGGCTCTTTGCTCAGGGACTACTCCTGGCAGGACTCAGGGGACCATATGTGATATTAGGGAATCAATCCTGGGTCTGCCTTTGCAAGGCAAGCCCCTTGCCTGCTGCACTCTTTCCAACCCCTCAAGCCTATGATTTTTAACTTTATTGTGTTTTGTTGATATGCAGAAAAAAATCACTTCCTTATAGAGGCAATGGAAGAATATGAAAGAAGAAAAGACGAAGATCAATCGTAATTCCATAGACCATAAGCCTTTTATATTGGAGAAAGAAGTAGCTCAAAGGCTGAAGGCATGTTTTGCATATTTGAGCCCTGAGCGCAATCCCTGCCACTGCATTGCTTCCTCAGGATCACTAGGAGTGATCCCAAGCACAGTGCCAGGAGTAGCCCCTGAGCACCATTGACTACACCCCCTCCCAAAAAAACAAATAAAAATGTTGATGTATTTTCTTTCATTTCTTTCATTCAAATGTGTATATTTGTATATTTGAGAAACCGGTTTTCCACATTATAACATACACAATTGAAGTGAGGCTGTAAATTAAGGGATAAAATTAATATTTGCTTTCTCCTTGAACTAGAAAACCTTTAGCATTAAAAATTAAGGAACACAATATTTGATTTTATTAAAATCTAATTTTGTCCATTTTATTCAGAAGCAAAAGCAGCATGCTCATATTAAGATCATATATTATAAATTAGAAAGGTAATTTAAGAGTACTTTTTGCAAAAGTAAGAATCATAAGAGAAAGAGTGTTGACAAGCAAAGGTGATTTAATGAAAATTTAATAAAGTCCTAATCAAATAAAATTAGGTATTCATATTTTCTTAATAGTACAGAATTCTCTAGCAGCAAAGCCAGCAATATTAAATTGTGTCTTGGTTATAAATACCCTCAACCCAAAGGAAACATTCTAATGTCTTCCTTCCAGGAATTCAATAAAGACAATATTCATGAATGAAACTATATTAACACAGTTTAATAAATTAGACTGATAAGATCTTTTTCTTCTATGGTCCCTGTCAGCAAGTCTCCATTACCAAACATCATGACCATTTTACTTTTCAACACAAAAAGTTCCTTCTTTTTCTTTCTTCTTTCTTTTTCTTTCTTTCTTCTTTCTTTTTCCTTTCCTTCCTTTCTTCCTTTCTTCCTTCCTTCTTTCCTTCTTTCTTTCCTTCTTTCTTTTCTTTCTTTCTTTCTTTCTTTCTTTCTTTCTTTCTTTCTCTCTCTTTCTTTCTTCTTTCTTTCTTTCTTTCTTTCTTTCTTTCTTTCTTTCTTTCTTTCTTTCTTTCTTTCTTTCTTTCTTTCTTTCTTTCTTTCTTTCTTTCTTTCTTTCTTTCTTTCTTTCTTTCTTTCTTTCTTTCTCTCTCTCTCTCTCTCTCTCTCTTTCTTTCTTTCTTTCTTTCTTTCTTTCTTTCTTTCTTTCTTTCTTTCTTTCTTTCTTCCTTCCTTCCTTCCTTCCTTCCTTTCTTTCTTTCTTTCTTTTTCTTTCTTTCTTCCTTCCTTTCTTTCTTTCTTCCTTTCTTCTTTCTCTTTTTCTTCTACTTTCCCACACCCGGTGGTACCCTGGGGTTACTCCTAGATTTGCATTCAGAAATCACTCTTGGCAGGCTCAGGGACCATATGGGATGCCAGGAATCAAACCCTGATCCATCCCAGGCCAGCCGCATACCAGGCAAACATCCAACCACTATGCTATCGCTTCGGCCCCAGAATAAATTCTTTTTTCTGTGAATGCCTTTAAATCATCTGGTGCTTCCTTGTTCTAGAACCTGTTCTAAGGTCTGGTGCTATAACCGTGAGCCCAGAACATGGCTCCTGTGTTTTTGAAACAGATTCTTTTGTGGGAAGAGAGGAAAACAAAGTAAGTTCGAGTGCAATGAAGAAGTGGGCAATGAAAAGACTAAATGGATGCTCAGGAGGAACATGAAAGAATTTTTTTTAAATATGGAATGCTTCACGAATTTGCATGTCATCCTTATGCAGGGGCCATGCTAATCTCTGTATCGTTCCAATTTTAGTATATGTGCTGCCAAAGTGAGCACATGAAAGGATTTCTTAACCTAGGTTTGGGGACCTGTGCATTTCCAGGAGATAATGATACTGATATGAACTCAAAGGTGAATGTACAGATGTTCTGAGAGAAAGAGAAGATATGGTGAGCTCTAGGACTAAAAAGACTAGGGTATCAAAAGGGGAGGGTGGCAAGAGGTCATGTCCACCAGGCAGATGTTATATAATCTGCACGACCCTAGTTCGACAGGTTGAACATATGCTTTGCATGTAGGAAGTGTGCGTTCAATTACTGGCACCACATATGGTCCCCAAGAGTCACTGAAAATGTCTACCAAGCACTAAACCAGTAGTAATGACTGATCACTGCCAGGTGTGGCCCTAGGACAAAACAACAAAAGAAGACCTAGTAAGCCATACAAAGGAATCTGTTTTCTTTTTTAGGACAATGGCATTCCAGGATTTTGAGGAGGATTGACATGATTAGATTGCTGACCACAGAGTGGAACAAGAATTGGAAAGAGATAGGAGTATGGATAGAGACTAGTAAAGAAAGCTATAGCTTTCCTTCCTCATAAAAACTTATGATGCTCAGATGAAGATCATAGAAATGGGACTAGAGAGATTGCTCAATAGTTGGAGCTCAACTGTATGCAGGAGGCCAGGGTTTGATGCTCTGCACTGTGTGCTTTGAACACCTCCCAAAGCAGCCCCTACCACCATAATAATAGGAGTAGCCTCCTGGACACTGATATATTTAACCCCCAAATAAAAAACGAAAACCCAAATGGAAATATGCACAGTAGTAATGGAGTGGAGAAAAGTGTACACACTGCAACAGTGATCATGTGAGTCACTTCTAGTCATTTCTGTCTCAGGTATTTTCCTATCAAGCTGCCACAGTGGCTAATTGCAAGAAGATAAGTCACACTCAAATTAGAAGTCAGATCAACAAGTTATTTTAGTCAGTCATGTTCCTTGTCAAAAAGAAACCTGCAGAAAAAAAAAGAAACCTGCAGAAACAAGATCCAAATACTGTTGAACTTGAGATATGAAAGCCAATAGCTAAGAAAATGCAGATATTTCAAAAACTTTGGATATTAATTTCAGAAAGGAATAAAATCTTATCATTTTTGCTCACTAATAATTTAGTCACATTTGAGTAAGTTTTAGTGTTAAATTATACCAGAAATTATAAAATCACAATTTATTCTCCATCTTTTTTTTTGGGGGGGGGTCACAACCAGCAGTGCTCAGGGGTTACTCCTGGCTCTACACACAGAAATCGCTCCTGGCAGGCTCAGGGGACCATATGGGACGCCGGGATTCGAACCACTGACCTGCATGAGAGGCAAACAACTTACCTCCGTGCTATATCTCCGCCCCCAGTAGATTCTGTCTTAAGACTTTACTGGGAGGGGCCAGTATAATATATTACCATATTATATACCATATATACTATATAGTGTATATATATATTATACACACTATATACCATAACTAGAGTATGTTACCAGATGATGTGTAGAGCCTCTGAAACCCTGAGGAGGATATATCAAGTTATCTCCTGTGTATGATTCCAGCTCTAGGTGTTGCTTCTGCAATTGCCTTTGTCCTTGATGATTTCTCTCTATCCTTGGGAGCAAAAGCAGGTGGAGACACAGTCTGAGTGGTTTACTTGACAAAAATAGTAATAAAACAAAACATGATAAGGCATACCATATTGGTAGTTTATATTTTATTTTGATATTTTCTTAGAAATAGGATGTCTGAGGCCAGGGTGATAGTTCAGCGGTAGGGTGTTTGCTTGCACATAGTCAACCTGGGACTGACCAAGGTTCCATCCGACACCCCATATGGTCCCCTGAGCCTGCCACGAGCGATTTCTGAGCACAGAGCCAGGAGTAACCCCTGAGCGTCACTGGATGTGGCCCGAATAAAAAAGAAAGAAAAAAGAAGAAATGAACTGTCTGTAAATCTCATCCCATGTGTAATGGCAAATTACTCAGTGATGTGATATCTTAATAATGTATCTTTCTCTATATATTTTGTTTGAAGTGCTGGAAATCAAAGTCAGGGCAAGTAAGACAAGTAGTCTACCATTAAGCTACTTCTGTGATCATTCAACATACATTTATGAATGATATAATCTTTTCCTCATAAACAGATCTCATTTTACATTTATCAACACTTGATAACCTTTAGAAGAGTTGGGTCTAAAATGTTTCATTTAGACCAAAAATAAGTTTAACTCATCAGCTGTTCCATCACTGTCTTAAGTTTCCTCTCGGAACTCTTCTGTACACTCTTTTTCCAGAATAGTCATACAGAGAGTCCTGCACTAGAGCCATTATTCTCATCTCCAAGTCCAGCTGTATTGTATCAAACAATTCCGCATTGTTTCCTTCACAATTATTCTCATTCTATGCTCCAAACTGTTTTTCAAGAACAACTTTTTCTAAAAAAAAAAATTTACCCTAGCATACTATGGCCTTTGAAATGATACAGATAAACTCGAGGATGATTTGGGTTCCTTATCTACTATTCTATTTTTTTCCCCTTACTTCTGAAGTCTAAAGACAATCCTTTCTCACTGAATTTTCCAGTTTTAGGAGACAGTATTTTTTCAATGTGTAAATGCCTTTATAAGAACTTTTGGTTCTTCCTCCTATCAGACCAAAATGCCCTGAGAATGCTTCCATCCATTTGGAATTCTACTGATAAAATGAAATTAAGATGATTTCCTTTCTGTACAACTGTTAACATGCAGAACATAATCATGCCTATCACACACCATTTCCTTTTTTAACTACAGTTTTTTTTCAGCTGTTATAACATTCTTTTCAACCTTGTAACTAAGATCAAATATGTACAGTCATATGATTTCTAGATAATTTATCATCTTGGTTTCCCTTAGTTTATCAATATTCATCTTAAAATATAACAGATGCCAGAGAGATAGTACAGTGGGCCACTTGCTTTGCCTGTGGTATAATCCTTGGCACCCCATATAGCCCCCTGAAAATTACCAGGAGTAAGCTCTGAGTACAGTAGTAAGTCCTAAGTACAGCTGAATACCAAAACAAAAAGCTTCTCATAACCATATAAAGTTTTAATTGTATCATATTAATTGTGTTAGAGTAAGCTGAAACTTGCCCAATCCTGGTTTCAAATCAGTGGGATCTAGGACTTTATTTAGATTAGGGACTTACGGTTGGCTCTTTTTTTTTTTTTTTTTGTAACTTGGTTTTTGGGTCACACTGGTGGGGATCAGGGATTACTCCTGGCGCTGAGATCAGATGTTGCTCCTGGCCGGCACAGGGGGAAATATGGGGTGCTGAGATTCGAACCACTGTCCATCTGGATCTGCTGTGTGCAATGTAAATGCCCTACTACTGTGCTATCTGATACTTCCCATTGTTAGTGTGAACCAAAAGTAAAGAACAATAAAATAAAATGTTAATTAAGAGATCAGTTAAAGAGCAAGAACTAAGCCTGAAAGTAAAGTATTAGTAATCCAGAATAGTTACATGAAAGTGTCTTACTGTTCTTTGTTAATGATCCAAAAGATATAGTGACACCTATATTCTTCAAGTGGCAATAAACACAGAGATAGAGGAACAAGGAGCAGACTGTTTTTACTGCAAAGAAATACTTTGTCATAAGTGCCATTCCTTGACCTGTGCAGATACCAAGATCTCTAGATACAGAGGTCTGATTTTATCACCCATGACGGAAAAGAAGTCTTCCATACACCACAAAAGCACCGAGGGGAGAGTAAATGAACATGCAAGGAGTCTATAGTTATTTCTATGACAGTATACATCAAGGGTGGAGAAACTCTGTATCTCTTAGGCCAAGGGAACTCCCTTTCTAATATCCCCAATATTTACTGTGCTTATGCAGGAAAAAAAAAAACAGCACAAAATAATCTTTTTTATTTATTTATTTTTTATTTTTGTTTTGGTTTGGATATTGATGTTGTTGTTTCCATTTTTTTCTCTTCTATTTTCTTTTTCTGCTCTGTTATGTTTTTATTTCAGGATTGTGGTTATTATGTGGTGCTTGTCGTTATTGTTGGAGTGTTCACTGGATTTTTTATTTGATATTTCCTTTTGTATTGTTATGGTGTTTTGCTACCTTTTTCCCTTTCTTCTCTCAAACTGAGGTTGAGAGCCTCTAGAAGAACTCTGCCCATTTTCAGCTTATTTGATTTTTACCCTATTTTATTGCTTTTCTTTTCTTCAAATAGAACCACATAACCTGAACTATCTAGTTCAGCCTCTCAAATTGAGGGGGAAATAATGGAAGGTATCAAGACCAAACAGTTGTATGATCACTAAATAGTAAGCTAGACACAGAGGGGACCACTTATACTAGCAGCAGGGGGGGGGGGTTAGGGGGGGGTATGGGATGCAAGATGGGAATGGAAGTGGAGGGAGGAAAACTTTGGTGATGGGAATTCCCCTGATTCAATGTTAATATATTCCTAAACTATTACTGTGAAAGATATGTAATCCACTTTGGTCAAAATAAAAATAATTATAAAAAAAAGATATAGTGACACCTATATTCTTCAAGTGACAATAAACACAGAAATAGAGGAACAAGGAGCAGACTATTTTTGCTGAATATTTTTACAACATCCTGTCAAGACACTGTAAGAAAGTGAAAGATACTAAGTTGACTTGATTGCTTGTTTTGGGGCCATACTCATCAGTGCTCATCAGTGTCCTGAACACTCCTGTCTCTGTGATTAAGTAGCTTAGTTATACCGGGGCGGGGGGGGGGGGGACCATATGTAATATCAGGATCAAACTAGAGTTCATGCTTGGAAAAAAAGTATCTTATGCCCTGTACTATCTACAGCCTATCATTTGAACAGAAACTTGACTGCTTTGAGTGAGATATTCTGTTGACTAATATGTCTTTAGGTGTCATTCATTTTTGTTTATGTTTTTGTTTTCAGTAGCAAATCACACTAAGGATTTAACTGAGATTGTGGTCAACCAAAGCCATTTAGGCTCTCCTCTCTTTTTCTCTTGAACTGTGGACATTAGCAATGCACATTTCTATATTTGTGCACATTATTTTTTCCTCTTAAATTTAGCACTTTACATTTAACCCAATTCATATGTCTTTTCTGAGCAATCTACCTGAAGGTAGAAGTCAAGTATTCGATGTTAGACAGCCTAGACTTAGAACCCAATGTATCCATTTTTTGGCCTTGAGAAAATAGTTTAATTTGTTGATATATTTTTTTTTTTTGGTTTTTGGGTCACACCCGGCATTGCTCAGGGGTTACTCCTGGCTGTCTGCTCAGAAATAGCTCCTGGCAGGCACGGGGGACCATATGGGACACCGGGATTTGAACCAACCACCTTTGGTCCTGGATCGGCTGCTTGCAAGGCAAACTCCGCTGTGCTATCTCTCCGGGCCCTGATATTTTCTTAACAAGATTTTTTTTTCTATCTTTTTTAAAATTTATTTAAACACCGTGATTACAAATATGATTGTAATTGTATGATTTCAGTCATGTAAAGAACACCCCCCTTCACCAGTGCAACATTCCCACCACCAATGTCCCAAATCTCCCTCCTCCCCACCCCCCACCCACACCTGTACTCAAGACAGGCTTTCTACTTCCCTCATTCATTCACATCTTAACAAGAATTTTTTAATTGACTAACCACATTAAATTTATTTTTATTTAGGCAAATGACACTCATTTTGCACTTGTCATTTTTTTTCATTCATTCAATCATTATGTGCCTTCCATGTGTCAAGTACTGTTAGTAAGTTCTAAATTCTACTCTAAATTTTGTAGTAAAACTGTTTCATTCACCACTAAACTCAAGGATCAATCCTCTTAACCCTTGCCCTTTCTCTAAGTGGATAAATAAACTAATGAATGAATATATGGAGTATATTTAGTGAACCTCATATAAATATAACTGAATATAAACATGTTCCTTTCCCAGAAACTTAATCTGTACAACAATTTATTACATTTTACATTTAGCCAACAATAGAATTCAGGACCTGGTCACTATGATTCATTAAAAAATAAGGAGAAATTCAGTCAATTTATTTATCCTTAGAGAATCACACTTTTCAGCTTGTGTTTTCTTTTCTTTCAGCAACTCACTGTTTTTAGTCATCTCAAACTGAAAACAAGTAAACAGTAGAGAAATAAACTGTGGAATGTGTGTTTGACTAATACATTGCAGTGAGGAAAGAACAAATTATAGTTATACATGACAACCTGGATGAATCGCACAAAATAATGTCTAGAATCAAAATGATGCAAAATATTTTTCAGGCATAAACCAAATTCAGAAACTGGCAAAAGTTAGCTATGCTGTCAGAAGTTAACCTATTGACTAACCTTGGAAGAGGAAGAGCCCAGAAAGGGTTCTGAGAAGGTTTTCCTTAGATTTTATAGTACTACTTCTCATTCATAAGTATGGTCACTCCAACATAAGGCTAACTGTTAGACAAAAATGTTAGAAATAACATTTTGCATGTCACATAGATCAAAACAAGTAAGGAGACTAATACATTCGTTGCTTACATAGATGAGAAATACCATTAAATTTGTGCCTGAGTTAGAAGAAATTACTTCTTTCTTAAAATGCTTTGTCATTAACTCTGTCTTTTCAGGCCCAATATGTGTTATGATATTTGGTTGCATGACCCAATGTGTCTGGCAGCCTTTCCACTTAGACCAGCTGTCAATGAACAAAAAACAAGCCAGCTCTCAATTGCACAACACGTGTCAAGTCATTCAATTCTATAAAAGGTATCCTGGATTTGATCTTCAGTAACTGAAGTCTGGTGGCCGGAAGGTGATTATAACTCTGTCAGTATTTATATCAATCTCGATCAGTAACAGCCAACCAGTTCAGAAGCTTGATTCTAACAAGATGTTTTCAATCCTCTATTTTAATTCTATAAATACTTTGTGAATTGACACAACACTACAGATTATTTGCTTTGAATTTCCATTTTTTGTGGACCTGGAAGGGAATTCAAAGACTGGAGCATATGCTCTGCATGAAGGAACCCAGGGTTCAGTGTCTGATACTAGATGGGTTCCAGACCCTAGTGGGAGTAAGCCTCAAGTGCTATACCAAGAGAAGAATCTCATTAATAAAAGTTTCCTTTATCCTTCACCCATTTCTTCTTAAACATTCTTAGGCCACTCACTTTATTCTCCAGCTGAAATGTGCCAAAAGAAAATAGTAGATGGTTTTGATATTGGCACAAATCACTGGTTGTAAAGACTGATTTCCCATTCAAGAGAGATTTTTGTTTGTTTGTTTTTGTTTTTGTTTTGGGGCCACACTCGGTGATGCTCAGGGGTTACTCCTGGCTATGTGCTCCGAAATTGCTCCTGGCTTGAGGGACCATATGGGATGCCGGGGGATCGAACAGCGGTCTGTCCTAGGCTAGAGCTCGCAAGGCTTTACGGCTAGCACCACTGCTCCAGCCCCAAGGAAGACATTTTTGCTTTGCACAACTGGCATCTAGTTGACAGAAGTCAGGGTGCTGATAATATCCCATAATGCACAAGGCACTGACAGCTAGGAATTATTGGAGTCAAAACATCAAATCTTGATATTGAGAAATGGCTGAAACATGGGCAGGAGGAACAAATTTACAGTTGACAAATGTATTTCAAACTGAGGGAGAGGAAACTAGAGAATCCTGTTTGAGAATGCCTATTCCACAATTCCCTAGTATGAACAAGGATAAAGGGTATTGTCTATACATGTGTTATTCTTTATAGATGCCTTTCAGTTGTAGATGCCTTTTCTTTTTCAATTGGAGATGTCTAATGTTGGTTATTACATATTGATGGGCTGCAGAAGTTCATGTAAATAATTTTTCAGAGTCTCAGCTAAAAGCATAAAAATATTCTTTATGTTAAATCTTTTGTACTCCAGAGGATCAAGTCAATAAATATATTGGTTTCTAAGTTTTATATTTTCTTTCTACTTCAAAAGTCTATTTTATTTTCCTCATTTGACCCTGATTTATTAAATTACTTATAGGCTCAGACTTTAGTTCTGCATGACCAGTTTCTTGGTGGGAAACTTACTTTTTCATCATAGTGAAAATGTTTTTAATATTGATAATTTTAATTGCTTTTCACCTTTCATAAATTAGTTTATAATACTCTCAAATTTGCATTTGTCTTGGCAGCTCTGGAAACAGTATTCCATCTTTTAAGTAAATTAATTAAATTTTATTTGGAAAAATCAAGTCAGTACAATGCAAAATTTGAAGTGGGCTTATAACAGAAATATTTTTCTTTCATTTTTTGAGTGTTTGTTTTTACTTCAAACTATTTGTTGCTTTAAACCCCAAAATTTTAGCCTTTAATACCTAATGGGTCAATTGAAAGAACCCAAAGAAGTGTGCTCCTATTAAATAATCTATCTAGGAGTGTGACTACTTGATTCAGAATTGAAATTAATTTATAATAACATCCAAGAGAATAAATTGACTCCAAGATCCTTGCAGCAACTGTGAGCCATGAGCCAAAGTTCTATCAACTCACTGATTGATTCTTACAATAGTTAATATTCAGGGTCTTGGTGCACCAAGTTACGCACCTGTACTCCCATCAGGTTTCCAAACATCAGTCAACATTGTTCTATATGTTTTGTTTTGAGTCCCACCTGACAATGCTTAGGAGACACTCCTGAAAGTGCTTGGGGATCAAACCTGTGTCTCTTGTATGCAAAACATGCACTCTAAACTTCAAGATGTTTCTGTCATACTAGCCCAACTACCACTGTTTTGCCAACTCTTTTTGTTGTTTTTATGCCACACTGGGCAATGCTCAGGACTAACTTCTGACTCTAAACTCAGGAATTACTCGTGGGAGTCCTTGAGGAACCTGATGAAAGGCCAGAGATCAAAACCAAGTGCATCCTTCAATCCTCTACCAATGTTTTTTAATTTCCTCTCCCAGGCCATCACCAACCATTTCTTTTTTCATTTTAATATCTTTTTTTAAACACCTTGATTACAAACATGATTGTGGTTGGGTTTCAGTCATGTAAAGAACACCCCCCTTCACCAGTGCAACATTCCCATCACCAATGTCCCAGATCTCCCTCCTCCCCACCCCAACCATTTCTTAACCAATTTCCTCGTGGGAACTTCGGAGACAGAGAGAGGAAAGTAAAGAATGAGTCTGAAGACCACAATGCCACCTTAGGACTAAATAAATAAAGCACATACAGGCTTCAAAAGTAGAAAAAAGAACATACAAGATTACTCTGTTTCTTGAACTCAGACCTAATCTGAATGCTGGTTCTCATCCAGACCCTGGAGATTCTAAAATTGCTACGTTTATAAAGATTATTATAGTGACTTTTCCCTAGAAACTGGTAAGTGCACCTTAGAAAAAAAGTATTCAAAATGCAGCACTTGTTCTTTCTCTAGCTAAAGTGAAGTAAATGTTCCATGGTGATTATTATTTGACATGACTATAAAATTAATAAGAATAATCATAGTAATGGCTTCCATGAAAGCTCAATTAACCAATCTTTAAACATGGCAAAAATACAAAGCTTAAAAGTAAACGTGGCCGACTTCTTAAGTAAACTTATAGTTGGAAAGTTATGAAAGACTTTTTTATAACTACAAGAGTGCTGTTGAACAAGTCCCTATATGGCGATATAGAGCTGGCATGGACAACTACTGAGATATGCTGGTGAAGAGCTGTGATTTGGTGGTAAATAAACCTTGGGTTAAATTGTGGTTTGGTCACTTTCTAACTTGGCAGTCTTTGACAAGTGCTTTAAATGTGCATCATATTCAAAATGGAGATAATAACGGTACTTATTTCATGGAATTTGGAAGTACTAAATGACATATTGTATGTAAAAGGCTGACTTCGCCCTTCAGGAAATAGTTCATACTCATTATTCTTTTGGGGGTCCTCCCAAGCTCTGGTCAGAGGTTTCCAAGGACAACTAAGACTCTAGGCAGATGAGAATCTAGATCAAATTGTCAATGTAAGGTCCAGGTGATATGGTGCTGCTCAGATCCAACAAGGTCACATCCAGTGGTGCTTGGGAAGCAGTTCAACACCAGAAATTGAACTTGGGCCTTACGCATGCAAGGTGGGTGTATTCAATAACAGTACTTGCTTAATGTATAAAGCTAATACATTAAACCTCCTGGGCCAGAGCAATAGCATAGTGAAAGGGTATTTGCCTTGTATGCAGCTAACCCAGGTTCAATTCCTGGCAACCCATATAGTAACCTGAGGTTGCCAGGAGTGATTCCTGAGTGCAGAGCCAGAAATACTCCTCACATGTAGGCACCTCCTGAGTGCCACCAGATGTGTGAACCCCAGTGTGGGAGCCTAGAATCAGTGTGGGAGCATCACAGCCTGTTGTGAGATTTTGTCATCACAAGAGCAATAACTATAAAGGAAGGGGAAATATTTCCTTACAATGTCTTAAATAGGAAAATGCTTCTCCATAGAGATGGTAAATAATTCTGAAGAGAAGGAAACTAAGGTGAGATCAATATGATTTGTTTTTATGATGACCAATATTCTGTAACATAGTTTTCCTAAATCTGCATCTGTCATAATCTAAAGACTTTCTTTTTTTTTTTTTTTGGTTTTTGGGCCACACCCGGCATTGCTCAGGGGTTACTCCTGGCTGTCTGCTCAGAAATAGCTCCTGGCTGGCACTGGGGACCATATGGGACACCGGGATTCAAACCAACCACCTTTGGTCCTGGATTGGCTGCTTGCAAGGCAAACGTCGCTGTGCTATCTCTCCGGGCCCTTAATCTAAAGACATTCAATTCAGTCTAGAACTTAATTGCCATCCCTTTGGTTCTCAAGATAACACAAAGAAAAAAAATTTTAGAGCGATGGTTAGAGAGATTACTCAACATTTGACAGTATGCTTCACATGTGTGAGGCCCAGGTTCAACCACCAGCATCATATATATGGTCTCCTGAGTCCTGCCAGGAATGATTTCCAAATAAATTTACAAAAACTTAAAGCATAATGATCAAAACAAAAACCATAAAAATAACTAATTCCCAAAAGAAGGAAACATAGTGCTGGGAGAAAAAGATGAAAATATGGGAATGAAATGATAATACAGAGAGAAGGGTGCTTATCTTGCATACAGATGACCCATGTTTGATCCTTAGCTTCCCATACAGTCTTCCAAGTACTGCCATGACTATTTTCTGAGTGCAGAGCCAGGAGTAATTACTAAGCATCTCTCTGTGTGGCCCCAAAACCAAAATCATTACTTTTGTACATATATTTTGTTAAAAAATTTGATCATGTACAGCCTATGAAGACAAAAATAAAATGAGAGCAAGCTATAACATGTTAAAAATATATCGACACAAATTAACTTAAACTGAAATGAATTGAAACAAATGGACTTAATTTCAGGTTAGTAATATGAAAGAAAAATCTAAAAAAGAAATTACACTGGAGTGGTGGTGCAGCGGTAAGGCGTTGGCCTGTGACTGACCTAGGATGAACCACAGTTTGATCCCAGGGCATCTTATATGGTCCCGCAAGCCAGGAGCGATATCTGAGCGCATAGCCAGGAGTAACCTATGAGCATCAGAAGATGTAGCCCAAAAAACCATAGAAAAAGAAAGAAAGAAAAGAATTATAGTATGTATTTAACTTACACTAATTTAACTTAAACTAAATTAACTTAAACTGAAATGAATTGAAACAAATGAACTTAATGTCAAATTAGTGATATGAAAAAAATCTAAAAAGGAAATTACAGTATGTATTTTGTTTGTTTGTTTTGTTTTGTTTTGTTTTGAGTGTTTTGGGGCCACACCCAGTGATGCTCAGAGGTTACTCCTGGCTATGCACTCAGAAATCGCTCCTGGTTTGGGAGACCATATGGGACCCTGGGGCATAAAACCACAGTCTGTCCTAGGTTAGCACATGCAAGGCAAATGCCCTCCAGCTGAACCACCGCTCCAGCCCCTACAGTATATATTTTAAGATTACTTTTTTTTTTTTTTGGTTTTGGGGCCATACCCGGCGATGCTCTGGGGGTTACTCTTGGCTGTCTGCTCAGATAGCTCCTGGCAGGCATGGGGTACCATATGGGACACCGGGATTTGAACTAACCACCTTTGGTCCTGAATCGGCTGCTTGCAAGGCAAACGCCGTTGTGCTATCTCTCCGGGCCCTATTTTAAGATTACTTCTTAACAGGATATATTCCAAGCATAACTAGAGGTACAAAAAATATTCAATTTCTAATTTTTAGAGGTTGAAAGAAGTATTGTGATTGTTATTTTGAAATTAGTTACACATACTATAGATTAATAAAGAGTTGTGTGACTACTTGGAACAAATTTCTTAGTGCAAGAGAAACAAATTTGATAAAGAACAAGTAGAAATCTTATAAGGATTGCATAATTAAATATTTCAACATGATATTGACATTGTTTTTTTTGTTTGTTTTTTTTGGGGGGGGCCACACCCGTTTGATGCTCAGGGGTTACTCCTGCTAAGAGCTCAGAAATTTCCCCTGGCTTGTGGGGACCATATGGGACGCTAGGGAATCAAACTGTGGTCCTTCCTTGGCTAGCGCTTGCAAGGCAGACACCTTACTTCTAGCGCCACCTCACCGGCCCGATATTGACATTGTAATGTTAACTTAAATTGGGAATTCTATTACTGTGGCAAATTTAGTAGCAGTAATGAAATATTTGATTCAGGCACCAGTCATCATTGAATGAAGCTGCTAGTGGAAGGGCAAATGGAAGCTTGCCCATGAGGGGTAATAAGACTGCCAATATATGACTCCTGGTAAATTTTAGCATCACTAAAAGTGAACAGCAGACTCTTGTGCTTACTGATGCTTTTTAAAACAAACAACTCTGTACAAGTAACCATTCTTTTGACAATGTACCGACTCTATAGCAAGGGGAAAAAAGGGAGGAGAGGAAATCATTGTTTTAAGCAAAAGAAGTCTAAGTAGCACAATCACTAAGTGGACCCAAATATATTGACTGGATCCTTCCTAAGAACTATAAAAACTTTTCTTTTATAATCAGGAAATGATATTATGCCCTAAATATTGCATGATATCAGAGAAGCATTGCTAATTTTGATGTGATAATAATATTCTGGCTATATGAAAGAAAATGCTTTCTGGGCCAAAGAGATAGTTGAGTGGGTAGAGTGTTTGTCTTGTACATGATTAACCATAGGTATCCCCTAAGTGATTCCTTAGCACAGAACCAACAGAAAGCCCTGTATTTCTGAACTTAAGACAAACACAAAACAAAAATAAATGAGAGAAAAAAAGAAAGAGATGAAGCAAATGTGGCAAAAATATTTATGCGTTGAATTTGGGTACTATACATTAGAATTTGTTATATAGTCTTTCTAGACTATTTTTACTAGTTGTTCAGCTTTATACTACTCTGGAGAAGTCTGTGATTTGTCTTGACCATGTATATCTCTCTCATTCCCTTTCTTCATATTTCTCATAATTTTTAAGTAAAACTACTTTACATCACTAAGATGAACAAAAGTTTTAAACAAAAATGGGGGGCCTCCCAAGTGGTACACAGGAAGTCTTGAGACCTCACTTGTGATTCCCAGTCAGCCAAACTGGCAGTTCAAGTATGTTTGAAGATCCTGCTGCTCAGACCGGCAAAGATTACCTGAGCCTCCTTGGTGAGACCATGTGGTGCAAGAAATGAACCCAGGTCAGGTTTATGCTAGGCATACACCTAACCACTGTAATATCTACCCCAACAACTGAAACATTTTAACAGAAATAATAGCTATCTGCTCTATTCCCCATTCCTGTGTAACATTCCCCCAAAGTTTATGATCTTAAATGAAATCATCATTATATTATTACATCCCAGATTTCTTGGGATTTGGGCCAGAAATTTAAGAAGTGCTTGGCTGGGCAGTTTCTGCTTATGCAATTTCTCTTGTGATGGGGCCTGGAACCTTTATAACTCGGGAGAGAGTGGAGCAAGGGAAGGCAGAGTGGGAAGGGATTTGGAAGGGATTGAGATTGGCCAGGGAATGAACCCTTTTCATTTCTCTATGTAGTCAGAGGGCCTCTCTGTGTGGTCTCTCCAAGTGGGCGAATCTGACCTTTCTCAAACGAGGGTCTCAGAGCAGAAAGAATGCTTGCTTAGCAGCTCATGTGTTCCTCAGTGAATCTTCCTGTGAACTGAGTATAAGCACATTACTTGTTAGGCCCTCACCTGGGAAGTTACAGTGTCATTTCCTCTGCCCTCTATTGGTTAAAACTAAATTGGAAAAAAAAAAAGAAAAGAAAGAAAGAAAGAAAAAGTAAAAGAAAAACAAACAACAGTTTTCAAGGAGAGAGAGTTCACAGAGTACTTTTAGTGAAAGGAATGTCAAAAGAATTTGTGGACGTGTTTTAAAACCGTTGCATCATCCCACACATCTGGTGAACAGGCTGCAACTATAAAGACCACAGAAGAACTGACAGTCTATATATCCTGGCTACTCAGAACAGGAACTTTTCTAATTCCTAGCACATTCCAAAACATGATTCCTCCCAAATTGTCATAAAACTTAAAACTGAGAAGCCAGAGAGATAGTACCAGAGTAAGGAGTTTGTCTTTCATGCGGCAACCAGAGTTCAATCCTGAGCACCATCAGGAGGGATCCCTAAACACAAAGCAAAGAGTAAGCCCTGAGCACAGCCTGACATGGCCCACCTTCTTTTAGCCCTATCATAAGAAAGCACTGAGTTAAATCTATGACTAGAGATCTAATACAGGGATCGCAAGTACTTGCTTTGCTGGCTCCTACACATGGTCCCCCAACACCTCTAGCAGTCACTCCTGTGCTAAGAGCCAGGAATATCCCTGAGCACAATAGGCTATGGCCCATTAACCACCCCCCAACAACAAAAAATAAAACAAACTTGACTATAACTTTATAACTTGTCAGCTTAAGTTATTTTATGAGAGATACTATCTGAAGTACCCATTACATATTGACAATATTAACTCCTTCTTTGGAGTGTCACTACTGATACTATCCATTAAATAATAATACAAATCTGAGGCCGGAGCAATAGCACAGCTGTAGGGCTTCCAGGTCTCTGGACAGAACCTGCTTCGATTTCTGGCATCCCATATGCCCCCCCCACCCCTGAGCCTGCCAGGAGCGATTTCTGAGTGCAGAGCCAGGAGTAACCCCTGAGCATGGCTGTGTGAAAACTAAAAACTAAAAACCCAATAATAATGTAAATTAATATTAAATGAACATTAATAAAATTAAGACATAATTAAACTGATTAAATAAACAGCATGTGGGCCGGAGAGATAACATGGAGGTAAGTTTGCCTTTCATGCAGAAGGTTGGTGGTTCGAATCCCGGCATCCCATATGGTCCCCTGAGCCTGCCAGGAGCGATTTCTGAGCATAGAGCCAGGAGTAACCCCTGACTGCTGCCGGGTTTGACCCAAAAACCAAATAAATAAATAGATAGATAAATAGATAAATAAATAAATAAACAGCATGTGTTATTGTTAATATTAAAATATTGGTGATACCGGTTCTTATTTTAATTTCTCCATAGCTTTTATTGTTTGGGGTAACCATAAGTAATAAATTGATGTGACCTTATGACTCTGAAAGACAGTACAGTTTAAGTTGAAAGAGGAATTTATCTGTAGTGATTAAATTTTCTCCTAGGAGTCTGGAGAGATAGTAGGAAAAAAGACAGCAGCAGGTAGGTCACTTGCCTTTCATGCTGCCTATCCAGATCCAATCCCTGGTAACTCCAAGCTAGTAGGCCCCCAAAACTAAAATAAATGAATTTAAGTAAGATATTTATTTGAAGACAGAAAGATAGAACAGATCTTAGTACGTTTGCCTGGCACACAGCTAACCTAGGTTTAATCTCAAGCACCTTTCTGATCCTTCAAGCACTGCCAAGAGTAATCCTGAAGCACAGAGCTCCAGGAGCAAGAGCAAAACATAGTTGGGTGAAGGTGAAACTAGCTAAAATTCCTAAACAAAGATTTTCTCCTAACTGCCTCTTTCCCTAAACCTCTTCTTTTGGTATGTAAAAGCCCACCTAGAGTACTCAACCTTCCCCTCCTGGTAATGGGGAATTGGTTTGAATAAAGGAGTTCTGGTTTTTGGCTCAGGCAGAAGGAGCATGAGGCAGAGAGGTCATGTAGTAAGAAGCAAACTGACTCTGATGACTCTCTTAACTGCTTAGTGTATTATTTTTTCACTACTAGCCTACTTCATCAGACCCACCTACCTAAGGGTTTAGAAACACGGTGCCTGGGGCCATCTCACAATCTGTGGATTTTTATTTTACAGATGGATGTGGCTCTCAAATATGTATATATAGTGTATACATATTATACACATATATGTATATATAGCATTTGAGTGCTGCAGAGATTGTACAGGAGTTAGGCACTAGCTTTTGCCGACTTGGTTTTATTCCTGGCACTGTGTACTACTGGGAGTAACCCCTGAGAGCAGGAGTAGCTCCTGAGTGCTACCAAGTATGAATTAATAAAATTATAATGGTTAGTGGCTGAAGAGATAGTAGAGTGGGTAAGGCCTTGCATGAGTCAAGTTCAGCCCCCAGCACCCTACATGGTTCCCCCAAGCCTGCCAAAAGTGATCACTGAATGTAGAGCCAGGAGTAAACCATGAGCAGAGCCGGGTGTGCCCCCAAAACAAACAAACAAACATAAACCTAATATAGGTCACAAGCTTTGGGTTCAGCAGGCTGAGGTTTGAGCCTTGGAATCACATGGTCCCTTGAATATCATCAGTAGTGACTCTCCAAAGAAGGGGTCAGAAGTAATCTCCAGGATAACAGTATGTGGGCCAAATTTTTTTTTAAATTGAGTGGCTGCTTTTTTTTGTTTTGTTTTTATTTTATTTTCCATCAGCTTCCTATCTTCCCCAGATTGCTTTTTTGAAAACTTTTCTAAGAAACAGGAAAATATGAGCATCGCCCTTATGTGAAGTAGAAATGCATCTTGCCAAAGATTTTTATAGAATACTGACTTTAGAATTCAATCTGTTTTAAAATATTTCTGAAGATTAAGCAAAATACACACTAGATTTTTGAGTATATAAGAAACCTCAGATCTTTTTAGAAGTCTTTTTTTTTGGGGGGGCACACCTATTTGATGCTCAGGGGTTACTCCTGGCTAAGCACTCAGAAATTGCCCCTGGCTTGGGAGGACCATATGGGACACAGGGGGGGCGGGGTGGGGATCGAACCTTGGTCCTTCCTTGGCTAGCGCTTGCAAGGCAAGCGCCACCTCGCCAGCCCCCTTTTTAGAAATCTTTAATGTCTAAGATAGTAGGAGGGACTGGTAATGGAGTTGTGATAGAGTGCATGGTCTAGGGTCTGAGTACCAGCACTGCTTCCTGCCTCCAACACTCAAAGATGATCTTGAACTTAATTTAGAATGTAAATTAATGTGTAATTCCCCAAACTGATAAAATTCTTAATCATGTATTTCTAACTGTTTAAAGAAATAAAATAGATTTTTCCCCCTTGATTTTATTTCTTGGCCGCAGCAAAGATAGTGCAAAGGTTTGGAGTACGTGCTTTGCATGCATGAACCCCCATGTTTAATTTCCAGTACCCTATACATATCCTTTGAGTACAGCCAGAATTGATGCTGAGCCCCCCCAAAGTAAAATTCTTTTCTTCCTAAACATTTTGTCTTGTTTTGTTTTGGGGCCACATCCAGCTGTCCTCAGGGCTTATTCCTGGCTTTGCCTCAGAAATTATCCCTGGCAGGCTCAGAGGACCAAAAGGGTTGCTGCAGATCAAACCCAGGTTGGACCCATGTAGGGTAAAAGTCATACTTGCTGTATTATTGCTCTGTCCCACCAAAAAAAGTAATATTGTAACATTTTCTTGTTCCCAGGAGTTCTTTTAAAATTATGCCTTTTTTTTTTTACATGTGTCTCTTTTACATGTGTCTCACTTGCTTGTCTCTGTTTCTTTGTTTGCTTATTTCTACTCTGGGAAAGCCCCTATTTTTTCTTGAACACATTTTCCTTCTTTATCTCCTCTCATATTTTTCAAAATAAGTTTTGTCAATGAAAACTACCTTACTTCATTTAAAAAATATGTAATTCACAAGGGAGAGAGACAATATAGGACATAAGGCTCTAGCTTTGCACAAGCCTTGGCACTGTATATTGTCCCCTGAGCACTACCAGGAGTGATACCAAAACAAATAGTCAGACGTGAACTTTAAGAACCACAAATGTGGGGCCGGGAAGGTGGCGCTAGAGGTAAGGTGTCTACCTTGCAAGCTGACGAACTGCAGTTCGATCCCCCGGTGTCCCATATGGTCCCCCCAAGCCAGGGGTGATTTCTGAGCGCATAGCCAGGAGTAACCCCTGAGCGTCAAACTGGTGTGGCCCAAAAACCAAAAAAAAAAAAAAAAAAAAAAAAAAAAAAGAACCACAAATGCAACTGAAATTCCACAACGCCATAAAATGCAATTCACATAAATGACTAATGATGAGCTATCAATATTCATGTATTAAAATACCTAATTAATTCTGCTCGGTGTCATTGTGTTATTTAATAACAATAAAATTACATGGTGGAGGTTAAATTCATCACTAAAATAGATTGCCTTCCCAAATTGTATAAAATTCAATGTTGTCGCTTTTCTTGTTAAGCAGTATTCATTTATGTAGGGATATTTGTAGAACTGATATTTAGCTCCATATGCCTCAGTCTAATAAACTGAAGAACTCCATGCCACTAATCTGCTAATTATGCTATATCACATATCATAGGGCATAAAATTTCAGAGGTTCAATGACTGTTTACTGAATCCAATTGTAATTTTTATATTACAGGAAAAAAAAAGAAAAAGAAAAAGGAAATCTCAAAAATTGCCATAAAAGTTTCTTTATATCCTTGGTTAAATAGCTTATTTGTCATCTTAATGCCTATAAGAAAAATGCATCTTTGTAGATAATATTTTATGGAAATTTAGAGTATGCGTGAAAAAAATAAGAGGAGTACCACATATATTTTCTACGTTATATTCTTTGTAGAATGTGTTCTGGCAAAATAGAAGGTATTACAGAAGTCATTTGACTGGGGGAGAAAGTCTACTTTGTACAAAACTCTCATTGATGTTAGTGGGAGTTCTATGAATGGAACAAATGTTGAACTTGACCCTGTAATGTTTAAACTGCAATCCTCCCTGGTCTTGGCAGAGCTCAGCTTCCCACTGAAAGGCGTTGTAGTCTGTGCAGGGATTACACAGCGGGTTAATAGTCTAGTTTTTCACTTCTTTTGGAACACCAGATGAAACATATAATACCCTCTTTTAGAGATACTTTCAAACACAAAATACTTCAGATGAGGAGTTATAAAAAAGTACAAGGTAGAGTCTTTCAGTGTAAATGTGTTAGTCTGTGAGTGTATAATGATTTCTAAGCTACCTTCTGTCTCTAATAGGAGCTCAGGACTATCTGTAAGCAAATATGCCCTAAAAGAAAAGAGAAAGACACTAAAAACACAAGGTGTCACTAAGTTTATTAGCACTGAAGTCATCCTCACCCTATTTTGCTTATATTACACTTACACGAATAAAGAATGAATATCTGCCAGGTTCTGATGCAAATGACTTATGGTAAAATGAGAGCGAATTATTACAAATGATGTTAAGAGAAGCATTTTGAGATAAATTACTGGCAGAAATATCTTGTTTTACATTCAATTTCATGAATCAAACTGTGGCTCTAATTATGGATCTGGCACAATCATTAATTGCTGATACACAAAAGACAGCATTATATTTTAGAGAAAAAGCCTTGAAATCACCTAGTCTCTGCAGTAATACTCCAGCACCTAAAAAACACCATCACCTGGATTCTGGTGTTAGCTGTTTGTACTTGGTGGAATATTTTCCTTTTATTTTGTGTACTGCTAGAACCTTTTCTTTTCTATAATGGATTTCATATAATATAAACTAATATTTTTTACTTTATTTAAAGAAAATTCATCATATAGTTGACCATAATACATTTGTTTCCAGATAAGTGACCGTCAATTATTAAGAAAAAGAATAGAAGGCAGAGCAATAGCACAGTGGGTTGGACATTCGCCATGTACACAGCCTACCTAGGTTCAATCCCTGGCATCTCATATAATCCCCTGAGCCTGCTGGGAGTAATTTCTGAGCATAGAGCCAAAAGTAACCCTTGAGTAATCCCTGCTAGGTGTGGCAAGAAAGAAAAAAAAGAAAGAAGAAAGAAAGAAAAGAAAAAGAGAAATGAAAAAAGAAAAAGGAAGAGAAGAAAGTTTAGAAAAAAAGAGAAAAAGTACAGTAGCAAGCACATTTGTAAAAATTATTGTATCTCCAATAAAGTCATTAATACAATTGAAGAATGTTTAGTAAGCTCTTGTTAGCTGTCCATTCTGTTAAATAGGTGTATTCTTATAGGGATGACAGCATCAAACAAATAAAGTTGTCCAGAAATTCAAAGCAATATTACTGATATTGCAGATTTTAGGAATGTGTACTCAGCTGCCAGGCTTCCTAGAAGAAGGAAGATGGGGCTTGCACTTGACCCGAAAGTGTTGATGATAACAGTCCAAATATCGTGTACTCAAAGTTTGGTCAGCTGCCAGGCTTCCCAGAAGAAGGAAGATGGGGCCTGCACTTGATCCGAAAGTGTTGATGACATCAGTCCAAATATCGTGTACTCAAAGTTTGGTCAGATTGGTGTCCCTGACAGGAATCATAAAGGAGTGATAAGGCAGGGCCATTGGCAAAACGATGATTCTGGGTGATGGATGCAGCAAGAGTAGCTTTGGCATGCCATCTCTCCTCCTGACATGGCCAGCTTTCTGCTGCATGGCCACATACCCATGATTTTTCACAGCTTGGTTTATATCTCATTAGGGAAAAAAGTGAGTCTATGGAGCTGGCCTGGTCCAAACATGGCTTACACACTAACTTTATAATCAAAAAGGAAGAACACTGAATTTTCTTTAAAGAAACAGAAGAAGTTAAAGAAGGAAGAAGCATTTTAAAATGCAACTGTAACTTGCTTTTGTTTTTATTTGACAGAGGCTGTAAGTTAGAAAGCCAAAAAGAGAAAAAATTTAAAAAGAATTAATAAATTAAAAAAGAATAAAAAGAAAAATTTTAAAAATTCCAATGTCTAAAAGCTAAAATGTTAGCTTATATAGTTTAAGAAAACAACTATCTCAGGCATTAACAATAGTTGTGTATAGAAGGCAGAGTAATAGTTCCAGGGAATTGATTTGATCCTCGGTATTCCATATGGTCCCCAGAACACTGCCAGGACTAATTCCTGAGTGTAGATCCAGGAGTAACACCAAAGTATGGTCCAAAAGCTAAAAAAAAAAATTATGAGACTGCATAGTTGGCATGTAGATTCCAGGCTCTGGCTGATGGGTTCATATTCCAGTCCTTCAACTTCCTAGTTACATGATCTTGTGCAGGCAAGTTTTCTATTAACTGGTCATATAACTTATTGTTCTGATAAGGATGTATTGGAGAAGGATAAGAGGTCTCTGGAGAAGTTTACAGAGACCAGTCTGTGCTGCTTTGATCAGCTGGAGGAGTCAGATAATTATTTCTATATGTATCACGGAAGGACATTTGGAACCACAAATCCTGGGGTTTCAGCACAGTTACAGAGGAACCCTCTGTTTCACTCTTGTTCTGAGAAGTTCCCAGTATAGCTTCCTTCTTTCAAAGGACTATCCAATTCAGAAACAGAATGACCTCAGCAGTTTTCTTATGTCTCTTGAAATAATTTACAACTGTTCAAAATAATTTAAAAAAAAAATAGAATTGTGGGTCAGGGTGATGGCTCCAAGAGATAGAGTACATGCCCAACCTACACAAAGTCCTGAGTTCCATCTCTGATGCTGTTATGATTCTCCAGTACCATCCCATGTAGCCCAGGTGGCCCCAAGTACCAGTGGACATGAGCAGCATCACATCACTGGGTCCAACCATGGAACCATTAGATTCATGAGCACATGAGCACGTCATTGCTAATGGCACCCAAAATGCCTTGATGTTGATTGCTTGGGAAATCCCCAGAAGAAATTAATTTTTTTGTTTGTTTTTGGGTCACATCTGGCAGCGCTCAGGGGTTACTCCTGGCTCTATACTCAGGAATTGCCCTGGGCAGGCTTGGGGGACCATATGAAATGCCAGGATTCAAACCACAGACCCTCTGCATGCAAGACAAATACCCTGCCACTGTGCTATCTCTCCGACCCCCAGAAGAAATTAATTTATTGTATATACATTATGAGGTATTTTAGTTCACACACCTCAAATGCCATTTATTTTTAATGTTCTATTTCATTAATATGATATATTAAAATCAATAAAAATTTCTGGATTTTAAGGCAAGTTTAATTTTATATATTTCTTTCTCTACTTGCTCTTTTTAATAATTTTTGTTTATTTGGGGACTATGCCTGGCTCTGTGCTTGGGGCTTGTTTCTGGTAATGTGTAGTGGGAGAACTTGCGGTGCTGAAGATGAAATATAGGCCTTCCACATGCAAAGCATATGCTCAACCCATTCAGCTATGTCTCCAGTCTTTTCTTTTTAGTAATTTTTTGAATTTTTGCTGAGGTGTAATCTATATGACATTATATTAATTTTAGAAGAACAAAATGATTTTATATTTGTATGCATTATATACAAATGATCACTGTAATTAGTCTAATTAATACTCATAACTCAGGAGCCAGAGAGATAGTACAGTAAGTACTTAGCCACATTACATATATTCTTTAAACACTACCAGGAATAGAGCCAGGAATAAATTCTCAACACAGGTGGGTGTGGCTTTCTAATAAAAAAAAATAAAATGAAAGTAAATTGATTAATTTTTTTTTTTTGCCTGATGATACTCAGGAGTATCTCCTGCTCTGAGCTTGGTGGTAGCTCCTGATGCTATTCTTGGGGGGTTGAATTCAGGTCTCTCTCTTGCAGAGCATGTACTCAGTCAATTAAGCTGTCTCCAACTCTAAAACTGATGAATTTGCATTTGTTGCCCATAAGAGTTTATATAATTTATAGGGAACAGACTTTGCATTTGATACTTAATCTAAAGTATGTATACTGGATCTGGGAAAGAGGGTTCAAAGGAATGGAGTTCATGCTTTGCATGTGGGACCCCTGGGTTCAAGCCTGGGAATCAATCCCTTGCACATGGTCTCCAAAGCGACACTAGTATGGACTCCTGAACAAGATTTGTGGAGTAGCTCTGAGCACCACTGGGTCTCAAAAACAAAGTAAATAAATATGCTGGCTACGGAGTTCTAATTCAAGAGATTTGAATTTGGTTTATGAGATTTTATTGATGATAGTAAAAGTATGTATTACTATTAATTTATAACAATTTTTAAGCCACATCAGGGCTTATTCATAATTCTGTACTCAGACATTACTCTGGACTGAACTGGAGATTACAATATGGGGTGCCAAATCGGCCATGTGTAAGGCAAGTCTCCTACTCACACTATGATCTCTCTGGCCCCCAAAATAATTTTTAATGAAATGTTCATAGAGTAATTCATGCATATCATCTAATGCATTACCCATAATTATATTCTGAGGTAGATAAGACAAGGTTTTTTTAGGCTAAGAAGATAGTTCAGAAAGTTAAAGTGTATGTTTTGCATGTAGGTGGCCCTGGTTTTATCCTTGGCACCATATGGTCCCCTGAGCACTCCCAGGAAAACCCCTGAGCGGGAATAGTTCCTAAGTAACATAAAGTGTGGTCTGAAAACAAAAACAGGGACAAGACTTATTTTTCCATTTTAAAGATCATGAACTATTGCATGGAAATATGAAATAATTTGCCCAGCAGCAGGCATATAGCTCAAGGGCAAAGAATAATGCCTTCTATACATTGCATGTATGAGACCTGTGTTTAGTCAATCTACCTTCAGATACCACACACACACACACACACACACACACACACACACACACACACACATTAAAATTAAATTAAAAAAAAATAAAAGAGGGGCCAGAGAGATAGCATGGAGGTAAGACATTTGCCTTTCATGCAGGAGGTCATCGGTTCGAATCCTGGTCCTCTGTGCCTGCCAGGAGCAATTTCTGAGCCTGGAGCCAGGAATAACCCCTGAGCACTGCTGGGTGTGACCCAAAAACCACAACAACAACAAAAAATAAATAAATAAAATAAAATAAAATAAAAGAATCATTAGGCCAAGATTCTTAGCTAATAGAGGATAATACAAGTACCAGAATTACCCCCAAAATTTTGGAGAGAATTCTGTAATGTTTAGGTTTTAATTACTACAGAAAACAAAATATTAATTATTGATTAAATTAATAAATTAAAAGCATATATTAAATAGGCAAATAAATAAAAGTGTAAAGAGTTAAATTATAAAACAAAATACTCAAAAAGTTTTTCTCTTCTATACTTTCATTTTCACATAAAGAAGTACAAAGAAATATCCTTTGACAGGAAAGTGATATTTTTACTAATAGTTTGGTATGCTAATGGTAGGAAATATAGATGTTTGTATAAGAAAGCTAAAACACTTGCAAGGAGTTTTCAGAGTAGAAGAAAGAAAAATTAATCATCTGTTTAGAGGAAAACTAGAAAAAAAGTTTAAAGTAATTAAAATCTGGGGCCAGAGAGATAGCATGGAAGTAGGGCATTTGCCTTGCATGCAGAAGGACAGTGGCTTGAATTCCAGCATCCCATATGGTCCCCTGAGCCTGCCAGGAGCGATTTCTGAGCATAGAGCCAGGAGTAACCCCTGAGCGCTTCTGGGTGTGACCCAAAAACAAACAAACAAACAAACAAAAAAGGTAATTAAAAGCCAAGGAAATAAAAATTCTATTAAAGACTTCCTTGATGATTGACAATGATGTAATAGTATAAAAATATACAGAGATTGGACTAGGGGAAAATAGATGAGAGAAGAAACAGTTAAAATATATGATCAGGGCTGAGGAGATAGTACAACAGGTAGGGTGCTTGCCTTGCATGAGTCCAAGGGCACCCCAAGAGCAATCAGGAGTATGTCCTGAGCATAGACCCAGGAGGAAACCCTGTGCATTACAGGCTATGACTCAAAACCTAAAACATATTTATTAGTTACATAAATATTTTTGAAGAAAATTTGCAGTCAATTCACAAAGAACATTATAGATGAACAAAATGTTATTTGTTAAAGCATTCCAAAATTATAGAAAATATAATCAAAATGATTTTCAAAATATTGATTAAACTAGAATTAAGTGAGATTTATACAGTATTTGATTTTATTATGGTTGTCATTGGTAATATACAAAGGATTTACTTTTACATTGAAATAAAAATGATATGCTGTTCAACTAAAATATTTTTATGTGACACCATTAGCATTTTAGAGCAGGATATTCATATTTTTATTGCATGGCAGCTTTCTTTTCTTTAAATTATTTTTTTTGCATGGCAACTTTCATTTAATATCCATGTAGTGGCTATTTCTCGTGGTACAGTTTTTTGTTTGTTTGTTTTTGTTTGGGGGTCACACCTGGCTAAACTTAGAGATTACTCTTGGTTCTACACTCAGGAATCACTCCTGATAGGGCTTGGGGCAACCATATTGAGTGCCAAGGAGCAAACCCTGTTTGGCTGCATGCTTTAAAGAAAATACTGAAGATATAAAGTCATTGAGTGGGCTTAAGTGAATAAGAAAATAGTTTTATTAATTAAAAACAATAATCTTAAGTAAAAGGCTCTATGAAGGGGTAAGCAGCAATATTTAATATTTTCTTCTGTTGACCTAGTACTTACAATTTATAAAGAATGGTACAATTTAACATGATTTGAAAATAGGTTATGATTCATAACAGGGAAGATGTCAGAGGAAAATGAATCCAAAAATATTAGCATAACTATTTGACTCAGTTGACCTAGGTCAGCCATGGCTTTACATTTTTTGCCCTGTATAATTATTATTAATGGGTAGTTTCACTTCCAGGTATCTTAGTTTGTATGACAGATACTATAATATCCTTAAAAGTGACGGAAGTGGGCCGGAGAGATGCTACTGTGGATAGGGTGCTTTTCTTGTATGCAATCCAGGTTCAGTCCCCAACATCACATATGATTCACTGAGCACTTTTAGGAGTGATCACTGAGCACAGAGCCTGGCATAAGCCTTAAGCATAGTCAGGTGTGAACAACAACAACAACAACAAAAAAGTGAAAGAGAAATGATGGATGTAAGCCGGGGATGTGGCTCAATGATAGAACACTTGCATTGCATTTGTGAGACCTAGGGTTCAACTCCTGGCACTACATAGTTTCCCAAGGAGTCAAAGGCAACCACACACCACTCAGCAGGGAGTAGCTCCTACCACCACCACCGGATGTGTCTAAAGATGAAACAAACAAGCCCACAATAAAAGATGATATACAGGAGAGTGCATTAAAAACTTCACAACTAATGATACCTAACACTACTGTGTTGGCTGAGCACTTGTAAACATTATCTTCTGCAGCCCTCGCAAATTAAGGCAGTGGTTTAGTCCCAAGTCTGGAAAGGAGGAAGCTCAAGTTTATGCCAATTAAGGAATTTGCCCATGGTTACTGAGTAGCTAAGTTTCTATTTAAGCAGTTTTGCTTCAGAGGTCACACAAATACCATGCACTATTTTCTCCCTACTTAAAAAAAAAAATCACATCAATGTAAAAAAGAAATGAATATATATGCTGCAAAATGTATATAAAGACAGTTATTTTGATACATTAACACTTTCTATAAACAGAGGCAGAAGACTCCGTTTGATTCATAAACTAGTACTGAAAATATTGGGCGGGGAGTAAAATGGTATGCAAGAGTTCTTGATTTGATCCCCATTCACTAAATAGTTCCTAGGGCCACAGCTGGGAGTGACCCCCACAACCAACCACACTGAACAGGAAGAGGGCTCCCAAAGCACTGCCAAGTGTGGTCTTCCAAACAAAAACGAAAAAACAGATAACTGAAAAACATACATGCTACAGGAAGCAGGATTTTGTCCTCAAAATAATATAAGCCCTTGGAGCCAGAGCGATAGCACAGCAGGTAGGGCGTTTGCCATGCACATGACGGACCTGTGTTCAATCCCAGGCATCCCATATGGTCCCTTGAGGCTGTCAGGAGTGATTTCTGAGAGCAGAAAAACCGAGCGCCACTGGGTGTGGCCCCCAAAATATTATAAGCCTTTAATTTTAGTTTCTGTAGATTCTGCTTTCTTTGAACACACAGCATTCCACATACTTTACCTTTCCATACAAGTACTACATATATCCCTTTCCCATAGAGTTGCCCTTCCAACCTTCTGTATTCCATCAAGGCACTAAGATAAAAGTGAAAATAGGAAAGTAAATTTTTTTTTATTATTGCTTTTTGGGCCACAGCCGGTGATGCTCAAGGTTACTCCTGGCTATGCACTCAGAAATTGCTCCTGGCTTGGGGAACCATATGGGATGCTGAACCCACAGTCTGTCCTAAGGTTAGCACATGCAAGGCAAATGCCCTACTGCTTGCGCCACCACTCCAGCCCCGGAAAGTAAATTTCTAATAAAATGTTAAAATAAAATTTAATCTAATTGATTTAATGTTTCTAGACTTAAAACAAAATTGTTCCAGCCTAAAGGTTAATGTTTTCCTGAATACTACTGTGGTAGAAACTTTGGTTTTATGTAATACATTTTTTTGGTGGGAGACATAGCCTGTGAAATATGTAACAGGGATGACTGATAGTGCTCAGGAAACCATGCAGTGCTGGAAATCATACCTGCATATAAAACGTGTTCTTAGCCTATTTGTCCTTTCTCCAGCCTTAGGTAATCAAACCTTCAGGTGTTAAGAAAGGGGAAATGTTAATACAAAAAATTTCCTGGCATTTAGCAAGGATTACTTTGTGTCCATAATACTTGTTGCAGCTTCTTGGCTGATAGGGGAAATGACAGTCATCCCCCCAATCTTTTTTCTTTTTTTTTTTCCTTTGGAACATTAAAAAAAAAAAAGTGATAGGCTTTCTACTGAGAGCCTTCTTCCAGATGCCCAGCCCATCCTCTCCCTTCTTACCCTCCCATGGATGCTATGTGCTTTCCCTGGAATGCTTAAGGTCTTAAGGTCTTTCCTTCAGATATGTAGCTTATCTTTAGTAGACAGTAATTCCTTTCCTGAGTCTAGCAATTGAGGAGAACCCCAAAGCACAAATGCTGTTTTTCAGAGAATGCAAAGTATTCCAGCAGGGATAAGGACCTATATTATCAACAAATAAACAAATATTTAATAGTTTACTGTCAAGGTGGTTCTGAAGTTGTTAGTTATTACAAAATTACGATTATGCAGGCTTGTTTAAAGAGGGGCTTTAGATCTCCTTTTAGTCATAATTGAGTCCATTCGAGTTCAAGTTTCTGTGGGAGGATTTTCAAAGGAAGCTAATCTGTAAAGTCTGGGACAGGAATGCCTTGCTTAAAAAAAAAAACAGAAACAAATGGAAAATTTGGCTGTATGTGTATTTTTGCTTTTATGTTAGAACTATACAGTCAATAATGAGTAACAAAGATGAATCATTATTTCTGATTACTGAATATACAGTGATCACTTAGCTGATTTCATCTTTCTTGTAAAAGCCTACTGCAGAACTTTGTAAAGATATGTAAAAGGGGTATAAGGAATCATTAAAAATTTTGTCGTAATTGGTAAGATTGAAAAGTATGCTGATGTCCACTCTTATAAGGGCAATATTTGGGGGTTCATTTTATTTTCTATTTGTTTTATGGACCATATTTGCATTGTGGAGGACACCCACCTGGTTCTCTGTTCAGAGGACCACGTGGTGGCCAGAAACTGAACCAGCATTTCAGTATGCAGGGCATGTGCTCCAACCTTTGAGCTATCTCCCCAAACCTTGGGGTGCGGTCTCATTCTTTTGTTTTGTTTTGTTTTTGTTGTTTTTGGGTTACTCCCGGCAGCGCTCAGGGGTTACTCCTTGCTATCTATGCTCAGAAATTGCTCCTGGCAGGTTGGGGGGACCATATGGGATGTCTGGATTCGAACCACTGTCCTTTTGCATTTAAGGCAAACGCCTTACCACTGTGCATCTCTCCGGCCCGAGGTCTCATTCTTACCTGAAGAATAAGTAGGACTTTTAAAACAATAACAGTGCACGTTAGTGTTTACATTTCTCTACTTTTCATATATTGTTGGAAGGAATGAAATCACATTTTCCTTCCTCACTCAGTATCAGCATGTTATTCCTATATTCCTTCCTATCAAAAGCTGCTTTGGGGAAACAATCTGATGAATTAGGTATAAATGACTAATAGGGCTTAAAATATTACCTTTCCCAGGATTATGGCTTTGTGTTAGGGAAATAAACCTATCCAAGGGATTAAAATCCGGTGTTAAATTTTCAGGTAAACTGGAGGATTTTTTGGTTATAGGAAATTTTGTAGTTTAAATGATAGTCAGCCATACTGATCCTAGGTATAAGCTTAAAAAAATGCTAGGAACTTGGTAAGTTTCTATAGAGCCTCAGGGCTGATAGGGTCTTGTTTATTTTTGGCCGGGGAGTGGACCATAAGTTTACTTGTATCTATTGTAACATATTCCTTTTTGTTGTTTATGGGCCACACAGGGTGGTTCTCTAGGTTACTCTTGGCTTTATACTCAGTAGTTACTCCTGAGGGCTGGGAAGACCAGATAGGATGCAGGGGATTGAACCCGGATCTGCCTTGTGCACGGCAAGAACCCTACCCGCTGTACTATCACTATCACTCCAGCCCTTATTGTGGCACATTAAAGGACTAAGAGCAACACTGCAATGTCAAAACTCTGGTGTCCCGCTGGGTGTAGCAGATGCTTCATTCTTGGATTGAGAGATAGCCACAGAATTTTGGCCAGAATCAAACCAGTTTTGGAAAGCAGAGTAGGACATTTTTCTTGTGACGATTATACATTACACTAACTTTAGATTTCATACAATGGCTTAGATTCATTTTGACATAAAATAGACAGGTAACTTGTTGTTATTGATTAACTCCAGGAGTCCTTTCCTATCTTCCAGCTAAAGCTTCCAGACTTCATTCAGCAAGGAACAAGGCTGAAACCTTTCAGGCTCCTGCTTTCCGCGAAGAAACTGTTTTCATCCTAGCATTCTGGTATAGGTAAAACGTGTCTACCCATAAAAGAATCTCTGAAATATTTTTGGAGTTAAGTGTTTGTTGTTAGCAGACAACTCACTTCGGTAAACAATTTGCTGGACTTTCTGAACTCTTTCCTTTGGCTGCAAACCAAAAATCATCTGCAGGGCATCCAGCTCTTTATTCAAACTCGATCATAAATAATTATCTCTGGAACACAGACGGAAGAACTGAAGCAATGACTTCAGGGACACAGAGACTAATTACCAGCACTGTTCGTGGTTAAGTACAGCAGAGGCTGAGGTGGGGGAAGGCAGAGGGAATGGTTTGTTCTCGATTCCGTTCCCTCTCAGGGTAAAACAAGGCCGTCTTGTTGCTTCAGATTATTTCAAGCAGGAACTGCAAAAATCGAAATGTTACGGTCGAGGCGTTTTATGCCAGATGTGTCGATAGACTGTTTAAGTGTCTCTGCGACGGAAAGCCGAAGCTGCCGGGCTGAAAGATTAAGGAGTCCAGTGCCATCCATCCAACCAACCAACCAACCAACCAACCAACCAACCAACCAACCAACCAACCAACCAACCAACCACTGCACCACCGAAAGCCCAGGGGGGGGGGGTTTGGAAGCTGGGTGGGTGTCGCATTCCGGGAGTGTCCCCCAATGTGTCCCCTAAACAAAGCCCACAATCTCGAGGCAATTTCGCGGGCACATTCTCCCCGCGCCCCCTCCTCCTCCTCCTCCTTCCAGCGCCAGCTTTGTCTGTCTGCCCGCCGAAGCGATGATGCGAAGCTGCTGAGAAGACGGGTCGAGGCCCCCCAGTTGCAGTTGCCTCGCAGGGGGAGCAAGCTAGCTCGAAGCTCAGGGGGTGGCGGGGGGCCGGCGTGGGAAACCTGGGGCGAGCCGTCGCTGCGGGTTTCCTGCGAACGGAGCGTCGGTGCCATGAAGAGGAAGTGCGGTGGGCAGGCGGCTGCAGCCTGAATGCAGCGAATGCACCTTGGCTGGCTAGCTAGCTAAGCTGCACTTGAACCCTGCCACCGGAGGCGGGGCCCCCAGAGTCCCCCCAAAAGAGACAGCTCCAGCGACCCAGGCGGGGTGGGGTGGGGAGAGAGAGAGAGAAAGAAGGGGCGTCGATTGCTCCTCGCTCCAAGGGGTGGTGGCGAGGAAGCAACGTCCAAGGCCTCTCTCGGGAGGACAGAACCCGGGAGGGCCGCAAGCCCCGCCCCGCCTCGCAT
This sequence comes from Suncus etruscus, assembly GCF_024139225.1. Lineage (NCBI taxonomy): Eukaryota > Metazoa > Chordata > Mammalia > Eulipotyphla > Soricidae > Suncus > Suncus etruscus. The sequence continues at coordinate 124,072,659 of NC_064849.1, forward strand.
GCGCCCCTCCCCTCTTTTCCCCTCCTCTCCCCTCCCCGTCCTCGTCTCCCCCTCCCGCGGCTCCCGGCCCAGCCCGGCCCGGCCCGGCCAGCTCCGCCCCCGCGCGCGCTGACTGGCTCGCGCCGGCCGCCAAGCCCGGCTGGGGGCGGTTGAACCGGGCGGGCGCCGCCGCCGCCGCCGCCGCCGCCGCGCGCAGCCTGCCCCCTCCTCCCTCAGGCCACCGGGGCGGAGGCGCTGTTGCCGCCGCGCCTCTCCTCGCCTCGCCTCGCCTCGCCTCGCCTGTGCGGCCGCCACTCCCCCTCCTTCCTCCTCCTCTCTCCCCTCCCCTCCCCTCCGCTCGCTAGTCTTCGCGGCGCAGTCTCGCGCTCCGGCGACTGAGGCTCGGCCCCGCGCGGGGACTCCTCCGGAGGAGAACGCCGCCGCCGCCGCCCCCGGCACACTCCCCTCGGCCCCCTGCAGCGCGCGCGGGGACGACGCGGCCGAGCGGGAGAGGGACAGGGAGAGGAAGAGAGCGGGGATCGAGGGCCGCCCTCCAGCCGGCCATTCGGAGACAATAACCCCGCTGCTGCTGCGAGGAGGAGGAGGAAGCTGAGGAGGACGAGGAGGTGGCGGCCTAGCGCGGCGTCTGGGCCTCGTCCGCGCGCTCGGGAGTGGGAGCCGGAGCCGGAGCGCGTCTCGCCGCCGCCGCCCCCTCCGCGCTCTCTCTCGCCTCCCGGCCCGGCCCCTCCCCTCCCCCTCGGCGGCGGCTGCTTTTCCGGGTTTCCCGGGCCGCCCGGCCGCTGGCTCCCGAGCGCTCGCCCGGCCGCCCGCCCAGGCAGGAAGTAGGGACTTAGTGGAGCCTCGCCGCGGAGCCCGGGCGCTGGCACGAGCGGAAAGTTGTTTCCCTCCCTCCCTCCCGCCCACCCCGCCCGGCGGAGGGTCGGCCCGGCCCGGCCCGACTGCAGCCCCGGGGAAGTCCGTCCGGTCCCGACTCGAGAGCAGCCGCAGTCCCGCCAGCTCGCTCCGTCTCCTCCGCCTCCGAGTCCGACGTCCGCCCCGGGAGGCGCCGAAACTCGCCGCGACCCACCGAGACTCGCTCGCCCAGGGAAGAAGGAAAGGAACCAGAGGAAGCGCAGGAGCCATGGCCGGCCCAGAGTGAGACCCAGACGCTCGCGGCCCGGCCTTTCGAAAGGTAATTTGCGACTTGGGGAGGAAAAGAAAAACCTGAACACAAACAAGTCTTGCAAGGCGATCAGTCTGGGGGGGCCCCAAAAAAAAAAAAAGAAAGAAAAAATCAGTCCACCACAAGGGCAATGCAATGAGTCTTGGGGGGCTCCCTTTATTTAAAAAAAATGCACTTTTTTTTTCTCTCTAGCGTCTCCTGCCTCTGGCCTCCTCTGGCTTTGCGGGGCGTCCGTGAGGGCACCCCGAGAAGGGGCGTGTTGCGCCCCGCCATCTGCCATCTGGGCCCCCCACCCCACCCCGGGCTTCTTCTTGCAGGACGGAGTTGGGGAGCCAGCGCGGTATTGTTGGGGCCCAGAAACTTTGTTTTTTTGTTTCCTGGAACCTGCCACTTCGTTAACAGGATGAAGTTTGCCGAGCCCGGCCGCTTCTTGCACCGTGCAGGAAAGTGAAGGTGGCCACCGCGATCCCCCAGGAAACCCCACCCGGGTCCAGATGGCTGCTGCTTCATTTGTTTTGTACTGGGACCGATTTCCCCCCCCCCCCCCAGCTTTGGCTTTTATTGGGTCGAGTTGTAGTTCCAGCTCTCCTGGGGCTGGCTGGTGTCGGTGGTGGTGAAATACAATAAGTAAAGAAATAAAGGAAAACAAAAAGCTTCCCCGTTGGATTTGATCATCAACAACAGTATATATATATATATCTATATATATAGATATAGATATATATATATCTATATATATACATACATATATATTTACACACACTTATATATATATCGACATCCATAGTATTTTATCTTCCTTCTTTTCTATATCGACATCCATAGTATTTTCTTTTCCTTCTTTTCTCCCCCAAGTGGGTCGCTTAGTGTAAGTTCTTTCTGAATTGGTTCCTTGCAGAGTTTTTGGAGCTTTGTTAGAACGCTTTGGCTGGCTGATGGGCCGCAAGTAGCTGCAGGGGTTTCCTTGTAACTTGTAAGACGAGAAGGGAGAGTGCTGAGAGTGGGGAGTGAGAGGGAGGTTGTCGCTGGAAAACTAGCAAACACCTGCAGGGAACTTCAGATTGGCAGGACTTTAATACGGGGCTGGACAGAAAGTCTATAAAGGGGAGAAACCTGTCAAAGCCGATTATTTTTGGGGGGTTGAGGTGGGTGGGAATCTTACTGCTTATGAGAAACAGCTGTGTGCTTCGAAGCCTACACTATGCGCGTTTTTGTGTTGACTACAGAGTTCTCTTCGGTTTTTCCCGAGTAGTGATAGGGACTTAGTGTTGAGGGGGGCAACTTAAAAGGAGCCCCAGAGAGTCCCTCCTCCTTCCTCCCCTGATGAGTTAGAGACTCGTTAGTTAGAGACTCTGGGAGCTTACATTCGTTTTGTTGGCTGCTAACTTGAACTGTTCTGTCGCCGGCGTTTTTGTACGTCTGTTTTAAAAGTTGTGTTTCTGGTAAAGAGGTGAAAGAGAATAGTGAGTAAATATTAAATAGGATATCCTGTTGGTAGGTATATGCCGGCTAACAAGTTGATGTTTAGTTTGTACAAATTACCTCCCCGCTTGTTGTTACTTTTCAATGTCAAAATACAATCCTTTGACTCTTTATGACCATGTCTGTATTATTTGGATTTCTCCATTAATTCATACTTGGAACCGTCAGGTAATTCCTATTTAAGTTAAAGTCGCTTTATTAAAAATGTAACAGTGCCTATAATGTCCTTTATGATTTTGGAGAATGTATCGTTACTTGGAGGAATGGGTTTTTTCTTGGACATCTGAAAGAATGGAGCAAAATAAATGGCAGTGAACTTCAGTTTCCTTATATGGCTTATACTTGGCCTCAGAGCAACAAAGCCTTACTAGATAGAACAAGTCTTTTTTAGAGAATTATCACTTGCAGAGATGATTCTGTTAGTAAATTTTATATATAAAAGTATTGTAGCATTGGATAATAGCTATTTAAATTCCTGGGTTTAGAAGCTGTTCTTTTCTTGCATGAGAGAATGAGTATGTTTAGATGCAAGCAACACTTTAAAAAAAGATATTCGCCTTTGTAGTTGTCTTTGAATCCTTTTAATCAGCATGTCAAAACTTACTTTGGCTTATTTAGAATATTAATTTAGCACTGAATTATAACTAGGGAACTTTTGGCTTTATATTGTCAAACTTTATATTTTTATACTTCTGTCTAAGGTCTGACTGATTTGAAAATAGATTTTTAGAGATAATTGTTAAATGTTTCAAAAATAACTTCAAAATTGGGATAACAGTATCTTGTACATTTCCTTAGTTTAAACTTGTAAATGGAGACTGCTTCCAAAATATTTGCTTATGTCACATAAATGTACATTTAATGTAAAGTGTTTACTGAATTTATTTGAGAATTTAGGAATTTTATGCAATTGTATTGCTATTTGGAATAGAATAGTGCAGATTTCACGTGTAAAAGACTTACAGACCTGCAAATACGGAAATCATGTTTTCCTTATGCTGAGTGAAATGATGATACCTGTAAAGTCAGTTTACATGCATCATTGGTAACATTTAAAAATTTTGTTATTTTGAAGATAGTAGCACTGAATTATTGGTAGTAAACAATACCTTACATTATAAAATATCAGAGATGTACCTATAGACAGCATGGTTTAGAATTTAAGCTGTTTTGGATTTAATAATAGATTTAAGTGTTTGTTTCATATTACTTTGGATTAGGGGTCCTCAAACTTTTTAAACAGGGGGCCAGTTCACTGTCCCTCAGACCATTGGAGGGTCTGATTATAGTAAAAACAAAACTTATGAACGAATTCTTATGCACACTGTATATATCTTATTTTGCAATGAAGAAACAAAACAAATACAAATACAATATGTGGCCCACGGGCCATAGTTTGAGGACCACTGCTTGGATAATGAACAATGTAGTGCTATAGAGCACAATGTTTTTCGAAATGCTATTTAATCCTGATATTCTTTAAACACATTTTGTTGCTTGTATTTTCATTTGATTGTTTGGCTCATCCTCTTATTTGTTACATGCTCTTTTTTTTTTTTTCTTCTGGGAATACACCTGGTTTATAAACTAAAGATGTTTTTCTTTTCCTTTCTGACAGCTTCTATTATTTCTGTTTCTAACTGTTACACTATAGTGTCCTGTTTTAATTGATTTACCATAGAAGATGTACAAATGAATTATGTCCTATGATATCTTCATATGATTTTTTAAATAAGGCAACACTTCTTTCCACTTTTCTTTGGTTTATTCCAGTTTTGTTATTTTTCTGGGTGCCTATATCTTGAATCTGTACTGTACCCATTAGCTTTCTTTAGCTTTCTCTTTTTATAGTTACATTCATCTACCTCCCTAAATTTTTCTATATTTGCTTGTTGTTTTTAATTAGATTTTGCCCCATCTCTCTTTTATTAGACTGCATTGCCCTAAAAAACTGTTTAAAACGTGAGCAGGAAAACTATTTGATCCACTTAATTGTTCTGAATATATGTTTTGTTTGTATTCCAGCTGAGTTTATAAACCAATAGATTAACCTTGTATTTATTTTTCTTTAATATGTCTAGTTAATATTTATATTTTGTTTCCTTAAATATAATTAAAATTGTACCAACTTTAAATTGGGCTGGAGAGATAGTTAAGTAGGTATTGTGCATGCCTTGCATATAGCCTACCTGGGTTCAATACCCAGCATCCCACTTGATCTCCCGAGCACCAACAGGAATAATGCCTGAGTGCAAAACCGGGGTAACTCTGAGCATTGCTGGGTGTGGCTCCACCCCCAATAATTGTTCCAAATGTGCTTCTCTTAATCTTTATACCTTCTTGTTTTATTAGGCTTTTGACTTCTTAAAACAAGAAAGTTTATTATCTCATCATCTTCTTTCTTTTTGTTCCTTTCCTTCTTTCCTACACATCAAGTTAAATATTTGCCTTGTTGGTTTCCCTGAAATTTGGAATTACTTTCTTTTGCCTGTTTCTCTTGTCCTTCCCTTCCCATCCTTCCCCTTTTCTCCCCTTCCTTTTCTCCCCTTCCTTTTCACCTTCCTTTCCCTTTCACCTTCTCTTTCCTTCCTTCCCCTCTGTTGATACTTTCCATGACAAAATGGGATGTGGGTGTGTACACATGCTTGGTTGTGGTGCTTGTATGTTTGGTTGTGGCCACCAGGGATCAGACACTTTAGTTGCAGTGCTTGTGCCTGTACTTTCCCTGGCTTGCACTGCTTTAGTTGTGTTGCTCACAGACATTGGGTTGCACTCCTGGCAGATATGTTATCGGATATGCAGTGCTCACCAGGGGAAGAACACTTTTAGTTGTTTCGTTTTTTTTTTTTAGTCTGTGCTGCAGCTGAAAATTGCTTGCTGATCTCAAATAGCAGAGCTCCTATGCAGAAATAGCAGGACTACTGGGATTGATCTTGGTTCATGTGTCAGCACGGGGGGTTGAATTCATGACCCCAGACTCAAAAGACAAGCAACTGTAGTCACTGAGCCATCCCCTGTCCCCCACAAACATAAAAACTTGTCTTTATTATTATTATTAAATAAGCACAGTGTTACTCTTTAACCTTATTATCATCACTTCAGTTTTTGTTTCCTTTTGCTTTGGGGACATACCTAGTAGCACTTAGGTTTACTACTGACTCTGGTTTATGGGATTACTGTTGAAGGTCCACAGGGGCCAAGTTTTGACAGGGGCCTATCCTGGGGCTCTCATATGCAAAAGCAGGCAGTCAAGCCCTCTGAACCATATCATCTCCCTGACTCTGCCACTTTAAATCTCAGTTAAAAATTTTAAACACGTCTCATTGGGTGAAAGTCTTGCAAGCCTTTATAAGTGATAGTATGTAGATTAGTAGATAACAGTATGTAAATATTGTTAATAAATGAGACAGTGTAATTACAAGTAATATTAGCTCTAAAGCTAGTATTTCAATATTTTGGCCTTAGGATACATTTATTTGCTTACAAATAACTGAGAACCCTGTATTGCTTTGGTCCCTAAGTGAGTTATATTTATTTTCTATAGTTTTTAGATAGATATTAGATACTTTTTTGGTTTTGACCACATCTAGTGGCCCTGGAGAATCAATTACTTGTGATGCTCAGGATATCATATGCTGCTAGTGATTGAATATTTTTTCTTTTTTTTGTTTTTGGTCTATATTCATCAGTGTTCAGGAGTACCTGGCTCTGTGCTTAGAAATTACTCCTGGCAAGATTGAGGGACTGAATATCTGGGATGCCCAGGATTGAACCTGGGTTGGCTGCGTGCAAGACAAATGCCGTAACTGCTGTGCTTTCACTCCAGCTCCAAAATTTTTTTTTTTTGCATGCAAAGTATGAATTCAGTCCATCGAACTATCTCTCTTGCCCCAAATTAGGAAAGGTTTTTAAAATTACTTTTAAATTAACAGTAAGACATTTGCAAGTTAACATGATGCTGTTTTGTTTTTGTTTTTGGACCACATGGTAGTGGTTTGGTTATTCCTGACTCTCACTAAAGAATGTCTTCTGGAAGGGTTGGGGGGATCATATGGGCTGCCAGGGATTCAGCCTGGGTCAGAAGTTAACACCATTGGCCAAACAAGAAACAAAGATAAACAAATAGGACTACATTAAATTAACAAGCTTCTGCATCTCAAAGAGTTACCAAAATACTGAGATACTCTACAGATTGAAAGGAAATATGTGCCCACTGCTCATCTGATAAAGGGCCAATATTCAAGATAACATAAAGTGCTGGAAGAGTGTTACAGTTAAATCATCCAGCCCCCTCAAAACATGGAGAGAAGAGATGAACAAAAACTCAAAGAAGGAATACAAATAGGAGTTTACTCCTGACTCTGCACTCAGGAATTATGTGGCGATGCTGAAGGAACCATATGGAATGCTGGTGATTGAACTTGGGTCTGGTACATGCAAGCATTTTACTAGCTTTACTTTCTGACCTTGGTCTAACCTTTCTAGAAAGCAATATGGACATTCCTCAAAAAACTAGGAATTGTGCTAGCTCTCATTTGACATATAAATTCCAGTTGGCATATACCCCAAGAGACCTCAAACCCAATATAGAATGAATCTTTGACTCCTGTGTTCATTGCAGCACTATTCACAGTAGCAAAAATCTGGAAACCCAAATGTCCAAGAACATGACTGGATTAAAAAAAACTATGATACATATATGTACAGTGTAGTATTACTTTGTGTAAGAAAAGATGAAATCATGTAATTTGCTGTTATGTGCATGAATCTAGAGAGTATCATGCTGATTGAAGGTAGAGGGACGCGAAGACTGATCTCCTTGGGGAAGAACAAATGCCCAAGGGCAATAAACTTGAAGAACATGAGCGCCGGAACTATATAGTACAGTGGAAGGGCATTTGCCTTGCACGCGGCCAACCTGGGACGGACCCAGGTTCGAGTACCAGCATCCCGTATGGTTTGCCAGGAGCCTGCCAGGAGTGATTTCTGAGCACACAGCCAGGTGTAACCCCTGAGTACCATCAGGTGGGGCTTCAAAAACCAAAAACCAAAAGAAAAAGAAAAGAACAAGAAACCAAAGAACATTGACAACTGAACTGTTGGTTGGTCTTCAGTAGGAAATATTTTGCTTTGGGACAAGTAGGAATGAGGGAATAGGTTAGAGACCAGAGCATTCTGATAATGTTGGAAGGAAATAGACACTCTGAAGGAGGAGGGAGTGCTGAAAAGTGTAAGGTATTAAAGCATGAAACCCTATCAGTAAGTAACACTAATGCTAAAATGCCTAAAATTTATAATTAAAGTGCCTGTCTTATGAGGTGTGCCTCGGATCAAAACTATATTGGACGGGCTCAAGACCACCTAAACCACTGGACTTTCTATCCTCTAAAGAAAATCTCAAGTGAGAATGGAAAAAGAAATCACTGCCAGAGAGATAATTTAAGTGTCTAGTGTGATGGAAGTCCTGAATTTGATATCCAGCACTTCATGATACTGATGGGAGCACTGATGGGAACAGTTTAGACACATACCTGCCCACCTCCAAAATCTGGAAATACCAGATGGTAGTATAACTTGATGCCAACTGCCTTTGAGATAGGCTACTAGCAGAGATAGCTACAATTGTTTTTGTACCATTGCTGTCTATTTATTTTTACTGGTCTTTGTTTTGACCACACACAGAGGTGTGCAAGTTTCTCTTGGCTCTATGTGCAGAGATTATTCCTGGCTGTGTTTGGGGGATGATGTGGTGCAGATAGAATTGAACTCTATTAGTTGTATGCAAGGCAAGTGCCTTACTCCTTAACTATGATCCTAATTACTGTCAGTTTAAACATACAGAGAAAGGGGAAATGATATGTTGGAGTTGTTAGAAAGTTTGGAACTTTTATACTCTTGGAAGTGTCTTAGGATGTTGCGAATAGGAGCTTTCATTGTTTGACTTTTTTCTCCTTGATAGTGTAGTCTATTTTAAGTTCTTTCAGTAATTTTTTTGGTGTGGTGGATAGAACTAAGAACTGCTGCTTTTTCCCCCCACAGGATTTGATCACCTTTTTTGGGGGGTTCTTCAGTCAATCTCTAGAATCTCTGAGATATCTAGTATAATACAGGCGATCTTCATGTGCTTGATTTATCCATTAGACTTGAAGGTTTCTGTTGTTGGTTTTTTTTGGTTGGTTGGTTTGTTATTTTAAGTGTTAGATTCTTAGTTGTTAAAATGTTTTTGTTTATTTTATTTCTGGGCCACATCTGACTTGCTCAACTCTTACTTCTGGCTCTGTGCTCAGGGGTGGTCACTCTTGGTGGGCTCAAAGAAACATATTCAGGGAACAAGGATTGAACCCTGGTTGGCCTCATGCAAGGCAAGCATCCTACCCACTGTACTATATCTCTGGCCCTGTTAAAAGTTTTATATTATGATCCAGGAGGCGGGAGAGATACAGTGGGTAGAGCATTTGCCTTGCATGCGCTTGACCCTAGTTCGATCCCCAGCATCCCATATGTCACCCCGATCCTGCCAGGAGTGATTTATGAGTGCAGAGCAAGGCATAACCCCTGAGCATTGCCAGGTGTGGCCCCCAAACAAAAAACAGACAAAAGTTTTATATTATGATCCAGACTATTCTTTTAAAAGTGGTTTTCTACAGCTTGAGTGAATCCTTATTCTTTTGGCTGTGGTATGTTTAACTAATTGGTTTCTTCTTTAGGGTAGCTTGTCCTCTTAAATGTTTCCTGTCCCTCAGGAGTTAAACTCTCAGATTTTCACAATTATACTAAATGCTGGATCTCCCACAGTACAGAGCTTTGTGCTGGAAGCCTTAACCATGTAACTTTTTTACTATAGTTTTATTACCTGGCTGACAGCCCAGGATAGGAGTTTGCCAATCTTTCCTTTTTTTTTTTTTTTTTTTTTTTTTAAGTATCCTTCTGGAGACCTTACTTAATGTTTGTGCATCTGGTTAGCCAAATGTATGTATTGTATTTTGTTGTAGTTCTCACCCCACCTCTAATCCATTTTTGCATACTCTACAAATTCTCTTATGTTTTTGTTTTTGACCACAGTGATGCTCAGGGTTTAACAGGGGTCTCAAACTCAATTTACCTGGGGGCCGCAGGAGGCAAAGTCAGGGTGATCCTTGAGTGCAAAGTCAGTAGTAAGCCTTGAACATTGGGGGATGAGACCCAAACAACTAAAACAAAACAAAACAAAACAAAAAAGATTCTTCTAGGGCAGGGCCACAAAATGTTGTATGGAGGGCCGCAAATGGCCCACGGGCCACGAGTTTGAGACCCCTCGTTTACTTCTAATTTAGGGATTACTCTTGAGTCAGTGTCAGGATTCATACTTGCCTCTGTGCTCAGGGATCACTCCTGTCAGTACTTAGGGAATCTTATGTGGTGCCCAGTATAGAATTAAGTTGCCTGTGTGTAAAGCAAGTGCTTTAATCCCTATTCTCTGTCTCTGTCTCTGTTTCTTTCTCTCTCTCTCTCTCTCTGACTCTTCTTTCTGTTTTTAATCTGTAGATATTGCCTTTTCAGGTGTTTAGTATTGCTGTAGATTTCTTTTTATTTTTTCATACTTTGAAGTTTGGAAGAACAAAGGCTAAAAGATAGTACAAAAAATCGTGTTTAATATAATTTTTTTCACCCTATGTTCCATCACTCCCAAATATTGTGAAAAGTGGATTTTTTTTTTTTTTTTGTGATGGGGTTGGAGTAAGAACTTAGGGGGATTCCCAGGTAGTATTCAGGGACCTCAGTGTTTGTTTGCAAGAGGTATGTGGACCTGATTTTAAGAAACTTTGATCTGGTGGTACAGGGGCCACCAATGCTACATCTGGTGATACTCAGAAGGCCCCATGGTTCCAGGGATCAGATTCTGGGACTTGTGCATTCAGGCACACATTGCAAACTGTTCTCTCTCTCCCTAGAGCTGTAATGAGTATTTTGGTTTTCTACATTGAATGATAATATGGATATAATATTGCAGCACAATTTTAGCATGAGTGCAGTGATTTTGATCAACAGTGTTTTTTCATATTAGCATTATATTGTTTGTATGAACTCAGAAATTTGATTATGTATCTTTCATTCTGATAATGACCTTTAGAATTTCAAACCTTAAGCCAATTCTAGACTTTTGGGGGTGGAGTAGGTAGGAGGTTGTTTTGTTTTATGACCAGTGCAAGAACTCTTTAAATCTGAAAGTGTATCTCCTTTTCTGACTAGAATAATTTGACTTGACTTAAAACCCTCTCTGGAGATTTTAGAAGTTACCTAAGCATATTGGGATACCTTTTTGTGACTAGATCAGTCTTCTAGGAAATGATAAGGATCCTGGCAGTAGCAAATGGATTCTTTGGGCGTTCTGTTAATCTCTGGGGATTTGAAAAGATTGTTAATTGTCCTAGGGCTAACACTAGAGTAACCCGAAGCTGTGTATAGTAGCTACAGACTGATTCTTAATAGGTAGTGTTTTCTTTTGAAAGTCAGTCCTAAACCAGAAACCTTGGGGGGACTCATCTTTTCTTTTTCTTATTTGCCCTTTTGTGTATGTATATATTCCAAGTGTAGCAATGTGTATGCATGCTATTAGGTAAAATATCTTTAAAAATGAGACACGTATACAACTCTTTTGTTTAGATAAGGCTATGAAAATATGTCACTTAGCGCTAGGATTGTTTCAAGGTTGTTGCTATGTATCCCATACAGAAAAAAGGTTTATTTCTGTATGTTTTTTATGTGCAGTTTTGTACTTTAATGTGTTTTTAATTAGTTGTTTTAGGGGGTGGGGTGGGAATAGTGGGTATTTTTCTTGGGTCTGGTCACTCCTCCTGGTGGTTCTTGGGCGACAGTGCAGTGCGGGCAATTGAACCTCTGGCTCCCACATTTGGAACAATATGCTTTAGTCGTTGAGCCATCTTATCTTTCTGACTTATAACGAAAGTGTATTTATTATGTGTTTGTAACTAAAATGAAAGTGAGTTTGTATCAATTAGTATTTTCAGAAGTGGATATAAGTGTAACTTGGTATTTTGTAACAAAACTGGATATTAATTTTCTTAAAATTCTTGCGCAAATCACTGGCATAGTGAAATATATAAGAACATAGGCTTTGATGTCAATTTCTCTTGGTTTAAATTTACTAATTATGATGTTAAATGTAATAATTTTTTAGAAATATTATATATCTATTTGATTTTCTGTTCCTTATGGACTTATTTGCTGCTTACATGCTTTGGTTATATTGCTTGCTGCAGATCATTTTAATATATTTATGTGCTAATTTGTTTTTTCCCTTACCATCCTTTTGTTATTGTTGTGGTGCACCAGAATACACACAGACCTGGCTATAGTGATTGCATACATGGTTTTGGTGAATAAGAGCACAGGCACACACTTGCTGTGCTTGCACAACTGTTAGAGTGCACTAGGGATTGTATATTTGATTGTAGCACCCAAGAGTACACCCAGCAGAGCCAAGGATCTCACTGAGTGGTGACATGGGATGGTGCTGGGATTGAACTTTTCATGTGTGCAAGATTCATTACCATTCTATTACATCCTTGGGCATATATTTTTGTTTGCTTGTTTTGGGGCCACACCAGGTAATGCTCAGGAATTACTCTTGACTCATACTCAGGAATTATTCCTGGCAATGCAGAGGACCAAATGGGACAACAGGGATTGAACCCTAGTCAACTTTATGTAACACAAGCTCCTTAACCTAGCTGCTGTAGTATTGCTCCAGCACCAGGCACATCTTAATAGTCAAATTTGTCAGCCTGTGCATTTCTTGTGCTGAATATTTTTGTGCCATGACTATAAAATATAGCCTATATTCTTGTTTTGGCTTAAGTAATGAAATGATTATGTAGTTTTAGTCTCCAAATTTCTAACTGGTTGTTGTAATGTTCGTTGAATATATTTTCTTTTTAATTCTTTTTTTTTTTTTTGGTTTTTGGGCCACACCCTGTGACGCTCAGGGGTTACTCCTGGCTATGCGCTCAGAAGTTGCTCCTGGCTTCTTGGGGGGACCATATGGGACGCCGGGGGGATCGAACCACGGTCCGTCCTAGGCTAGCGCAGGCAAGGCAGGCACCTTACCTCCAGCGCCACCGCCCGGCCCCTTCTTTTTAATTCTTAAAATTTCTTTATTGGTAGTACTACACTTAATTTATATCAAAGTGTTTTTTTTTTTTGTAATTTAAATTTAGGTTTTGATTTTGGGGCCACACCTGACTGCTTAGTGCTTAGTGCTTATTGAGTCAGGGATCACTTCTAGAAGTTCTTGGGGCAGGAAAACAACACATCATATATGGTGCTCTAGATACTGAGCCAAGTTGATCTGCTTTTTTTTTTTTTTTTTTTTTGGTTTTTGGGCCCCACCCGTTTGATGCTCAGGGGTTGCTCCTGGCTAAGCGCTCAGAAATGGCCCCTGGCTTGGGGGACCATATGGGACGCCGGGGAATCGAACCGCAGTCCGTCCTACGCAAGCGCTTGCAAGGCAGACACCTTACCTCTAGCGCCACCTTCCCGGCCCCAAGTTGATCTGCTTTTAAGCCAAGCACTTTATACCCTATTTGCTCTCTCTTGGTCCCAAGTTGTTCTTTTAAATTTTTTTGTTTGTGCTTATAACTATACCATCGTGGTTTCCTCTTTTAAGGTAACACCTGAAAGTACTAATGTATAGTTCAGCTTAAAAAAAAAAAAAGACATTTGGCCCCGAGTGGTTAGCCCTGTAGTAGGGTGTTTTACCTTGCACGCGGCTGACCCAGGATGAACACGGGTTTGATTCCCAGCATACCATATGGTCCCCCCGAGCCACGAGCGATTTCTGAGCACAGAGCCAGGAGTAAACACCTGACCGCCATTGAGTGTGGCCCCCCAAAATGAAACAAAACAAAAAAGAAATTTATTTAGAGTCATGAACAAATATTTAGCAATAAATAGCATGGTTGCCAATTTTTCTCCCCCCCCTTCAAAAAAAACCCCACTAACCCCACATTAAAATTTTTTGGGGAGCTTCTTTACACTTCCTACAGAACCTGAAACTAAAATAACCTGTTATACAATTAGTCATATATACAGTCCTCTAGTATTTCATTTTAGCCACACCCAGTAATGCTCAGGGATTACTCTTGGAGTTGCTCAGGGAACTGAATGCATTGCCAGAGTTAGGACCCAGGTTGGCTTTGTGCAGGGAAAACACCTTACCTCTTGTACTATATCTCTTGCCCAGTCCTTGAGGTTTCTGCTCATATACATACATGTATATTGTCTGAAGTGTGCCGCATTTGTAGCAACTCAGTTCTGCCACCACTGTGCTTTACTGAATTCACAAATCTATTATAACCTGTAGCTTTCTTGTCAGTTTTTTGTCTCTCCTGCTAAACTTTGTTTCCTGGCAATTAAGATCTTATGCAAATACTGCAACTACTATTACTGCTGAAATCAACATAGCCACCTGAGTTTTGTGGTTTTGCAAAATATTGGCCCCATTATTGTAGGGGCTTGAGCTTTGTCCTCCAGTTTTCACCATTCCTGGGTCCAAAATTTAAAGGCTGATTATTGTTGTGTTGGGCCATACCTGGCTGTGCTCAGGGGTCATTCCTGGTGGTGCTTAAGAGGACCATATGGGAAGTTAGTTTGAACTGGAGGCTACTGTATGTAAGCTTAGCTCTTAAATGTCTGTACTATCTCCTTACCCCCACTGCACTGTTCCAAAAATAAAAACTGTTCTGTTGTTTTTTACTGTTTGTGGGATCCAGTCCTGGTAATCTTGATTGATTGATTGATTGATTGATTGGCTGGTTTTGGGGCCACATCTAGCAGAGCTCAGGGATTACTGGCTCTGCACTCAAAAATCGCCCCTGGCAGGCTTAGGGACCATACGGGATGCTGGGAATCAAACCGGGTCTCCTCCCACTGTACTATCTCTCCAGTATACTCCTCGTAATCTTTAGGGAACTATTTCACACTGGAGTTCAAATCCATTCTACTACGTGAGCCAACGTTTAGCTGTACCCTGTTTTAGTTTATTTTGTGGGACACATCTATTGGTACTTAAGGATTACCCTTGTTGATGCTCAGGACCATATACTAGGGAAATACCTGGACCTCATACATGGAAAACATGCATTTTAATCTGTTGAACTCATACTATGGGAAAATTATGTGTTTTTATCTGTTGAAGTCTTTCTCTGTCTGAAATTTTCTAGGTTGATTTTCTTACTCAGTTCTAAAATTATTTTCTTAGCATATTGACTAAGAGTACTTTGACTTTATAGATTATGAATTCATTAATTTAGGGAGTAATTGACACCTTTCTGTCAATAAATGTCTAGAAGAAGCTGAGTCTTTATTTTAGTTGTATTTGTTCTTTAGTTAGTATAGTGTTCTTTAATCTTTTTAAACTTAGAGACTACTTTTTTACATAGTGGTCCACAGATTGGCATTGTAACCGAAATGGTAGACCAGTGGTTTTCAACTTTTCTACACCTGCCAACCAGCAGTTGAAGAATTCTGCTATAGAGGGATTTATAATTTTTTGTTACACTCATGTTTTCGTTAGTTTGGATATTTCTTGTTATTTTAAGAAATTGGGGGTGAGACTTTTTTATTTTTGGGTCACACCCAGCAACGCTCGGGTTACTCCTAACTCTGCACTCAGAAGTCACTCCTGGCAGGCTGGGAAACCATTTGGGATGCCGGGGATCGAACCAGTCTCTGTCTGGTGTTGACCGCATGCAAGGCAAAAGCCCTACTACTGTGTTACTACTCTGGCCCAAGACTTTTTTGTTTTCGTTTTTTGTTTCTAAAAACTTGAAAGTGGGGCTGGAGCGGGTAGGGTATTTGTCTTTGCACATGCTAACCTAGGATGGACTGCGGTTCGATCTTCCTGAGTCCCATATGGCCCCCCGAAGCCAGGAGCGATTTTCTGAGCGCATAGCCAGGAATAACCCCTGAGTGTTCACCAGGTATGGCCCCAAAAACCCAGGGAAGAAAAAAAAGAACTTGAAAGTAAGATTTCTCTTCTATAAATAGGGGTGCTCATTAGTTTTATTCTTTTCTGAATACTTGAAGGAAATGGTTGGTGGGTGGATTTTTGTTGCTTTTGTCTCCCCAAACATTGCACAGGAGGTCTATGACCCTACAGGTCAATTCTATGAACAGCCCTTACATACTTGGATCCTGCAGTTCTAGATACCCTGGCCAGCCACCCTGGATGGGAGCCTCTAGAACTCACACCCATCAAACTTGTGGGATGGGAATCATGGTGCTCTAATCAAATCTAGGCACAGCCCCCTATGTTGATTAGTATTCTAATTAACATGTAAAAGGATTGCCAGTAGATATTAAGAGTATTTGACTATATGCTTGGACTTTCTAGTTTAATAATTATAGATGCCTTGGTAATTTTTTATTTTAAAACAGAATTTATTCACATTTTATTGGTTTTAATTAATTTAATCTGCATATTAACAAGTCTTACTATCCCGATTCCCCTTTTCTCTCATTTTTTGGGGAAGAGGTGCTCAGGGCTTATTCCTACCCTCTGTGCACAGGGGATCACCCCCTGACTGGGCTTGGGAGACCATATTGGTAGCTGGGAATCAAACCCACCTCAACTGTGGGCAAGGCAAGTGTCCTGTTTGCTGAGCTTTCTCTCTGGTCCCCAGACTTGTCTTTTAAACTACAAAACTCCTTATTGTCTGAGTTTTTTTAGGGTTCCAACATTAGGATAGCATCCTAATTAATTTAATATTCAGTAGGGGAATAAGGAATTTTTATTGCTGCCTGGGAGCTTTTATTTAATCATACTGTACTTATTATCTGTAGTATTGTTTAATTGTGTTAGTTTTTATAAGTGTCCAACATTAGGATAGCATCCTAATTAATTTAATATTCAGTAAGGGAATAGGAATTTTTATTGCTGCCTGGGAGCTTTTATTTAATCATACTGTACTTGGTATCTTTAGTATTGTTTAATTGTGAGCATGAGAAATAGAAAAGAAAACTTGCTAAACTCTTGTCAGAGAAGCAAAATTTCTTGGGTTGACTTAAATAGAAATTGTTCACTTTTATTACTATTTTGCTCCTTAATAATTGTCTCTTGAAGGTGCCTTTAGTGATAGGAAGATTGGCATCTATCCTTGAATTGTGTGGTTCTTTAATTCTTTTTTAAATTTAACTCTGAAAAAATTATACATTGTTTTTTTTTTTTTTTTTTCGGTTTTTGGTTTGGGCCACACCCGGCAGTGCTCAGGGGTTACTCGTGGCTGTCTTCTCAGAAATAGCTCCTGGCAGGCACGGGATTCGAACCAACCACCTTTGGTCCTGGATCGGCTGCTTGCAAGGCAAACGCCGCTGTGCTATCTCTCTGGGCCCTACATTGTTTTCTTGAGCTGCTTAATTGTACAGAAATAATTACCAAAATTATTGACAGTTATTTTGCTCCTTATTTATTGCAATAGTAAACTCGGCATAAGTAATTTATACACGTAATACTTGCTACCAAATAGATGTTTGCCACTGTTTACATCTTAGTTTGTAAATTAATGTTTTATCAACCTGATCTACTCTTCCATGTAATATATTTATAGAAAGTTTGATTAAATAGTATATTCCTCATATTCAATGGATCTTTACCACTGGAGGTACGTAACTTAATCTAATCTAGATTACTACCACTTCTTTTTATTTATTTATTTATTTTTGTGTGTGTGGTTTTTGGGTTACACTCAGCAGTGCTCAGGGGTTATTCCTGGCTCCATGCTCAGAAATTGCTCCTGGCAGGCACGGGGGACTATATGGGATGCCGGGATTCGAACCACCGACCTTCTGCATGAAAGGCAAATGCTTTACCTCCATGCTATCTCTCCGGTCCCTTACTACCACTTCTTAATAGAAGAGAGAACTATTGATCCTTAGGGGAAGCAAAACTCTAGAGCTAACTTGGTTTATTAATAACTCCATATAAGGGAGATGGAAAAAAAAACATCCAGGGGCCAGAGTAATAATACAATGGGTAGAGCTCTTGCCTTATATAGGGCCAACCAGGATTCAATCCCTTGCATCCTTCCTCACCCTCTCCTTCCCCAGCCCACTTTAGTGCAAAGTATAGAATTTTTAGAATAGCCCTATTTTTGCTTGTGCCAAATATTTGTTTTTTTTGTGTCTCCTTTCAATTGTTATTTTTCCTCTCAATTTATTTCATATAAAAGTGAAATTTATTATGTGTATATAATATATACTAAATCACATTGAAAGTTTACATCATGTAAACTATATGCGATTATATATTATATAATAAACTTACATGTGAAAGTCATTTCACATATATTGTAATTGTTGGATTAGTATTTTTCACATTAGAAAGTAACTATTTCTTTTTATGCTTATTAGTACCTTCATATATATATAATATGATACTATTGTATAGTCCTGTACTTTGGCTCAAGAACCTCATTTTGTAACTGGAAGTTTTCTCAAAGCTTGATAGGCATTACATGAAAAGAAGTTATAGATTCACCTAATTGAGGAAACTTTGAATCAGGAAATCCTCTACCTGCCTCTCTTCCAGCATGTAAATATAGTCTTGCATTTTGCCATACCTGATGGTACTGTTTTTTTTTTTGGTTTTTCGGACCACACTCGTTTGATGCTCAGGGTTTACTCCTGGCTAAGCGCTCAGAAATTGCCCCTGGCTTGGGGGGGACCATATGGGACGCTGGGGGATCGAACCGCGGTCGAGATCTTTCCTTGGCTAGCGCTTGCAAGGCAGACACCTTACCTCTAGTGCCACCTCGCCGGCTCTACCTGATGGTACTTGAGGCACCTTGTACTGGGGATTGATCTCAGGGCTTCTAAATGCAGAGCATCTGAGCCCCATCCCCTGCCCTGAACATTTTTTAATCTTAGAAAGGCTACATTTTGGCTTAGGAAAGTGCTTAGGTGATAGAGCATGTTCCTGACATATGTGGAGCCCTCAGTTTGATCCCTGGTACCATGTGCCTTTTCTACCAACAGCCTTGGGTGTGGCCCTGGTGTCCTCTGAGCACTACACAACTAGTCTGAGCATCATAGGAGTGGCCCCAGGTTCTTTGCACAATTAAGAGGGACTCTTACTAAAAAAGCGTTTTTTTGTTTTTTTTGTTTGTTTGTTTGTTTTTTTTAAATATATTTAGCTGGGGCTGGAGAGATAGCATGGAGGTAAGGCGTTTGTCTTTCATGCAGAAGGTCATTGGTTCGAATCCCGGCATCCCAGTATGGTTCCCCGTGCCTGCCAGGAGCGATTTCTGAGTGTAGAGCCAGGAGTAACCCCTGAGCGCTGCGGGGTGTGACCCAAAAACCAAAAAGTGTGTGTGTGTGTGTGTGTGTGTGTGTGTGTGTGTGTGTGTGTATTTAGCTGATAATGCTCTTTGTGCCTCTGGGCAGCACTAGGATGAAACAAACTAATTGCCACACTCTTGCAAGTCATGCACTTTTGCCCCTGAAGCAACCCCATAATTTTTATGATGCAGTTTTAAGAAGTCATACAGGTACTAGAGAGATAGTACAGCAGGTAGGACTTTTGCCTTGTACCTGTGTTCATTCAGTACTTGGCACCCTCCATGGGTCCTCAAGCCCAGCCAGAGGTAATCCCTGAGGGCAGTGCCAGGAGATGGCCTTGTGCACTGACAGGTGTGGCCCCAAACCAAACCAAACCAAAACCAACTCAGATTTGAATCCCATCATTCCATATCATCCCCTGAGCATGCCATGAGTGATTTCTGAGTATAGAGCCATGAGTAACCTCTGAGCATTGCCAGCTGTGCTCCCCTCAAATTTATTTGAGATATTTTACCTCTTTGAGATAATCAGTGTTAGTATTCTATCTTGCTTCTTTAGTTGTGTTATTTGTGCACATTCTGGTAGTGCTTGCTTGGAGTCATTGTGATGCTGGTACATCTTTTTAATTGTGGTGCTGGGAATCTCAGGCAGCAGAGCTGCCAGGAACAAATAGTAGAACTTCAAATATCGTATTTGGTACTTGCTTGTGGTGGCACTGGATATCAAAACTGATTTTGTCCTTGCAAGGCAGACACTTTTAGCCACTAAGTCTTCCTCTTCTCTCTCTTCTCTCTCTCTCTCTCTCTCTCTCTTCTCTCTCTCTCTCTCTCTCTCTCTCTCTCTCTCTCTTCTCTCTTCTCTCTCTCTCTCTTTCTCCCTCTCCCTCCCTCTCCCTCCCTCCCTCCCCCTCCCTCCCTCCCTCCTCCTCCCTCCCTCCCTCCCTCCCTCCCTCCCTCCCTCCCTCCCTCCTTCCCTTCCTTCCTTCCTTCCTTCCTTCCTTCCTTCCTTCTTCCTTCCTTCCTTTCCTTCCTTCCTTCCTTCCTTCCTTCCTTCCTTCCTTCCTTCCTCTTCTCTTTGCTTCATTTCTCTCTCCTCTTCTCTTTATTTCTCTCCCCTCCCTCCCCTCCTCCCTCCCCTCCTGCGGTGTTTTGGGATCTTGTGTGCTGAGAACCAAACTCAAGACTACATTGTGAGGCCTGTACTCTACTGCTTGAGCCATATTTCTGACTCAGAAGTTTGTGATTTTAATGAAGTTTAAAGCTTAGTAACTTCTTTTATGGATTTACCTTTGTTCTATTTAAGGCATCAGCGCTGTACCTGAGGTAATCTGGTTTTCTCCTACATGATCTAATTCTAATTAAAATTTTTTGTGGTTTTGAGCCATTCCCAATAGTGCTTTTAGGACTCATAGGCATCAGGGCTTTTCTACAAGGTGCTCAGTGCTTCAAGGACTATGCAGTACTGGAAAATGAACCTTGGACTCTAGCATGTGCTCCAGCTATTTTGGACAAAACCCCTTCAGTAATCCCCATTTTTTCTATTTTCCCCTTGTTTAGCATGTGAGAATGGAATCCAAGGCCTTCCACATGCCTGGTAAGAGCCCTATTGCTAAACTAACATCCATGGCCATCTACATTGTTTTTGTTTTGGCCATTCCCAGCAATGCTTAGGTTACTCCTGGCTCTGCACTCAGAAATCCTGGAGGGTTCATGGCCGTATGGGGTGCTGTGATCAAACCCAAGTCAGCCATGTGCAAGGCAAGCGCCTTATACACTGTACTATTTCTCTGGCTCTAGCACCTATTTAATAGCTTTTTGTTTTGTTTTGGTTTTGGTTTTTGGGCCACATCCAGTGATGCTCAGGGGTTATTCCTGGCTATGTGCTCAGAAATCGCTCCTGGCTTGGGGGAGCATATGGGATGCTGGGGAATCGAATCCCAGTCTGTCCTAGGTCAGAGCATGCAAAGTAAACACTCTACCGCTTCGCCACAGCTCCAGCCCCATTTAATAGGAGTTTTTGTCATTTTTTTAAATTTTACTTATACATCTTTTATACACTTTGAGTTAATTTTTGTGTTGGGTATGAAATCTTTGGATAATTTTTTTGTGTGTTGTAGATGTTCAGTTCTGGCCCCATTTGCAAAGTTTCTTGTATATTGCTTGAAAGACCTAAAGAAAGGTCTTTATTTTAAAAGTTAAACAGAGCTGTTTAATGGATTTGTGACTACAGTGGTGATGATTGAACCCAGTGAATTCACATAGGTAAGGGAAGTGCTCTACACAGTAAGCCATATTCCTGCCCCTGAGGGAAGTTATTCTTTTTTTTTTTTTTTTTTTTTTGAGGGAAGTTATTCTAAAGGTGTCTAGGTGTTATTCCCTCCTTCCCTAATACCCATTTTGTATGGATAGAGCATCTAATGAAATTTTAGAATGGTTCCTGCCTGTAGACCATGGAAGCGTATTTGTCCTTTGCATTTTTGGATATGAGGTGATCTTATAATCTATAGTCTTTGAGACTCACTGATATTATGGTTGCTAATACAATGGTAGTCTATTTATTTATTTTGGAGTTTTGGGCCATACCTGTCGGTGCTCTGCAGTTACTCCTGGCTCTATGCTTAGGGTTCATTCTTGATGGTACTCAAGGATCCATATATCATATGGGATGCCAGGTATCAAACCCAGGTCATGCAAGGCAAACACCCTTTCCGTTGTGTTAACAGTCTGGCCATATCTGTAGAGGTTTTTTTTTTGTGGGGTTGTTTGTTTTTTGAGGCCACACCTAGTGACACTCAGGGGTTACTCCTGGCTATGCGCTCAGAAATCGCATATGGGACACACGGGATTGAACCTCGGTCCGTCCAAGGGTAGTGCTTACAAGGTGAATCCCCTACCTCTTGTGCCACTGCTCTGGTTCCATATCCATAGTTTTAAGACGTGCTTCTTATTTGATCTCTAACGTTTATTCATATATATATATGCTGGGGACAGGATCTCATGCATGCCAGGTAGGGCTCTACATCTGAGTCACACCTTTGGTAATATTTAGAGTGAAATGCCTAATTTAGAGGAGGTATTTGGGGGTTCAGTATATGTGTATATACACTGTACGTGGCAGAATTTTTTTTTTCCCATTTGAAATTTATTTAAACATTGGAACTTACTAAGTCCCAAGTTACCCTCCCTCCCACCCCAGTCTGTCCTTCTTAACAGTCACAAATTAATTTGCTTTTTACTGTTTGTTATGACATACCTTATCATGGTGAGAATTTCCTGAGAATTTGTTGAGCTATTAGGAGCTAGTTGAACCTTCTGTGTTGAGAAGATACAATGCTCTCATCTAATTTTCTATTGAGCTGTCAGTACTTGGGTGGACCAAGGATCAAATTTGTTTGTACCCTAACCATTGTGATGAGGTGACTGACTTATATGAAGTGGGGGAGGTAGAGAGTACTTACCACATCTTTCTTCTCCTGACACTAGCCCTAGCCCCTGGAGTGTAGGTATAGCCTGCAACCAGTCTGTACCTACACAGCAAGTATACACATTATTATCCCACTAGCCCAATAGGCATCTGGCAATCTGCACCTGAAGTTCACTTCGTTTGCATTGTGTGGGAACTGGTTCCTGTCACCTGAGTTGTAGGGAATCCTTGGACTCTAGACTGAAGCAAGAATTTGCTCTTTGGAGAAGAGGGAAAGTCAGTCCTAACCTCTGTCAGATTTTCCAGGAAGGTCAAGCTCTCACTCTCAGAAAATAATTTCATTAAAAAATGAGAGTATAAGTTAAGTAGATTTATTAACATTTTTTTTTAGTTTTTATATAATTACTTTAAGTACCCCAGTTACAAAATTGTTTATGCACATTTCTTTCCACCAGTGTTCCCAGTTTCCCTTCCACTCACCCTCCCCTGTGTACATATGGTCCCCCGTGTCCTGCTAGCCGTGATTACTAAGTTCAGATAGAAGTAGACCTTGAGAACTGCCTGATATAGCTCAAATACCAAAAAAAAGTAAGTCTATATGAGGGGCAAGGGAAGAGCCACTCTTTCTCTAAAGGAGAAAGTAAATCTTTGGCTTTTGGGAGGTTATATATAATTTCTCCAGTTCTCTGCATACATAAAAGTTTATTCAGTGTTGTCCCCAGGGTTTGGACTCCTGATTGCCTTATTTATCAGCCCTTTTATATTCTCTTTTACATTTAGTTCTTTTCTTTTTCCTAGGGAGGGTCCATCCTTCTTGGGTGGTGCCCAAGTTTCTACATCTGGGTGGTGGCTCATTTTCCCTATCTCCAAAGATCTCAGTATAAGTATGCATCTCTAAGGGATGTGTTCTTAATGTCCTGGAACTATATGTCAGGGCAAGGTATTCTTTTAGTATTTTCCCAAAACTCATTACCAGCCCCTCCCCAATCTATTACTCTGTACAGTTGTACTATCCCCAGATCCCATAAATGGTGCTTGTTTTTAAAGAATCATTCTAAAATAAAATTTGTAAATTTCTGCTCTGAGAAGAGAATCAACTTAATTTAACTGATAAAGGCCCCAGTAAGTAAGAAAATTGAATTAAAATAAATTGAGAGCAAAATCAATAACATTGGGGCCAGAGAGATAGCATAATGGATACAGTATTTGCTTTGTATGTAATTAACCTGGGTTCCATCTCCAGTACCACACACTGTTCTCATACCTCCTTGAACTGAGTGCAGAGCCAGGAACAAGTGAGGAGGGGGACAGACTTGGGATAGGACAGGAGACACAAAGCAACAAAAAAAAAAAAAGTAGAGAAAAATTCCAAAACTAAAAGAGTAAATTTTTGTTGTTGTTGTTGTTGTTAGTTTTGTAGCACGAACTGGCACTCTGGAGCTATTTCCAAGCCTTTGTTTGGAGAGTCACTTCATAGTTCTCAGAGAACCTTGTGCTAGAGATCCAACCTAAGTCTCCATTATGTAAAGTTTTCACTTAACACATACTCTCTTCCACATCCCCAGCTTTTCTTTTAAATGTCAGTACAATGAATCTTTGATAAGACTGAAGAGTAAAAGAAATGTCAAGTTATCAGTATCAGAAATGAAACAAGGATCTTATTAAAGACCTCCACGCATACAGAATATATAGAAAGATCACAAGGAACTACTATGAATATAAATTAATAAAAGGAGATGAAGTGAACCCATTTATTGGAAGTGATTAACTACAAAAATGTATGCAAAATAGAAAACCTGAAGAGTTCCAGAATTTTTGGACAGTCAGATGTTTTTATATACACAATTTAGACCTGAGAAAGAAATGAAAGTTCTGTGATTTCAAGGAGATAAAAAGGAAAAATACGTTCCCATTATCACATTCTCTCCATATTTTGCTTTTTAAGATTTGTACTGTTTCCTACTGAATTTTTTTTTCTTTTTAAAGAATTCTTGAAGTATTTCTTGAAGGTCAAGCTTAGTGGCAATGAATTCCTTTAATTGTAACTGTCATTTTCTGAAAAGCTCTTTTCTGCTTTCAAATCTAAGTGATAACCTAGTTGGGCGGCATGTTCTTGGTTGAAGGTCTTAACTTCTACACTCTGTACATCATGCTATTCTTTTTTAGCTCATCATAGAGTTGCTATGAAGAATTCTGGTAGTTTTGTGTGTGTTATTTTGTTCGTTTGATTTTGGGCCACAGCTGATGGGGTTTAGGGACTACTCCTGGTTTACATTGGCAGGGACTATGTGGATACAGGGGATCAAACCTGGGTTGGCCCTGTGCAAGGCAATACTTTTATCTCTACGGTCCTACTCTTGTAATCTTAAAGGGATTCCCTTATAGATGATGACATTTGCTTTTTTCCTCTACTTTTAGGATTGTTTATTTCTCGTTTTGCTGTATTGTAATGTCATACGTGTATTTCAGTTTATTCTATTTGGAACTCTGAATTTCTAAGATCTGGGAAAGGGATATAAGTCTAACTCCTTTCTTAGCTTGGAGAGAAGTTTCTTCTATTTTTGTTTGTATGTTTGTTTGTTTTTGGGTCACACCCGGCAGTGGCAGCGGCGGTCAGGGGTTACTCCTGGCACTCCACTCAAAAATCGCTCCTGACAGACACGGGAGACCATATGGGATGCCAGGATTCGAACCACCGTCCATCCTGAATCAGCTGCGTGCAAGGCAAACGTCCTAATCACTGTGCTAGCTTTCCGACCCTCTCCTATTTTTTTCAAATAAGAATCGTGTCCGTTTCAGCTTCTTTCTGTGAGACCAGCAAGGTAACACAGCAGAGGAACCCCTAGTTTGGTGGTTCTTTGGAAGTCTGCAGAGTGCTTTGGTTTGTAGGATTGTGACTTGTTTATAGCAGTCAAATATGGACTGACTGGGTGGGGTCTACATAACCTTTATGAGTAAAACACTCCCGTTATTTGTCTTTCTGTCCTCATAGCTTATCTGTTACTAGAGGAGGGTGGAGCTCTCCTCAGGGATCTATCTGCCCTTTGGTTGTTAATGTGAAGAATGAGAGAATATGAAGTCCACTATTCAATCAGCAGCAGTCACCAAACTGCTTGCCTGGAACTACTTCCCTTTCCCTCCTGAAGAACCTTCCCCCAGTTTATCTAGCTAGGTATTCTTTTGTTACTTGCTGTGAAAGCTTTGAGTATTGGGTTTTAGATAGATTTTTATGTAGGTGTAGTTTTTCTGTGAAATAAACTGGTAGTACAAATAAACTAGCAGTACTCACATCCTTATCTTAGGTTGTCTTTCCACTGAGAATTTTTAAAAAATATGTCATTCAGTACTTTCAGGACTGGAGATATTTCAGAAGGCTAGATATAGTATGTCCCCTGACCTCTACCAGAAGTAAGTCTTAAGCACTGCTGGGTATGCCCCACAAATGAAAACATTTTGGAGCCACACTGGTATTGCTTGGGGGACCCTTACAGGATGCCAGGAATCAGATCTAGGTCATTCACAAGCAAGGCAACTGTTTTACCCTCTGTACTATATCTCTATAGCCATGATGAAATACTTAGAAGTGTTTAAATTTCTTTGTAGTTTTGGGGGCTACATCTACCAGCTCTTGGGGGTGGGGTTTTGCAGTAGCAGAGATCGAACAAGCTCCTTGTCACATATAAGGCATATGGTCTACCAGTTGAGCACACTTCTGTCCCCTTAAAATTAATGTTTAAAAAAACTAATAGGGGCGGGAGAGATAACATGGAGGTAAGGCATTTGCCTTGCATGCAAAAGGACAGTGGTTCAAATCCCAGCGTCCCATATGGTCCCCTGAGCCTGCTGGGGGCAATTCTGAGCATAGAGCCAGGAGTAACCCCTGAGCACTGCCGGGTGTGTCCCAAAAACCAAACCAAACCAAAACAAAACAACAACAACAACAAAAAACCCGAATAATCTCATGCTTTATAACTGAATCCAAGAGGAGTTAAACATAGGTGAGTTATTCCTATAGATTATGCACAGTGGAGCTAATAAGGGCTGAACTCGGGAGCCCTTGTCAGTTTACAAAGCTGGTTCTCATCTGTGAAATGGGGATAAAATTAGATAAAATATACTAATCTTTAAAAGGTAAGATTATTCTTTGATGTATGCAGCATAATTCATCTACATTTATTCTGCCTTAGAGTAGCATTCAACGTTTATATTTTTTGTATTATCTAGTTGTGAGATTTAATTCCTAAAACTTTGCCATTCTGACTCTATTTTCTTTCTTTCTTTCTTTCTTTCTTTCTTTCTTTCTTTCTTTCTTTCTTTCTTTCTTTCTTTCTTTCTTTCTTTCTTTCTTTCTTTCTTTTTCTTTCTTTCTTCCTTCCTTCCTTCCTTCTCCTTCCTTCCTTCCTCTTCTTCCTTCCTTCCTTCCTTCCTTCCTTCCTTCCTTCCTTCCTTCCTTCCTTCTTCCTTCCTTCCTTCCTTCCTTCCTTCCTTCCTTCCTTCCTTCCTTCCTTCCTTCTTTCTTTCTTTCTTTCTTTCTGGTTTTGGGGTCACACCTGGCAGCCCTCAAGGGTTACTTCTGGCTCTATGCTCAGAAATCGCTCCTGGCAGGCACAGGGGACCATATGGAATGCAAGGATTTGAACCACTGTCTTTCTGCATGAAAGGCAAATGCCTTACCTCCATGCTATCTCTCCAGCCCCGCCATTCTGACTTTAATTGCCACTTCTTAAATTTTCCAGGAATGTCAGCAATTAGTTTTGAATTCCACTTTGAATAATTGGAATGGTTTATAAAGCTTTACAAATAAGATACTTTGGGGCCGGGCGGTGGCGCTGGAGGTAAGGTGCCTGCCTTACCTGCGCTAGCCTAGGAGACGGACCGCGGTTCGATCCCCCGGCGTCCCATATGGTCCCCCAAGCCAGGAGCGACTTCTGAGCGCATAGCCAGGAGTAACCCCTGAGCGTTACCGGGTGTGGCCCAAAAAAAAAAAAACAAATAAGATACTTTGTGATATCTAATAGTTGAGGTTCCTTCAGAGCTCCTACTGTTCTCATATATTGATAGTAAAATTAATAGTTTTCTTTTATACAGACTTCTTTATCAATGTGTTTATTCTTTGCTTTATAGCAAATGCTTGATGCTGTGCCATATTTATTGTTCTGTAGTTTGACTTTTTTCCAAAAAGGTTTTGGGCTACACCAGTAGCAGGAGTTAGGAGAAGGTTGATGTGTGTGGTAGGTAGTTCTGAGGATCCAGTCTCAGCCAAGATCTCCAACTTGTAAAACATGCTCTCAAGCCAGTTAGCTTTCTCTGACCCCTAGTCTGAGTTATATTTCCAGCCTCTAGTCTGACTTTTTTTTTTTTTTTTTTTTTGGTTTATGGGCCACACCTGGTGGTGCTCAGGGGTTACTCCTGGCTTTGCACTCCTTCGGGGGACCAGATGGAATGACAGGGATAGAATCCAGGTCAGCTGCCTCTAAGGCAAATGCTGTACCCATGAATTCTGTCATATATCTGCCACTACTTTAAACTAGTCTTTTGAGGTCAGCAAAATATATATATTTCTTTATATTCCACAGCTCTTTTACTTTTAAAATGTGTCCCTGGGATTGGAGACACAGTTCCCAGGTAGCAAGTAGTGTGCTTGCTTTGCACATCATGTGCTGCAGGGTCAATCCTCAGCATCCCATATGGTCCCTCAAGCATTGCCAGGAGTCTCTGCTGAGTGCAAAGCCAGGAATAACCCCTGAGTATCAGCAGAGGTGACTCCAAAACTTAAAAAATAATTTCCCTTTGCCCTTTGTTGTTGCTGTGATGACAAGGGGTTGCTCTCACACTTTGTTGAGGAACTTGCACACCTATGTTCAAGGAGTCACACTCTACTTGTGCTTATACTTTGCAAACATTCTGCTTGTAGTACTGGTTGTCAAGGGCTGCACTCTTCCATGCTCTTAGTTTTTAGTTGGCAGTTGTGCATTGTATCTGTGGTACTTGCACATACCTGGCTGTAATGTGCTGAAGATTGCATGCTGTATTGCAGTGCAATGATAAGGGATCCCAGAGAGTAATAAACTGGGCTCACTTTGTGAGTGGCGGTCACTGGAGACCAAACTCATGGCATCATTCTATTATTTTTTCCAATTTTATTAGTTAATAAGTTGATGATAATTGAGTTTTGATCATACTATGTTCCAACACCCATCGCTTCAGCAGTGTTATTTTTTTCCCACCAGTTTCCCATGTTATTCCCCCGCCATTCCACTTGTATGCCTACCTGTAGCCTGCCTCGATGACACTTTATTTTTTCTCTCTCACTTCCTGCCCTCCTTTAGATACTGTGGTTTGCACTTCTGTTACTGAAGGTGTGATATGCATATCACTTTACTTCCTTTCAGTTCCACTTCTTGTCCAGAGTGATCATTTACAACTATTTTGTCTTAGTGGTCCTTTCTTTGTCTTAACTGCACTTCTCATCAGATATTTCTATTGTCTTTGGGTCATGGCATCATTCTTTTAATGCAGGTGCATAAGCTATCGAGCCTTCCCTACTTTGCAATAAATCATCTTTATAGAAAGTCAGTCAATAAGTGATCACATTTATGGGACATTAAGAAAAGATAATATGGTATTAATATCCAAAGACAATAGAGACAGGGGCCAGGAGGACCAATACATGGTAGTAAGCTTGCCACAAGTGGCAGGGAAGTGCAATTATGGCAAAGAAGCTACCACTAAGACAGTGATAGTTGAAAATGATCACTCTGGACAAGAACTGGGTGCTGAAAGGAGAAAAAGTGATACACATGATACCCCTTTTAGTAATAGTATTGCAAACCAAAGGATCTAAAAGGGACAAAAAAGGAAGAGAGAAAGAAGAGAAAACTGCCACAGAGTTAGGCAGGGAAGGGCAGGAGGGAAACTGGGGACATTGGTGGTGGGAAATGTGCACTGTGTTATGTGTCATACATTGACTGAAACTGGGTCTTGAACAGCTTTATAACTATCATGATGATTCAATTAAAGAATTTATTAAGAAAAACAAGTAAGCGATCAAACAATTAAGAAGAAAAATGTTTTATTTTATTTATTTTATTTTTTGGATCACATCCAGAGACACTCAGGGATAACTCCAGGCTTTGCTCTCAGAAATTCCTCCTGGCAGGCACGGGGAACTATAGGGTATGCCGGAATTCCAACCACCATCTGTCTTGGATCAGCTGCGTGCAAGGTAGACGCCCTATCGCTGTGCTATCTCTCCAGTCCCAGAAAAATGTTTTATTAGATGAACCTTAGTTTTTTTCTTCCGTTCTAAGTAATACACTATGACATTGTATTACTTAACAAAAGTTCTGTATTTTTTGCTTTATAAGATGCACCTGACCATAAGACGCATATCGTTTCTATTTTTATTATTTATTTTTTAATTTTTATTGTAGTCAAAGTGAATTACAAATCTTTCACAGTAAGGAAGACAAGAAAAAATATTCTAAAGCAAATGGTGCAACGTGAGATACCATTAGGAGATGGTGGCTGGAAACAACCAACATGCGAGGCAGAAGTATATTTACAATACTCTGATCCACAGTTGGTTAAACACATTTACCTAAATTTTTTTTTTTTTTTTGGTTTTTGGGTCACACCCGGCAGTGCTCAGGGGTTACTCCTGGCTGTCTGCTCAGAAATAGCTCCTGGCAGGCACGGGGGACCATATGGGACACCGGGATTCGAACCAACCACCTTTGGTCCTGGATCGGCTGCTTGCAAGGCAAACGCAGCTGTGCTATCTCTCCGGGCCCAACTTTTTTTTTTTTTTTACATCAAAAAATAAAAAAAACATTTTTTAAATACTCAAGCTTCAGCTCCAGGCAGCATTCACTTCATAAGATGTACAGACATTTCCCCCCATCTGTTTGGGGGTGTAGGGAGTATGTGTTTTGTTTGTTTGTTTGTTTTTGTTTTTGTTTTTTGATTTTGGGCCATACCCGGTGGTGCTCAGGGGTTACTCCTGGCTATCTGCTCAGAAATAGCTCCTGGCAGGCACAGGGAACCATATGGGATGCCGGTATTTGAACCAACCACCTTAGGTCCTGGGTCGGCTGCTTGCAAGGCAAACACCACTGTGCTATCTCTCCGGCCCCAGGGAGTGTGTTTTATGGTAGGAAAAATACAGTACATCTTCAGCCCTAAGGATGTTTGGCAAGGTTAAATAGAACCTGGTTTTTAAACTGTGGGTTGAGACTATTACTGTTTTAAAATAAATTACTTTAGTAATTTTATTAGTAAATGTTTGATATGTATACCTTTCTTATATACTTCTATACTTGTAGCTGTGTACAAGTTTCTTAGGTGACAGAAATGTGAGTGGAAAAATGTAGGAAGCCCTGAAATGGAATCATAGATAAACATAAAATATTCTTAATCATATATTATAAATGATTTTTATTGATTAATTATACCAAATGCTTTTGTAATTAAGACTTTAAAAATTTTTTGTAATAAGTTGTTGAGAGAGTGATCTTTTTTTTTGTAAGGTTTTTGAGGGTTTTATTTTGTAAGGCTTGTGATGCTTATAATCTTTCCTAAGCTAAATTAACCTGAGAACAAATTTTACAGAAAATGAAGATTTCAAACTGGCTGCTCTCTTTCATTTCTGATTTCTTTTCCTGTTCTTTGTTTCTGATTTCTCTATAGGAAAATAAATAGGAATACACAGGAAAATACTTGAAAAAACTTTACCAACAAATTAGGACTTTGTCTTTTTCAGGCAAATTTGTATTTTAATAGAGGTTATTCAGATAGATCCAAAATAAATAATGGTGGGATTTCAAATCAGGTCATATTATCTATTAACTGACTTGGCTCAAGTTTCTATGTCATAAAAATATTTTGTTTGTAGATGACTTCTTTTGAAAAAGCCATTTCAATGTGTTCAAGGGGAACAAAAGAAAAAGTTACTAGAATATTGAAGTGGCAGGTAGAAGTTTTGTAAGGAAAACATTTGACTTGAATGTAAGTTTGTATTTTAGAAAATTGGGTTAGATTATGTTGTTTTGATTTTGTTTTTTGTATGCTTTGGCCATGCCTGGTGGTACTCAGGAGCAACAAATGGTTTGGTACTTGAGATTGAATCCAGGCCTCTGTTGATAGTGCATGTACTCCAACCTGTTAACCTTTCTTAAGAATTCTAAAACTCGAATTATCTAGCTCCTCCTCTCAAATAGAGGGGGAAACAAGGGAGGGTACCAGGACCAAACAGATATATGATCACTAATAGTAAGCTAGACAAAGAGGGGACCACCTACTCTAGCAGCGGGGGTGGGGGGTGATGGTGGGGGATATGGGTTGCAGGAAAGGAACGGGGATGGGGGGAGGACAAATCTGGTGATGGGTATTTCCCTGATTCAATATTAATATGTACTTAAAATACTGTGAAAGATATATAAGCCAATATGATTAAAATAAAAAAATAAATAGATTTACATGTTTAAAAAAATAATTTTTAGTAACTCAAAATTTAGTGGAGCGGGATCACAGTTTAGGGTGTCACAATTGTCAGTTCTCTGGGACTGTTCCTGAACTTAGGAGTAACGCTAGTAGTGTTCAAGGGACCATATATGACACACAGTCTTTGAGCCAGGTTTGCAACTACATATAAGGAATGCTTTATATTCTTACATCTCTGGCCCCAGTAACTAAAATTTTTAAATGCTTTTGTTTTTGTTTATGCATCACATAATGCTGGCTCTGTGCTCAGGGCTTGTGGGACTCATATGCAAAGATCTTTCTTCTCTAAAAAGCCTTCATGAGAGTGCTAGACTTTAGATCCTAAATGGGATTTAAGTACAAATGAGACTGGGGGGGGGGTGGGTGATTCAACGAAGAGGCCATATTTGCCCACACACTTGACTACTCAGAGCTTATTTCTGGCTTAGATTGTGTGAACAGGGATCATTGTGTCTAGGAATCAAACTTAAGTTGGTCATATACAAGGCAAGTACCTTATCTACACTGTACAATCTCTCTAGCCCTTAAAATGTCTTATTAAATTTAAGAAATTCAAACCAAAAATAAAACCTACTGCTGTGTGCCTGTTTCATAGTTTAAAACTACATTCTAAAATATTAATTGTTGGGGCCGGTGAGGTGGCGTTAGAGGTAAGGTGTCTGCCTTGCAAGCAAGGCAAGGAAGGATGGCGGTTTGATCCCCCGGTGTCCAATATGGTCCCCCCAAGCCAGGAGCAATATCTGAGCACTTAGCCAGGAGTAAACCCTGAGCATCAAAACGGGATGTGGCGGCTGTGGCCCAAAAAACCAAAAAAGAAAACAAAATTGATTGTTGGTGAGAATATGTTTGTACATATTTGTTACATGCCTCAGCACCACTGTCTCCAAGACCCTCCACCTATCATGCTCTATTAATCTCATTTTTGTAATGCAAGATTTTATCTTATAGTTGAGTAATAATTTGTTGTATATGTATAATGAATATATTATATGCCACTTTATCTTTTTTTTTTTTTGGAGAGAGTTGGGCAAAGGAGGGCTCAAACTCAGGAAAATGGAACCAAGGGTTCCCACATACAAAATGTACACTCCAGCCCTTTGAACCATATGTCTGGCTCTATTTTACTTTTTATTTTTTGTTTGTTTGTTTTTTGGGCCACACTGGTATTGTTCAGGGGTTACTCCTGGCTATACTCTCAGAAATCGCTCCTGGCTTGGGGAAACCATGGGACTGGGGTATCAAACTGCAGTCCGTCCTAGGTTAGCGCAGGAAAGGCAGATGCCTTACAACTTGCGCCACCACTCCAGCCCCTGGCTCTAATTTATTTTTTGGAAGTCTTCATTCTCTTTATATATATGTATATATGTATATATACATATATATCTATAAAAACTGAACCTTTTCACATTTTTTCACTTTTTCACTTGATTGTACTTTTTCACATTTCCACTAGCATTAGTTGTTTCCAGACTTTTGATACAAAACATTCAGTACTATATCGGGCGATATCTCATTATGCTTTGCATAAATATAATTACTGATGATAAGTACTTTTTTCATATGCCTATTGGTTATACATCTTCTTTACCCCCTCCTCTTTTGTGCCTAGGTCTTTCGCATGCAATGCATGCACTCCAGCCTTTGAGCCATCAGCCCTAATTTATGAGAGTTGTTGTTGTATGGTCAGTTCATTTTCCACTTTCATCGTGATCTATTTTGTATATTTGGGAACATTATATATTATAACTCTGTTTTTTTCTTTTTTCTGATTTTTTGGTCCATTCCTCACTGAACTCCACACTTACTACTGTGCTTAGGGATCAGTCTGATAGTGTTTAGGCAACCATATGTATTACCAGGGTCCAAACCAGGGTTGACTATGTTCAAGGCCAGAAGAGCCTTACCTATTACTTACACTTTCTCTGGCCTCAGTTTTGTTTTTTTTTCTTGTTTTGTTTTTTTTTTAGTTGAATGTCTTTCAGTTACTCCCTTTTCTCTGCCTTGTTAGCGTGGGATGCCTTGCTTTGGTCTTTTATTCGGAGCTTATGTTTGTTTTATATCTGATATGGCATGGTTTTCAAGCATTACCTAGCTTTGCTCAGGGTCTTCTGATGCATAGTTGAGGGTTGCTTTTGGAGGTGCTCAGGGAATAATCATGTCTGCTACATGTATGCTAACTCTTTGAACTATCTTCATGTCTCCTTAATGGATCTTGTTTGTTTGTTGTTGTTTTTTTTTTGGGGGGGGTCACACCTGGCAGCGCTCGGGGGTCACTCCTGGCTCCAGGCTCAGAAATTGCTCCTGGAAGACACGGCACGGGGGGGACCATATGGGATGCCAGGATTCGAACCACCATTCTTCTGCATGAAAGGCAAATGCCTTACCTCCATGCTATCTCTCCGGCCCAGTCCACCCACTCTTTAAGAGATTTTTTTTTGAGTTTATACTATTTACTTTTAGGATAATTATTGATATATGGGGCTTACTGCCATTCTGGCCCCCATCCATAGGCACACCTCATACTATATTTCTAAATTGTTTCCTATTTGTTTCTAAATGCCTTTTCATTTGAATGGTTTTCTTAATTTCATCATTTTAAATTATGGACATTTTTGCCCTACATTTTTGTTCTGTGGTTATTCTGGGTATTTTATCATATTTATGTATCCGAAATCATTTGACTAAACTGATTTTGTTCTTTTCCTTTTTTCTCTTGTTGTTACTTCTTTATTATTGCTTTTATTTCTTTTACAGTATTACTATTTATTTTCTTGCTCAAGAATTGGTCTTTTTTTTTTAATGAAATGACACCTTATTTATTTATTTATTTATTTATTTGTTTATTTATTTATTTTGGTTTTTGGACCAAACCTGGCAGTGCTCAGGGGTTACTTCTGGCATTCTGCTCAGAAATCGCTCCTGGTAGGCACGGGGACCAGATGGGATGCCAGGATTCGAACCACTGTTGGTCCTGGGTCCGCCGCTTGCAACGCAAATGCCCTACCGCTGTGCTATCTCTCCAACCCCAAGAATTTGTCTTTTTAATTTCTTTCTTTCTTGTAGAAAATGTCTTTCAACATTTCTTGTTGATACATCACGGTGATAGTAAAGTGTTACTTTT
This sequence comes from Suncus etruscus, assembly GCF_024139225.1. NCBI lineage: Eukaryota > Metazoa > Chordata > Mammalia > Eulipotyphla > Soricidae > Suncus > Suncus etruscus. Next base: position 124,107,683 of record NC_064849.1, read on the forward strand.
GTTTGTCTGAAGAAAATGTATGTTTTCTGTCATAATTGAGTGACAGTTTTACTGGGTAAAGTATTGAACTGGCAAAATCTTTGGTTTTATGAATGTGTTTTTGTTTTGCTTTGTGGTAGTGGTGTGTTCCCAAATGTTGCTTAGAGAAGCTGCGTGGGTCCAACAATGCAAGGCCTTCCAGAGCCACCAGCCACCCTTGTGATATTGTAGGACTATGTGATGCCAGGAATTACAACCAGGCTTTTATATGCCAGGCTGGCCTTTGAGCTATCTTCCTGAAATCTAGCCAGCAGTTTTTGACTTTTAGTAACACAATTTTGTCATCCCATTTTCTTCAAGCCTGTAGGACTTCTAAGAAGTCTAATGCAAGCCTGATGAGGTGCCTTTGTATGTTGCAGTTCTCAATATTTTTTGTTTCAACTTGATAATGTAACATGGCTATATATTTCTATAGATTGTTTTAAAGTTAAAAAATAGACTGTTCTTAGATTTAAGATGTTTTCATTTTAACAGTCTCGTTTTGTTCCTTCTCCTTTATCTTCTAGCACTCCCCTAACTCTTTTTAGTGTTTACCCTTATATAATTTTTAAATTAATATCTTCATTTAAACACCTTGATTACAAATATGATTGTAATTGGATTTCAGTCATGTAAAGAACACCGCCTTCACCAGTGCAACATTCCCACCACCAATGTCCCAAATATCCTTCCTTCCCACCCCACCCCCACCTGTACTCGAGACAGGCTTTTCCACTTCCCTCATTCATTCGCATTGTTATGATAGTTCTCAGTGTAGTTATTTCTATAACTGCACTCACCACTCTTTGTGGTGAGCTTCATATCGTGAGCTTTCCTTTCTTTGTCTGAGGATTATTATAAAAATGTCTTTTACATATTTTTTTCTTAAAACCCATAGATGAATGAGACTATTCTGCATCTATCTTTCTTCCTCTGACTTATTTCACTCAGCATAATAGATTCCATATACATCCATGTATAGGAAAATTTCATGACTTCATCTCTCCTGAGGCTGCATAATATTCCATTGTGTATATGTACCATAGTTTTTTTAGCCATTCATCTGCTGAAGGGCATCTTGGTTGTTTCCTGAGTCTGGCTATTGTAAATATCGCTGCAATGAATATAGGTGTGAGGAAGGGATTTTTGTATTGTATTTTTGTGTTCCTAGGGTATATCCCTAGGAGTGGTATAGCTGGATCGTATGGGCGCTCAATTTTCCAGGTTTTGGAGGAATCTCCGTATCGCTTTTGATAAAGGTTGGACTAGACGGCATTCCCACCAGCATTGAATAAGAGTTCCTTTCTCTCCACATCCCTGCCAGCACTGCTTGCTTTTCATTCTTTGTGATGTGCGCCAATCTCTGTGGCGTGAGATGGTATCTCATAGTTGTTTTGATTTGCATCTCCTTGATTATTAGTGATGTGGATCATTTTTTCATGTGTCTTTTGGCCATTTGTATTTCTTCTTTATCAAAGTGTCTGTTCATTTATTCCCCCCTTTTTTTGATGGGATTAGATTTTTTTTTTTTTAAATTCTGTCAGTGGCTTGTATATTTTGGATATTAGCCTCTTCTCTGATGGGTATTGGGTGAATAGTTTCTCCCACTCAGTGGGTGGCTCTTGTATCCTGGGCACTGTTTCCTTTGAGGTACAGAAGCTTCTTAGCTTAATATATTCCCATCTGTTTATCTCTGCTTCCACTTGTTTGGAGAGTGCTGTTTCCTCCTTTAAAATGCCTTTAGTCTCAATGTCATGGAGTGTTTTACCTACATGTTGTTCTATATACCTTACGGTTTCAGGTCTGATATCAAGGTCTTTAATCCATTTGGATTTTACTTTCGTACATGATGTTAGCTGGGAGTCTAGATTAATTCTTTTGCAAGTGGCTAACCAGTTATGCCAACAGCACTTGTTGAAGAGGCTTTCCCTGCTCTATTTAGGATTTCCTGCTCCTTTATCAAAGATTAGGTGATTGTATGTCTGGGGAACATTCTCTGAGTACTCAAGCCTATTCCACTGATCTGAGGATCTGTCTTTATTCCAATACTATGGTGTTTTGATAACTATTGCTTTGTAATACAGCTTAAAGTTGGGGGAAAGTAATGCCTCCCATATTTCTTTTCCCAAGGATTGCTTTAGTTATTCAAGGGTGTAATTTTTTCTTGTTTCTCATCTTCCATTTGAGTTATTCCTGATTTTATATTCAATTTTTGACATTCTTTTCTCTTTGAAATTGAGTCTACCTGGTATACTTGACACATTAGATTGACTTTCCTTCAATGTGATATTCTTACTGAACATGTTTTTGGGATTTGGGAGGGTGGGTAAAGGAGAAACTTCTCGTGGTACCTGGGATGCAGAGATCAAACCTGGGTTATCTTCATGCAAGGCAACTTTTCTACCTTCATCCACGGCAAGTACTTCTCCTTGAAGTACTATTTCTTTAACTCCTTAAATTTGTATACCTTTTTTTAGTTTTTAATACTCATGCTTGTTGACAGAATAAATAGGATGTTTGTTGCATACAAGATGTTATTTTCACTTTGACCTGTACCTGATAAGGAGACCAAATATTCTCTCAGAACCACTGGTTTGTTATCTATTCAAACTTGTTCCTTGGGAAGCTCAAAAATAAGTATTTGGGGATTGGAAATGGTAGTGTAGTGGGTAAGGTGCTTGCATTGCATGCAGCTGATCCAGGTTCTGTCCTGAGCACAGCAAGGTATGCCCTACACCTCAAAAAAAAAAATTGGAGGGGTGGACTGGAGCGATAGCACAGCAGTAGGGTGTTTGCCTTGCACGTGGCTGATCCAGTACAGAGCCGGGTTTGATCCTTGGCATCCCATGTGATCCTCCAAGCCTGCCAGGAGTGATTTTTGAATGCAGAGTCAGGTGTAACCCCTGAGCACCACTGGTGTGTGGCCCCAAAACCAAAAAAAAAAAATGGGTTTCTTCATCACCCTGAACTCTGGAAAGGAGGACTAGAATCTGATTAGCAATTAACTGCATTTGCTTCATAAATCAGAAAAACTATTAAATGTCTTGGGAGACTAGAACCTATTTATTTGAAAAGAACATTATTTCTTAGTAAGTTCAAATAAATGGGATTTTAATGGTAAGAGGTATAAATCAAGTCCTCGAGAAAAGTTTCCAGGAAACATTGATGAGAAAAAAGTATTCTGGCAGATGTTGAACAAAATGGTGCTATTAGCTTTGAAGTATGTTAGTTTCACTTACAACTGTTGCCCTTACCAAGAACCTACTGTTTGGTTTTTTTTTTTTTTTTATTTTTATCTTAGTCTCCATAGAGACTCAAAAATTGCCAGTGTTGATTATATTTCAGGTTGTCACACCAGATAATGGGAAAAGTTTTCAATTAGCAATAGTTGCACCTCCAATGCTACCACTGTGCAAAGCTGGTATACTTGTTATACCGGCTCCTGTATTTATTATTGATATGGATAGGTGCTCTTATGGTTTACAGCTATAATGAGTATGATCAACTTCTAAGGAGGTTTAGAAATTAGAAAATTTGTGTACATTTGTTTATACTGGTAAATTTGTGTGTAGTTTTTTTGAGATGTTCCTATACCAACTTAAAAGTTATCAAATTTGTGTTCATTTGTTAATACTGGTAATTTTGTGAGAATTTATGTTTTGATATAAACTATAAGAGATAACGGCATAAACATCTATTTCAAATTTTTTCTATATCCATAGAATGTTGGCTCAATTAAGAAACATCAGAGAGACAAATTCAACCTAGTGGTAAGTAATTCATTTATTTCATTGAAAGTGTTTGGCATATTGTTCTGTCTTTTCTTTTAGTTGGCTTCTCTTTCTCCATTTGATATCTTTTTGTTTACCATGTAGTCTGATTTATGAAGAGTCTGTTAATGTTCCCCTGACATTCTAATTAGTACTGCTTATATTATCACTTCATGTTCAGGGCATGTTAATAAGCTTTCTGTCTTTTATTTACTTTCTTGTAAATGATCTTTTTGAATATTGTTACTCTTTGATATGGTACTTCCTTTTTCTGTCTTTACTAATCAAGACCCCCCTCTTTTTAAATCAATTAATAGTTTTTAATTATTGTTTTTTGCTTGTTGGGGTCCACACCTAGGGAGTGTGGACTCTTTATTTTGTGTAGTACCCACTTGTGTTTATTGAGTATTTAAATTGTTTTGATATATCCAAGAAATTAGGTGTTTTTTTTAAGTTTAGTTTTATTTTCTTGAAACCATTGTGATATACAAATCTCTTCATAGTTGGGTTGAAGAGGCAATGAATTAGGGCCAGTCCTACCACGAGTCCTGACCTCCCTTCACAATGTTCCCAGAATGTATCTCAATAACTGCCATATTAGGCAGACAGATAAGAAATTCTCTTTGTTATTTTATTCCACAGTCATTATCAATTTGAATTTTTAACCTTTCCAATAAGAATTTTGTGTTCACTTTGAAATTCTATTTCTTTTCTTATAATGGTAACAAAGCTGCTTATAATTAGTACAATACATACACTTTCATAAAAAGCATCAGTAATTTTTAATGTATAAATAAGAGTTTTTATTAAAGCTTATGCCATTTATGCAACTATAATCTGAAAGATGAGTCACTTCTTTTACCTGCTTTATTGACTTATTATTTTACAATATTACAGAATTTCAGGGGGATGGTTAACAGCTCTAAATATGTATAGGATTCATCATCCTACCATTAAAATTATTCAGTAAAAATTTTAAGGTACTATATTTTTGACAAAGACTTTGATGGAAAGATTTGATATTTTACATATAGTGTAGGGAAGGGAAAAAATCTCCTCTAATCCCACTTAGAACCTGTCTAAATTTGAAATTATAAGAAAAATATATACATTTATTCACAGTAATTTTTCATTTAATATGGAATAGCCTTCATAAGGCAATGACTCAACTTCACATTTTTGTTAGATTTTGTTTTTGTTTTGGAGAGGAGGGTTTATAACCGGCAGTGCTCAGGGGTTACTTATGGATACACCATAATCAATCCTGGTGGTGCTTAGGGAATGTAGGAGTTTGAACTTAGGTTGATCACATACAAGGCAAGTGTTTTACGTGCTGTACTATCTCTCTGGCCCCAAAACCCTTGTATTTTTATGTTGATAAAGAGAGGACGTTGATCTAGAAAATAGGTCAAATAATAAATTTTGATAGTTTTGATATTGAAAGAGGTAAAAGAAATTGGAATTTTAGCAATGCCCATTCATTGGATTCTTTTCTTTTGACTTCAAAAACCTGTTTTCTCTAAGTATAGAGAAGGTGGGGACTTCTCAGTTGAGGGGTTTACAACTTGTCACAATTTTCAAACTTTTAGTTTAAAAATTATGATAGTTACCTTTATCTACAGGAAATATGCTCCTAGATGCCAATTATGTTTTGTTGAATTCAAATATATTCTGAAGACAATATATTATGGTGATTATAATACTCAGAATGGGTGATCAGGAAAACTGTAGAGACAGGAAGTAAAAGAAATGAATATCATGTATAACTTCTTAGTACTAGCCTAAAGTAGTTCCTGAACACCACCAGTTATGTCTCCAAAACCAAAACCTAAAAACCAAACACAAACATACATTCAGGGTAGAGGAGATTGTGTGGGGCAAAGGTACTTACATGACCCTAGTACTGGGTTTATTAATCCCTGATAACAATATGCTTCACCAGGGATAGCCCTGGAGACCCCAGAGCACCACTGTGGATATCCCTTGGGCCTTGAAACATCTGGCCTGGTTAGCTAAGTATTGCTTGAGAATGGCCTTTGGACCCCTGGGCATATCCCCCACCAAATGTGTGTGTGTGTGTATGTGTGTGTGTATGCATGCTTGAGAATGGCCCTTGGACCCCTGTGCATGTCCCCCAACAGGTGTGTGTATGTATGTGTGGTGCGTGCCTGTGTGCGTGCATGTGTGTGTGTGTGTGTGTGTGTGTGTGTGTGTGTGTGTGTGTGTGTGTGTGTGTGTGTGTAATAGAGGCCAGAGCAATAGTAGTGACCTTTATCTGCAGGGAATATGTATCAAGATGCCCTGTGGATGGCAGGGACTGAGGAAAGTGCTAAAATCTAAATACAGTGTGATTCTCCCCACAGTCACATACCTATGATCTCTATTTTATTTGGGTTTTTGTTTGTTTGTTTTGGGTCACAAACCAGCAGTGCTCAGGGTCACTCCTGGCTCTGCACTGAGGTATATTACTCCTGGCTGTGTTGGAGGGAATCACATGGGATACAGGGATTGAACCAAACACAGGCAAGACAATTGCCTTACCAAGTACTTTCTCTGTGATCCCTGATCATATCTTTTGGTTTTTTAGAGAGTGCTGTACCGAGCATTGGTGGAGGCAATGGCTGGGAGATTGCTCTCAGCATTAGCCAGGATCTGCTGCAATACAGCTCCAAACTTTAGTTTTTAAATTAGGTACAGATTACGCATTAGGAAGGTATTTTTTTTTTGTATGTGGGAGGTCTGAGTTGGATCATACACACACATATATACATACACATATAATGCAGTATACTATAATAGAAGTTAGATGTGTATTTTTTGTGTGTACAAAACATCTTACTGTAGTACATATTAATAGATCTTTGTAGATAAATGAATTTGTAGAAAGGGAAGTCACTGATCAAGGGGAATTTACTGTATTCTGTGTTCCTTCAGTGTTATAAATTGATGTAGTGTTTTCTGAATCCCACCAGTAATTTTTTTATAAATTATGAAAATGTAGTAAGGTCTTTTGATGTTTATATCATTATTTTGAGTAGTATATTGTATACAGTATGTTTCCTTGTAGGAAAACAAGGGTAATGGCACATTTTTAAGAGAGTTTCAGGATAGTCAGAACAATTGTATAATTTAACTCAATAATTTAGAGGTTAAGTATGGTAGAACTCATGCCTTCTACTTGTGAGTCCTATGTTAGATCCTAGTACTAAAATATTAAAAAAAAAAAGGTAGGTACATTGTGATCAAGTAATAATAGTAAGTTTTTATACAAAAGACTGTTGGAATAGGGAGATTGTGAAGGAGTTAAGACACTGTAACCCACTCCACCCCACTCCTTATCCCCACAAAATTGAAAGATAAATATCCTTTTGTTTTTGCTTTATGACTAGGTCTCATATAAATTTAGATAAGAATTTAGAGTTTAGAACAATAGTCCCTTTTAGAAGCACATTCGAGTCATATAAAAGAAAATAAGTATGAGAATTCTTATTTTAAGGTCATTTTGTTCATAAATAGATTATTATTGTTATTATTATTATTTGTTTTGTTTTGTTTTGGGGCCACACCTGGCAATTATCAAGAGTTACCCCTGACTCTGTGTTCAGGAATTACTTTTGGGTGGTGCTCAGGGCAACTTATGGAATGCTGGATCACGTGCAAGGCATAATATACAATTGCTCCATCCCCTAGATTTTTTCCTTAATATATTATTAATACAGCTTTGAAATTTAATTTTATTGCTGAGTTTTGTTTTATTTTTATTTAGTATCTTACATTTTGTACAGAGGCTTTGTTTGACTTATTTCAAGTTAATGTTGCTCCTGGTAAATAATTTTAACCTAGAATAACTTTGATTGGGGCCGGGCGGTGGCGCTAGAGGTAAGGTGCCTGCCTTGCCAGCGCTAGCCTTGGACGGACCGCGGTTCGATCCCCCGGTGTCCCATATGGTCCCCCAAGCCAGGAGCGACTTCTGAGCGCATAGCCAGGAGTAACCCCTGAGCATCACTGGGTGTGGCCCAAAAACCAAAAAAAAAAAAAAAAAAAAAGAATAACTTTGATTGATTTTATTCTTAAAATTTCTCAAGTCACTCAGAACATTCTGCTTTTGTGAATGTACACGTACTGCTTGCTCCTACAACTCCATAAATTATGGTTAGAATCAAAATGGACACTTTTTGCATGTTAAGTTAAAAAACAAAAATACCACAAACCTATATAATCTTAAAAAATTTTACCCTCGTAGTCACAAAATATTAGTAACATTATCATTCCTTTATTATTGAAGTAAGCTTTTATTTATTTTTTTTTGATGGAGGATTTTAGCCTATACCAAGTGGTGCTTCAGTTTCTATGCTGAGGGTTACTCCTAATGGTGTTGTGGGGACCATGGGTGGTATAAGGATCTTACCGTATGTAAAATGTTAAGTCCTGTACTGCCTCATTAGCCCTTGAAGTAATCTTAAAAAATCAGCAACTAAACATATTATAATGAGTTAAACCTCCTAAGTATCTATATAACTTTTTAAAAATAAAGTACTATTTTAGGGGCCAGAGCAATAGTAATATTTTAAAATTGGGGCATCATGATATATGTTATAAGCATAAATAGTAATGTCTTTAGTATGCAGTATACTGTGTCATACCCTCTCAGCAGCTCTCCGCTATTGCTAGCTATTTTTTGCCCATCCCATCCCCTTTATTCTCAGTAAAGACAGCCTAGTTCATTTACTTTGAATTAATGAAGTCTGTATTAAAACAAATTTATTCTTTATTTTATAATCTTAAATGTAAGACCAATAAAAATAGGTTTTTGTAAATACTAGTATTTTATTGAAACAAAACTAACAACAGAATTGGAATTTTGATGTTGAAGAGTCTTGGAAAGGTTAAAAGGTGATTAGTGATTAATTAGGAAGATAGGAAAATTATTTTATATTCCCATTTCTGACTCAAAACTGCATGCAGACAGCTTCTTAAATAAATTATGAGTCAGAAATTAAAGAATTATCTTTGTTTTTATAGAGCTTTTCTTACTGAGGAGAATCTCAAACAGCATAATTCTTGAAAAGATGTTCATAAAAATGGTTACCTAAAATGCAGAAGTGTTTGAAGTTAGTAGTTGGAAATTCAGAATATGTAAAATTTGCAAACAGCAATATCAAAATTTTTTTCTTTGTTTATGTGAAACATGAACCTGTTTGTAGTATATACACTGTGATAAGTTGCAATAATTTGTATTTTGCGATTGTGGCTGTTATAACTAAATTTATTTTTTTTATTATTAGCTTCTGAAGATGACTACAAAACGAAGTCTGTTTGTGCGGTTGGTGCCATGTCGCTGTCTACGAGGCGAAGAGGAGACTGTCACTACTCTTGATTATTCTCACTGCAGTTTGGAGCAGGTTCCCAAAGAGATTTTTACTTTTGAAAAAACATTGGAGGAGCTCTATTTAGACGCTAATCAGATTGAAGAACTTCCAAAGGTGTGTCTTTCCAGAGTTGCCTTTGATTTGTTATCAGAATGACTTATCTTCTCACTATGATTGTGAAAGCTACACCTGGGAGCCAAACCACATACCCCTAGTGGGTCTGTTAAATGTGGAAGTGGGGGTCTAGCTGCATCACTGAGGATAGGGTTCACCCTCCACTAAACTATCACTCTACATTTTCCTGACTGTTGTGCCTTTGACATAGAAATAATTATATTTTTAACGTTGTTATAATGATGCAGATATTTTAATTTTATCATAAGGTATGTGACACCAGCCAAACATGTTCTTTCGGCACTGCTTGAATTGAAGCTAAAGCCTTGAGCATACAAGGCATGCAGTCTATCTCTGAGACACACCCCTCTGGCCTCCAGTTTTTAATTTGCAATGTGTGTGTGTGAGGGGAGAGGATGTGCAAGGTGATACACACCTAACAGTGCTCAGGGGCTTTGAGGTCATAAAAGGGATTAGAGATACCATGTCAGAGAGAGAACCTTGGGGCTTCTATATGCCAAGCATGTGCTTAGTCTGTTAAACTATCTTTCTGGCCCCCCCCTCAAGCATATTTTAAAAAGTAATACATTAATTTATTGTTGAAAGGGTATTAAAAAATATAACAAGCTAAGAATGAACAGACTTTTTTGGGGGGAGGGGAGACACTCCTGTGGTGCTTAGGGGTTATTCCTGACTCAAAAATTAGTCCTGACAGGTTTAGGGGATCAAATGGGATACTGGAAATCAAAACCAGGTTGGCCGCCTTCAAGGCCCTACCCACTGTGCTATCACTCTAGCCCCAGAGGCAGATCTTTCTTATTCTTGGAGAGAGAAATCACCATGAGTGATTGCCATACTCAGTGGCAAAGTAGTGCTGAGTTTATTTTGTCTTTTAAAGAAACTCCTTGATGTCCTTGCTTTTAAAGCTAGTTTAAGGCTATGAATGAATTCCCTAAGTTGTTGCCTGTCTATGAGCTCTGTGTTGCTCCTTCAAATCCGACTCTTGCTGAATAGAGTAGTCCAGTGAAGTGTTCGTTTCATTGAGGGTTTTCTTGTGGGGAGGGGAGACTTATATCCACCACCCTTTAAAGGCAATTTTTTGGGGGGGCTTTTTGGGTCACACCTGGCCGTGCTCAGGGGTTACTACTGGCTCGTGCTCAGAAATCATTCCTGGCAGGCACAGGGGACCTTATGGGATGCTGGGATTCGAACCACTGTGCTATCTCTCCAGCCCCTAAAGACAATTTTTAAAATAGAATTTTAACCTATATTTCTTTTCTGGGGGGAGGGGCACACCCAGTGACGCTCAGGGGTTACTCCTGGCTATGCGCTCAGAAGTCGCTCCTGGCTTGGGGGACCATATGGGACGCTGGGGGATCAAACCGTGGTCCGTCCTAGGCTAGCGCTGGCAAGGCAGACACCTTACCTCTAGCGCCACCGCGCCGGCCCCTTAATCTTTATTTCTTCAAATTAATTGTTAGAATGTTTGTGCAGTGGACAGAGACATTGCTCTGATCTGAGCCTAGGTTTGTTCACCAGCATTTCATGTGTAGAAAGTGCAGCCTCCTGAGCACCAAGCTAGAAGTTATCTCTCCCACAAATTGGAAACTAAAATTTGGGGACTGGGGTGTCACATTCAATGAAACTCAGTACTTATTCCTGTTTCTGGACTCAGGGATCATGCCTAGGCTTAGGGAACTATATGAAATGCTAAAGGATTGAACTCTAGTTTGTCACTTTCAAGGCAAGCACCCTACCCATTCTACTATCATTCTGGCCTGCAAATTAAAATTACTGCTTCTATTTTTCTTTATCTACTTTTCATCACATGTTGATTTACATTGTAGTTGAGGATGATTTATCTTTTTAATTACCACATGTAATTTTGTTATTAGGTAGCTATCCGTTTGCCTTATTTCATTTGATGGAGAATGTTTTTTTATTATCTGAAGTAACTCACATCACTGGCTGCTTTGCTAAGATTTTCCATTAACTACTTTCCCCCCTTAAATCTCAGTTTTTACTTAATTTTATATGTGTTGTAGAAAATGTGCAATTGCTTTAATCCTTTGCTTTACCACCAAGCAACAGTTTCAAACTTTGGTGGCAGCTGTTTGGTACACAAAAAATTTTATTTGAAGCATGTGAAATATCTATGACATGAATTATAACATGGATCAGAAGATTTTAAATATAGGATGCCACTTAAATTATAAATTTCAAATATGGAGTTTTTATCCCTCACCCAGAACCCCAAACTTTGAGATTATGACAGTTACCATATTGTATATGGGAATTAAACACAGGATCTCACTTTTGTTCCAGATAATAGTAAACCACTGAAGCATAATCTGACCTGTCTTGTTTGGGATCTTTAGTATAAGAGCTGTTGGGATCACCCTTTGCTTTCAATCAACATTGGTATTTAAACTCACATTCCTACACTTGCTGGACAAGTACTTTTTTAGGAGGGAGGGGAGCATTGGTCCACAACTGTTTAGGATTTACTCCTGGCTCTGTTCTCTGATCACTCCTGGTGGACTTGGAGGACCATATTGGACTCTGGGGTGCTAGAGATCTGACAAGGGTTGGCTGCGAGCAAGGCAGGACCTGCTGTACTGTGGCTTAAGTATTGGTGGAAAAGTACTTTAAGCCACCTAGTATAGTATAACCGATTCAGTTTTAATAACACTAATATTAGAATAATAATAAAATTATTTAAGGAAACTTAATAAAAATCCTTTCCTGTTCTTCTTTCCCCAATAGCAACTTTTTAACTGTCAGTCTCTACACAAACTGAGTTTGGCAGATAATGATTTAACGACATTACCAGCATCTATTGCAAATCTCATTAATCTCAGGGAACTGGATGTCAGCAAGAATGGTAAGAATTATTTCCTTAACTTTTTTATCTTTTGTGTGTTGGGGATCAGACCTACGGACTCATTCAAATGTGAAATGTGTGCTCCGCTGCTGAACTGTAGTCCCTCTTCTCTCTGACTTTGTTAGGGAATTTGCTAATTGGAAACATGTTATTTTACTAAGATATTGTTGCTTTTTAATCATAAAAATATATGATTAAAAAGCCATGATCTAGAGAAATAGTACAGTGGACAAACTACTTGACTTGCATGCTGCTGATCCAGGTTTTATCCCAGCACCTGACTTGTCCTCCAAGCACCACCAGGATTGACCACTGAGCACTTCTGGATGTGGGCCCTGGGCCCCACAACAAACAAAAACGGCACAAAAAAGTCAAATGATAAAGTATTAGCATTCATATATATAAACTTCAATGAGTGAAAAAATAGTGAGGGCGGTTGGGCTACAACCAGGGTGCTCAGGAGTGATATGATGGTGCTTGGGGAAGGTCATGCATTGCCTGGTATTGAACTGGGTTAGCTGCATTGCAAAGCAAATGCTTTGCTTTGTTTTTAATTTTTTTTCTTTTTTCTTTTTTATTGTGACTGAAGTTCATTACACAAAATTATTTACAGTACATAGTGACAATGAATGAAGGGTGTTTTTAATTTTTTATTTGTTTTGGGCCATACCCAGTGATGCTCAGGGACTACTTCTGGTTCTGTACTCAAGAATTATTCCTAGTGGTACACAGGGGACAACATGAGATACCAGCAATTGAACTTAGGTGTGCTGCTTGCAAAGCAAGCGATTTACCCACTGTGCCATTGCATTGGCCCTGAATAATTATGATATATTAATATGCCAGATAAGGTACTTTTAAAATTTTAAAATATTTGTTGCTTGAGAGTAATCAGGACATATATGGCATACTTACTAGTATTTCAGCATGCTGTTGTTACTTAAAATTATTTCAGAATTTTGCTTTTAAGTTGTCTTGGCTTTTCTTTTTTAATTCAGTTCTTTGAGTTTGTTTTTACAATAGCCAGATTATATGGTTTAGTGATTAAAACAGTTACTTAATACTGAACTATAGAACAGTGGGTAGGGCATGTGCTTTGTAATTGACCCATCCAAACCCTAGCGTCCATTATGGTCCCCCTAGTACTGTCAGGAGTAATTCCTGAGTGTAGAGCCAGGAGTAGGCCCTGAACATTGGCTGTTGTGGACCCCAAACCAAAATACCTCTTCCTCCAAAAAACATTTATTTGGAAATAGAAACTCTACTTTGATGTTGCATCTGTGCTTATTGTTATAATGAAGAGTTAATTTAAATTTTAATGAGGCTCTATATAATATCAATATTACCTTTTCCCTACTTGCTTTATGGAACTGCTAATTACATTATGGTGCAGTTTTATATTAATTGAAGAGTTTTGTATATGTCTATTTAATAAGAAATCCATTTGAGCGCCTGCAGGGATAGTATAGCAGGGTAGAGTATTGCCTTTTAGGCAGCAGACCTGAGTTTTATCCCTGGCACTCCATATGGTTCTTGATACCACTATGAATGATCCATGAGCACAGAGCCAGGAGTATACCCTGAGCACCATTAGGTGTGGTCCACCATCACCCCCCAAAAATAAAGAAAAATTTATTTTGGGGAGTTTAAGTTACACCTGGAAGCTCTGGTGTGGGGTGGGAGGCATGCTGATACAGCATGCTTCACTGGGTGGGTCTGCTCTCAGCTCTGTATTTGGGATTGGTTCTCAGTAGGATTATGAGGTGACAGGGTGAGCTGCATATAAGGCAACTACCTTAATGCTTTACCTCTCTGGTTAAAAATTCTTTAAATTGGGTTGGAGTGATAGTACAGTGGATAGAATGTTTGCCTTGCACACGATCCATGTGAGTTTGATCCTCATTATTCCATATGGTCCCCTGAGCACCACAAGGAGTAATTTCTGAGTGCAGAGTCTGGAGTAACCTCTGAGTGCTTCCAGGGGTGGCCCAAAAACCAAAAGGAAATAAAAGAAGTGAAATGAAATTCTTTAAATCATTTACAGTAAATTAGTGTGTTCATCCAGGAATCTGAATAGGATATACTTTTTATGCCTAATCTAGGCCCTAGAGTGTAAGTTTATTTAAAAGAAATACAAAGTTCACCATACCACTAACCTAAACTAAGCTGTAAGTAGCAGCTGATGTCAGAGCAATTACGTGTTTTGTTGGATTAAAATGATCTGTCTTCATATGAAAACAATATAGTATGGTGATTGGGACACTCAGAATGGTGGATTGGGAAAATTGGTGGAGATGGAACGTAAGAGAAATTAATATCATGTACAGCCTCTTAGTACTGAGCGAATAGTAGTTCCTGACCATCAGTTTATGTCTCCAAAACCAAAAAACCAAACACACACTCAGGGCAAGGGATATAATGTGGGGCAAAGGTATTGCATGCTCCTAGTGCTAGTTAAAGTAATCCCTAGCACAGTATTCTTCACCAGGGATAGCCGTGGAAGCCCCTGAGCACCATTGGGGTTATCCCTTGGGTCCTAGCATTAAAACATATGGTCTGATTAACTGAGAATTGCTTGAAAATGGCAATTGGACCACTTGGACCCCTGTGCATGTATCCCACCAAACAAATAAATACCGTATTTTTTGTACCATAAGACAAGCTTCTCCCTCTGTCCCAAAGATGGGGGAAATGTCTGCATCTTATGGAACGAAAGCTGCCTGGAGCTGAAGCCTGAGTATTTAAAAAAAGTGGTTATTATTTTCTGATGTAAAAAAAAAGTTAGGTAAATGTGTTTAAACAGCTGTAGTTCAGCATATTATAAATATAATTCGGCCTCGAAGGCTGGTTGTTCTCAGCTGCCATCTCCTGACAGTGTCTTGCGTTGCACCATTTGCTTTAGAATATTTTTTTCTTTTTTTTTCCTCATCTACAAACTATGTACGTCTTATGGTCAGATGCGTCTCATAGAGAGAAATAAACAGTATATGAAAGTGAACAATGGGGCCAAAGCAATAATACAGTGGGTAGGGCACTTGCCTTGCACACAACTGATCCAGTTTCGATCCCCGGGTTTGATACCCAGCAGGGTGACCCGACCTTACAAGGAAGAATTCTTGAGTGCAGAGCCAGGAGTAAATCCTGAATATCACCAAGTATTGTCTAAAAATAAAACAAGCAAAATATAAATAAAAATAAGAACTGCCTAGGTGTGGGATATGACTCAGAGATAGCCCATTTGCCCTGATGGGCTCAATTCCCAGGATGTACAAGAAAGAGAGAGGGAGGGAGTGACAGAAGATGAAGAACAGAAAGAACCTGTATTCTTTAGTATATATTAAAACATGTGATAAGATAGACATATTTTAGTATGTTGAATATATGTGATAGTAAAATAAAACTAGTAAAGAGAATTGGTGGCTTAAAAAAGAGACAGTGAACAAAAGATGAAACAGAAAAGGGAGCAGAAATTCTGAAGTGATTGTGTTTGGTTATTACTGTGTCTATTTTCTGTTTAGATTGGTAAAATATGAAGATATACATTACCTATTATGGGTTTTTTTCTTAAATAGGGTCTTTTATTCATTATATATTTGTTTATATTTTAGGAATACAGGAGTTCCCGGAAAATATAAAAAATTGTAAAGTTTTGACAGTTGTGGAGGCCAGTGTAAACCCTATTGCTAAGTAAGTTCTAATTGTTTCTTATGTGAATATAATATCTAAAATATATTGACTTTTAATTTCTACATTTCAATAAATTAATTTTTTACAGATGTCAGATTTAGATTAAGAAGGAACCCTTTAAGTAATCTTTCCAGACCCAAATTATTACCTAGAAAAACTTGAAATCCAAATAGCTGATGCAAGTGTTTTTGTTTAGGTTTTATTATCTGATTTGGTGTTACCTGCACAATTTAATAATGTTTTTATGTACAAATTAAGATTGCAGCACCCTAAAACTTTTGAAAATAATAAGAACTGAAAGGATAGGAAAGTAAAAAATAATAGAAAAATGTGGTTTGGTTGTAGGATATGTCAGGTGTACAATTTTGAAAATATGGAATCATGAAGCAAGAGATGATTAGAGTGAAGCAGAGTTTGAAAGTTAAAACCAACTTTCCTGTATTATAATATTGTGTTTAATGAAATTTTCTAAATACAGTATTGCTTTCTTGCTATTACAGATAAGATAGGGAGAAAGTGAGTAAAAGACTGATGACTTACTGCAAGAAAATACTATACTTCTCAAATGATGTTTTATCTTCATCCTAAATCATTGGTACTAGAATTTATAACAGCAAGTTCTAGATTTATATTTATTTCTTTAGGGGAAAAGGAGACACACCCTTGATGCTCAGGAGCTTCTCCCAGTATGGTACTTTGGAGGCACCATATAATGTAGTATATAACACCTACGACTCTTAGATACAAAAGACCCATCTCTAGGTCTGAAATTTATTTTGTAAGTCGGAGGAAACAGTATATAAAATGAATGCGTGTAGGTTATTATATGACCATAATATGTTACATATTCTTTATAGACTTTAATCTTAATTATTTAGGAGCAAAATTTTGATATTGGAAATAATGCATACTGGGGCTGGAAAGCTTGTCTTATATGTGGCTGACACATGTTTGATCCCTGAAGCCCCAGGTAGTCCTCCAAACCCTGCCACAAGTGATTCCTAAATCCATAGCCAGGAGTAAAGTAATCCCTGAACCAAGGCTAAGTATGACCCAAAACCCAAAATTATTTGGTGTTGAAGTGGGTAGGGTGCTTACCTTGCATGTGGCCAGCCCAAGTTCTATCTTTGGCACCCTATATGATTCCCTGAGCCAGCCAGGAGTGAATCCTGAGTGCAGAAACAGGAATAACCCCTGAGCACCTCTGATTGTGGCCCAGAAACAATCCAAATTAATAATACGTGGGGTGATTTTTGCTCCCCCAGGGTCTTTTATTGGAAAATTGTGACAACTTGGTTTTTACAGCCTATGGTAGTAACATCTAGTGGATAAACAAGTTTGCTATTAAATATCATATATTGTACAAAAAGTGCTCACAACAAAGAATTATTGAGCTCTCAGAGTCAATCATGGATGAAACTGTAGAAATTTTCTTCTAGTTTTTTTTGTGTAGTTGTGTTGTTGAACTCAGCCTTACATATGCAAGATAAGCCAAGTCCTCTACCACTGAACTGCACCCCTTGCCCACCATGCTTCTATTTTTTTGTTATAGTTCTGGTGCTGAGAATCAAGCCCAGGGACTCATGTATGCAAAACAAGTGTTCTTCCACTGAACTATATCACTGGCCTTCATTTTGTCCTTTGGACTTAGTAAAGTGAAGTGTAAAGTTAAAGGAAAAGTATAGTATCTACTGATTGATTAGTTGTATCTTAAATAAATTTTTTGATTAAGGTTTATTCATAGTAGTATTTGTGCAGGTTTTTCTTTTATTGAGATAAATACTGCCTTATTTTCTTTTACAAACAGATGAAGATATAAATATTAAAATAGATGTTAGGAAAAATTATCTCAATTTTTGGGTATTTTTAAAAGTAAACTGGTTGTTATAAGAATGTGTTGGCAGAAGGCTCAACTAGCATGAACCACACAGTCAAGTAAATCCTTAGAAGCTGATTTTAATAATATCATGGAGAGATATAACAATTATTTCAAATTGACCATGGTTGAATTAAGTTTTGATAATTCCATTTGCCTTCGTGTTGTACCAAACAATATGAAGTAAATTAATTTGTGCCTGCAAGAAGGTAGGCTATGGTAGTGGTTGGGAAATTGAGAGACAAGAATATGTGTTGTTAACACTCAATTTTAGTAAGATGAATTCTGTATATGAATTAATTTAAATTCTTGTATGTTTTTATATAGGCTTCCTGATGGATTTTCTCAGCTTTTAAATCTAACCCAGTTGTATCTGAATGATGCTTTCCTTGAGTTCTTGCCAGCTAATTTTGGCAGGTAAATTATAGTTTATAGCTTTTCAAGTTTATAAAACTCTAGGTTGCTTTAGCAGTACTATTAATTACAGCTGCATGGCTCTTGTAATTATTTCTAAGCATTATAGTTTTATAGTATCTGAATTTTGTTATTTTGACTTTGATTTTGTTTTCCCAAATAAATATTATTGAAAATATAAGAGAAGTAATTAAATCTTGAATTGATTTTTAAGATATATTCAAATAGTTTAAGTGGTAATAATATCAAGATATTTTAGATATGGGATGCTTTGTTTTTAATACTTCTCTCATTTTAAACTATGGGTCTGTCTCTACTATAATTCATGAAGTCTTGAGAAAAGAGTTTGTTTCTCACTTATGTGCCACCTGTCCCTATGTCGAACACAGAGAAATCATTGTCATACTATATTCTTGGCTAATTATTTTTGCATTTTTGGGTCATACCTGGGCCATACTATTCTCAGCTCTGTGCTCAGAGTTACTCCTAGTAGTGCTTAGGGAACATGTTCTGGGATGGAATTTAATATGCAAAACAGATGCTTGATCCTTTGAGCTATCTCTCTAGCCCAGTCTTTGAATAATTTTTAATTGTAGAATGAATTTATGAACAGTAGGTACAAATCTATTATTGTCTTTAATTACTAGAGAAAGTACTAACTATATGTTATAGTTTAATTAGTACTTCTCAGATTTCTTTCTATATCTGGCATTTGTACCATTTTATTTTAACTGAAATTCATTGACACTTAACATTTAGGGTGTACAGCACCTTTTTTTTTGTTTGTTTTTTGTTTTGGGGTCACTCTCAGTGGCGCTCAGGGGTTACTCCTGCCTCTGCGCTCAGAAGTTGCCCCTGGCAGTCTCTGGGGACCATATAGGATGCCGGGAATCGAACCAGGGTCGGTTTCAGGTTGGCCACATTTGAGGCAAACACCCTACTGCTGTGCTATTGTTTCGGCCCCCACTTAACATTTAAGGTACACAGCACATTTATTAGCTACATGTTCGAATTTGATTTGCAGTTGTGGTGTTAAAATATTTGTGCACTACTTCTTTTTTTCAATTTCCCCAATTTTATTTCTTTAAGTGCCAGAGAGGATTTCTTTATTTTCATACCCGCATATTTCCTTATTTTTTTCTTCCTCTCAGAGATGAACTGAGAATTGAATTATTCTTTCATGTACTAATGACCTAATTTTGAGAGATATATTTAGAAGTTTATAGGAAATGTTCTGGAATTGATATTTAGATGTCAATCATTTGCATCTTATATCTACAAGTGTTTATCTCTTTAATTTTGAAGAACGCATTGTTTTTCTCCTTTTTTGTGTGTGTAATTTTTAATGTAATCTACTTTCACAATTGTATGTTAGTTGCTTTGAAACTTGAATATTGAATTTTATAAAGTATTTATCATATCACTTGATTTATTTTCTTGTTTCTAGGTTAACTAAACTCCAGATATTAGAACTTAGAGAAAACCAGTTAAAAATGTTGCCAAAGTAAGTTCTAAATTTAACTTTAGTTTAATTTTTTTTAGTTCTGGGCCAGACTGATAATGCCAAATGGAAATTATTTTAAAAGACACCTATTTTTGAGCTGGAGAGATAGCATGGAGGTAGGGTGTTTGTCTTGCATGCAGAAGGACAGTGGTTCGAATCCTGGCATCCCATATGGTCCCCCAAGCCTGCAGGAGCGATTTCTGAGCTTAGAGTCAGGAGTAACCCCTGAGTGCTGCCAGGTGTGACCCAAAAACAAACAAAAGACACCTATTTTTAGTCATCATATTTGAGTTTTTTTCAGTATAAAAATCTACACTTGGAACCAGAGCAAAATAGCACAGCAGTAAGGCGTTTGTCTTGCATGCAGCCAACACAGGATAGACCCCGATTCTAATCCCAGCATTCCATATAGTCCCCTGAGCCTGCCAGGAGCGACTTCTGAGCCCAAAGCCAGGAGTAACTCCTGAGCACTGCCAGGTGTGACCCAAAAACAAAAACAAAAAAGTCTACATCTGTTGTTTGTGTTTAATGTGAATTTATAATATCTGGAACTCAGAACTGTCTTACCTGCAAACTGTCAAAATAAGGGCTGGCTAGAGGTTAAGGCATTAATGTTTGTCCATAAGATGTCAGGTGTTAAGGCATTTTGAATCCCACCAACCCCAACACCTCCAGAGATTGCTTATTAATTAGTGCAAAGCCAGGAATAATCCCTGATGACCTCCATGTGTGGCCCATATACCCCAAAACAAATAAAGATGAGATAACTAATATGTAATTTTCTACCAGGGTCCCGATAAATACCAGTGGGGCTTGTGACTGTAATTAGTAAAGAGATTCTTAGGGATTAGGAAGGCTAGACAGTGGGGGTGTAGATCACACCCAGAGGTGTTCAGAACTCAGTCTTGACTCTTCTCTGGGATCACTGCTGATGATGTTTGGGGTCTATATGCAGTCCCAGGGATAGAACTGGGGCCAGCTAGTTCAATATCTATAGGGACTTAACTTGAAATCTCATTAACAATTGAAAGAAATGTTCTTTTTTGACTTAGAATTGGAGTAGAAGGCCCTCTAGTGGTAAATAGATATCAAACAAGGATAGTCTCCTAAGAGATCAAATAAGATAAAGCTCTGCCATGCTTTTTATCTCAAGACCATGGCTTTCATGCGGTGCTTATCTTTATTGTTGGAGTGCTCACGGGATATTTTGACACTTCTTTGTGTACTGTTGCTTATCTTTATTGTTGGAGTGCTCACGGGATATTTTGACACTTCTTTGTGTACTGTTGGGGTGTTTCACCTTCTTTCTCCCCTTCATCTCTCAAACAGATGATGAGAGCCTCTAGGACTCCGCCCATTTTTGGCATATTTGATTTTTATCCCAGTTTATCATTTTTCTCTTCTTCAAACAAAACCACATAACTTGAACTATCTAGTCCTGCCTCCCAATTAGAGGAGAAAACAAGGGAGGTACCAAGACCAAAACAGGTATAGGACCACTAAATAGTAAGCTAGGCTCAGAGGGGAGCACGTATTCTAGCAGCCCTGAGGGTGAGGGAGGAGGATATGGGAGGTAGGATGGTAACGGAGGTGTAGGGAGGATAATTCGGTGATGGGAATCCCCCTGATATTATGTTAATATGTACCTAAAATATTATTGTCAACAATATGTAAACCACTATGATCAAAATAAAAATTATAAAATAAAAAAATAAGATAAAGCTAAAAGAAACAGGTTTACAAACTCAGTGAGTTTATCTGTTCATTGCTTTGTTTGTTTTTATTTTTCTTGTTGTTTTGGGGTCACATCTGGCTGTGCCCAGAGTTTCCCCCTGTATTCAGGGGACCTTATTAAGTGCCAAATACTGAATGTGGATCAGTCATGTGCAAGACAAGCACCCTACCTGCTATAAAGTCTTTTCAGCCACTGTCCATTTATTGAATAAATTTCTTAAGAAGCTAGAGAGATAAATACATTTTTTTATTTTTGGTTTTGGGTCATACCCAGTGGCACTCAGGATTACTCCTGCCTCTGTGCTCACAAATTACTCCTGGCAGGCTCTGGTGTCCATATCAGATGTGGGGATTGAACTAGGGTTAGCCACATGCAAAGCAAATGTCCTACATGCTGTGCTATTGCTTCAGCCCCATAAAGACATGATTTATTTCATTATGAAGTCTGACTAAGTACTTTAAAATTCTTTAAGTGAAGAAAAATAATGGTGGTGTTATAAGTTAAAATGGTATATATTGGGGCTGGAATGGTAGCACAATGGTAGGGCTCTTGCCTTGCACACAGCTGACCCATCACGGGCGCAGGTTTGATCCTCGGCATTACATATGATCCATCGAGCCTAGAGTGATTTCTATGTGAAGAGCCAGGACTCTGAGCACTGCCGGTGTGGCCCATAAAACAAACAAAAGGTATATATTAGGCCTTAATTTAAGGTAATACTTTGTTCTTATAAAACTTACTTTGGGGGCAAAGCAATAGTACACCAGGTAGAGTGCTTGCTTTGGGCTGATCCAGGTTTGATCTACAATATCCCAAATGTTCCATTAGCCTGCTAAGAGTGATTCCTGGGTGCAGAGCCAAAAGTAAACAGATAACAGGGCTTAAACAACATTTTTATTTTGAGTGTTGATTTAATTTTAAAATGTGAAAAGCTTGGCTGGATTTATAATTTTAAATATTAATTTTCAGAGTTTGAAGTTTTAAAAACAGAAATTGGTCTTGTAAAATGGCAGTAATTATTGGATTGCCAAATGTTCTAATTCATTATTTGGTTTATACTACATAAAATATTTTCTTGAGGAAAAATTTCAAAATTACTTTTTATATTCTGACCATTGGGTTTAAATTTATCTTTTTGGGGGGAACATTTGGAGCCACACCTAGTAGAGCTTCAGGTGAAGGATTTATTTACTTATTTAAAGGGAATTAAGTAGACTACACCCAGCAGTGCTTAAGGATTACTTCTGATGATGTTTCAGGGAGATGGTAGGACTTTGGTTTTACACTATGCAAAAGCACCACATTTCTGTATTATGTCTCCTCTTAAAAGAAGCAAAAGTTAAAGAATAATTGATTATTTACCAGCCAACTCAGATTCATCCACCTTACCACATATAATCCCCTTAGTGTAAAGCCAGGATTAAGTCCTAATCATCACTAGGTGTGGTACAACTCCTATTCTTTTTTCTTTTTTTTCTTTTCTTTTCTTTTTTTTTTTTGGTTTTTGGCTCATACCTGACAGTGCTAGGGGTTCCTCCTGGCTCTATGCTCAGAAATCGCTCCTGGCAGGCTTGGGAGACCATATGGAATGCCGGGATTTGAACTTACATCCTTCTGCATGCAAGGAAAATGCCTTACCTCCATGCTATCTCTCTGGCCTCACAAGTCATTCTTTTTTTTTTTTTTTGGCCACACCCGTTTGATGCTCAGGGGTTACTCCTGGCTAAGCGCTCAGAAATCGCCCCTGGCTTGGGGGGCCCATATGGGACGCCGGGGGATCAAACGGCGGTCCTTCCTTGGCTAGCGCTTGCAAGGCAGACACCTTACCTCTAGCGCCACCTCGCTGGCCCCACAACTCATATTCTTAAGTAAACTTTTAAGCATTTTCTTTGGTTATTTTTGTCAATATGCAAAATCTGTACATAATTAGATATTGTTATACAGGGCCCAGGAGATAGATCAATAGGCTCTATGCATGATTTGCATGCAGGAGACCCAGAGTTTTTTTTGTTTTTTGGGTCACATCCAGCAGCGCTCAGAGGTTACTCTTGGCTCTATGCTCAGAAATCGCTTCTGGTAGGCTCGGGGGAATCATATGGGATGCTGGGATTTGAACTACCATCCTTCTGCATGCAAGCAAACACTCTACCTCCATGCTATCTCTCCAGCCCCGAAGAAGATCCAGTTTTATACCTGGCACTCACATGGTCCCATAAATATGGTTGGGAGTTACCCTCAAGCACAGGATTAGGAATATTCCCTGAGCATTTTTAGGCATAGCCTCCCACTCCCCAAAAGAGAATGCTGTTAGCTATTAATTTTGAAAATATCCCTGTAATTAATATTGTGTCAAATTCTTTATTAATCTTTTGTGAATAGAACCATGAATAGACTGACCCAGCTGGAAAGACTGGATCTGGGAAGTAATGAATTCACAGAAGTGGTAAGTTCTCACCATTCTCAATAACTTTCAAGTCTTACATTTTAAATTTGCAAACATAATTTTTAAGTATAAAGTCAGGTAAAGGTACTTTTGAAGAAAAATATGAAAATTCCTGAGGTTGTGTGGGGCAAAGTTTTATCACAATAGAATGCATGAGGATTAGTACTTCAGAGTCAAAAATAAGTACCTGGTATTATTTAGGAATTTAGTGATATGCTCATTAATATGTTTCATGAGTAATGGGGAAAATTATTGAGCAAAACATTTTGCATTTATTTGAAATTTCAAGATTTTTTTAAATTTATAACCAACTATACTATACTATGAATTAAAGAAAAGGATCATAAATGTAAGCCAGTTTTCTAATAGAACAGACTGGGTTTTACAAAGTCCTTTTCTTTTGGTTTTTGGGTTGCACCCAGCAGTGCTCAAATGTTACTCCTGGGTCTACGCTCAGAAATCACTTCTGGCAGGCTTGGGGGACCATATGGGATGCTGGAATTCAAACCACCATCCTTCTGCATGCAAGACAAATGCCTTGCCTCCATGCTATCTCTCCGGTCCCATTTTTTCATATTTTGAAGGATGTATATATTGTTTTCCCCAAAGGCTGGGCCAGATGACCTTTCTGCCAGCAGTTAGTGAGGGTCCTTTTTTTTTTTTTGCCTGCTTATATGCCATAAGTAATTATTCTTTGTGATGTGTACCAATCTCTATGTGAGGTGATATCCTATGTTGATTTGTATTTCCCTGAGTGATCAGTGATGCAGAGTATTTTTCATGTCTTTTGGTTATTTGTATTTCTTCTTTGAGTTCCTCTCAGTTTTGATGAGATTCGATCTTTATTGCAGTGCCAGGCTGTTTTATTTACTACTGTTTTGTTATATACAGTGAAGTTGAGGAAGGTCTTCAGTCTTCTTTTTCCCAAGAATTGTTTTGGCTGTTGGGTTGGAGAGTTGGGGGTGTTACATCTGTATTTCAGAAATGTTGATCTGTTTCTTTGGAAATTATCATGGGTATACTCACAGGAACTGCATTGAGTCTGTATAATGATTTGGAAAGTGTTGCCATTTTCTTAGCACTGTCATTTTTTGGGGATATTATGGTACATTTGCTCACTAATTTATGATACAATGTTTTAGTGGAGCTTTTTAGCTGAAGAGGAGGATTGTGGTAGTTTGCAGGTACCTCATTTTTTTTTTTAGCAATATTTCATTTTTACATTCTTTAATTAAAGATGGTTGATTGTTTTATTTTGTTTAGGGAGATTTTGATTCTTGCGGAAAAATGCATATTCTCTGCTCTTTAAATTAGTTATAATACACATTCTAAATTTTTATATGTATTTTATAATTTTCATATTAGATATTTGAAAATTCCAGTGTTATCAATTAAAATTTTTACGGGGCCCACATCCAGGGTATTCAGGGGTTAATTCTGACTGCACTCAGTAATCACTCCTGGCAGGCTCCAGTGACTATATGGGATGCTGTGGATGGAACCTGGGTCAGTCGCTTATAAGGCAAATGCCCTAACCACTGTACTATCCCTCCAGCCCTCCAGTGTTATCAATTTAATGAATCAACGGTGTTTAAAATACCATTTTATGTAAATGTAATATAAAATTAAAGCATAGTATAAATAAAAATTTTTATTTTTGGGCCACACCCAGTGGCACTCCTGGCTCTTCACTCAGAAATCTCCTGGCAGGCCTGGGGGGACCATGTGGGATGTGATAATCGAACCCAGGTTTGTCCCAGGTTAGCTGTGTGTAAGGCAAATACCCTACCACTGTGCTATCACTCTGGCCCCCTAAAAATTATTAATTTTAAAGCATAATATAAATATAAAAAACATAGTAAGAATTAGAACAAGAAAAGAAAGACATTGGTGCCAGAGAGATAGTACAGCAGGTAAGGTTCTTGTCTTGCATTCTGCCTTTCTGGGCTTGATCCCCAGCATCCCATATGGTCCCCAGAGCACTGCCTGGAGTGATTCCTGAATGCAGAGCCAAGAGCAACCCAAAATGCTTCTGAGCATCAGTTGGAAGTGGCCAAAAAAAGGAAAGAAAAAGAAATAGGAAGCGGATTGCATTTATTTCATTAAAATTCATATGATCTTTATATTTATATATCTGCATATTTGTATAATATGTTTCTGGTGCTGCTTATACTTTATGGTGGTTATATATGATGATAGTTTGGACAGGGAGATAGTGGATAGGTAGAGTACTTAACCTTATACGAGGCTGATCTAGGTTCAATTCCCAGTACCCCATATGTTCTCTGAGCAGTGCTAGGAATAAGCTCTGATAACAAACTGTTGTGACCACAAAACAAAATAATAGATTTTATTACACCTGATGTCATAACAATATCAGGAACTAGATACAGATTTGTGGGACGATCAGATTCATTAAATTTGTATGTTTTTAAGTTGTCATTCTCTCCTTTAAAGCAAATTCTGGTAAGAAATTTTGCTTGGCTACTAAAGTTAATTAACCCAGTTAACTTTTTGATTTTCAGCACAGAAAATGTTCTGCTGTTTAATTGCTGTCACTTTGAAATAATAGAGTATAATTATGCAATTATACCTCTATTTACTTACCTTTCCTTTCTTTATATATTTGGACATAAACTGTTTTGCTTCTTTTTTTCCCTCATAGTCACTAGGGAGCATTTTTATGACTTCCTGATTTCCTAAAAGGCTTTATCTTTAACAGATAATTATTGGGAAAATATCATGTTACATTCTTGCAAGCAGTTAGTCTATTTTGAAGGACATCTCCAGCAGTACTTTGGGCCAGGGATCCTGGCAATTCTTAATTGCAATACGTAGGTTTGACCTTTTAGAGCTCTGGATCTACAAGGTAGTAATGTCTGGGCCAGGTACTCTGGGGGACTATCAGGGCTGTATATGTGGGATATTGGGAGTGTAGGCAGTATAAAAGATTGCACTCCATCTTTTAAGTCTTTTCTCCCACTAGGGATGTATGTATGTGATATTTGCATGAACATATAAACATATTATGCAGTTTAGCTTGTGGATTTTATATATATACATATATGAGTAAATATTTTTGAATAATTTGGTAATACGACTATTGTAAGAGCTGTATGCTTGAAAATTTGCAGCTCTGTTCCTTCCATTTGATTAGTTTATTTAGTTTTGGTTTGGGCCCATCTGTGCTTAGGAATGACTACTGTCAGTGTTCAAGGAACCATTTATGGTGCTGGGGATCAAACCCTGATGAGCTGCATGCAGTGCAAGCTTCATAACTTCTGTATTCTATTTAGAATAATTTGTTGAAAAATTATAGTCAGTGTTTTGTTTTTAAAGTTTATTTATTTTGGTTTGGGGGCCATATCTGGTGGTGTTCAGAGATACTTCTGGCTCTGTGCTCAGGTTCTCTCCTGGCATGGCTTGGGGAACCATATGGTTTTCCAGGGATTGAACCCAGGTTAGGCATGTGCAAAGCAAGTGACTTGCCACTGCACTATCTCTCCAGCTCCTAGTCAATGTTTAAAACTAAAGGTTATCATTAAAAATTCTAGGGACTGCTTTGACTGAATTGAAAGATTCAAATAAATTGTTGGATTTCACCCTTCCTTATTTAAACAGCCTGAAGTACTTGAACAGCTAAGTGGATTGAAAGAATTTTGGATGGATGGTAATAGACTGACTTTTATTCCAGGGGTATGTATATAAAAGTTTAAATGGTTTCAGTTATTACTGTCTTTTTACAGTTTTATGTGCTAAATATTTTCAAATTAATTTAGTAAAAACAATTATAGTTTTTGATACTAGTTTATCATAAAACATTTTTCTTTTTTTTTTTTTTTAGTTTTTGGGTCACACCCGGCAGTGCTCAGGGGTTACTCCTGGCTGTCTGCTCAGAAATAGCTCCTGGCAGGCACGGGGGACCATATGGAACACTGGGAATCAAACCAACCACCTTTGGTCCTGGATCGGCTGCTTGCAAGGCAAACACCGCTGTGCTATCTCTCCGGGCCCAAAACATTTTTCTTATTAAAACATTCTTTATTAAGATCAGGAAATATAAACTTTAAAAAAAATTTTTTTAATTATGAGAACAAAGATGCAAAGAAAGAGGACAAGGTAAAGTTACAGTGGAAGGACAATCAATCATAACATAATTCTCAGAAGAAGTCCCCTTGCTGATATCTTAACTTTGAACTTTCAGCCAAAGAACATTAAGATAAATAAAACAGAATCCAATTACTTTGTCCCTCAAGTCCCCAGATTGTAACACACTATAATATTTCTTAAAGGAAATATAAACTTTTATTATATAGTCCCGTTTTGTAGAATTAGGGCTCAAACTCAGGGTCACATGCCTACAAGGCAGATGCTCTGCCACTGAGCCACATCCCTGGCTTAAAAATATTACTTTTTAATTCAAGGAAGTGTGTTCTTTCTAGGGATTTCAGTTAAGTTTAGACCCTAATGACTTAGGGTTTACTCTGATCATTGTTAAAGTAGAATATTTTTCATTTTGCCTCTGTTGTAATTACTGACAACCATGACTTCCTAGATAACCATTATCTTCCTAGAAAATGATAAATTACTTAGCTTTCAATGAAGAGTATATGTTCAATGTCTGTCTGTTGGGTTAAATTAGATATTCTTATTTCTATTACTAAATTTATTTCTACTTTTTGAAATAAATTTGAAGTTTCTTTTTCTTTCAAACATTTAATTATGGATTATTTATTTGATATATTAGTTACCTGAACTTTTATTAATGTTTAGCCAATCATTAGATTTCCCTTTCTTTTAAAATTACAGTTTATTGGTAGTTTGAAACAGCTCACATATCTGGATGTTTCTAAAAATAATATTGAAATGATTGAAGAAGGTATTTCAGCATGTGAAAATCTTCAAGATTTCCTCTTGTCAAGCAATTCTCTTCAACAGCTGCCCGAAACAATTGGTTTGTATCATTTCCTTATTCACACAGTTCATTTAAACTAAAGAAATGAGAATTTTTTGGTTCTTGATTTTGACACACCAAACTTAGTTACTAAATGGTTTTTTTTTGGGGGGGGTTGGGGTAGAGGAGGGATGTTTACACCATGTGCTGATTCAAGGAGTCAAACTGGAGTCAGCATTATGAAATCATTTCACTGTGTTGTTGTCAAGATCTTATTTGAACTTTTCTAGGTGTGATCAGTGAGACAGTGTTTTCCTTTGTTAATATTACTGAGTTTTTTTCATACTAAGAAATATTTCTTATTGTCACTAATTAAAAATTTAGGACATTTTAAATGTTGATTTATTTAAGCTTGATTTGCCTCTTGATCATATACTTAGCAACTTTTTTTTTTGGTGGCCACACTTGGCAGTGCTCAGGGTTTACTCTTGGCTGGTTTAGGGATTTATATAGGGTGCTAGGGATTGAACCTGAGTCAACAGAATGCAAGGCATATGCTCTATCTGCTGTACTATTGCCCTTATCACAACGTCAATCCATATTAGACTCAAAGGCCAAAAGCAGACTACTTGAAAAAATCTTGTGAGATAATTTTTATTATCGAGACTGTATTTTATAGCTGCTTGTTCTGATAACAAATAAAGGGAATTAAGTAATTTTTATTATAGTATACCCAAAATTTGGGCCATATCCTGCAATACTCAGGGGTTAGTTACTTTTAGCTCTACATTCATGGTGGTGCTCAGGGGATTATGTAAGATGCTGGAAATCAAACCCAAGAGGTATGCTCTCTGTGAGACAAATGTCCTACCCGCTGTACTCTTGCTCTAGTACCAAAAATGTGTGTGTGTGTGTTTTTAATTGGATTACATAATTGCTTGATTTCATTATATTTTATAAGTGCCACCAAAATTTATTCAACAATTGTAATTTTTAATTTAACTCTTAATGTTTAAATATTTACTATGCATAGAATATATGAAACTTTTCTTAATACCCTTTTTTAATCCATTAGTGCTATAAATTTGCATTATTGTGCCATGACATTTTAAGTAGCAGGTTATAAAGATAAATTCACAAGTCCCCTATTTTAGATGAGTAAAGTTTAAACATTTTAGTATAGTTTAAACAGGTAAATACACACTAAAATTAAGATATAAGGTTCAGATTGATAATACTGGAGGTAAGGCACTTATTTGCCAGGCATGCAGCTGCTTCAATCACAATCATGCTTCAAATTCCTGATCATTTGAGCACTGCTAGGGGTCACTCCTGAGCACAGAAACAGAATAGTCCCTGAGCATCACTACGGAACATAGCCCTAAAATCACAAAAAAAGTGATGGGTAGATCAAATTGGAAATATAAGATAGAATTTATTGTTGAGGTATCAGATATGCTGGTTAAGAATTGCTGTATGATTTATATCAAATATAACAAATGCTCACATTAACTGTTGACTTTCCTCTAGTTCAAGTTGGAAAAACTTGTATTATTTCTTTCCACAATAGGTTCATTGAAAAATATAACAACTCTTAAAATAGATGAAAATCAACTAATGTATCTGCCCGATTCTATAGGAGGGTAAGATTTTTGTGAATTGGTAGAACTTAATTTTACTATTAGTAAAATTATAAATATATAGCATGCTATATATTTTTAGATATTTTAATAAATGACATCTACAAATATTTAAATAAGTAGTTAGTTACTGTTTGGGTATATTTATAATGAATATAAGCCTTCATAAATTTTTTAAAATTAAATCACCATGATATAGAGTTAAAATTTTGTTGATAGTTGAGTTTTGGTTATACCGTATTCTAACACCAGTGTTCATTTTCCACCACCAATTTCCCCTGTTACTCCTCCCAACCTCCACCCTACAGCCTGCCTCTATGGGAGACACTTCTCTCTCCTACCTCCCTCTACCTCTATTCTTCCCTCTTACCCCCTTTTTGGGTCCATGGTTTACAAGACTATTACTGCAGCACTGATGTCATACATATCACTTCAGTTCCTTTCAGTTCCCAGTTCTTCTCTAGAATGATCATTTGGTCCCTACTCTACATCTCCTTCGATCCCTACTCTTATCTACATCTTATCTTGATCATTTGGTCCCTACTCTTCTCTACATCTCCCCCATCATTTCTATTGTCTTTGGGAATTATATCCCACAGTTGAGTGTGATCATTCAGTGTCTGTCCCTCTCCTTTTGACTCATTTCATTCAGCATGATACTTTCCATATCTGTTTACATAAAAAAAGCAAATTTTATGACTTCATTTTCCTAACAGCTGCCATAGATATTCCATTGTATACCATGATTATAAGCTTATTTGTTAATTTATAAAGTCTGACTTAGTGTAAATGGCTAACTATAATAGGTTTGTTAACACACATTTGTTGTGTATATTGTTTTGATTTATATATATGAATCTTTAAGAATTTTTTTAAATTATAGGTTAGTATCAATAGAAGAACTGGATTGTAGCTTTAATGAAATTGAAGCTTTGCCTTCATCTATTGGACAGCTTACTAATATAAGAACTTTTGCTGCAGATCATAATTACCTGCAACAATTGCCCCCAGAGGTAATGTATTTTAAATTTGTATAATATTTTTTCTATGATAACTAGCCAGTGTAGTTTCAATAATCAACTAAGGTATAAACTGTATAAACTGTCTTGAATTGAAAGGAGATAACATTTCTTTGTACATGAAATTGATCATTGAAAACAATATTTTATAAGTGAAAACTTTTTTAAGTGATAATTTTAGTTCTGTCTTTTAAGTAACAGTCTAGAATTTTATTTTCTTTCGGGTTTTTGGGCCACACCCGGTGACGCTCAGGGGTGACTCCTGACTATGCACTCAGAAATCGCTCCTGAATTGGGGGACCATATGGGACACCTGAGTATCGAACCCCAGTCTGTCCTAGGCTAGCGCTGTCAAGGCAGATGCCCTACCGCTAGCGCCACCACTCTGGCCCCATCAGTCTAGAATTTTAATCCTCAAAATTATGTTTCTCTTTTAGATTGGGAATTGGAAAAACATAACTGTGTTATTTCTTCATTCTAATAAACTTGAGACACTTCCAGAGGAAATGGGTGATATGCAAAAACTAAAAGTCATTAACTTAAGTGACAATAGGTATGTAATAATATTATTGCCAGTTGATTTATAAAAGAGGTAGATTGTCAAATAATTTTAATGTGTACTTTTATATTTTAAATAGAGTTTATGAGAAAAAATGATCTTATTTTACTTGATGTTATTAAACATACTGTTTTTGTTTGTTTTGTCGAGTTTATTTTGTGTCAAGATAAACTATACAGTGTTTCAGTCCCAAAGTTAGATCTTCTCCATAATACCACTCTTAAAGAATAGCTTTTAAACTGACTTACTCCCATCAGTAAAAAGATATGGTCAAGTAATCACATTACTAAACTCAGTAAATGGATTTCTGGGCTTGCTCACTTGGAACAAGACTTATAATCATTTTATTGATTGTTTTTTCTTTGGTTTTGTTTAAGGTACTTTTTGTTGTTGGTTGGTTTTTGTTTTTTGGGGGGCCATAATTGGACATGTTTAGGGATTCTCCCTTGCTCTCTGTTCATGTATCACTCCTGATGATAATCAGCTTGTTCTGTTCTGAGCTCTGTGTTTGGGATTGCTCCCAGTGTTGATTAGGAGGCCATATAAGATGCTAGGGATCAAACTAGATAATTCTATATGCAAAGCATGTGCCCAATCTATTAAACTTTCCTATGCTTGGATATTAAGTAGACTTTTTTTTTTTTTGCATTGCCAGTGGTTGAATATAGGGCATCTTATGTAGAGCAAGTGCTGTGCGAAGCTACGTCTTATTTTAAGTAGAATGCTCTTTTGCCATACCATTCTAGTGAGTGTTTATACTCATTGTGGTGTTAAATTAAAATAGTCTTGGGTTCAAGTGGAAATGGTGGCTTGCAACATAATTTCAAGAACTTAGGGATAGCAGTCACTTTTAAAATATGAGTCTATGATCCAAATCAATTTTATTAATTTTTTGTGGTCCCTTAATTTAATACAGGGATTCATACATAAAAGACAAGTGCTATATTACTAAGTTGCATTCCTAGTCCGAAGCAGTAGTATGATACCTGCTTAATGTATTTGTATCTTTTTCAAAGGTTAGTTATCAACATGATTCCTAGAAGATTATTTTTGAGATTTGTAGACTTTCTATTCTCCCACTCTTCTTCCAACTGAATTGATTTGAATGGCATACTCTATATTCTAATAAAACTGGAAACTGTACAATATTTTTATGTTCAGATACCTCTATTGTATTTAATACACATTCAGATATGTATTACATTGAGTTCTTTCTGCATAATGTAATAATATTTGAATGCTATTAAATCTATCTTTCATATTTTAATATTTCTCTTTTTTGTTTTGTCTTTCTACAGGTTAAAGAATTTGCCCTTTAGCTTTACAAAGCTACAACAATTGACTGCTATGTGGCTCTCAGACAATCAGGTGGGCATTCCAATTTTGTAAATTAATTGAATTTTAGTTAGTGCTATTAGATTATTTTTACAGAGTCATGGAAGAGCAATTATACTCTTGAAACATGTAAAATTATATATATGGAAAAATTTTTTTGTTTTTTTTTTTTGAGCCACACCCAGTAGCACTCAAGGGTTACTCCTGGCTATGCACTCAGAAAACACTCCTGGCTTGGGGGACCATATGGGATGCTGAGGGATCGAACCATGTCCATCCTAAGCCAGCCACATGCAAGGCAAATACCATACCTGCGCCATTGCTGCAGCCCCTATATATAGTTATTGGTAATTTTTGTGAACCTTGCATAGATTCATAAATAATTTTGGAATTATATAGCTTTTTATTTTTTTAAAATACAAATTAGGAAATGAGATTAAATTAATACTACCTTTGTTTGAGGTCAGAGAGAGAGCATGGAGGTAGGGTGTTTGCCTGGCATGCAGATGGACGGTGGTTTGAATCCCGGCATCCCATATGGTCCCCCGAGCCTGCCAGGAATGACTTCTGAGCAGAGCCAGGGGTAACCCCTGAGCACTGCCAGGTGTGACCCAAAAACCAAAAAAAAATAAAATAAAAATAAAAATACTACCGTTTTTAAGCTGTTGTGTCTATCAAATACATTGTTGAAATTTTATAAATAATTTAGATTATATTTCTAGTGAAACAGTTTGACAAACCTCAAAAAAGCATTTCTAAAGAAATAATAGTTTTTCCTTCAACTTTTCTTTGATAAACATTTTTATCTTCAGCTCTAAATTTTTGTCTTTGGTTTTGAGCCACACCTCGTATTTATAAATCATTTATGAAAATTTAGAATGTGAATTAACAGCTCTGGAACTAACAGCTATAGAAAATTTATTGGAAAAGCACATAGAATCTTATTATCTTCTCATTGAGCTTATATTCTCATGAGCCAAAGATAGTATGTGTATATAATGTGTCAGCGTTAGAAAGAAATGAAAACTCAGAAGAATAGTAACATCCTGGTTGGTTTTTGTTTTGTATTTTTGGTTTCTGAGCCACATCTTGTATTTCTGGCTCTGTGCTCAGGGATCACACCAGCCAGTACTGGGTTGACCATATGGGTTTCTAGGGATTAACCCAGGTTGGCTGCATACAAGATTAAGCATCTACCCTCTCTGGCCCCAGTATCCTGTTTTGAATATAGCGATTAAGGAAGAGCTTTTCTTAAGAATATAATAGTAAAACATATCAAATGAATTTTGAGTGAGCTGCATAGATTGAGAAGTTAGATGAGGCAGGTTATTTAAATACTATTCAGTAAAGACCCTATTAATAAAATGTACTACTATTACTATACTTTTATCACTCGGTAAAGATCCTACTAGTAAAATAGAATACTAATAAATACCCTAATATTAAAACTTAATTAACTATTATAAAAGAATATATTCAAGAAGAGAGTTGGAATTATAATATTTAGGACTTTGTTAGCCATACTAGTCACTTGGATCTTTTCTTTGACTTAGATATAAATTT
Organism: Suncus etruscus; assembly: GCF_024139225.1. Lineage (NCBI taxonomy): Eukaryota > Metazoa > Chordata > Mammalia > Eulipotyphla > Soricidae > Suncus > Suncus etruscus. The sequence goes on from NC_064849.1 coordinate 124,142,507, forward strand.
TTTGAGATATTTTAAGTCAGGATACAACAAGGTCTAATTTACATTTTTAAATGATCATCCTGATTATGTGTATGTAATTGATTCTGGGCACTGGGAATGAGAATGTAATATTTCATATTGGAAGTAGGAAAGTTCAATAAGGAAGCCATTGTAGTTTTACAGAAATAGATATTACTGGGCTTCTAGTGGAAATACGAGTTTAGATTTAAGGTATAATTTAAATGTATTTCAAGAGGAAGTGGATTGAAAGTCATATCTGAAAACAAAGAATAAAATTATGACAGCAAATATACTTTCCTTTTAATAAATAAATTCTTAATTGAATCATCTGAAATACAGTTACAGAGTTGTTCATGATTGGATGAGGCAGTTTATTTAACATGTGACATTCAGTCACAATGTCCAACACCCATCCCTTCATCAGTGCATGTTTCCCTACCATCAGTGTGTTCCCAGTTTCCCTCCCACCCTGTCCCAATGTTTTTACTCCTGTCTGCCTGTTTTTTTCTTTTCTCTCCCCCTCTCTCTTCTGTTTAGACACTGTGGTTTTCAGTACTGTTCCTGCATCATGCATATCACTTTATCTCCTTTCAGCACTCAGTTCTTGTCCTGAGTGATTGCTTCCAACTACCCTTTCTCTACCCTAACTTTATTCTCCCATTCTTTGTGGCAAGTCACACCTGGCTGTACTCAGGACTTATTGCTGGCTTTGTGCTAAGGAATCACACCTGGCAGGACACAAGACATTACATGGGGTGCCAGGGATCAAATGTGTTATTTGCATGCAAAGTAAGTGCCCTGCACTCCAGTCCCAGTTTTAAATCTTGAAACTGCCAAGTCCAGGGGTCTTCAACCTTTAAGACATAAAGAGCCACTTGGATTCGCTTCCAAAGGAAAAAAAGCCTGGGAGCCACAAAACACTTTAAAACAAATATTGCACTGCATACATTGTTTCTTAATGCTATATACATGATCATGCAGTTAGCTGTTCATCTAAAGAAAAAAAAGAATTTTTCACTAATGTATATTTGTGCAAATTGATAGCCAATTAATAGCCAAAATATTTAATTTACCTGTTTAAGGAGATTTTGCCATACAGAATGTCGGTAGGCAGCGGAGGTAAATGATACTGCTCCCCGCACTCCTGCTATCGGCCATGGCTAAGCTTTAAAAGAGCTACATGCAGCTCTGGAACCAAAGGTTGTCGACCCCTGGCCTTGCCCTTAACCACTCCCTCTTAATCTCTGGAGTTTATGAGATGTGGGAGAATAAGCAATCTTTATTTGATAAGGCTTCATGAAACACTGCTATTGAGGAACAAGTAGGGTTCTTTGAGGAGATCAAGGAAAGCTTTCAGTGAAAACACTTGAGATACAGTGTGGTTTGTTTATTGTTGAAAATAGAATTGGAAGAAGAAAAAGAATAAATGTTTGAATGGGAGTAAAGACTGATGGATAGAATTAGCTAAGTATCAGAATTTCAAACCAACTATGTATTATGAACAACCTTGTAACCACGGTGTTTAAATAAAGTAAGTTTAAAAAAATTTTACAAGAACAAATCCAGATTAATTGGTAGGATGGCAGGTGTGAGGAAAATTGGGTAGTTCTTTGCCTGGTGAGTTAGCTAAGTATTGCTAGTCTATTGCTGAATTAGGCATATTTAAAACTATTTGTAGAGAGGTTGGAGAGATAACACCATTATTTGAATGCAGGGGATCTAGGCCCATATATGATTCCCCAGTCATAGACCTGGGAGTAGCTCCTGAACACTGTGGGTTGTGGTCCCAAACAAACAAAAACATAATCATTGATAATAAATTATGGCAAATGTCTTTAAAAAAAGTAAGAAGGGGGGCCGGCGAGGTGGCGCTAGAGGTAAGGTGTCTGCCTTGCAAGCGCTAGCCAAGGAAAGGACCACGGTTCGATCCCCCGGTGTCCCATATGGCCCCCCCAAGCCAGGGGCAATTTCTGAGCGCGTAGCCAGGAGTAACCCCTGAGCATCTAACGGGTGTGGCCCGAAAAACCAAAAAAAAAAAAAAAAAAGTAAGAAGGGGCTGGATGATAGCTCAAAGGGTTGAGTGTATATGTTGTTTATCAGAGGCCAGGGTTCAATTCCGATTCAATTTGGTCTCCTGAACAACATTGGAAGCAATCTTCAAGCACTACCAGATGTGGAGCCCCCCCCCCCCCCAATTTCTCAACTCTCCTCCTAAATATGAGGAACTGGGATTTATTTTCACTACCAAAATATAGTGTATTGTTGGAAACATTAGACAAAGAAGAGAGGAGCAGATTGTAGTTTAATGTTTTAGTTGTTTTCTTGCTTTTTTCTTCCTTTTTTTTTCTTTTATTTTAAAGTTTTGGGGGCTTCCAGCCTATCTTCTCTTGTGCCCCGAGGGTGCACGCACCCTGACCTGGGACACCGGGCCTCGATCCTGATTGGTCCGAAGGCAGCTTACTAGTCAAGCACCGAGCCACTGGGCCCCTTACTTTTTCAATAAAACCTAAACTAGAGTAAGCCTTGTAATCCTTTCAACCAAAGCATCCTTTCCAAAGGCAAATGCTAGAGGATAAAAATAGCACAAAATGAAGGGACATAACATCTTTATTTTATCATTTAAAGTAATTTTTAGACTGTGGAGTGTATTTTAGTATGTCTTTTTAAACTATTGATAATTAGTGTTAATTGCATATGCTGGACAAATTTTTCCTCTCCTCTCTTTCCCTCTCCCCCCTCCTCTCCTCCACTCCCCTCTCCCTTCCCTCCCCCCCTTCCCTCTCTTTTCCTCCCCTCCCTTTCCCTCTCTCCCCTCCCCTCCCTTCCCTTCTCTCCCTTCCCCTCCCCTCTCTTCCCCTCTTGGCTTCCTCCTCTCCCCTCCCCCTCCTCCCTTCTCGGCTTCCTCATCTCTCCTCCCCTCTCCTCCCCTCTCTACTTCCTCCCCTCCCCTCCCCTCTCCTCTCCTCATCTCTTCTCCTCTCCCCTCCCCTTCCCCTCTCTTTCTCTCTCCGCTCCTCCTCTCCTCTCCTCTCCTCTCCTCTCCTCTCCTCTCCTCTCCTCTCCTCTCCTCTCCTCTCCTCTCCTCTCCTCCTCTCTCCTCTCCTCTCCTCATCTCTTCTCCTCTCCCCTCCCCTTCCCCTCTCTTTCTCTCTCCGCTCCTCCTCTTCTCCCCTCCCCTCTCCTCCCCTCTTCCCCTCTCTGTTCCCCCTCTTCTCCTCTCCCCTCCCCTCCCCTCTTCTCCCCTCTTCACTTCCTCCTCTCCCCTCCCCTCCCCTCTCTTCTCCTCTCCCCTCCCCTTCCCTCTCCCTTTCTGCTCCTTCTCCCCTCCCCTCCCCACCCTCTCCTCTCCTCATCTCTTCTCCTCTCCCCTCCCCTCCCCCTCTCTTTCTCCGCTCCTCCTCTTCTCCTCTCCCCTCTCCTCTCCTCTCCCCCCCTCTTCGTTCCTCCTCTTCTCCTCTCCCCTCCACTCCCCTCTCTTCCCCTCCCCTCTTCTCCCCTCTCCACTTCCTCCTCTCCCCTCCCCACTTCTCCTCTCCCCTCCCCTTCCCCTCTCCGCTCCTCCTCTTCTCCTCTCACCTCCCCTTCCCCTCTCTTTCCCTCTCTGCTCCTCCTCTTCTCCCCTCCTCTCCTCCTCTCTCCTCCCCTCTCCTCCTTCTCCACTTCCTCCCCTCCCCTCCCCTCCCTCTCCTCTCCTCCTCTCCTCTCTCCCTCTCCTCCTCATCTCTTCTCCTCTCCCCTCCCCTTCCCCTCTCTTTCCCTCTCTGCTCCTCTTCTCCCCTCCCTTCCCCTCTCCATTCCTCCTCTCCGCTCTGTTCACTGTTTGTGGTTTCAGAAATTGAAACGGGTTGGACTCACACAAGGCAAATTCTCGAACCTTTGCTCTCTCTCTCTCTCTCTCTGGCCTTAAAATCTTAAGATTTAAGTTTTTTAAATAAGGTTTCAAATATGTGCTTATTGAAATTTGAAGGTGACTTAAAATGATATTTAAATTTGTTTTTATAACCTATACATCGATACTTTGTAGACATAATTGTACTTTAAGAAATTGCTGAATATGTATTTGCTTTAAAATTACTGTGTAACTTAAATACTTTTGTTTTTCCTAGTCGAAAGCCCTGATACCTCTGCAAAATGAGACTGATTCAGAGACCCAGAAAATGGTGCTCACTAACTACATGTTCCCGCAGCAGCCAAGAACTGAAGATGGTAGGAACTAAAGACTTCTTTTTAAAAACTAAATGAAATAGTGGCAGATTAATAGCAAAGGTCAAAAGTGAGTTGTAAGTCTCATTTCTTTGTGAAATTGGGCAGCCAAATTCTCTCAAAATGAGAGACACCTACCTCATTGTTAAAGATATAGAAATATTTTGTGCCCTGCCCACCCTTTAAATAATTTAAATTATTAAATAATATTTAAATAACTAAACTTTGAGCTTCATTGCTTATAAATCTCTGTTCTAAATCACATTTACATAAATATTAGAATTGCATTGTTATAAAATTAGGAAAATTTAGCAGAAATATTTTGTTCCCTTTTGTTATTGTAGATATAATTTGACCTTGAATCTATATTCTATAATCTTTTGAATTCTAACTAGAATGTTTATGAATGATTTCCAGTAATTATAGTAGAAAGTTTTTTAGATTAAGCAATGAATTGCTTCTAATGTATATCACTTCTGACTATATTAGGAAACCATATCGGGTACCAGGGATTGAATCCAAGTCAGCAAGTACCCTACCCACTGTAATATTATTCCAGCCTCTATACTGATAAAACGTTATGGCTGAAAATTACTTAAATTAACTTAGTTCATAAAAATACTGCATTAAAAACTCCCAAGTTAATCATTGGTCTTAAAATTTATAATCTCATTAGGCAAGTTAGTAAAGTTTTGAGCTTCAGTTCACACAGGGTTTTCATATATTTAAATGTTTCACTATGGATTTTATAATTAAATATTTTATTACCATTAAATATTTTATTCATGGTATTTAGACAGGTGGATTTTTTTCATTTGTAAGAAAATTTGTTTCTGGGAACTGAAGTGATAATAAAGCGGGTAGGGCTTTGCAGCAGCCGACCTGGGTTCTATTCCCCAGCATCCCACATGGCTCCCTGCTTGCCAGGAGTGATTACTAAGTACAGAGCCAGGAGTAACCCCTGAATGCTGCTGAGTATAGTCCAAAAACCAAAAAAGAAAAAAAGGGAGGGAGGGAGGGATGGAGGGAGGGAAGGAAGGGACGGAGGGAGAGAGGGAGGGAGGAAGGAAGGAAAGGGAGGGAGGGAGGGAGGAAGGAAGGAAGGAAGGAAGGAAGGAAGGAAGGAAGGAAGGAAGGAAGGAAGGAAGGAAGGAAATTTTACTTATTATAGTGCCTCTGATAAATAGATGAGTCTATAAATACCGTGTTCTTGAGCTGCTGTTTTCTGTTTTTTGATCACACCTGACAAGCTTGGGTTACTCTGGCTCTGTACTCAGTAAACACTCCTGGCCATGTTCAGGAGACCATATGAAATGCTGGGAATAGAACCTAGGTTGGCCACATGCAAGGCAAGATCCCTACCCACTGTGCTATTTCTTCTCCAGCCCCATTGGTATGTATTTTTTATAAAACTAGAGCTATAGCCATTTTCTTCATATTTTACTGATTCAAATTTTCTTGATCCCTCTGTTTTCAGTTTAGTGCTTAAAGATAAAAATATTTGCTTTTTAAGAAAACTCAATTTTAGTGTGATGGTAAATAAGAGGAAAGAGAAAGTATGTATTTTAGACCTTATTAAAGAGATAGTCTGAAACAAGAATTAGGAATAAGTAATTTTTCTAGACATATATTGAAGATGTAGTGAAGTTGAGAGGAATACCATGTATTTGCAATGGTATTAAACAAGCTTACGACATTTTTTCTGATACAATTCAGCAGTCCATAAGACAAAGATGATTAAAGTATACATTTGTGAAACAGGTATGTCCAAAAGGATGAGGCTAAAGGCCTGAGCCATAGCACAGCAGTAGAGCATTTGCCTTACACTGGTCAGTACAGGACGGATCTGGTTCGATCCCCAGCATTCCATATGGTCCCCCAAGCCAGGAGCAATTTCTGAGTGCATATCCAGGAGTAACCCCTGAGCATCACTGGGCGTGGCCCCCCTTACAAAAAAAAAAGGTGAGGGTGGCTAAAATAATAAATTTAAGCCAAATAGAAGGAAATAAAATCTTGGGGCTGGGTGATTATACGTGGTAGGGCATTTGCTTTGCATACAGCCATCCTGGGTTCAATCCCCAGCATGCATGTAATCTGAGCACCACCAGAAAGTAATTCCTGAATACAGAACTACATGTAACCCCTGAATATTAACTCTTATGTCCCCCCAAAGTAAAACCTGAGTGACCCCCCTTACTCCATTATGAGTGATCCACCTTCCATTAACGAGAAGGAAAGGAACTGATGTTAAGTGTATCCGTTTGGGGGATTGGAGTGGGTAGGACGCTTACCTTGCATGTTGCCAACCTGGGTTTGATCTCTCACATCCATATGGTCACCCAAGCACTGCCAGAAGTAATTCCTGAGTGCAGAATCAAGAGTAACCTCTGAGCACTGCCAGGTCTAGCCAAACACCAAAAACAAACAAAATAAGTGTTAGATTTTACCAGTAATAATAAAGCTATGGTTTTATTTATTCATTTTTTGGTATTTGGACCAAGTGCCAAATGTTAAGAAATTGAGCCTGAGCCAGCCTGTGCAAGGTAAGCACTCTACCCATTGATCTTCCAATCTACTAAAACAGTGATTAGGAAGACAAATATGTAGTGATCAAGGAAGTAGAAAAGTTTTAGAGAGGCTAGGTCTTGATTTCTGACCATGATTATGTAACTGAAGTGAAATGCAGTTGGCTATTGGAATTTAGGTCACCAAGGATCTATGAAATTATAGTGAGATGAAATCATCGAGCATTGTCGTCATTCAGATATTGCCAATTCTTATATGGGGAAGATTATGGGCATACATACATATTTTAGATTTTTCAGTGAATATGAAATAGGAATCAGGTCTGTTGGCCTCTAAAATGCAGAGAAAAGGCCAGACATATGTATATATAGTACATTGGGTGAATAATGCATTTACTTTACACATGTCCAAACTGGATTTGATGCCCATCACCCTTACATTTGATTCCTGAGCACAGAGCCTGGACTAAATTGTGAGTACGACTGTGTATGGCAAAAACAAACAAACAAACAAAAAAACCCTTTTTTTAAAAATATAAAGCAAGTGACCTTATTTCTTGATTACTCTCAATTTTAAAAGATGGGAGGTTGGTATGTGAGACCAGCAAGAGTAGCTGTTGGCATGACCAGAGTTTGGACTTAAAATAGTTTTGAATCGAGCTGAGATATGTGAGACTAGCCACAGCAGCCTGCTGATTTGGGGCAGAGTTTGGGACCAAAAAGCACCAGTTTGATTCGAGCTGGTTTGTGTAAGACCAGCAAGAGTTGCTGGAGATGGTGGTCAGAATTTGAACTTAAAAAGCACCAGTTTGAATTGAACTGAGGTGTGTAAGACCAGCAAGAACACAGCTGCTCCACTTCACAGCTATGCATTTCTTCCAATCGAGGAGCTGCACCACAACACATAACAGTACCACAAAATAAAGGTCACAATGGAAAAACTACACAGAACCCCACCACACCTTGTAACTAAAGATGCTAGTTCTGGAGACCCAATCAACACCAGCCAACCTACATAATCTCTCTGATCAGGACTTTAGAGAGGAAATGTTAAGGATGTTCAAAGACCTTAAAGAAACCATGAACAGACAGCATATGCATATAAGACTTAAAAAGATATGAGAGGGCATGACAGGGTGGGAAATAAAAAAAAAAAGAAGATATGAGAGTAGAAATAAGAAAAATTCAAACATAAATATGAAGGCTGAAAACATGATAGGTAAAATGAAAATCTCACTGGAAAGCCTCTCCCAACATATAACAGCCACTGAGGACAGAATCAACAAGCTAGAAGATGAGTTGCATAACACCTCTATACAATGGAAGAAGCTGGAAAGAATCCTCAAAGTGAACAGATAACAACAGAACTCTAGGGTAATTTCAAAAGAAACAACATAAGAATCATTGGGATCCCAGAAACCCAGGAGGAAAACCCCAATGAAGAATCAACAATCGATAAAAAATAAAATAAAATTTTAAAATCAACAATCAAGATCATCATTACTGAGAAATTTTCAGAACTAAACAGTGTTTGTCCAAAGAGTACCAGCTTATAAAGAGCCAAAGAAAAGCATTCCAAGATGCATCCTAGTAACAATGATGAAAACCACAGATAGGGGTAGAATACTGAAAACAGCAAGATTTAAAAGAGTAGTTATATACAAAGACATATCCTTAAGTTTTACAGCAGATTTATCACAAGCAACTCTTGTTGTTGTTTGTTTGTTTGTTTTGTTTTTGGGCCACACCTGTTTGACGCTCAGGGGTTACTCCTGGCTATGTGCTCAGAAATCGCTCCTGGCTTGGGGGGACCATATGGGACGCCGGGGGATCGAACCGCGGTCCGTTCCTTGGTAGCGCTTACAAGGCAGACACCTTATCTCTAGCGCCACCTTCCCGGCCCCTATCACAAGCAACTCTTAAGGCCCAAAGACAGTAGTGAGACATAGTGACAAAACTAAATGAAATGAATGCTTCTCCGAGAATGCTTCACCCAGCAAGACTTTCATTCAAGTTTGAAGGTATCTCTTAACATAGAAAAATCTCACTCATCTTTTGAATATATGGAAAATAAAAGATAGTGCAGAGATGATATCTTGAGACAATAGAGACGAAGATTAGGAGGACAAGTCCATGGTAGGACGCTTACCACAAAGAGCGAAGAGTGCAGATAGAGTAGAAAAGGGTGTACTATGAAAGTGATAGTTGAAACTGATCGTTCTGGTCAAGAACTGGTTGCTTAAAAGGGGATATAATGACATGTGTGGCACCCCTTCATTGACAGTAGTGTAAACCACAGTGGGGGAAGAGTGAGTGAGGTAAAATGCCTACCCCAGAAGCACACAAGTGAGAATGGTTGGGAGGGAAGAGGCCATCAAAGACTGAGATGAAAACCAGGGACATTGGTGGTGGGAAATGCACACTGGTCAGGGTTATTGTCCATTGTATGACTAATCATGAAAAACTAAACCTAAACAGGAGGGGACCTGTATTATGAACAACTTTGTAACCACGATGTTTAAATAAAAAAATAGTTAAAGGCACAAAGTGGCATAAAGGATCAAAATGTTGAATCCAAGATCATGCTACCTGCAAAAAAACACATCTGAATAGTCAGAGCAAACATAGACCAAAAGCAAAGGTTGGTTCATTGAAAAAATAAACAGGAATGATAAACCACTAGCAAGACTGGAAGGAAGGAAGGGAGGGAGGGAGGGAGGGAGGATGGATCAAATTAGAACTGAAAAGGAACTGAAAATGGATCAAATTAGAACTGAAAAGGAACTGAAAATGGATCAAAAAAGAACTGAAAAAACAAACACTACAAAAATAGGATCTAAGAGCTCATCAAGATCATTCACCATGACTAAATAGGATTCATTCCAAAGATGCAAGGATGGTTTAACATGCAAGCCAATTAATATAATATACCATATCAACAAAAGAAAAATGAAAATCATATGTTCTTGTCAGTAGATGCAGAGAAAGCATTTGACAAGGTTCAACACCCATTCATGATTAAAAACTGTCAGCAAGATGGGAATGGAAGGAACTTTTCTCAATATAGTCAAGGCCATTTACCACAAACCCATAACAAATATTATACTCAATGGGGAAAAACTAAAAGCCTTTCCTCTAAGTTCTGAAACAAGACAAGTTTTTCCCCTCTTGCCACTTCTATTCAACATAGTGCAGGAAATACTTGCCATAGAAATCAAGCAAGAAAAAAATACCAAAGGCATCATAGGAAAGGAAGAAGTCAAGCTCTCTGTTTGCAGATTACATGATACTAAGAAAATCCTAAAGGCTCTACCAAAAAAATTCTATTTAAACAGTAGATTTATATAGTAAAGTGGCAGGCTACAAAATTACCACCAAAAGTCCATGGCGTTTTTAGGTACAAATAATGAAAGAGACATTAAAAATATCCCATTCACAATAGTGCCTCAGAAAATCAAGTAACTTGGAGTCAACTAAAGAGGTGAAAGACCTTTGCCATAAAACCACAAAACTCTGCTTCAAGAAATTAGAGGACACATTGATTGGGAGAATTAACATAATTAAAATGACAATGCTTCACAAAGCATTGTACATATCTAATGCAATTCCCTAAGGATGCCCATTACATTTTTCAAAGTAGTGGATCAAACATTCCTGAAATTAATTTGGAACAAAAAATGCCTATGAATAGCTAAAGCAGGGGTCTCAAACTCAGTTTACCTGGGGGCCGCAGGACAAAGTCAGGGTGATCCTTGAGTGCAAAGTCAGTAGTAAGCCTTGAACATTAGGGGGTGTGACCCAAACAACTAAAACAAAACAAAACAAAAAAAGATTCCTCTAGGGCAGGACCACAAAATGTTGTATGGACGGCCATTAGTGGCGAGTTTGAGACCCCTGAGCTAAAGCAATCCTTGAGAAAAAAGATGGGAGGCATCAAGTTCCACAACTTTAAATTATATTGTAAAGCAGTAGTCATTAAAATAGCATGGAATTGGAACAAAGGCAGCCCCTCAGATCAATGGAATAGATTTGAGTATTCTGAGATTGACCCCCCCAGGTAAACAACCAATTAATATTTGATTAATATATTTGATAAGATTTGATTAATAATATTTTATTAAGGGGCAAGAAATACAAAGTGGAGCCAGGTAAGCCTTTTCAACTTGGTGTTGGGAAAACTGGTCAACTACATACAAAAAAGTGAACTCAGACCTCTCTTTAACAATACCTCTCTTTGATCCAACATAAGGGTCAAATAAAAATGGATTAAAGACTTTGCTATTAGAGAGAAAGATGCAGAATGGTCTCACTCATCTATGGGTTTTAAGAAAAATGAGAGCCCGGAGAAATAGCACAGCGGCATTTGGCTTGCAAGCAGCTGATCCAGGACCAAAGGTGGTTGGTTCAAATCCCGGTGACCCATATGGTCCCCTGTGCCTACCAGGAACTATTTCTGAGCAGACAGCCAGGAGTAACCCCTGAGCACCGCCGGGTGTGGCCCAAAAACCAAAAAAAAGGAAAAAGAAAAATGAAAGACATTTCTCAATAATTTTCAGAGACAAAAGAGAGGAGGGCTGAAATTTACAGCCCACCTCTTGAACTTCACCACAGAGTGAAGAGTTTAGTTAGAGAAATAACTACATTGCGAACTATCCTAACAATGAGAATGCATGAGGGAAATAGAAAACCTGTCTAGAGTACAAGTGTGGGCGGGGAGGGAAGAAGGGATATTCGGGGACATTGGTGTTGGTGGAAGTGTGCAAGGGTGATGAGGGTGTGTCATCTTATATGACTGAAACCCAACCACAAATTATGATTGTAACCAAGGTGTTTTAATAAAAAAAATTAAAAAAAATAAATAAAGATTTGATATTAGACCTGAAACCATAACCGTACATAGAGGAAAACGTAGGCAAACACTTCATGACACATCATACTAAAGGCGATCTTCAAGAACGGAAGGATTATTCTGTTTTATCCCTCTCCCTCTGATTTCATTTCAATCAGTATAATAATCTTCATGTCCTCCTTGTATAAGCAAAATTTCATGATTCCATTTTTCCTAATGGCTGTAGAGCATTTACCCTTTGAGTAGATGTACCACAGTTTCTTTTTGTTTTTGTTTTTTGCTTTTGGGTCACACACCTGACCGTGCTCTAGGGGTTTACTCCTGGCTCTTATGCTTAGAAATCGCTCTGGCAGGCTCAGGGGGACCATATGGGATGCTGCGGATTCGACCTTCTGTATGCAACTTGAATGCCTTACCTTCATGCTATCTCTCCAGCCCCAGTACCACTGTTGTCAGGCACCTGGGTTGCTTCCAGATTCTGGCTATTATTGTACATAATGCTATGATGCAGAGGGTTTTTTTATTTTGTGTTTTTGTGTACCTAGGGTATATCCTTTGGAGAGGTATTGCTAGATGATAAACTCAATTTTATCTTTTGAGGACTATCCATATTGTTTTTCAGAAAGACTGGACTAGACAGCACTCCTACTAAAAATTAGCAAGACCCTTTCTCCCCATATCCATGCCAGCACTGGTTGTTCTTGTTCTTTGTGATGTGTGCCATTCTTTGTGGTGTGAGATGACACCTCATTGATACCTCAGTCTGATTTGCATCTCCCTGAAGATTAGCAACTTGTGTAGCATTTTTTTCCTGTGCCTTCTGGCCATCTGTATTTTTCTTTGAGGAAATGTATATTCACCACTTCTCCTCATTTTTGATGGGGCTAGATGTTTTTCTTGTTAAATTTCACCAGTACCTTATATATTTTATATATTAACCCTATATCAGATGGGATTTGGATAAATAGTTTCTCCCATTCATGGGTAGCCTTTGTATCCTAATCACTATTTCCTTTGAAGTACAGAAGCTTCTCAGTTTAATGTAGTCCCATTTTTTCCCCATTGTTTATCTCTGCTCCCACTTACTTGCTTTGACATAATCAATTCTGAGACATCTCTGAATGAGGCTGATAATTAAAATTTTCTATTTAAGATGCCAAGATTTCTGAGCACTAAGCCAGGATTAATGCCTGATTATGTCAGGTTATGACCCAAAAACAAAACGAAACAAAAAAACACAGACATGAAAACAAATGTTAGATCTCTCTTTAATATTAAATATTAAGATTTTAATATTAAATTTTTTTAATATTGGAAGTGAATTTATGTTAAATCTTTCATTTTTCTTTATATGTTGTGTAAAATATGTTATACTTCATTTTCTTTGGTAAAAACTATATTACATATAATATTAAATGCAGTGATAAGATTGCATGCCATAAAGGTAATTTTTAACCAAAATTCTTACAACTCCTTTCTCCCAGTGCAGATAATATCAGATAATATTAGAGTAGATTAATATTGACTGTTTATATTGGATTATATTAGATTACTTTGAATATTAAAACTTAAATATAATAAATTCATATAGAACTATGTTTATACTTTTATAGGGTATCTGCTAAAATTAAATATGTATAATATTTTAATCAATAGATTCTTTTGTTTTGTTTTGGGGCCACACCAGAGGTGCCCAAGGTTTATTATTCCTGGCTCTGCACTCAGAAGTTTACTCCTGTTTGACCCCAGGCTTCCCCATTTCTGCAGGGGGTGGGGAGGGGACTGGTGAACTTCAGGCTTCCAGCAATTAGGAAGCTAATGCCTCTTAGGGAGTCGGAAGCTACTGCAGGCAACAGGGGGATAACATGGCTCCATGCGCTCTTCGCTTGGCAAAATCACAGGCCAAAGTGGTGTCTCAGAAACAACACCCTCCCTCTTGACTATTTCTAAAATATAAAAGGGATATGTATATCTCCTTTGTATATCTCAGATGTAGTCCCTTAACATCTATAACTCTTTTTGAATATCCTCATATAGTGACAATTTTGTCAACTGATTTTGTTATTTGTTTGTTTGCTTTTCCCTCTATAAGATCTTTTATAAGCAATACTGGTAGAAGAGTATCTTTGTATAGAATGCATGTTTGGGGGCTGGACAGATAGCATGGAGGTAAAGCGTTTGCCTTTCATGCAGGAGGTCATCGATTCGAATCCCTGCGTCCCATATGGTCCCCCCAACCTCGTGCCTGCCGGGAGCAATTTTTGAGCCTGGAGCCAGGAATAACCCCTGAGCACTGCCAGGTGTGACCCAAAAACCACACACACACACACACACACACACACACACACAAGCATGTTTGAACCAAGTTACAGGGAATGTTGAACTTTATTTGTCGGTCCCCAGATGCACCAACAATATCTTGTGGCATTGTTTATATTTTGCATAGGCACATTAATGGGAAAATAATACATATGCAAACAAGTTCTTACCTAATAGAGATGGGAACACAAATTTGGTAATGCAGTTAGGTCTTATACCCTAAACATTGGCATAATAATTTGGCTTAGGCCTCAGAAGAATGGGCATCGCCCATACACACCTGAACAATGCATACCATCTATGGAAACAACCACAGTTGTCTATAACATTACCAGGATCCAAACCTCTACCAGGAATGACCTACTAGTGCTCTGACATTGACTTATTCCAAAGAGTGCTCTCAACACCCAGACGACTCAGCAACAGCCTGCTTGCGGAGCAGATCACTCCGCATTTAATGGTGTGCTGAAACTAGAGGATGCTCCACATTAGCCTGACTTCGATGAAAGAAATGCATAGAATCCAGAATCTTTAAATATAGGAACCTGATACCAACAACAGCTAAAGTGTGAAAAAGTTTCACTGGGACCATGGAGAATGACTCGGGTTGGACAGACTGATATGCCTAGAGTCCAGAGTCGGTCTTACACCAATAAACCTGGGGGTGAGGCCCGTTTTTCTCATATTTTTCTGGGCCTATGCAAACAACGGCGATTGCCGCTGTCACACCTTTACTACTTTTTCTTTAACCCTTATTCTTTAAGAAAAAAATTCACTGAACTTAAAAACAAATAACTGTAGTAGAATGCTTGTCTCGAATACAGGCAGGGGATGGGAAGGGGGAATATTATACTGGTGAAGGGGGGGTGTTCTGTTTGTGGCTGTAACCAACTATAATCATGTTACTTAAATAAAAAAATATAAAAAATAAAATAAAATAATAAAAAAAGAAGTTACTCCTGTCAGACTCAGGATGCTTGGGTGTAGAACCTATATACAAACATGTTTGTAATCATGGTGCTTAAATAAAGATATTATTTAAAAAAACAACAATTTTATACATGTTCCTTGGAAAGATCAGATTAAAAATAAATACATCGGAGCTGGAGAGATAGCACAGTGGCATTTGCCTTGCAAGCAGCCGATCCAGGACCTAAGGTGGTTGGTTCAAATTCTGGCATCCCATATGGTCCCCCATGCCTGCCAGGAGCTATTCCTGAGCAAATAGCCAGGAGTAACCCCTGAGCACCGCCGGGTGTGGCCCAAAAACCAAAATAAATAAATACAACTATGAAAAACTTGTAACTCAAATTGGTCTCAATAAAAATATTAAAAATAAAAACCCAAGGTCAGCCACGTGCAAGGAAAACACACTATCCACTTTGCTATTTGGCCCCTTAATTGGTAGATTGTTTTTTAGGAACCCTTCTGGTAACAGAAGATGAAAAGATAGGTGATTGATATTGTTTAAAAAAAAGAAGCAGGGTGTTGGGGGTGAGGGACGAGGATATGGGAGGTAGGACAAAAAAGGAGGTGTAGGGAGGACAATTTGGTGATGGGAATCCCCCTGATTTTATGTAAATATGTACCTAAAATATTATTGTCAACAATATGTAAGCCACTATGATCAAAATAAAAATTATATTAAAAAAACAGGGTGAAAGCAGATAATATAGATAGATAGATGATAGATAGATAGATAGATAGATAGTAGATAGATAGATAGATAGATAGATATAGATATATTATGGGAATATATTAAGCTGAGAAGCTTCTGCACCTCAAAGGAAATAGTGCCCAGGATACAAGAGCTACCCACTGAGTGGGAGAAACTATTCACCCAATACCCATCAGATAAGGGGCTAATCTCCAAAATATACAAGGCACTGACAGAACTTTACAAGAAAAAAACATCTAATCCCATCAAAAAATGGGGGGAAGAAATGGACAGACACTTTGACGAAGAAGAAATACAAATGGCCAAAAGACACATGAAAAAAATGCTCCACATCACTAATCATCAGGGAGATGCAAATCAAAACAACGATGAGATACCACCTCACACCCCAGAGAATGGCACATATCACAAAGAATGAGAATAAACAGTGTTGGCGGGGATGTGGAGAGAAAGGAACTCTTATCCACTGCTGGTGGGAATGCCGTCTAGTTCAACCTTTATGGAAAGCGATATGGAGATTCCTCCAAAAACTGGAAATCGAGCTCCCATACGATCCAGCTATACCCCTCCTAGGAATATACCCTAGGAACACAAAAATACAATACAAAAACCCCTTCCTTACACCTATATTCATTGCAGCACTATTTACCATAGCAAGACTCTGGAAACAACCAAGATGCCCTTCAACAGACGAATGGCTAAAGAAACTGTGGTATATATACACAATGGAATATTATGCAGCTGTCAGCAGAGATGATGTCATGAAATTTTCCTATACATGGATGTACATGGAATCTATTATGCTGAGTGAAATAAGTCAGAGAGAGAGAGAGAGAAAAATGCAGAATGGTCTCACTCATCTATGGGTTTTAAGAAAAATGAAAGACATTCTTGCAATAATAATTTTCAGACACAAAAGAGAAAAGAGCTGGAAGTTCCAGCTCACCTTAGGAAGCTCACCACAAAGAGTGATGAGTTTAGTTAGAGAAATAACTACATTTTGAACTGTCCTAATAATGAGAATGTATGAGGGAAATGGAAAGCCTGTCTAGAGTACAGGCGGGGGTCGGGTGGGGAGGAGGGAGATTTGGGACATTGGTGATGGGAATGTTGCACTGGTGATGGGTGGTGTTCTTTACATGACTGAAACCCAAACACAATCATGTATGTAATCAAGGTGTTTAAATAAAATATATAAAAAAAAAAAAAGAAAAAAAGAAGCAGGGCTGGAGCGGTGGTGAAGCGGTAGGGTGTTTGCCTTGCATGCTGCTGACCCAGGACAGACCTTGGTTTGATCCCCATCCCATAAGGTCCCTCAAGCCAGGAGTGATTTCTGAACACATTAGTAATCCCTGAACGTCACTAGGTGTGGCCCCACCCACCCCCAAACAAAAAGCAGAGGGGGTTGGAGCAATAGCACAGCTAAAGGGTGTTTGCCTCGCACGCAGCTGACCCAGGATGGATCTGAGTTCGATTCTTAGCATTCCATATGGTCCCCTGAGCCAGAAGCTCAGAAATTTCAATTTCCGAGCGCATAGCCCAGAGTAATCCCTGAGCATTGTTGAGGAAAAAAAAAAAAAAAAGCAGAATCTGTCAGTGTTGAATTTATACTTGCTATCATTGAACAGTTTTGACTTAATAAACTTGTAAAGAAAAGTGAGCAATCATAGTTTTTCACATTTGCAATAAAATGTCCTGGATATTTTTTTCCCTAGGTATGTTCATGTCAGATAATGAAAGTTTTAATCCTTCATTGTGGGAGGAACAGAGAAAACAACGGGCTCAAGTAGCATTTGAATGTGATGAAGACAAAGATGAAAGGGAGGCACCTCCTAGGGTGAGGCATTATTTCAATCTGAGTCTAACTGGATTGATTGCATTGAGTACTATATATCATTACTTGCTCTCAAGCCACTTGAGGTTTATTCAGTCAAGGAGAGGAGTTTGAGAGTAATGAAAAGCTAATTAAAGAACATTTTGTTGTGTGCATATATATGTATATATGTATATATTTATATAAGTATGAGGAAATATCCTTGGTTTTCTTCTTTTAGTCATTTACTTATGTATATGCTAGGGGAGGGAAAAAACTTCGAATAATGCTTTCTCTTTGGGATTAAAATGTGTGTCGCAATGTTTCCAAGTTATGATTGTAGTTATTTTTTTTATAGAAATAACTGAATCTCAGAAAGTAAGTTAGACTTATTTCCTGAAATATAAGATTTGTTATATAAATATAGACATTTTACATGTGATTAAAGTAGATAACAGGAAAACATTTATTTAAAGCCAATTGATCATTTAGCAGTATTCACTGATACATATCTAAAAATTGGTTATGTTTAGGTTTGCTTTTAAAAAAGCTTTTAAAACATTAAAATCTATAAACTGCGGTTTTTACCTATTGATAAACCCATGCTTTTTGTCAAGTTTAAAATGTTTTTAGACTTCTGTCACGTGTCTTCACCATTATCTTTATATGCCAGAAATGCAGTGTAATTACAATGAATTATAGATAATTGTCGTGTTGGTGATAGAAATACTCCTATTTTAAATTTTACTTTTTTTTACTCTAGGAGGGAAATTTAAAGAGATATCCAACACCATACCCAGATGAGCTTAAGAATATGGTCAAAACTGTTCAAACCATTGTACATCGATTAAAAGATGAAGAAACTAATGAAGAATCTGGCAAAGATTTGAAACCACATGAAGATCAGCAAGTTGTAAATAATGATGTGGGCATAAAGGTTGGAAAGTTTATTTAAAAAGTATTTGCTAAAGCCTGCTTCAATTTCTTTAAAAGTTTCAAATAATTTAAATCCTTCCTCCCCAATTTTTCTTTTCTGGTTTTGGGGCAATACCCAGCAATGCTTAGAATTTATCCCTGTATGGGATGCCAAGGATCAAACCTGGGTCAGCTGCATGCAGGGCAAGTTCCCTATCCATTGTACTATGTTGCTCCAACCGAGAAATATAATCCTTTTTATATACACTAAAATACAATCAATTTATGATCTGATTCTCAACTTTTTTTGCTAATGATTACTATTGTCATTATGTTTATAAATCTACTCTACATGGTCAGGGAAGTCTTTAAAAAATAATTGCCTAAACAGAAAATAAGATAATGAAATGTTAGAAAATTAATCATTATTTTAAGCATAGTTTTATGACAGACCACCTTTTCCACATATTGCATCAGAAATATTTTATCTTGTCATTTGTTACTGTACATTCCACAACGAGCAGAAAACATTCGAATGATTCTGAGTTTGAACATGCTGTGCATTCTTACTTTCTTAAGCCATCTTTGTAAGTTCTAGGACAAAATGTTTTCTAAACTGTTAAACTAATACATTTTGTGGACCTCTGAGATTTGCTGATCTCAAAATGAACATTTTGTGTTTAGTGCTATTGATTTCCATGTTTAAACTCTCCTTGATTTATCCAGATGGGAAGATGTTAAAATTGACTAAAAAATTTTATATGAACTTTATACCAAAATATATCTAAAGTTTAAGGAATATGAATTCTTTGTATTTTACTCAGACTTCAGAAAATACTACTACAGTAAGAAACAAACCTGATGAAAGAGAAAAATATCTGATAGCAAACTCCATACAGAAAACCAATGAGCCTGAAGCTGATATCAGTCCTGGTAAACTACCAGTGACTGTAAATATGAAAGCATCTGAGAACTCGAAGCATACTGTTAATCATAATGATGTGTTTGAGGTATGGATAAGAGTTGACATTGTTTGGAATTATTGTAACAACTGATAAGGAACAATATTGCATTGCTAACTATTAAATTTAGGAGACTGATCCTGAAAGTAGAAAATATGCTAATATGTTCACCATTTAGAAATTTCCTTATATTTGGTGATATCATTCATCATTATTTTTTTGTTTTTGTTTTGACCACATTCAGTGGTGCTTAGGGCTTACTTCTGGCTCTGCACTCAGGATTTACTCCTGGTGAATTTGGGAGACCATTTGATTCTGGGAATTGAACCTGCATCAGAACTATCACTCCAGCACTCTCACTTTTGGCTTGAAACTAAAATTTTTTATATCTGTTTTACTCATATGTGCACAGCTATAAATTTGATTATGGTGTTTCTATTTTATTTATTTTTTTTGTTTGTTTTTTCCGGCCACACCCATTTGATGCTCAGAGGTTTACTCCTGGCTAAGCACTCAGAATTTGCCCCTGGTTTGAGGGGACCATATGGGACTAGCACTTGCAAGGCAGACACCTTACCTCTAGCTCCACTCTAGCGCCACCTCGTCGGCCCATCTATTTTATTTTAATTCTGTAAAATTTATGGTGACAGATGCTTTTATTTCTATAACTTAAAATTGAAAGAAAACATTACTGGAACTGAAGAGACTATACAATGGATAGGGTATTTGCTTTGCATGCAGCTGATCCAGATTCAATCCTTAGAACCTCATAGCTGTGGTCCAAAAACAAAACTAGAACAAAAATCCTTGAACTTGGAAATGTGGATCTTTAACTTAGAAGAGAATTAAAATTAGATTACAGGGGCTGGCGAAGTGACGCTAGAGGTAAGGTGTCTGCCTTGCAAGCACTAGCCAAAGAAGGACAGCGGTTCGATCCCCCCAGCGTCCCATATGGTCCCCCCAAGCCAGGGGCAATTTCTGAGCGCTTAGCCAGAAGTAATCCCTGAGCATCAAATGAGTGTGGCCCGAAAAACTAAAAAAAAAAAAATAAAGTTAGATTACAAATTGGAAAATTAATTACATTCAGCATAATTATTGATAGAATTTTATATCCTTTGATAAAGATTAAGAATGGGGGTAGTTAAGAACAGGGGAGTGCATTTTTCCTGACAGCTGCATCGTATTCCATTGTGTATATGTACCACAGTTCCTTTAGCCACTCATCTGTTTTCTTGATACTTTCAAATAATGCTCTTTACAGACTTTTTTCCCCCTTATTCTTTTCATCATATACCTGGAATAATTTAACCTGAAATTGACCTGGTTTTATACAATGTCAAAATTATATTAATATGTGTTAACCACCAGACCACTTGATTTTGTTTGTAGGGATCTTCCTAGGCATCATTCAGGGGGCCCAAAAATCATACTTTAACAGCCCCATCCAACCAGCACCAGGACTGCAGTACTTCTCAGGCTCTGCAGTGTTCATGGACCCTTTGGTGATGTTCGGGGGGCATCAGAGTTGGGTGCATGCCTAACCTCAATGACTTCTCCAGGCTACTTTTTTGTTGTTTATTTTGTTTGCTTTTGAGTCACACCAGTTCAGGGGTTGTCCCTGGCTCAGAAGTTGCTCCTAGCATGCTCGGGGGACCATATGGGATACCAGGGATCGAGCCCAGGTCATCCACATACAAAGCAAATGCCCTGCCTGCTGTGTTATTACTCCAGCCCCTATATTTCATTTTTGTTTTTGCTCTTTAGTAGTACTTAATGATAGATTATGTGACTCAACTGCCAAATCTTGGATGAAAATTTATGGAAAATGACTGTTCAGGACTTAGATTGGGCAAAATTTTTATTATTTCATTTTATTTATGTATGTATGTATTTATTTATTTATTTTGGTTTGGGGGCCCCACTCAGTGACACTCAGGGGTTACTCCTGGCTATGCGCTCAGAAATTGCTCCTGGCTTGAAGGACCATATGGGACCCCGGGATCAAACCACGGTCTGTCCTAGGCTAGTGCAGGCAAGGCAGATGCCTTAGCACTTGTGCCACTGCTCTGGCCCCTCATTATTTCATTTTAATGGAAGAATACTTGAGTTCTTCCGATTCCTTGGAATCCTGAGATTTTTGAGGAGCCTAAATTTGAAGATTAGGATGAGACTGGAGCACTTTCACCAAGCTAAGTGTTTTAATGGCAGAGATTAGGTGATTTTTTTCTTCTCTCTCATTTGACACAATGCCAGGCACATAGTAATTATCAGTAGTTATTACTATTAGATAGGCATTTTGATGTATTGCTAATAATTGCCATAGTTCTCTTGCCATATCTTGAAAAACTTAAATCATATACTAGTTTTGGCCACTATTACGTAATATTTTTCATTTATATACTTAATTTTCTTAGTTTGTATAACATAATAGGAAATCAAAATTTATTTTAATGAATATTTTCTTTTTCCTTTAAATTAGGAATCTGAAGACCTTTCATCTGATGAAGAAATGAAAATGGCAGAGATGCGACCACCATTAATTGAGACTTCTATTAACCAGCCAAAAGTGGTAGCACTTAGTAATAACAAAAAAGGTTAGACATTAAAATTTAAGATTTAATTGAGACTAAAATGGGCAGAATTAAGTTTATAATGAAATTTATTTGGGGGGAGTATATTTCACTAAATGTCTATTATTAATACATTTTAGAAACTGTTTTTAAAACATACTTTTTAGGAGCTACAGAAGATAATAGCAGATAAGGCACTTGCCTTGCTTGTGACTGACCTGGATTTGATTTGCACCACCCCATTATTATTATTACAGGAGTGATCCTGGGCACAGAGCCAGGAGTAAGCCCTGAGCACTGCCAGGTGTGACCAGAAACAAACAAAGAAAAAAAAAAGCTTCTTTAAAAGTCTAGTCTTGGGGCCAGCGAGGTGGCGCTAGAGGTAAGGTGTCTGCCTTGCAAGCGCTAGCCAAGGAAAGGACCACAGTTCGATCCCCCGGCGTCCCATATGGTCCCCCCAAGCCAGGGGCAATTTCTGAGCATGTAGCCAGGAGTAACCCCTGAGCATCAAAAGGGTGTGGCCCGAAAAACCAAAAAAAAAGTCTAGTCTTTATTTTTCTTGTTTTTAGAAAGTTCTTCATAATTTTTTTCTCATCTCATGAAAAGTACAAGGGATTGAACTTTGTAGATAGATAAGCTCTGATAATGATTCTGTTTTTACCACTTGATTTTCTATGATGTATTTTCAACTTTTGTGGGGTAGAGGGACAGTTTTCTGTCATACCTGTTGGTACTCAGGGCTTAATGCTGACTATACTCAGCGATCATTCTTGGCGTTGCTCAGGGGATCATATAAGGGGCGCCAGGAATGAAATCCAGTTCAGCCATTGCAGAGCAAGTGCTACTTAATTTTATTCTAGAGCTACTTAATTTAAGGTACATATATCTTTTTTTAAGGTACATATATCTATTTTTAAGATACATATATCTAATTTGGCATACAATGAGGTTGATTTTGTTCAGTGTTTATTCAGTGTACTTTAGTCCACTGCAGTGAATAGTCTATCACAGAACATTATATTAACACTACCCTCACTCTATCTACTCTGCTATGAAACATAGAATCTCAAACTCTTAGAAATGAAATGGAACTTGGAAAATAAAAACAGTTTTTTATTTTTTTTCCATCAAATGTTTATCCAGCCTTTGCTTTTATGACATTAGGGAATATTAAATATTTCATTACTACTTTACTTTTATCCTCAATCATAGGTTTAATCACCAGTATCCCATCATATGATGGTGAAAAAAGAGGAATAGACCTATGAAAGACCTGCCAAGTGTGGCCCAAACCCCATCCCCCCAAATGCTACTTTTATATGAATATTGGAACTTGAGTATTATAGATATGTGAACAGCATAATCACTAAAACTGATGTCCTTAGAAAACATTATACATTATTACCTTTTTTAGTAGTTAAAAGTCATTCAAATTCTAAATACCCTATCATTGTTTATGATTTTGTGGGGCCACAACTGATAACACTCAGTCTAATTCTGATGTAATGCTTAGAGGTGACTTTCCCAATGGTGCTGTAGAGGGACCATGTACTTCTGGGAATAACACCTGGGCTCTCAATTATGTCATCCATGTTTAAAAATTGCTTAATCTGGTGCAGGAGTGATAGAGTGTTTCTTTGCTCACAGCTGACCCAGGTTTAATCTACAGAATTCCAAATAGTCCCCTGAGCACCTGAGTGAGCCCTGAATGCAGAGCCAGTAGTAAGTGCTGAGCACTTGCCAGGTGTGACCCAAAAACAAGGGGGGAAAAATTGCTTAATCTTTGTGCTTACTTACTGCAATTTTAAGGGGATTCTGATTATATATCTTATACACTAAACCATCACAAAGAAATATTTTATGCAAGTTATGGATGAGTTTATTAATAGATTAAATTTTCTTGTTTCAGATGATACAAAGGATACAGATTCATTATCAGATGAAGTTACGCACAATAGCAACCAAAATAACAGCAACTGCTCTTCACCATCTCGGATGTCTGATTCAGTTTCTCTTAATACTGATAGTAGTCAAGACACCTCACTCTGTTCTCCAGTGAAACAGACTCATATTGGTATTAATTCCAAAATCAGGTTTGTGAACATCATACCAAAATAACTATTTGGGGCTAATGGGGGTGGAGTGGGGTGCAGTTTACCACCAGCATTGCTCAGGACTCCTGGCTCTGCACTTGGATCACTTGTGGCAAGACTTAGAGGACAACATAGGGTGCTGGAAATCAAATCTAGGTCAGCTGCATGCAAGGACACAAGCACTTTACCTATTGTTCTATCTCTCCTGGTTCCACAAAATAATTCTTTGTACAATAGAGATAAAATAAGTAAACTTATAACTAAACAGAATTTTCAAAGAAAATTCATTTTCAAAGAAATGGTATATGTTTCTTCCTCACAATCTCATTACTAATTATTTAGCCTGTTTCATTTTATATTAATCTTTTTCAAAAAAGAATAGAATCCATAGAGATAGTACAGTAGGTAGGGTGCTTACCTTGCATGCAGCTGACTCAGATTTGGTCCCCTGAGACATATGATCCTCTGAACCTACCAGGAGTGATCCTTGAGTACCGAGCTAGGAATAATTTCTGAATACTGCCAGGTGTGGTCCAAAAGCAAATAATTTAAAAATAGAAATGACAAAGCATATCTAATTCTCTTCAATGAACCATTTAATATATCCAGATATTATCACATAAGCAGCCTATTTAGAGGAATTTAAAATGAAAGAGGGTTATTTTTTTTCTTTGGCTTTTGGTTTTTGATTTTTGGGCCACACCTGGTGACACTCAGGGGTTACTCTTGGCTGTGCGCTCAGAAATCACTCCTGGCTTGGGGAACCATATGGGACACTGGGGATCAAACCAAGGTCTGTCCTAGGCTAGCACGGGCAAGGCAGATGCCTTACCCCTTGTGCCACCACTCTGACCCCAAAGAGGGTTTAATTTTACTCTAAATCTTTCTATACCCCTTGCCTCCACAAACACATTTATTTTTTTTCTCCCTAAAACCACCATTCCCTTAATTCAGGGGTCTCAAACTCAGTTTACCTGGGGGCCGCAGGAGGCAAAGTCGGGGTGATCCTTGAGTGCAAAGTCAGTAGAAAGCCTTGAACATTGGGGGGGTGTGACCCAAACAACTAATACAAAACAAAACAAAAAAAAGATTCCTCTAGGGCAGGGCCACAAAATGTGGTACGGGGGGCCCACTGGCTGCAAGTTTGAGACCCCTGCTAATTCATGGTAGTGGTTTTAGAGACCAGAGCTTGCACACAGGACTGACTGGTGTTTCCACATTACTTTTCACTGTGGTTGTTATGTATCAGATTGCCATACTTGATTATAGTGCTTGCCAAGGCTTGCACTTCTTTCTGCAGTACTTGCAAACATATTTTCCAGAGTTCACTTTGTTGGTTGAGGAATACAAGTAGGATTGTGGTTCTCACTGGAGAATTACTACAATCAAGCACATGCTTGCTAAAGGTTATATTTCTCAGCTTTGTGCAGACATCTTTTTAGTTATAGTGTTCACAAGGGGTAGTACCCTTTTCTTTGCTGATTACACACATCTGACTGCTGTGTGGCCAAAAATTATTTCCAACACTGAGGCAATACTGCCAGGCTAAGACCACAGAGCTGCGTGTCATATACTAGGCACATGTAGGACATAGGGGATTTGTACTCCTTAACAATACCCTTTTAGGGCAGGAGCTCAAAGCCACTGCAGTATTTCTTCAGGCTTGAAAAAGCTAGAAATGGAAAATTGTTTTTGGGGTGTCATTAAATGGTTTACTAAAATATGTTGGGTTTTTTTTTTTTTTTTGGCTGTATCTGTAACTTAAAATTTTTTTGGTGGAAAGAATAATCAGGTTTGAACCATGACCCCATATATGAAAAAGGTTTTGCTCTACTGTTGAGCTGTACCTCCATCTAGAATTTTTTTTTTTAATTTTTGGACCTCACCTGGCTGTGCTCAGGTCTTACTCCTGACTCTGTTCAGGAATCACTCCTGGTGGGACTCAGTGATGATATATATACTGGTAGGAATTGAACCCAGGCTGGTCACATGTTAAGCAAGCAAGAACTTTCCCCAATATTCTCTGGCATCTGCATTTCATCCTTTAACTTTTATCATTTCATAATTTTGGGTACTTATATAGAAACTAGCTACTAGTTTTCTGTTGTTGAGAAAACTGGGGCCAGCGAGATAGCATGGAGGTAAGGCATTTGCCTTGCACGCAGAAGGTTGTTAGAATCCCGGCATCCCATATGGTCCTCATGCCTGCCAGGGGCGATTTCTGAGCATAATGCCAGGAGTAACCCCTGAGCGCTTCTGGGTGTGACCCCCAAAACCAAAAAAAAAAAAAAAAAAAAAGAAAACTGGTATTGATATTGTTTCTTGACAAGATTATCTTTGTTTTAGGCAAGAAGATGAAAATTTCAACAGCCTTTTACAAAATGGAGATATTTTAAATCATTCAGCAGAGGAAAAGTTTAATGTTCATGATAAAAAGAATTTTAAGTTAACTGAATATGATTTGAATATAGAAGAACGATTAGTTCTTATTGAGAAGGGTGTTGACTCAACAGCCACATCTAATGAATCTCACAAATTGGATCATATTAATATGAATCTTAATAAACTTGTAACTAATGAATCTTTTCAACCAGAGGTAGTGGAAAGATCAAAGGCACAAGATATAATGCTTGGAACAGGCTTTTTAAACATTAATACTAAAGGAGAACCTGAGCATTTGGAAAATGGAAATGAGTATCCTAATCTGGAATGTGTAAATAAGGTTAATGGACATTCAGAAACTTCAGAGCCTTCTAGGAGAACTGACCCACATAACATTGATTCTTCTGTTGAAGTGGGTATTTCTAAAAGCACTGAAGATCTTTCACCTCAGAGAAGTGGGCCAATTATATCTGTTGTGAAATCACATAGCATCACAAATATGGAGACTGGAGGGTTAAAAATATATGACATTCTAAGTGATAATGGACCTCAGCCACCAAGTGCCACAGTTAAAGTCACTTCTACTATTGACGGAAAAAATATAGTCAGGAGCAAGTCCGCTACACTTTTATATGATCAACCATTGCAAGTGTTTACTGGTTCTTCTTCTTCTTCTGATTTAATATCAGGTACAAAGGCAATTTGTAAATTTGATTCAAATCATAATCCTGAGGAACCAAATATACTAAGAGGCCCTACATCAAGTGGCCCACAATCTATACCTCAAATATATGGTCCTCCACAATATAATATCCAATACAGTAGTAATGCAGCAGTCAAGGACAATTTGTGGCACTCTAAACAAAATCCCCAAATAGATGTTGGTTTTTCTTCTCAGCATCTTCCTAGACAGGAAAGCACAGAAAATCACAGTTATGCGAAGTTTTCTGCCAACATGAATTTCTCTAACCATAACAACGTTCGAGCTAATACTGGCTACCATTTACATCAGAGAATTGGCCCTGGAAGACATGGGGAAATGTGGGCCATTTCGCCAAATGATCGACTTGTTCCTGGAGCAACTCGAGCTACAATTCAGCGACAAAGTAGTGTGTCCTCTACAGCCTCTGTAAATCTTGGTGAGCCAGGCTCTGCAAGACGGGCTCAGATTCCTGAAGGAGAGTATTGTTCATACAGAGAGCTGCATTCAGTGGGAAAAACTACTCCAATGATGTCAGGATCACAGAGACCTCTTTCTGCACGCACATATAGCATTGATGGCCCAAATGCATCAAGACCACAGAGTGCTCGACCCTCTATTAATGAAATACCAGAGAGAACTATGTCAGTTAGTGATTTCAATTATTCACGGACTAGTCCTTCAAAAAGACCAAATGCAAGGGTTGGTTCTGAGCATTCTTTATTAGATCCTCCAGGAAAGAGTAAAGTTCCTCATGATTGGCGAGAACAAGTTCTACGACACATTGAAGCAAAAAAATTAGAAAAGGTAATTTAACAAGATTTTCTTTCCTCTCTTAAGTGTATTATTTTCCTTTAAAATATTGGGCATTTTTTTAGTGCTCAGAGTTACTGAATATGTCTACATTCTAGGAATTTTCTTTGCTGTGAATAGAGTTCTAAGATCAGACTTATTAAGACTTAAAACAATTTAGATGGTAGTACATGTTTTGTTTTTCCTCTTTTCCTTCTCTCTAGTATTTTCTAATGTGCATACATTTTATATATTTGGATTGTTTTTCTCTTCTAGATTGTACATATTATAAATAATGAACATGTGCATCTCTGGCTAGCATTTTCTGCCTTTGTGCTCATTCATTTGTAATTGTTATGTAATTATGTGTAACATAGTAGCCATTTACAATATACTTAACAGAACAACAAGAAATAGATTGAATATATAGTTTTTTTCATGGTGCTATTTTTCTGACTTTATGTTATGACTAACACTGTCACATAATTTTTGGCATGCCTCATGGACTTGCTCTTGACTTTTCTTGTGCAGGGTCCATACTAATCTTCTCTGTATTGTTCCAATTTAATATATATGTTGCCAAAGCAAGCACTGCCCTTGACTTTTCTTGACTATATTTCTGATCTGTTTGAACTCAGGTATCTAGCATAATTTTGGAAATACCCTTCTTTATAGAGTCTGTATCTAGAAAGGAATTGTATTTCTTTTCTTTCTTTTTTTTTTAATCTTTGTAGGGCAAAAAGATAATCGAGTAAGGTGCTTGCCTTCACAGGGTCAACCCTGGTTTGATCCCCAACATTGCATATGAACCCCAAGTACCATAAAGAGTAAACACTGCACCACTACCAGGTGTGGCCCTCATCCCTTTCACTTTCCTGACCCCGAAAATATTATCCTATAAAATTGATTGTGTGTAAGGCCTATTCTTTAAAATTTAGCTCATAGCTCTCAGATTTCATCCCCAAATTGCCTTTATGAAATATCAGATTAGTTTATTTTTAGTTATTTTTAGGTTGTTTATTTTTTAACAGTGCCAGGAATTAAGCTAGAGCCTCAAACATACATCAATTTAGTAACTTTTAAAATGCTTTATGTCAGGTTTTTCAGAAATGCCTCTAGTATGATTAATATTTTCTATCGTTGAATTCTTTGAATTTTTCTATTTTAACTTTAAAAAGCTCAGCATCTATATGCAACTTCATCTCTTTCTTTTATTTCAACATTGACTTTGTATATACTATTGAAACTAATTTTCTAAGGCATTTGAAAAATAAGTGAAAGAGAAATCTCTCGGTGGATTTGAAATCAATGAATTAAAAGGCATTTCTGCTCATTGAAGTTACTTCTGATTGGAATATTCTTAAAAGCAGTAATAAGAAACTTGTAATTTGTTATTGAGGAAGAAGTAGTTTAAGATTGGTGCCTTGCATAACTGGTTGTTGAGAATGCAATTAATTATGGGCTAGAATGATTGTACAATGTGTAGGGTGTTTTCTTTACATGCAGCCAACCTATATTCAATCCCTGGCTTTCCATAGGTCCCTGAATCACCACCACCCTGAATACAGAACCAGGAGTAAGATCTGAGCACTACTGAGTGTGCCCCTCCCCCAAATAAAGCCAAATAAGAATGCCATTAATTATTACTAAACATAGAGAAGGAATCACAGATTTAGTGGATGATACAAGTTTGGTTATCATTATAGTCAGTTTAGTTGACATCTTGCCTGGCTGTTACCCCTTTTCCTATATGTTAGAGATAGTAGTCACCACGTTGTCCATTATTACTTATTGCTTCTTAGAAATGTTGATACTATTTTCCCACTTCCGCCTAATGGTAATTTAGCAGTGAAAATTAGTTTACTCAAATTAAGACAAATTTTTGAGAGACCAGACAAGCACAAACTTGTGACTGACAGAATAATTCCCATTTCCAGGCATAGGTCACACTTTAGGGTTAAGAGGTTCTCTTTTTCATGATATACTGGGCAACACACCCATCTTCCAGCCTTTTGGTTGGTTGTGAAGTACACTGCAGTGTCTTCCAGCTTATTGATCGGGAAGTATTTCCAAGTCAGTCAGTTACTATCATTGTAGCGTGTAGCTCTGCTATAGTCCTCCTCCTGGGACATTTATTTCTTTGTAGCTGTTTGAGATAGTTTTTATTCTTTCTGATCTTAAAAAGTATTCACATATGGGAATTGGAGCAATAGTACAGCAGATATGTATGTCTTATACACACAGCTGACCCGGATTTAATCTGTGGCATTTCTGTATGCTCCCCTAAGCATAGTCAGGAGTAATCTCTGAGTGCAGAGCCAGTAATACCTGTTTCACATGCGGCCAAACCTTGATTTATTATTCCCCAATACCACTATGGCCACTCAAGCCTATCTGAATGCAGAACTAATAGTAAATGTTGAGGATTGCTGACTGCTGGATTCACCCAATCCCTCACCAAAAAAAAGTATTTTTAAATATAAAAAATGAATTATTAAATGAGTTAACATATAAAGCACTTGGTACAGTGCCTCTGAACATAACTCCCATATGAATGTTTATTCTCATCTTCCTTGTCATAGAATTAAAATATTTAAAATAACAACTGATTAAAATTAGTATTTATATTTAGGACATCAAAATACTTGAGTATAGAGTAGGAAAATGTGGGGCCATAGCAAAAGCACCACAGATTGTATGTTTACCTTGCATGCAGCCAACCCGGGTTCGATCCCCAGTATCCCATATGGTCCCCCTAGCCTGCAGGAGTGATTTTTGAGCACAGAGCCAGAAGTAATCCCTGAGCACTGCCAGATGTGCCCCCACCCAAAAAATAGGAAAAGGTATTACGGTAGCAAAATAAGAAATAATGCCTATAAGCAGATTTTTTTTTTCTATTTTTTTTTTTTTTGTGTGTGTGTGTGTGTTTCGTTTTCAGGAGCACTCGGGTAATTCCTGGCTCTGTGCTCGAAAATTACTCCTGGCTCAGAAATTAATCAGGTGACAATATGGGATGGCAGGGATTGAATTTAGGTCAGCCTTATGCAAGGCAAATGCCCTACTGTGTTATCTTTCTGGCCCCATTATAAGCAAAATTTTAATACCAGCTACAAAAGCACTTTTTAGAAAATATAGTATCTGTTGTGTAATTTGTACAAATTTCTCTTTTATTCATATTTATATTTTATTTATAGTAGTACCAATATTACTCTTTAATACTTATAGTCAGCTTTCTCTTTAAAACACTGATTAAGGGGCTGAAGGTGGGGCACAAGGCACAGTGCATGTTTTGCTTGCATAAGAAATAGGGTCAATACTTTGCTCTAAATAAATTAATTACTATACAGTTCATCAAAGCTGATGATATGAAATAATGTTTTTGTCATGTACTTAACCAACAGGAAAAATTCCTGTAGAAACATTTGACTGAGCCTTAATCATCAATATGATTACATTGACAAATTCTAAATCTATTTTCCATGAGTTGATAATATGACAATTTTCATGATAAATGTGAAAGTAATTAGAGAATATGGAACTCTTCTCAGATCTCTACTTGTTTAATCACTCTTAAAATTTTGATAAATAAGATTAAGATTTGGGGCCAGAATGATAGATAGTACACCAGGTAGGGCAGTGCATTTGTCTTGCACACAGCCAACCCAGGTTTGATCTTCAGCACCCCAGATAGTCCCCATGTTCTAAAGGGAGTGATTCTTGAATGCAGAGCCTAGGGGTATGCCCTAAGCACTGCCAAATATAGGCCCCAACTCCCAGAAAAAAATGTTATGATTAAAGTAGCATGGGACAAAGGCTTCAGTTCATTAAAATTAACGGTTTATTAATACTTATTGATATTATTAATAAATATAAAAACTTATATTTCTTCATAAGAAAATAATAAAATGTGGGTAAGTGTATGAATAAAGAGATGCCAGAGATCTCAGCATTAGAGCACATAACCTTGTGTGAATGGAACCCTGGGTTTGACCCCCAATACCACACACTTATAAAAATAATAATAGTAATAGTTAAGTTTGTTGAATGCCAGGAACTATTTACTAATATGAACATGATAGTTTTCATCCCACTATGCATTTAGAAAATAAACATAGAGCCAGGAATAACCCCTGAATGCGGCCGGGTGTGACCCAAAAAACAAACAAACAAAAAAAAAACCTTAGAAAATGGAGACAGAAATTAGTGAAGTAATTTCTTTAGGATAATGCACTTGTTACATGGAAAAAGGGATCCTGAAAAAAATTTTACACTAATGCACACTTTACAATAAACAACCACTGTTATTTCCCGAGCACAAAACTGATATAACAGGAATGATGTTACAAGATCTCTGGCCAAAAAGTTCGGATGATTGGTGAAAGGATATATATTTCAGAACAGGAACTTAGCTAAGAGTAGAGTTTAAGCCTGCATATATGAGGAGGCCCTGGATTTCATCCCTAGCACCATTAAAAAAAATTTTTTTTTCAGAAATTCAACTATGAAGGACTTCGTAGATCATAATGGTTTCAATAAAATAAAAAATTTAGAAATAATAAAAATTTTTCAATAATAAAGAATAGGTTAGAGTTACAGTGGAGAATGAATCTAAAAAAATTGTTTTGTTTGAAGGTATTGGATGAAAGGCAAAATCCAAGAAAATCAAGTTTTCTGGAATAATGTGCTAACATACAGGTTACTCCATTTAATCCCTGTCATTTATGGTTCTCTTAAGCCTTACCAGGAGGGATCCCTGAACACAGAGTCAAAAAGGTTAAGCGCCATAGTTATGGCCACATCTATGTTACAAAAAAAAAAAAAAAAAATCAGTGCTTGCTTCGGCAGCACATATACTAAAATTGGAATGATACAGAGAAGATTAGCATGAATCCTGCACAAGGATGACATGCAAATTCGTGAAGCATTCCATATTTTATACAATGCCTGTCTCAAAGATAGGCAGAGGATAGGGGAAGAAGGAAATGATGGGGGACATTGATGTCAGGAAAGTTGCACTGGTGAAGGGGGTTGTGCATTTTATGATTGAAACTCAGTTACGAACATGTTTGTAACCATGGTGCTTAAATAAATTATTTTCATCATAAAAAAGTTAAAAAAATTATATATCATGAGCGTGTGGTTTTATCCTGGGGATGCAAGGATGGTTCAATATATGCAAATCAACTAACATCATACACAACACCAGTAAAAGGAAGGATAAAAAGAAAAAGAAAATAGATCTCTTCTGAGCCTTCTTGTTCAGTGGAAGATTTATAAAAACTAATGTAGGTCAGGCTGGAGCAGTGGCGCGCAGCGGTAGGGCATTTGTCTTGCACATGGCTGACCTAGGATGGTTCAATTCCCCGGCATTCCATCCATATGGTCCCCCAAGCCAGAAGCAATTTCTGAATGCAGAACCAGGAGTAACTCCTAATCGTCATCGGGTGTGGCCCAAAAACAAAACAAACAAACAAAAAAAACAACAGTAAAAAACAAAAACAAAAGCTTATGTGGGTCAATGAGAGTTCAGTAGGTTGAGATCATGCTTTGCATGATTTAGTGCTGTGCACCACATCCCCTAACACTGCTAGATATGGCCCCTAAACGAACAAAAGTAACAAAGTAACATTAAATATATTTAAAGATGATAGAAATTTTTTGCAAGATACACACACACACACACACACACACACACACACACACACACACACACACACAAAACAAAGAGGACAGACAAGAAAGTTAATGTGGTAAAATTCTGTATAAAACATGAGTATTTTCATGAATTTTCACATTCAGATGTTTATGAAATCTCTAATTTATTCTGTCAAATCTTATTCTGTGTGAAATAGTTCGAAAGGTACAGATCTGACCTTCAATTTTCTTTAGTTATTACTTTGAGAATTTACAAAGTAACTGAAAAGTACACATTTATAGATTCCTTTCTTTCAGAATATCATTAACATTTCTTGGTATAAAATAACAACTTCAAAACTGGAATTGATATGAAGTAGCATAGTTGACTGTACTAGTACTAATTGATTTTTACTGTGTTTCTTACGAACAAGCAGGCTGAAAATAAAATCGTATTTGCCCTCAAATGTTAGGGACATGACAAAAGCATCCTCATGAATCAACAGTTAACTGTAAATAAATGAGAGTCAAGCTATGTGTTTATGAGATATATTTCTTAAGCTCATCAGTGTTTAGCTATTTGACATTTATGTAGCTACAGTCTGGAATGATTCCATTAGTGGTTCTTAAATTTTTAACAGCATGTTCTGTACAGATAATGCAGTGCATATAGTTAGCCTGGGTTTGATCCCCAACATCACAGTCCCCCAAACACTGCCAGGACTAACCTTTGAACATTGCCATGTGTGGTCCCAAAACAAAACAAATAAAATAAAAAATTTACTATAGAATGGTTAGGACAGTTCACAGCACCTTGTAAATTACCACAATTTGTAATTATCACCACCTGGCTGGCCCTGCCAAAGGGCAAAGTAGCATCATGTTTTCAGGCCCTTGTCTTGAACTACTAACCAAGTTGGCTTCGAATCATAGGTGGGTCTCCCAGGTCAATTGAGCACCACTTGAGAACCCTGCTGATCCACTCACCTCCAAAAAGAAAAAAAGAAAAAATGTTTAAGCAGCAATGTCCACTACTAATTTCTATAGTGTATTCTTCATTTGAAAGGGGAAAATCTTACTTATAATTGTAGAGCAGTGGGGCTCTTCTAAATTTATGTTCTTTTTAAAAAAAAAAAAAAAAGCTCTTAAATTAGGACTAGAGAGAAAACAAAATAAATAGTGTGCTTGTCTTTCATGTGGCCAACATGAGTTCAATCCTCAGCATCCCATATAGTCCCCAAAACACCACCAGGAGTAATTCCTGAGCACAGAGCCACAAGTTACCCTTGAGCACCACCAGTTGTGTCCCAGACAAAAATAATAACAATAATAATAATAATATAAATATATTTTGATTTAGAAATAACTACTCATTGGTAAAATTTATCTTTATAGAGAAATTCATTTATATTCCATGTAAGACTATACTATACCTCTAAAACTAGCTATAGATAAGATACCTATTTTCTGACATGTTTCTAAAATATAGTAGAATGAAGGAAAAAATAGCATAAAGTAGCTTTATGTTTGTATTTAGTTTGTACATCTAATTGTATTTATATGTAATATATGTATGTGATCATGTAAGTATATGGCAAATAATGCCATTTTCTTTCACTGGCACTAAAAAGTCAGTGTTGCATGATATTTATGAGTGGTATTGGGGCTTGTAAATATTTCTGTGTACATAACCAGTCTTGTGAATTTTGCATGCTGCACTAATCTCTGTTAAATCTGTCCCCTCTTTATTCAGAGCATGCTGTCAAGGTCCTTTAATTCCAATTTTACTGCTGTAAGCAGCTTTCACTATGGCAGCTCTAGGGATCTGCATAGCAGCCAAGGTAGTCTTGCCTTGAGTGTTGCAGACGGAAGAATTTCTGGTGGGCACATGTTCCGAGTGAGTACCCATGGTAGACTAGTAGTTTTAGTATTAGAAGAGAAAAAAACAGCCCCTATTTGAATGCTTTAACATTGTTACAGCATATATTTACTGTAGATTAGATACCGTAGTATTATCTCTTGGTTCTAAAACTTTTCTGCAAAGATAACTTAATCTTTATTCCTTAATTATATTTCTTTTGTCATAAGCTTAATATTTAGCTATTTTTTAATCTAAAAGATAATAAGAGTAACATTTTAAAAGATTATTTTCTTTGCAGTATTTAAATACTAAAATTAACCTGCTGTGAGGGGCTGGAATTGATAGTATAGCAAGTATAGTTTTTGCCTTCCAACACAACTGACCGATCCTTTGTACGATCCCCAGCATTCCATATTGTCCCATAAGGAATAATTCCTAAGTTCCTGAGTGCAGAGCTGGGAGTATGCTCTGCTTTTGGGTAGCCCCCAAAACAAACATAACCTGCTTTGGGCTGGGGAGATAACTCATGGGGCTATAGTATATATTTTGGATTCAGAAAAATACTTGAATTTGCTTTGCTTGTAGTTTATACTTTGTATTGGGTTTTTGTTTTTTTTTTTTAAATTTATTTTTGGTTTTTGGGTCACACCCGGCCATGCTCAGGGGTTAATTCTGTCTCTATGCTCAGAAATCACTCCTGGCAGACTCGGGACCATATGGGATGCCAGGATTCCAACCACCGACCTCCTGTATACAAGGCAAACGCCTTACCTTCATGCTATCTCTCCAGCTCCCAACTTTGTTTTAGGTTTGTTCCCCTAATTACTGCCAGTAGTTTAACACCTGAACACTGCCAGCTTGACTAAAAAACAAGATAAATATATTAATTAAAATTAACTTACTGGGCTGGAGTGATAGCACAGCAGTTGAGTGTTTGCCTTGCATGCGGTCAACCCAGGATGAACCCCAGTTTGATTCCCAGCATCCCATATGTTTCCCCCAAGCCTGCCAGGAGCGATTTCTGAGCGCCAAGCCAGGAGTAACCCCTGAGCATCGCCAGGTGTGACCCAAAACCCCCCAAAAATAAAATAAAATAAAATTATTTAATTTTTTGTTTTGGGAGCGATTCTCAAGGGTTGCTCTTGGCTCTGCATTCAGGAATTACTTCTGTTGGGTCTCGGAGGACTATATGGGGTTCAGGGGATTAAACTCAGGTCAGCCACGTGTAGGCCAAGTGCCTTACCTGCTATACTGTTACTCTGACCCAATTAAAATTAAAATATAACATATATATAACAAAAATAAAGTATAATTTAGGAATTCGTAATAATAATAATAATCTCTTTAGTAATTGACATTGGTAAATAAAAAAGCAGTACCTGGAACTAAGTGGCATAATCACTGGGTTTGATAAAATGATTCTGTCAAAGAGGGCCAGTGATGTGTCAGCATACATGTGAGGCCCTATTACCTGGAATGAAAAAAAGAGCAAGAGAAAATTTGGGGAAGATAAATGCTAAATCCTTTATTGCCCATATTCGAGCATAATTTTAATGGATCTTTTTAAAGAATTTTCTCTCTATAATGAAGCAATACCATGATTTCTAATTAGATGGGCTTCCTTCCTTTCCTTCCTCTCTTCCCTTTCCTACCCTTCCCTTCCGTTTCCTTCCCTTCCTTCCTCTCCGTTCCCTTCTCCACCCCTCCACTCCCCTCCCAACCCCTCCTTTCCCCTCCTCTGCAAGGTGCTTTTTATTTACACTTCCTTTTTAAGCTATGAGAGAAGAGAAAGAGAAAAGTGTTTAAGCAAGAATACAAGCAGCAAAACAAAGTTCAAAGGAGAATCAGATATTTATTTCTTCTGTAAATATTATTTCTTCTTCTTTTCCATCTGAAAAGACCCTTCTCTTAAAATACCTTTTTATCTCCTTTCTAAAGTATTATTTTAATTAGTTTCATTGTCTTTGCTGATATTGGGGGTCTTTTGCTTTTTTTACTGCCCTCTGTCCCCTCTGTTTTTATACACAGCTCATAGTCTCTCCTGCATTCCGTTTATACTAGCTGGGCCTTACCTTTTGCCTTCTGTCTTCACCACTGGTTTTATGCTAGGCTAGTATTAGTAACAATCATTTTTAATTGAACAGTTTCAAAGAGGGAAAGGCAAATGATTGATCTTCTAATGATCACTCCAGCTGAACCTATAAAATAAAGATCAGGGCTTTTACTAACTTAGTGATAATCTTTGTGATCATCTGGGATTATTGTTCTCTCCATATTATAATTATTTCTTCTGCTTATTATTCTTAATTTCACACCCTGAGAGTCTGTTGATTTTTTTTTTCATTCATGATATCCTTGTTGTTGTAAAGACTAAACTTTAATTGTAAATTTAACTTGTTTAAAGTTGTGAACTTAAATTGATTATAAACATTTTGAAAATAAATTTTCAATTGAAGAAGGAAAATATTTATTTCAAAAATACACATAATAGACCAAAACACAATGAGAAAACTGACCATTGTTCAGACAATTAACTGCACATGCTAGATCTGTTGCAGATATTGATCCTAAGATTAAATTGTGAATCCCTTTAAGTT
This sequence comes from Suncus etruscus, assembly GCF_024139225.1. Lineage (NCBI taxonomy): Eukaryota > Metazoa > Chordata > Mammalia > Eulipotyphla > Soricidae > Suncus > Suncus etruscus. The sequence goes on from NC_064849.1 coordinate 124,180,400, forward strand.
TATAAATACTATAACGAACTAGATTTCTTACTTTTTAATCTGGAAAAGTTTGCATTATCAGTATTGCCAGTCATATACTGCTTAGAAAGCTTCATTAGTCCTGCCTATCACAGTGTTTTTCATTTTCTATTAGTTTGGAAGCCAGTTAAAGGTTCTAATAATTATTTACAGTTTTTTAAGACAAAATTGACATATAACACTGTGTTGATTCTAAGTGTATATAATAATGACTTGATACATGTGTATTATTACGGCATGATTACCATCATAAAATTATTTAACATTCATCACAGGAGTACTAATATTGATGACATTTAATCTAGCATTTTATTTGGTTCTTCATCTTTGTTTTCATTATCTAGCAATACTTTTTCCTAATCATTTTCCAAGTGCCATCATTTTGATTTCATATCTTAAAGATCATCATTTGTTATTGTTTTTTTTTTTTCTTCCTCATTTGAAGCATCCCCAGATACCCTGTCCAGGAGATTCTTGTCAAGATGATGTATTCATTTCAGGACAGCAGAACTACTCAGCTACTACACTTAGTCACAAAGATGTTCCAGACAGCATGATGAAAGTAGGTGCTCAGGAAGTAAAATAGTATCTGGAGTTTTATTATTTTATAACTTAAATATACCTTGTGCTTTAATACTGAAAAGACTTTGGTGACTTTTCCCCTTGGTTAGTAAGGACTTCATTTTTAATCATAAATTTGAAAAGGAATTTTATTTTTATACTAGAAAATTTTTCTCACACAATTTTATTGTTTTATATTTGTAGACAATCTCATACTTATTTTATCATTTGAATAAAAGTACTTTGGACATTTCTGGTAATAGGCCTATATGGAGAATTTAAAGATGAATCTGTGGGGGCCACAGTGATAGTACAACAGGGTAGGGTGTTTGCCCTGTATGTGAGTAACCCAACTTCCATTGCTGGCATCCCATATGGTCTCCCAGGCCTGCCAGAAGTAATCCCTGAGATCTGCCTGGCATGGCCCAAAAACAACAAAACAAAAAGAGATGAAGTTGTCATAAATTATCTGAGACTTACTACTATTTATTAAAATATTTAAACAAATATCACTATATAAAAGGTAAACTTTTGGGGCCAGAGCAGTGGCTCAGGGCGTAAGGCATCTGCATGCACTAGCCTAGGATGGACCTCGGTTCAATTCCTCTTCCCCCGTGTCCCATATGGTCCCCCAAGCCAGGAGCGAGTGCATTCTGAGTGCATAGCCAGGAGTAACCCCTGAGCGTCACCAGGTGTGACCGAAAAATAACAACAACAACAAAAATCAAAGGTAAACTTTTGTATAATTTAGAATAGATGGCTATAATCTTAGTATGAAAGCAACCGTATTTTCTGTCACCAGTTCAGAAAGCTAGTTTTTTACTGTTCTTTCTCAACTTCATAAGACAAATACAAATATTACTTATATTGTATGAAATTTGCGTTGTTCTTGGTAGTTGGAATTTAACCATATATTCTTAGCTGTATCTTTTTATTTTGCCTTTTTTCTTCTATTTTCTCATAATTGAGCTATTAGTTGTTTTTATAAATATTCATTTTTTGCCTTTGGTTTGCAAATGTTACGCTTTTTATTCTCAAGAATCATCCTCTAATCCTAGTTTAATAAATCAATTGAACATTTTTAACATTGCTGTAAAATGTCAGAATAACCAAGTATATCTAGGTGTTAGTAAGTCTTAGGAATGAATAAGAAGTTTGGGAATGAAGAGATAGTACAGTGGGCAAGACACTTGCTTTGCATGCAGATGACCCAAATTCAATCCCTCACACCCCAGATGTTCCCATGAATGTCACCAAGAGTGACAGCTAGGTGTGGTCCAAAAACAAACAGATCAGCAGTTACTGGAGAATTCTCCATCCAGAAAAAATAATGAATTTGCAAGTAGAAATGGAGAGGTATAAATATGGAACAGGTCAATGATATTTTTGAGTAGTGATAAAATAATAGCAGAACTATTAAAATACTCCTAAATAGATCAATTGCTTCATATCTACAGTAATCATGGTCTGGAGAGATAGTACAGCAGGTAAGGTGCTGCCTTGCATGATGCTGACGCAGAAGTTCAATTGCTAGAGCCAAATATGGTCCCCTGGGCCTGATTAGTAATTCCTAACCTGAGATCCAGGAGTAAATCCTTGAGCACCGCTGGGTGTAGCTCCCTCTCCCTCACCTCAAATAAAAAAGAGAGGTATATAGCATTTTATTCTCATTCTGAAAAACAAGGAATAAACCCAAGCACAGCCTGGGATTATTTTATGATCCTAAAATAAAAAATTAACTTAAGAAATAAAGATTTTTGGAGTATCCTCTTGGTGCCTTTTCATAACAAAAACATGAGATTATGTATTTCATACTTGAGAAGTAACTAGATAACTAGATTCTCTTTTAAAAAACTTTTTTGTTTTTTTTTTGGGGGGGGGAGTTGTTTGGTTTCGTTTTGGGGCCACACTCAGTGATGCTCAGGGGCTACTCCTGGCTATGCACTCAGAAATCGTCCTGGCTGGGGGACCATATGTGACGCTGGGGATAAAACCAAGGTTAGTCCTGGGTCAGCCATGTGCAAAGCAAATACCTATTGCTGTGCTATATCACTCTAGCCCCTTAAAAAGCTTTTTTTTTTTATATGTAAGAATCTGCACCAAATTCATTTATAGTTGTAAAACTGTTATAGACTGTTACCACAACTTTCCTGAAGTTTTCTGCTTATCTCCTTATTGCACTTAATTATATCATTATAAAATGAAACCTATGATATTTTAGGAAAACTTCATACTTAACAAGGTATAAAATATATTTTCAGAAAGTAATTTTAAAAGGATGGGAAAAGATCTAAGCACTGATCTCATACCTTATAAGTAGCAGGCTTGGGTTTGGTTACCAGCATGAAATGGTACCCTGTATATAGACATAGAGGTAGCCCCAAAACTGAAAATGATCATTTTTAAGTGTAAAATTCAAATGCAATCTATAAAATTTGAGAGCATTAAAACAAAGGGAACTCAGGGCTGGGGAGATAGGACAGTGAGAAGGGTGCTTGCCTTGCACATGGCCAGCTTGGATTAGGTTTCCGGCACCCCATATGATCCCGTAAGCATGTTAGAAGTGGACCCTGAGAGCAGAGCCCTGAGCATTTCCAGTATGGTCCCAAAACAAAGCAAAACAAAGGTACTAACAGCAAAATAATAGTTGTTTTATTAATATAGTTATGAAAAGTAAATTGGAATGCCATGGCTTCTTTGCTACTGTTTTGTGGATTATAAAATAATACAGATGCATGAAGTTCTATCAGAAAAGGCTTTGTTTTGGAGAAAAGCATCAGTAAATACATCTTTCAAATGTATGTGAGATTTATGGGGAAATAACTTTTAATGGGCTTTCTTGACTGTCTTTTTTATTTATTTATTTATTTATTTTGGTTTTTTGGGCCACACATAGTGACACTCAGGGGATACTCCTGGCTATGCACTCAGAAATCGCTCCTGGCTTGGGGGACCATATGGGACTCCCAGGATCAAACCAAGGTCCATCCTGGATCAGCCATGTGAAAGGCAAACATCCTACCACTGCGCTATCGCTCCAGCCCCTTTCTTAACATTTTGACCAGTGTAAATTTTGTGGGAAAAAAAATGATTTTGAGTGGTTGGGGCCAAAGAGAAGAGTTAAATGGGGAGGGTGCTCACCTTGTACTCACCACACACAAGTTCTATCCCTGGCATCCCTTATGGTCTCCAAGTATATCAGGAGTGATTTCTCTGTCCAGAGCCAGGAGTAACCTCTAAGCATTGCTGGGTGTAGCCCCAATTTCCTACCCTCCAAAATATTATGAGTAATACATATGTTTAAAATGTTAAGTGGTACTGCTTTTGTAATACAATAAGAAGAAATTGCCTATATTATGATAAGATAGTTTCAATTATTTAAGACACTTTATGTTTTTTTTAGATGCCTTTGAGTAATGGACAGATGGGCCAGTCTCTCAGGCCACAAGCAACATATAGTCAAATACACCACCCCCTTCCTCAGGCAGCTGTGGCAAGGCATCCCTCTAGGGAACAACTTATTGACTACTTGATGCTGAAAGTGGCCCACCAGCCTCCATATACACAGCCCCATTGTTCTCCTAGACAAGGCCATGAATTGGCAAGGCATGAGGTAAGAAAAATCAATACTTGAAATGAGCCTAAGCTTTTAATAGATCTTAGCTTATTAGTTTTATATATATATATATATCCTTATTAATATTTATTTAACAGTTTTGTTTCAATTTATCTATAAGTTGTTAAAATTTGAGAGGTAAGCATTCCATGATCGTACTCTGTTCTGATTAATCAGAATAATATATTAAGATTGATATCTAGGCATAATTCTTTTGGGGGGAATATTTAGGTTTTTTTAGACTGATATGCCAATAATCAGACCTTCTTCAAGAAAAAAATAGTATATCATTACACTTAAAGTAGAATATTATATTATACTGTTTGACACTTGGATTTTGATGTTGACTATAGCCTCCAAACTACTTTGGAAAATTAAATCTTCCATTGTCATTTGGTCATATTCTGGAAGGTATCACAAAGGGGTGGAAAACATGCTTTTTGCTTGCTCGATTCCAGGTTCTATTCCTGTCAATACATAATCCTCTGAGTACCACCTGTATGGAATTTTAAGCACTGAGATAGGAGTACTTCCAAGAGTCATCAGATGTCACTCAAAACCAAAAATCAATAGTCCCCAATCATACTTTTATATATTTGATAGTTTATTGATAAAATAGTAATAAAGTTTATTGATAAAATAATAAATTTAGATAAAAGCCTTTTTGAATTTTGGTTGAGCAAGTCTCTGGGGAAAAATATTTTATAATATTTTATAATGAAATAATATAGTTCTTGCTCTGTTGTAATATATATATATATAGGTTGGCTATAAAGATTAGCAATCTTTATTGACAATCAGTCCCAATCCCTTGAAGCATATAAATAGATTCAGGAAAAGATTAACTTCCTTGGGATCTTTTTGGTGTCTTAAGAAAACACCTAATGGGGGCTGGAGAGATAGCATGGAGGTAAGGTGTTTGCCTTGCATGCAAAAGGTCATCAGTTCGAATCCCGGCGTCCCATATGGTCCCCCGTGCCTGCCAGGAGTAATTTCTGAGCACGGAGCCAGGAATAACCCCTGAGCACTGCCGGGTGTGACCCAAAAACCACAAAAAAAAAAAAAAAAAAAAAAGAAAAGAAAAGAAAACACCTAATGGGCTAGTGCAATAGAACAGTGGGTAGTATGCAGCCAACTGGGCTCAGTCCCTGGCATCCCATTTGGTCTTTGAGCACTGAAGAAGTGATCCTTGAGTGCAGAGCCACGAGTATCTTCTAAGCATTGCTAGAATCTAACAGGGACTGTATCAGTTAGTACAGCAGAGGTTAGGTGCGTGCCTTGCACACAGCTAATCTGGGTTTAATCCCTGACACCCCATATGGTCCCTTAAGCACTGTCAGGAGTAAGCACTGAGCATCATTGGATGTGACCAAAAAAAAATCCCAAAATATAGAAAGTCAGAATTATTGGTTCATAAAGTCAGCAGTAGATTGATTGAATTAGGAGTTTTGCTCTATAACCCTAGCTAAATATGCTTTTAACTCACTAATATATTGATACAATATTCCATGTTGTAATTTCACTTCATCTGCTCAAATACTTATTTTTGTACAAACCTTATATATGTATGTTTGCTTGTACTTAATTCAGTCCGTGTTTAAAATGTAGATATAGTGTTCCTCAAATAGTTAAAAATAAAATTTGGTGGGGGGTTACTCCTGGCAGTCTCGTGGGACCAGATGCGATACCAGGAATTAAACCTGGGTCAGCCACATGGACAACAAATGCCCTACCCACTGTGCTATCGCTTCAACTTCAGAAATAGTTAATATATTTAACACAATATTGTGTTTGAAGTTACTTAAACAAATAACATCTACATGTTAATAAATACTTGTTGAAATAGAAATAAACTTTTATGAAATAGTAATTATAGTTGATTTTCTTTTCACATTAATTTAGATTCGTGTGAGAGTTGAAAAGGATCCAGAACTTGGATTTAGCATATCAGGAGGTGTTGGGGGGAGAGGAAACCCATTTCGACCTGATGATGATGTGAGTTTTGTTTATATATAGCCTTGAAATAGCCATAAAATGTTATCAGTAGCTCTAATCTAGGTTAAATTACAACTTTTAATTCTTGCTCTTTTATTCATCTGTTTGTTTGGAATATGAATAGTTTAAACGTGAAGTAAACCAGATTTAAATGTTTATTATGTTTTTACTTATGCTGTTTTCTGCGTGTCTATAGAAATAATTTAATTCCTTTAGCCAAAAATCACTATTCTAAAGGTGTATTAGAGACAAAAAACATTGTGAGGGGTTTGGAGCAGTTGTACAGGCAGGGTATTTGCCTTGCATACATCCAACCTGGGTTCAATCCCCAGCATCCCATCTGATTCCACTAGTCCCACAAAGAGTGATTCCTGAGTGCAGAGCACCCCACTTGTAGTCAAAAATCCCAAAAGCAAAACACAAAAACAAAACTACTCTTCATAGAGAGTGAAGACATATGCCAATATTCAAATATTCTAAACTGTTAAATTTTACATTTTTATTGTTATATAAGCATACTGCTTTCTAATGAATAACTCGTTGTTGTTATTAAAGGGTATATTTGTAACAAGAGTACAGCCTGAAGGACCAGCATCAAAATTACTACAACCAGGTGATAAAATTATTCAGGTAATATATATTGTTCCTTTTAAACATCTGTCATCAAAAACTATTAAAATGCCAGATAAAATAAGTATTTATGAAGTTTATATATATATATATATATATATATATATTTTTTTTTTTTTTTTTTGGTGACTCAAGATAGGTTTTTTTTTTTTGTTTTTTGTTTTTTTGGACCACACCCATTTGATGCTCAGGGGTTACTCCTGGCTAAGCACTCAGAAATTGCCCCTTGCTTGGGGGGACCATATGGGATGCCAGGGGATCAAGCGTGGTCCTTCCTTGGCTAGCATTTGCAAGGCAGACACCTTACCTCTAGCGCCACCTTGCCGGCCCCATACTCAAGATAGTTTTTATTGAAATCTACTTAAGTGCCTATCCATCAGAGAGAACATGCTTATCCAGAGTAGAAATAATTAAAGAAATAGAGATTAGTGAGATCTGTATTCAAGGAAGAAAATATGGACTTGATGAGCAGGCCTCTGAAGTTTATCTTTAGTATTTATAAGTGACTAAAGGGCCAGGGAGATGACTCAGAGAACTGAAGTTCAGACATTGCCTGTAGAAGGCTCAGTATGATCCCCAGAAACTTATGATTCCCCACACACTGCCAGCACTAACTCTTGTCCAAATGAAAACAAGAACAAATGAGGGGAAATAATACTCTTTGTGATTTACTGTTAAAATATTTAAATCAGAGGCCAGAGCTATAATGCAATGGGTAGCTTGCTTACATTGTACGTGGTCAACTAGATTCAGTCCCCAGTACCCCATATGATACCCAGAACCTACCAGAAATAATTATTGAACAACCAGGAGTAAGCCTTAACTACTATTGAGTGTAGCAAAATAATAATGATAATAAAAGAACCGGGGAGGAGCAGTGGCGCAAGCCCTAAGGCGTCAGCCTTGCTTGCGCTAGCCTAGGATGGACTTTGGTTTGATTCCCCGGCATCTCCTATGGTCCCCCAAACCAGGAGCGATTTCTGAGCCATGAGTAACCCCTAAGTATCACCAGGTGTGGCCCCAAAACCAATAAATAAATAAATAAATAAATAAATAAATAAATAAATAAATAAATAAATAAAGTAAAAGAACCTGGGATCTAAATAACTTGAGGCAGCTAAAACTATGTAGTATATAATATAGTAAAGGCCTCAATAATTGGGTCTGGAGAGATAGTATGGAGGTAGAGTGTTTGCCTTGCATGCAGAAGGTCGGTGGTTCGAATCCCGGCATCCCATATGGTCCCCCAAGCCTGCCAGGAGCCATTTCTGAGCGTAGAGCCAGGAGTAACCCCTGAGCACTGTTGGGTGTGATCCAAAACCCAAAAAAAAAAAAAATAGACATCAATAATTGTTTATACTTGAACTACTATATAAAGTGTAGTATTTCTTGATCTCTTTACCCTTGGGCAGTGGGAAGACTAGACCTGTCCTCTATTGCTCAGAAAACTTGGTAATAGGAGTCAGAGTGATATAATACAGATGTACAGTGGGTGGGACGCTTGCCTAGCATTGGCCAATCTGATTCAATTCTTGCATCCTATTTGCCTCCTCCCCCCAAACACTGCCAGGATTAATTCCTGAACACATTGAGCAACCCTTGAGGCTCACCAAGCATAGCCCAATACCCTACATTCTAAGAATCTAGCCTATCCTCCAAAAAATAAAATCCTGATTTAGTGGTTCATTTGCATGCAACACCTTGTTAACACTTAAGAATCATCTGAAAATGTGGACAAGATTCCTGGGTACCACTTTTAGCGATTATATTTTCATAAAGGAGTTTGTGGGTTTAGGGCCTGGAGAGATAGCATGGAGGTAGGGCATTTGCCTTGCATGCAGAAGGACAGTGGTTCGAATCCTGGCATCCCATATGGTCCCCCGAGCCTGTCAGGAGTGATTTCTGGGTGTAGAGCCAGGAGTAACCCCCTGAGCACTGCCGGGTGTGACCCAAAAACCAAAAAAAAAAAAAAAAAAGTGTGGGTTTAGAAGGGCTTTGGGAGTGGGAGGCTCAGGGCTTACTACTGACTCTCTGGCAGTCTTAGGGAACCATATGGGGTACGAGGGCTTAAACCTGAGTCAGGTGCATGGAAGGCAAATGTCTTACCTGCTGCACTACTGATTTTGCCTCTGGGAGTCTCTTTTAAGTAGCTAAAATAATTCTTATATCCTGCCGCATGCATGAGCTATGTGTGAAAAATATAAATGCACAAATGCAAATGAGTTACTATGGAGTGTATTTTCTAAAAGTATTTTTCTTTTTTCTTTTAGGCAAATGGTTACAGTTTTATCAATATTGAACATGGACAAGCAGTGTCCTTGCTAAAAACTTTCCAGAACACAGTTGAACTCATCATTTTACGAGAGGTTTCTTCATAAGCACTATTGATTACAATAGGGGAAGATTCATTGGAAGATACTTGCAGGGAAAATTAATATTTTGACTATTTTTATATATAAAGAAGAACTCAATTATGTTGAAATTTGTACATTAACGAAATAATGGAATTTGTGGTTAGAGGGAAAGAACCACTGTATAGTATATAGGGGAGACTGTTGAATTCATACCATATAAAATTTGTTAGGTTTTTAAACATAACAATCAAGGATACAAAAGCAAACATGTGTTTTTGTATAGAGTGTAGGTTTATTTTTGGATTTCATACACATGACTCTGCAAGGCCTAGTAGGTCTTCATTGTAGTCCAGAGACAGATGGCAGAGCTATCTCTCTCGTAGCTTTTATGCCCTTATTTTTATTCGACTGGTATTAATGTTTTTCTGCTGAAACTTTTTTTTAATGTTGGCAAGAGATTCGAAGTGTTGGCTTTTGCTATGTGCATATTGAATTGAAGCGTGAGTAGGTGAAGGTGACGCTGGTGGATTCACTTTCCAAGGCCAGATTAAAAGAGCAAAGAATGAATAAGCAACTGTTAATGTGTTTTTATTAATATAATTATGCAATAAAAATGTAATGTCTTTGTAAAGAAATTTAAAAAGACAATAATTGTGTTTTATGAACTCAACAGGATCTATTCTTGTCATAGTCATTGACAATACATTTGCTACTGGTTTCAAAATTTTTTCAATTTTCAATTTTGTAGTGACAATATTTTTAAAACTACTGTAGATGCTTACCCATGCATTTTTTTGTGCTACAGAAATCCCCTGATCTCTTTGCAAATGGCAGTACTTAAAAATCTGTTTTATGATTAGTACTCTCATTTTAATCACAATTTATCACTATTATTTTAAGCAGAAAATAAAACTAAAGTGGCCAGTTTTAATTATTGTATGCTGTACCACAAAATAAAAGATTTAGGAAAGCCACCTGATTTTTGTTTGGCCTCACATTGCCTTGGCAAAGTAAGAGAAAATAATAATGCATGGAGCTAGGATACCAAAGCAAGTTTATGAAACTGGCACAGTGATAGAGAATTGCTGTGGAGAATTGTAGAGCAAAGGGATAGGTCCATGAGACCTATCAACGTGTAATGATGTTCAAATAAGGGCTGTTCCTACAAGTTAACATTAATGTGAATTCAACGCTTCAGAGTCTTTAAAGGGTTTCTAAGTGTATTTGTGTAATAGTGTTATACCACCAACTGCCTTTGTTCTTCTTTAGTGTAACGAATATTTGATAGTTTATTAATTTTGTTTATTCAAACAATTTTACTTATGTTCTCTTTATGTAATCAAATAAAACTTGAGTAACATGCAATGGTAAGAATTAATGCATGGTATTTGGACCAGATTAAAGTGCCATAGAAGACCAATAACTGTTTTCATTAGGGCAATATCAGTTATTCCAATTCATTTTTAATTACTAAGAAATATAGTTTTGGGATTTTTAAGTTGTCATGCTCTTCAATCTTATTTTAATCAGGATTTTTATAGGACTAGCAAAAACAGCAATCTATATTATGCAAGTAAATCAAAGTTGTTTCTTTCTTGCTAGTCAGAATAACTAGGCAGTACTTTTAAAAACTATGTGAACTCAAATATTGCACTTCTTTTAAGATGTTACCAATTGGTTGTACTGTATAGATTTAATGATTGAAACCCTTTAACAGCTCTTTGTAAATTTTAACTCATTTTAGTTGATTTGCAGTAATATTTACATAGGAATTGATTTTTATGAATATAGTAGAAAATGTGCTGTATTTTGATAAAATTCATTTATTGTATGTGTGTTGTAATCTCTTTAAAAAAGAATGACAAACAACTTCTTTAAGACAAGCCTCGGTGTCCACTTTTTTTTTTTCAGTTTATTTTAAAATACTAATTTTGAGGTTGTGAGTATTTACATATTACAGGTTTCCATCAATCTTCAAAACACATTTCTTTTATAAGGAAAGCATAAAATGGTTAGAATTATGATGTTTTTAAGTACATTACTTTGTATTAGATACATACCTTGAATCAGATGCACAAAGTATAGTTTTGGAAATAAGCCACAGAGAATAATTGTTTCATTAGCAATCAAACCTTAATTTTCTGCATATTATATTAGAAATACTAATAGTGGGGCCGGAGAGATAGCATGGAGGTAAGATGTTCAGAAGGTCATCAGTTTGAATCCCGGCATCCCATATGGTCCCCCATGCCTGCCAGGAGCAATTTCTGAGCATGGAGCCAGGAGTAACCCCTGAGCACTGCCGGGTGTGACCCAAAAACCACAAAAAAAAAAAAAGAAAGAAAGAAATACTAATAGTGTGCTAGATCTGTAGCTCTGTAGTAGAAGTTTTGCCTTGATGTACAGTTGGTGTTAATGCACTAATATTTTATTCTCTAATTAATAAAATTATATTAGATTTTCAAATTCTTATAGCACAAAAATTTTAAGGTTTGTTACATAAAGTAACTCACATTTAAAAAGCTAATAATAGCAAAAAGTATTTTGCACTTAAGTTGCTAAAGTATAAAAAAATGCTAAAGCTTTCTTCTAAAATGCTGATTTTTCAAAATTTGAATAGAAGAGTAAATCTGAGGAAATGAAGTTATTTTTAGTATATATTGTTGTATAAGATAGCTAATGACTATATCCATAACAGACTTTATTTTAATAAGTATTATGTAACAAATCAAAATCAAAACTATCTTATGTAAAGACATAGTGTTAGAAATTTGATTATCATAATTTCTAAACCATTAAAATTATACATTCAAAGTAATTTACTTAGATTTGGAGGATAATTGTAATGGCCCCAAACTCCATATTTTTAGCAGATCTGGAGCAAGGGTCGACACAGGAAATAATCCAAACAAGGTTCAGAGTGAAATACACATGGCCAAGTAGCTATCTGTCTAGTCAAGCGAAGAGAGTTGCCTGCCAGAACTTCAGTTTTTTTGAGTACAGAGACCATCCCTGGATAGGGGGATGGGGGTAAGGACAGAAGGCCTGTCCTGAACCAGTCCCACCCAGGTTTTCTTGAGACATATAAAATATGATAAGTAGGATCCATGATAAGTTTTGGGTAAAACCAAGTTTAAACAGATATAAAGAAACCAGGGATGGTTTTTGTTTTGGGTGAAACCAAGTTGTAAACCAACAAATAATAATTCACAAATTTATAAAAATCCTCTACATAAATCTTTTGTAAATATTTTTTCCAACCTTTTGAACCTGCAGATGTGTATATTCTTAAATTATTTTAAACAGATGTTGCCATAAGAACTAAATTTTGAGTATTACTTTATAGTACTTAAATCCCATTAGTATCTACATATTTTATTAGCATAAACATTCCAAATTTTTGTATATATCTAGGTGATTTGAAGTAATGGTAATTAGGTAATAAACAGTGTTTTAAAAGTGTGTGAATTATTTATAGAATTGAGGATGTAGAATTGTCATAAAAGGTATTTTCTTTGACCATCCTAGCTCTTATATTTCTGTGTTGGAGGACATATAGTTTACTACCTCACATTGTTTATTTGATTGGTAGTCAGACCACTTGGAATGTCACTTTTCCATTCTCTCTGTTAAAAAAAAATTTTGGGGGGGAGGGGGTTTTGGGTCACACCCGGCAGCATTTGGGTTACTCCTGGCTCTACGCTCAGAAATCGCTCCTGGCAGGCTCAGGGGAGCATATTGGATGCCGGAATTTGAACCACTGTCCTGCATGCAAGGCAAACATCTTAACCTCCATGCTATCTCTTTGGCCCCGAAATTTTTATATTATTATTTTGTTTCAACATTTGGTAAATTGATTTTTTTTTTTTGAGTCACACCCAGCAGTGCTCAGGGGTTACTCTTGGCTCTGCACTCAGAAATCACTCCTGGCAAGCATGGGGGACTATATGGGATGTCGGAAATAGAACCACTGTCAGTCCTGGGTCAGCCATGTGCAGAGCAAACCCCCTACTGCTGTACTATTGCTCAGCCATATAAATCATATAAATTGATGTTTTATAAAAATACATTGAAGTAAAAGTTAAGATCTATTACTTATTTTTATTGGATTTGTAAAAGTAATCTAGAGAAGCAGCTAAGACCGGCCGTGGGATATTATATAAAAGCATTCAGAAGCGCTGACCATGTTTGAGCTAAATACGTTGTTTGTTGATATATGTATAATTTTTAATGACTCAACTGATAGTAAATATAATCATCCACAATTTTGGGAAGCTTCTTTTTAGGACTTAGCACCAGAAGAGCCCATTCTAAACTGATCACTTAGAGCATCCTTTGAGTGCAGGAGCTCTAGTTTGATCCCTGAAACTTTTTTTTTTTTTTGGGGGGGGGGGCTACACCCAGCAGTGCTCAGGGGTTACTCCTGGCTGTCTGCTCAGAAATAGCTCCTGGCAGGCACGGGGGACCATATGGGACACCGGGATTCGAACCAACCACCTTAGGCCCTGGATCGGCTGCTTGCAAGGTAAACACCGCTGTGCTATATCTCCGGGCCCTGATCCCTGAAACTTAATGGCCCCCAAGTACTGCTAGAAATGGCCCAAACAAAATAAATAAACAAAAAAATGTATCTAGAAAAAAAAAGTCTCAGTAGAATCTGCTTCAATTTTATTTTGGAAAATAACTCATGAATCTTCATGTAGGATTGTTAGTAGAGACTAAAAAAATTGTTAAAATTTTCTAACAAGGACTAGCATCACCCCTGGAGCTTCATGTGCCAGTTCTAGTTCACAATTTAATCCAAACAAAAATTATGCACCCTTACCCCTTCATGATTCAAAAAAGTACCTAAATTTTGCATGTAATTTTTCCTGAATCAGCTTTTCTTTACTAATTGAATCCATCTAGGACAGTAACATTGAAAATGTGTTCTTTTGTTGCCTTGTCAGGAAAAAAAAAAAAAAAGTAAAAATGGAAGAAAATGGACATGGAAAATGAGTGGTTCAAAGACTCCTCTTCACAAAGAACAAAACAATATTCTTGTGAACCAGAAATACAGAAAGTGAATATTTAATTTCATGATAGGTAAAAATGTTTTTATTCCACCATTGGATAAAAGAAGACAATAAATTTTTACAGGATTCTTTGAAGACCATGGGTAGAGAAAGCAAAGGAGATAGCACAAGTGGTAGAGCATATGCCTGAAATATGTGAGAATCTGAGTTTGATTCCTGACACTGCATTGAACGCACCAAGAGTGAACCCGGGTCACTAGTTGTGGACAAAGCAAATGACCCCTCCTAGTGATGTTTGGGAGGTGTTGGGGATTGAACCCATACTGGGTTCATGCAATCTATATCCCAGCCCGTTTTGAGGATGTTTCAAAGAAAGGCACAATGATCTAGGCCCTAGTCTAGGGTGACTCAAGTGCTTGGGGGAACTAGTAGTTACAGGAATTAAACGCTGACCTGCTTGCAAAGTTTGGGCACTTGATCATTTGAGCTATCTCCTCAGCCCTGAAAAAAATTTTAGGGTGTAGGGTGAGAGAGAATACAGTGGTTAAAGACTTGGATGTGGCTGACCTTTTGTGTTATTGCTGAGTGTGGCCAAAACGAAAATTTAAGTTCAATTCATTGAGAATCAATTGTTTCATATATGATATTCTAATACAACAGGCTATAAATTTTCATTTAGTGCTCGATAGCGTACATATAGTTTGACACCTCTGCATTAACATTCATTTTTCTGGTGAAGAACATCTATGAAGCCTACACCTCACTACCTATCGTTTCTCTACCTTTGAGTACAATCATTAGGTCAGTATTATTTTTAGCAAATCTGCTGTTTTCAGAAATTAGGAACTAGTTTATACTGTCACTTGCTAAACTTGAATCTATTTTCCCATATGTTTGCCAGCAGAATTTATGTGACTTTCTAACTTTGGCATGTTTGATAAACGTAACATTGGTGTATTTTGACAGTTCAAATTTCATTTATTTGATATATTTGACATGTACACATACGCTTGTCAGCCATTTTGGGAAAGTAGGAAATTCTCTATTCCTCTTTTCTGACATTTTAAAGACTGATTTGTAGGAATATCTTGTCTACTCCAGATATCACTCTCCTGTCTTGTAGACATTGCCAATATCTTCTGCCAGTCCACAGTTTGGCAAAATGAAAACTCTTGGGCTTACAAAAGGCACCTGCTTACTAGTTTGGAGCCTGTGAACACAGAACATCTTGATGGGATAATGTGCACATGGCAGTTGGATATGGCACCTGTGGTGACACCAGAATACAGTTTCAGTCACATAACTATGCTCATTGGTTTTCTGAGCTTTGTAGAGTTTTTGGTTTTTGTTGTTTTGCACCCAATTATTTTTATTGAGTTGCCTTGCTTACAATAGTATTAAAGTTGCTTTCTACTTGTAAGCTATACACCCTAAGTGTCATCATGTTTCCATCACTGTTTCAAGGTCCCTTCAAGCCCCTCCCCACTTTAAAGCCTTAGTTTTCAGTTCTCTTAGCAATATCTCAGTGATTTGCGGGAATGGTGACCTTAGCTAGTGCCTTCCCACTGTGCTCTCTTTAGCTTCAATGTCACAAGTTTTTTTTCTTTGTGGATTGTCTAATTCTTCACTTTATATTTCACATATTAGGTTATAGGGTATTTAATCACTCACTGTACTTTTTTCCTTTGCATCCACTATAGTATGATTCTGATTCATCCAAGTTACAGAAAATTACAATATTTCACCTTTCTCATAGCTGAGCAGTATTCCATTGTGTCGCTACACAATTTTTTTTTAGAATCTATGGGCACACCTGGCAGTACTCAGGAATTACATACACATGGTTCTGTGCTCAGAGATCACTCCTGGCAGGCTGGGGGGACACTGTAGTTTGGTAGGAATCCAATCCAGGTCAGTCACATCCAAGAAAAGCACCTTAAGGTATGCTGTACTATAGCTCTGACTCCCTACCTCACAATTCCTTTACCTAATAATTTGTTGTTGGGCAGGGAGCTGCATCCACATCTTGACTATTGTAAATAATATAGTGAATATACATGTGTATATACCCTTGTTGATTCTCTTCTATTATTGAAATAGATATACAGGAGTGGAATCACCGAGTCATACCCAAGTTCTATTCATAATAATTTGAGAAGTCCTTAGAGGGTTTTTCCATAAGATCTGAACCTGAGCCCAAGAGATAGTACAGGAGATAAGGTGCTCACTTTGCATTTGGCTGACCCATTGTCCCTTCTGAGCAGAGTCTTGATAAAAGTTGATAAAAGTACAGTGTGTATTCTCTAACACACCAATTTTTTTTAAAAGCTGAAGCAGAAGACTCACATAAGCAATGGATAAAAGTTCACTTTCGGGCCCCGAGAGATAGCACAGCAGCGTTTGCTTTGCAAGCAGCTGATCCAGGACCAAAGGTGGTTGGTTCGAATCCCGGTGTCCCATATGGTCCCCTGTGCCTGCCAGGAGCTATTTCTGAGCAGACAGCCAGGAGTAACCCCTGAGCACCACTGGGTGTGGCCCAAAAACAAAAAAAAAAAAAACGTTCACTTTCACCACATTCCCATCTCACGGGTAGAAATGATGACCCATTGTCATTTTGACTTGCTCCATTGATGAACACGTTTTCATAAACTTGATGGCAATTTGTATTGATTGAACAGTCAAGGACTTCTGTTTAGTTTCATAGGTCCTTCCCTGTCCCTATTTTTATCCAAGTGCCATAGTTTTTGTTTGCCTTTTTTTTTTTTTTTTTTTTGGTGTTTGGTTTTTGGGTCACACCCAGCAGTGCTCAGGGTGTGGCTCTGGCTCTATGCTCAGAAATCGCCCCTGGCAGGCTCGGGGGACCATATGGGATGCCGGGATTCGAACCACTGTCCTTCTGCATGAAAGGCAAAGGCCCTGCCTCTGCTATCTTTCCACCCCTGCCCTTAACTTTGTAATATAATTTGAAATCAGAGAGTGTAATGCCTCTAGCTTTATGCTTTTATGGGTAGCTTTGGCTGTTTTGTTTATGTGATAACATAAAAATTCTCAGATTGCTATTCCTACTTTTCATAGAAAAATTGTATTAGTTGTGAGAGAGAAAGAGAGAGAAAGTACAGCAAGTAAGGTGCTTGCCTTGCATGTGACTGACCCAAGTTCAATTCCCAGTATCCTGTCAGATTTCCTGAGCATCACCATAAATAATTCCTAAATGCAGAGCCAAGATTAAATCCTGAGCAGCACCAGGTGTGGCTTAAAAAATTGCGCCTGGAGAGATAGCACAGTGGTGTTTGCCTTGCAAGCAGCTGATCCAGGACCAAAGGTGGTTGGTTTGAATCCCGGTGTCCCATATGGTCCCCCGTGCCTGCCAGGAGCTATTTCTGAGCAGACAGCCAGGAGTAACCCTGAGCACCACCGGGTGTGGCCCAAAAACAATAAAAAGAAAAAAAATTGCATTAGTTTTTGTTAGAGATTACATTGACTGTGTGATTTTTTTTTCTTTTTTTTTTTCTTTTTCTTTTTTTTTTTTTTTTTTTGCTGTCACCCCAAGGTGAGTTAGGATGACTTCTATCAGGACAGCGAAGAACTCTTTTTATTGAGTTCTTTTATTTTTTAATTTTATTTAAGCACGTGATTACAAACAGGACTGTAGTTGGGTTTCAGTCACCAAAAGAACACCCCCCTTTACCAGTGCAACATTCCCACCACCAATGCCCCCATCTTCCTCCTCCCACAACCCCTGCCTGTATTTAAAACAGGCATTCTACTTCTCTCATTCATTAACATTGTCATGGTAGTTGTTCGTGTAGTATTTCTCTAACTGCACTGACCACTCTTTGAGGTGAGTTTCATATCATGAGCCAGTCCTTCTGGCCCTCGTCTCTGGGCATTATCACAATAATGTCTCTAATGTTTCTTAAAACCCATTGATAAGCAAGACTTCTGTGTCTCTCTCCCTCTGACTTATTTCACTCAGCATAATAGTTTCCATGTCTGTTCATATATAGGAAAGTTTCATGACTTCATCTCTCCTGAACGCTGCATCATAATCCATTGTATATATATGTACCATAGTTTCTTTAGCCATTCATCTGTTGAAGGGCATCTTGGTTGTTTCCAGAATCTGACTATTGTAAATAGTGCTTCGATGAATACAGGTGGGAGGAAGGGATTTTTGTATTGGATTTTTTGTTCCTAGGGTATATCCCTAGAATTTGTATAGCTGGATCATATGGGAGTTCAATTTTAAGTTTTTTGAGGACTCTCCATATTGTTTTCCATAGGGCTGGATTAGACGGCATTCCCACTAGCAGTGAATGTGACTTTCTTCACACATTTTTGCCAGCACTTTTTTGTTTTGTTTTGTTTTTGTTTTTTGGGGGCCACACCTGTGATGCTCAGGGGTTACTCCAGGCTATGCGCTCAGAACTGGCTCCTGGCTTGGAGCACCATATGGAGGCCATAAGGGGACTGAACCATGGTCCGTCCTAGGCTAGAGCCAGCAAGGCAGACACCTTACTGCTCCACACCACTGCTCTGGCCCCCACTTATTGTTCTTGTTCTTTGTGATTTGTGCTATGGTGTGAGATTATACCTACCTGTTGTTTTGATTTGCATCTCCCTGATACTTAGTGATGCGGAACATTTTTCATGTACCTTTGGCCATTTATATTTCTTCTTTGAGAAATTTTTTGTTCATTTCTTTTCCCCATTTTTTGATGGGGTTAGATGTTTTATTCTTGTTAAGTTCTGTCAGTAACTTGTATATCTTCGATATTAGCCCCTTGTCTGATGGATATTGGGTGAATAGTCTCTCCCATTTTGTGGGTAGCTTTTGTATCCTAGGCACTATTTCCTTTGAGGTGCAGAAGCTTTGCAGCTTAATATAGTCCCATCTGTTTATCTCTGCTTCCACTCATATGGAGAGTGCTGTATCCACCATGAAGATGCCTTTAGTCCCAAGTTCATGAAGTGTTTTACCTACGTGTTGTTCAATATACCTTATGGTTTCAGATCTGATATCCAGGTCCTTAATCCATTTGGATTTGACCTTTGTGCATGATGTTAGATGGAGGTCTGAATTCACTTTTTTCCAAGCAGCTGACCAGTTGCCCCAACATCACTTGTTGAAGAGGCTTTCCTTGCTCTATTTTGCATTTCTTGCCCCTTTATCAAAGATTAATTTATTGTGTGTCTGGAGAACATTTTCTGAATACTCAAGTTTATTCCACTGATCTGAGGGTCTGTCTTTATTCCAATACCATGCTGTTTTAATGATGATAGCTTTGTAATACAATTTAAAGTTGGGCAAGGTGCAAGGAGATACCTTCCATACCTTTCCCAAGGATTTCTCTTGCTATTCATGGGTTTTTATTTATTATTCCAAATGAATTTCAGGAGTGTTAGATCCACTTCTTCGAAGAATGTCATGGATATCTTTAGAGGGATTGCATGAAATCTGTACAATGCTTTGGGGAATATTGCCATTTTAATGATGTTGATCCTGCCAATTCATGAGCAGGGTATATGTCTCCATTTCGTTGCGTCCTCTTTTATTTCTTGAAGCAGTGTTTTGTAGTTTTCTTTGTACAGATCATTCACATTTTTAATTAAGTTGACTCCAAGATATTTGAGTTTGTGTGACACTAATGTGAATAGGGTTGTTTTTTTAATGTCCATTTCTTCTCTATTATTGTTGTATAAGAAGACCATTGATTTTTGTGCATTAATTTTGTAGCCTGCTACTTTGCTATATGAATCTATTGTTTCTAGAAGCTTTTTGGTAGAGTCTTTGGGATTTTCTAGATATTTTATCATGTCATCTGCAGACAGTGAGAGCTTGACTTCTTCCTTTCCAATCTGGATGCCCTTGATATGTTTTTGTTGCCTAATTGCTAGCAAGAACTTCCAGTCTATGTTGAATAAAAGTGGTGAGATGGGGCCGGTGAGGTGGCGCTAGAGGTAAGGTGTCTGCCTTGCAAGTGCTAGCCAAGGAAAGATCACGACCATGGTTCAATCTCCCGGCGTCCCATATAGTCCCCTAGCCAGGGGCAATTTTTGAGCGCTTAGCCAGGAGTAAACCCTGAGCATCAAACGGGTGTGGCCCAAAACAAAACAAAACAAAACAAAAAAAGTGGTGAGAGAGGGCAGCCTTGTCTTGTACCAGATTTTAGAGGAAAGGCTTTTAGTGTTTCTTCATTAAGAATAATATTTGGGGGCCAGAGAGATAGCATGGAGTTAAGGCATTTGCCTTTCATGCAGAAGGTCGTTGGTTTGAATCCCGGTGTCCCATATGGTCCCCCGTGCCTGCCAGGAGCGATTTCTGAACATGGAGGAGCCAGGAGTAACCCCTGAGCACTGCCAGGTGTGACCCCCCCCAAAAAAAAACAAAAAAAAAACATTAATAGTTTGCTTTTGGGCTCGGAGAGATAGCACAGCGGTGTTTGCCTTGCAAGTAGCTGATCCAGGACCAAAGGTGGTTGGTTCGAATCCCGTTGTCCCATATGGTCTCCTGTTCCTGCCAGGAGCTATTTCTGAGCATACAGCCAGGAGTAACCCCTGAGCACCGCCAGGTGTGCCCCCCCCCAAGAGAATAATATTTGCCGGTGCTGAAGCGGTGGTACAAGGGGTAAGGTGTCTGTCTTGCCCACATTAGCCTAGGACAGACCGTAGTTTGATTCCCCGGCTTCCCATATGGTCCCCTAATCTAGGAGTGATTTCTGAGCACATAATCTGGAGTAACCCCTGAGAGTCACTGGGTGTGACCCAAAAGAAAACAAAACAATATTTGCCATTGATTTGTGGTAAATGGCCTTGACTATATTCAGGAAAGTTTTTTCCATATCCATCTTGATGAGAGTTCTTATCAAGAATGGTTGTTGGACTTTATCGAATGCTTTCTCTGCATCTATTGATATGATCATATGGTTTTTATTTTTCTTTTTGTTGATATGGTGTATTATGTTGATTAATTTATGTACATTAAACCATCCTTGCATTCCTGGAATGAATCCTACTTGGTCATGGTGTATGACCTACTTGATGAGGCATTAGATCCTATTTGAGAGAATTTTGTTGAGGATCTTTGCATCTGTGTTCATCAGGGATTTTGGTCTGCAGTTTTTTTTTTTTTCTTGCAACATCTCTGTCTGGTTTTGGTATTAAGGTGATGTTAGCTTTATAAAAACTATTTGGGATTGTTCCTGATTTTTCAATTTCATGAAAAAGCCTGAAAAGTGTTGGTAGTAGTTTGTCTAGAAAGGTTTGAAAGAATTCATTAGTGAATTCATGTGGGCCTGGGTTTTTGTTTTGGGGAAGATTTTTGCTTACTCTTTTAATTTTCTCATTAGTTATGGTTCTATTTAGATATGCTAGATCATCCTGGTTTAACCCTGGAAGGTTGTAGGAGCCCAAGAATTTATCCATTTCTTTCAGGTTCTCATGTCTCATGGCATAGAGTTTCTCAAAGTAGTCTCTGATTACCTTTGGAATCTCTGCAGTATCTGTAGTGATCTCACCACTTTCATTCCTAATTTGATTTTGTAAGTTTCTCTCCATTTCCTTGTGAGTTTTGCTAGTGGTTTATCAATCTTAATTTTTCAAAAAATCAACTTTTGCTTTCGTTATCTTTCAAATTGCTTTTTTTATTTCAATTTCATTGATTTCTGCTCTAAGCTTTATTATTTCCTTCTGCCTACCTATTGTTGGCTCTTTTGTTGGTCATTTTCTAATTTTAAAAGCTGTGTCATTAAGCTATTTGTGTAGACCAGGGGTCTCAAACTCGCGGCCCGCGGGTCGTTTGCAGCCCTCCGTACAACATTTTGTGGCCCGTGGCCGACCTTCAAATATCACACTATTCGCAATTATTTGCTTACCGAATAATTGCAATAAAAATCGCATTAGTAAGAAAAAAATCGCATTAAACATTTGCATACCCCGAGCAGTTCCGTTCGGAGTATGCAAATGTTTAATGTGATCTTTTGCGATTTTTTTCTTCCTAATGCGATTTTTATTGCAAATATTCAGTAAGCGAAATCCCTTATGTGGTCCTGCCTCACCCCAACTTTGCCTCCTGCAACCCCCAGGTAAATTGAGTTTGAGACCCCTGGTGTAGACCCCTCTTCCTTTCTGATGTGTGCTTGTAAAGTTTTGAATTTTCCTCTTAGTACTACTTTTGCTGTGTCCCATAAATTCTGATAGTTTGTGTTTTCATTGTCATTTGTTTCCAGAAATGTTTTTGATTTTCTCTTTGATTTCATCTCTGACTCACTGGTTGTTCATCAGTGTGCTGTTTAATTTCCCGGTGTTAAAGTTTTTCTTCTGTAACACTTTGTAGCTCACTTCTTTTTAGTCTCTTGTTATCTGAGAAGGTAGTCTGTACAATTTTTATCCTCTTGACCAGGGGCCTCAAACTCAATTTACCTGGGGGCCGCAGGAGGCAAAGTCGGGGTGAGGCAGGGCCGCATAAGGGATTTCACAAAAAAAAGTCCTCAAACGTCATTATTAACAGTTTTAATTATTTCTTCTGAACATGAATAGAACATTGAATGAAGATCATGAACAGTTCTTCTGAACATGGTATCTTTTGCCTATTGCTGCTAGAGACTTGACAGCACTTCTCACAAATCTGAATCACATTTGGCTTTAGAGAGGAAGCAGTTGAGACCCTCAGTATGGCTTGAAGATGATCATCATTAAGTCTAGACCTGTACTTTGTCTTACTGAAGTTCAATGTGGAGAATAACTTCACACAAATATGTGCTCCCAAAAAGGCACATGGTGCGCTTGAACATTCGGAAAAGCTCAGGGAAGCTGGGGGTCAATTCTCTCAAAATTTGCCCATGTATGTCTGCTTTTACACTAATCTCCTTGAACTTGGCTTTGAGATCAGAGTTGTGTTGCATGTCAATGAGCTCCATTTGAAGCGCAGGAGAGGCATTTGCACATCAAAGGAAAAGGGGTCCACAAAAATTTGGAAAGTGGCTCTGTGCTTTTTGAAGTCTGCAAATCTGTGATCAAATTTCTTCTCTAGCTTAAAAAATAGCATCAACATATTTCTCACCACTGAATGGTATGCCTGCATCCACAAGTTCCTTGCATGCTGGGAAATGGCAAAGGTTTGTCTGAGAGACTGGAATTTCCATAACACAAGTTTTGTGGAGAATGCTCTCACTTTGGCATAGGCAGCACTGATAAGCTGCCCCGGGCCTTGTAACATCTTGTTTAGTACATTCAGCTTATGTGTGATGTCAACAAGAAAAGCTAAGTCCATGGCCATTTGTGATCACTCAAC
The DNA here is from genome assembly GCF_024139225.1 of Suncus etruscus. Taxonomy (NCBI): domain Eukaryota; kingdom Metazoa; phylum Chordata; class Mammalia; order Eulipotyphla; family Soricidae; genus Suncus; species Suncus etruscus. The sequence goes on from NC_064849.1 coordinate 124,203,881, forward strand.
TCAGAAACAGCATTCTCCATGAAGGCTTTCACTTCTTCTCTCAACTCAAAAAATCTTTTCAGACATTTCCCCGGCTGAGCCAATATACCTCGGTGAAATAGAGCACTTCTCCATATTCTGACTCCATTTTCTCTAAAAAAGCATGGAACCTCCTGTGCTTTAAGCCCCTGGATCTGATTTGGTTGATGCATTTCACAACAACAGACATCACATTGTCACGTGGCAGGCATTTACTGCAAAGGGCCTGCTGATGGATAATGCAGTGAAGAGCAATGGCCTTCTCTACACCCTCCTTTTCAAGTTTTTTTTGAACAAGTGCCACCAGTCCATTTTTCCTCCCTATCATCGATGGCACTCCATCAGTCATGATTCCAACAAACCTCTTCCATGGCAAACCTGCATTCTCAGTGGCATTACACAGATGCCGAAATATCTCATTAGTGGTGGTCTGGTCATGCATTGGAATTCTTGTGAGCAGCTCCTCTGTCAATTCAAAATTGCAATCAACACCATGGACATAAATTGTGAGCGGCGCAGTGTCTGTTATATCTGTGCCCTCATCAAGAACAACTGAGTATGCATCAAAATATTTGGCTTTCTCACACAGTTGATGATAAATGTCACTTGACATGTCAGAAATGCACTCTGCCACAGTGTTGGCAGAAAGGCTGATTTCGCTAAACTGACCTTTCTTTTCCGGACAGATAATTCTTGCAGCCTGTAACATGCATTTTTAAACAAACACTCCTTCTGTGAATGGTTTCCCTGTCTTAGCAATCATCTCACTAACCATGTAACTAGCTTCGACTGATGAAACATTCTCTTTGGTTGCTTTCTTGAAGAAATCTTGTTGCCTCATTAGACATGCTTTAAGACTGGCAACCCGCTTGGCTCTCTCATTTCCTTGATATTTTGCACATTCCTCAGCATGTTTAGTTGAATAATGGTGTTCAAGTTGTATTCCTTGTGCACTGCAACTTTCTCTGAGCAAATAAGACATGTAGGGATGCCCTTGTGCTAATAAAGAAATACTGCATCTCCCACTTTTCCTGAAATTGTCTGTGCTCGTCATCAATCTTTCTCTTCACTGCAGGCTTTGATGAAGTCATGACAAAGGTCTGACAAAATCTAAATCTGTAATAAACTTCTCTCCCTTAGACCTCCAATATGCAAGGGACAGCGGGGAGGAGCAGCGGAAATGACGTCTGCACTAGGCGCAAAGTATTCGCCACATTTTGTGGCCTGCAGCCGTCCTTCAAATATCGCAGTATTCGCAATTATTTGCTTACTGAATATTCGCAATAAAAAATCGCATTAGTAAGAAAAAAATCACAAAAAATCGCATTAAATATTTGCATACCCCAAACGGAACTGCTGGGGTATGCAAATGTTTAATGCGATTTTTTTCTTACTAATGCGATTTTTATTGCGATTATTCGGTAAGCAAATAATCGCGAATAGTGTGATATTTAAAGGCTGGCTGTGGGCCACAAAATGTTGTATGGAGGGCCACAAACGGCCCGCAGGCCCCGAATTTGAGACCCCTGCTCTTGACTGTATGGAGATATGTTTTAAGGACCAGCATGTGGTCTATCCTGGAGAATGACCCAGGTGCGTTGGAGAAGAATGTGTATCCAGTTTTCTGGGGATGGAATGCCCTACATATATCTACTAGTCCACTTTCTTCCATGTCTCTTTTCAGAGCTAGTGTATTCTTGTTTAGTTTCATTCTGGTTGACCTATCAAAGGGTGACAGGGCAGTGTTGAGGTCTCCAACTATTATTGTATTGCTATTGATTCCTTCTTTCAAATTTGTCAACAATTGTATTAAATATTTTGCTTGTTTCTCATCTACTGGAAAAATTTATGATAGTGTGTATATGTTTAGTAGAGTGATTTCTTCCTAGTACATATCCTTTGATTAGTACGAAATGACCATTGTTGTCCCTTATAACTTTTCTGAGTCTAAAGTGTGTGTCATCTGATATTAATATGGCCATTCCAGCTTTTTTAAGGGAGTTGTTTGCTTGGATGAGTTTCCTCCAGTCTTTTACTTTGAGTTTATGTTTGTTCTGACTATTTAAATGTGTTTCTTGTCAGCAGCAGAATGTTAGATTCAGCATTTTGATCCATTTTGCCACTCTGCATCTCTTACCTGTTGTATTTAGTCCATTGATGTTGAGAGAGATTATTGTCATGGGATTTGATGTCATCTTTGTTTAGAAGTTTGTTATGTCAGTTGGTCTGTTTCGTCTTAAAGATGACTTTTCAGTTTTTCTTTTAAGGCTGGTTTTGAGTCTATAAAGTTTTTGAGCTGCTGTTTATCCATAAAGTTATGTATACGTCCTTCAAACCTGAAAGTGAGTCTGGCTAAGTGCAGTATTCTAGGTGAAGCATTCATTTCATTGAGTTTTGTCACTATATCCCATTGTCTTTTGGCCTTGAGAATTTCTCATGACAGGTCTGCTGTAAATCTTAAGGATGCTCCTTTGAATGCAATTTTCCTTTTTGTTTTTGCTGCTTTCAGTATTCTATACTTATCTGAGGGATATGTCATTGTGATTGGGATGTGTCTTGGAGTGCTTTTGTTTGGGTCTCTTGTAGCTGGTACTCTTTGGGCATGTAGGATTTGGTTACATGCCATCTTTAGCTCTGGCAGTTTCTCTGTAATGATGTCCTTGACTATTGATTCTGCCTGGGGATTTTCTTCCTGAGTTCTGGGACTCCAATGATTCTTATATTTTTTTCTGTTGAACTTGTCAAGGTCTTCCGTTCAAGGTCTTCATCTGTTCACATTCTTTGAGTATTTTTTCCATTGTTTGATCATTTGCTTTAAGATTCTTTTCCAGTCTCTTCTGCTGTATGGAGTTGCTCTTCATCTCATCTTCCATCTTGCAGATTCTGTCATCAGCTGCTATTACTCTGTTGGAGAGGCTTTCACTGAGTTTTCCATTTCATCTTCTGAGTTTTTTTAATCCAGTTATTTCAGTTTGGAGTTTTCTGATTTCTATCAGTGCTCTGTTCAGCTTGATCTATTTTTTCTTTGAGTTCTATGAGTAGACTGGATGACTTTTATATTAAGGACACTACCATCATTTTTTCCAGTTAATGAATATATTTCTATGAATATCCCCCACCAATGCAACCTTCCCACCACCAATGCTCAGTTTCTCATCTCCCACTTCCCACACCCTCTGCCTGTATTTGAAACAAGCATTCTATTTCTCTCACTCATTACCACTGTCATGATAGTTGTTGCTGTACTTGTTTCTCTAACTGCACTCACCACTCTTTGTGGTAAGTTTCATACCATGGGCCAGTCCTTCCAGCCCTCATCTCTATGGTCTCTGGGTATTATTACAATAATGTCTTTTATTTTTCTTTTGTTTTATTTCAGCACCATGATTACAAATGTGTTTCTAGTTGGGTTTCAATTATAAAAAAAGAATACTCCAGGCCCGGAGAGATAGCACAGCAGTGTTTGCCTTGCAAGCAGGTGATCCAGGACCTAAGGTGGTTGGTTCAAATCCCGGTGTCCCATATGGTCCCCCGTGGCTGCCAGGAGCTATTTCTGAGTAGACAGCCAGGAGTGACCCCTGAGCACTGCTGGGTGTGGCCCAAAAACCAAAAAAAAAAAAAAGAATATTCCCCTTCACCAGTGCAACATTCCCACCACCAATTTCTGTATCTCCATCTTCCCCTACCCCCTGCCTGTATTCTACACAGGCATTCTACTTCTCTCACTCATTAACATTGCCATGATAGTTATTAGTGTAGTTATTTATGTAACTGCACTCACCACTTTTTTTTTTGTTTGTTTTTGGGCCACACCCGGCAGTGCTCAGGGGTTACTTCTAGCTCTTTGCTCAGAAATAGCTCCTGGCAGGCACGGGGGACTATATGGGACACTGGGATTCGAACCAACCACCTTTGGTCCTGGATAGGCTGCTTGCAAGGCAAACGCCGCTGTTCTATCTCTCTGGGCGCGCACTCACCACTTTTTGTGGTAAGCTTCATATCGTGAGCCAGTCCTTTCAGGCCTTATTTCTATTGTCTCTGGATATTATTACAATAATGTCTTTTATTTTTATCAAAATAAAATTTTATCTTAAATCCCATATATGAGTGAAACTATTCTGTGTCTCTCCCTCAACTCTCCACAGAGGGCAAGAGCTCTCTCAGAGGGCCCCTTTTTTCTTTTTTTTTTTTTTAATTTTTTGTTTTGGGACCATACCTGGTGGTGCTCAGGAGTTCCTCCTGGCTCTACACTCAGAAATCGCTCCTGGTAGGCTTGGGGGACCATATGGGATGCCGGGATTTGAACCACCGTCCTTCTGCATGCAAGGCAAACACTCTACCTCCATGCTACCTCTCTGACCCCTCAGTGGGCCTTTTGAGGAAACCTGGGGGGTCATTCTAGCCATCTGCTCTAGGAAAATCCGAGGGTTGCATCTAGTGGGCCTGCTGAATTCCCCTTAAATGAAGGTTCCTATGTCATGGCGTAACAGATTGTTCTTGTTCTTTTTGGTGTGTACCAGTCTCTGTGGCATAAGATGGTACCTCATTGTTTTGATTTGCATGATATTTAGTGATGTGGAGCAGTTCATTTTTTATTTTTTATCTAGTTTTTGGGTCACAGCCATGAGTGCTTGTAGATTACCTAGTGTAGTATTTGCAGTCTCCCAGTTGTGGTTGGGGGTCAGGCATTCTCAGGGATCAAATCTTTAATTCTGAAATGCAAAGCAAGCATTCCAATCCTTTAAAAACATTTTTCAATTTATTTCAACAGTAGGTTTTTTTTTTTTGCTTTAAACACTGTGGTTTACAAGTTGTTAATAATACAGTTGTTTCTGGCATTCAATATTCCAACACTAGTCCTACCATTAGTGTAACATCCCCTCTACCATTGACCCCAGTTTCCCAATCACCAAGCCTGCCCTGTGGCAGACACAAAATAATCTATTGTATATTGCTTGTTGCAACTAAATGGGCAATGGAATTATCACAAGATATTTAGGTAAGGACTGGAGCAATAGCACAGCAAGTAAGGTGTTTACCTTGCACAAGACCAACCCAGGTTTGATTCACAGCATTCCACATGATTTCCCCCCCCCCCACCAGCCAGACAGGAGAAATTTCTGAGCTCAGAGCCAAGAGTAACCTCTGAGTGCTGCTAACTGTGGCCAAAAAAGAAAACAATAAACAACCCAATAAAAAAGATACTTAGGTAAAATACAATTTGTGAAAATTGTTGCAGAATTGAGTCATTAAGTTATTGTCTGAGAGCTTTTTAGGTTTTGTTTCTTTTGGTTCACACTCGGTGGCACTCAGGGGATACTCTTAGCTCTGCACAAAAAAAAAATAGCTTCTGGCAGGCTCAGGAGAGCATATCGGATGCCAGGAATCAAACAAGTGTCTGGGATTGGCCATTGCAACAAGAAAAGAAAAATCACACTATGAACTGTGCTGGGTGATTGTCCTTCCACTGTAACTTTACCTTGTCCTCTTTCTTTGCATCTTTGGTCTCATAATAAAAAATAAAAAATTTAAAAAAAGGAGAAACTTCCAGAGCTAAAGAATATAGGCGATCAAATCCTACATGCCCAAAGAGTACCAACCAAAAGAGACCCCAGAAAAACCACCCCAAGACACATCCTAGTCACAATGACAAATCCCACAGATAGAGACAGAATTCTGAAAACAGCAATATCAAAAAGGGAAATTACATTCAAGGGAGCATCCTTGAGATTTACAGCAGACCTGTCACCAGAAACACTCAAGGCCAGAAAGCAGTGGTGGGATATAGTGACAAAACTCAATGAAATAAATGCTTCACCTAGAATATTATACCCAACAAAACTCATTTTCTGGTTTGACAGAAGAATACATGGTTTCACAGACAAAAAATAGCTCATAAACTTTACAAACTCAAAACCAGTCTTAAGAGAAAAACTAAAAGACCTAATTTAAGACAAGAATAACCAAAAGACACACCAAATTTCTATATAAAGATGGCATTAACAAGACAATTCTTTCTCTCAACGTCAATGGACTAAATGCACCAGTTAAGAGACACAGAGTGGCTAAATGAATCAAAAAACGCAATCCAACCTTCTGCTGCCTACAAGAAACGCACCTGAGTAGTCAGAACAAACATAAACTCAAAATAAAAGGCTGGAGAAAAATTATCCAAGCAAACAACATCCATAAAAAAGCTGCAGTGGCCATACTAATATCAGATAATGCAAACTTTATACTCAGGAAGGTTGTAAGGGACAAAGATGGACATTTTATATTAATCAAAGGGTATGTAGAACAGGAAGAAATAACTCTCCTAAACATATATGCACCAAATGTGAGGCCAGCAAAATATTTAATACAATTGTTGACAAATCTGAAAAATAATATCATAACAACACAATAATTGTGGGGGGTCTCAAAACGGCTTTGTCAACACTGGATAGGTCAACCAGACTGAAACCCAACAAGAATATACAAGACCTGAAAAGAGAAATGGAAGAAAGAGGCCTAGTGAATATATATAGGACACTCCATCCCCAGAAACCTGGATACACATTCTTTTCCAATGTACATGGGACATTCTCCAGGATAGACTACATGCTGGCACATAAAACACACCTCCATAATATCAAGAAGATAGAAATCTTGCAGGCTACCTTTGCTGACCACAAGGCTCTGAAATTATATGTGAATTCTAAAGGGACACAGAAGAAAAACTTTAACAACTGGAAGTTAAACAGCCTCATACTTAATAACCAGTGGGTCCGAGATGAAATCAAGGAGGAAATCAAAAATTTCCTGGAAACAAATGATAATAAATACACAAACTATCAGAACTTATGGGATACAGCAAAAGCAGTATTGAGAGGAAAATTTATAGCTTTGCAAGCACACAACAGGAAAGAAGAAGAAGCTTACCTTACCTGAGTAGCTTTTTTTTTTTTTTTGGTTTTTGGGCTACACCCGTTTGACGCTCAGTGGTTACTCCTGGCAATGTGCTCAGAAATCGCCTCTGGCTTGGGGGGACCATATGGGACGCCGGGGGATCGAACCGCGGTCCATTCCTTGGCTAGCGCTTGTAAGGCAGACACCTTACCTCTAGCGCCACCATCCCGGCCCCACCTGAGTAGCTTAATGACACAGCTCATAGAACTAGAAAGTGCTCAACAAAAAGATCCAAAAATAGGGAGACAGAAGGAAATAACAAAGCTGAGAGCAGAAATTAACGAAGTGGAAACCCAAAAAATAATCTGAAACAACAAAAGCAGAAGTTGGTTCTTTGAAAAATAAACAAGATTGATAGATCACTGGCAAAACTAACAAAGAAAGAGAGAGAGAGAAACTTGATAACTCCTATTAGGATTGAAAAAGGAGAGATCACTACTGATATGGCAGAGATTCAAAGGGTAATCAGAAACTACTTTGAGAAACTCTATGCCACTAAAAATGAGAACCTGGAAGAAATGGATAAATTCTTGGACTTTTATAATCTTCCATGGTTGAAGGAAGAGGATGTAGCATATCTGAACACCCCCATCACTATTGATGAAATTAAAACGGTAATCAAATGTCTGCCCAAAAACAAAAGTCCAGGCCCAGGTGGATTCACTAATGAATTTTTTCAAACTTTCCAAGAGGAACTTCTACCAATCTTGGCAAGACTCATGAAATCGAAAAAACGGAAACACTTCCAAATAGCTTTTTTTTTTTTTTTTTTTGGTTTTTGGGTCACACCTGACAGTGCTCAGGGGTTACTCCTGGCTCTCTGCTCAGAAATCACTCCTGGCAGGCTCAGGGAACCACATGGGATGCCAGGATTTGAACCACCGACCTTCTGCATACAAGGCAAACTCTTTACCTCCATGCTATCTCTTTGGCCCCCCAAAATAGCTTTTATGAAGCCAACATCACCTTGATACCTAAACCAGACAGAGATGCTATGAAAAAAGAAAATTACAGACTGATATCACTGATGAATGCAGATGCAAAGATCCTCAACAAACTCCTGGCAAATAGGATTCAATGCCTCATTAAGAAGATCATCCACTATGATCAAGTAGGTTTCATCCCAGGAATGCAAGGATGGTTTAACATTTGTAAATCTATCAACATAATACACAACATCAATAAGAAAAATAAAAAATCACATGATCATATCAATAGACATAGAGAAAGCATTTGATAAGGTCCAACACCCATTCTTGATCAAAACTCTCAGCAAGATGGGAATGAAAGGAACCTTTCTCAGTATAGTTAAGGCCATCTACCACAAGTCAGTGGCAAATATTATCCTCAATGGAGAAAAACTAAAAGCCTTCCCTCTAAATTCTGGCACAAGACAAGGCTGTCCTCTCTCACCACTCCTATTCAACATAGCACTGGAAGTACTCGCTATAGCGATTAGGTAAGAAAAAGATATCAAGGGAATCCAGATAGGAAAGGAAGAAGTCAAGATCTCACTGTTTGCAGATGACATGATACTCTACTTAGAAAACCCTAAAGACTACCAAAAAGCTTCTACAAAAAATAGACTCATATAGCAAGGTGGCAGGCTACAAAATTAACACACAAAAATCAATGGCCTTTCTATACACCAATAGTAATAAGGAAGAAGTGGACATTAAGAAAATAACCCCATTCACAATAGTGCCACACAAACTCAAATATCTTGGAATCAGCTTGACTAAAAATGTGAAGGATCTATACAAAGGAAACTATAAAACTCTGCTCCAAGAAATAAGAGAGGACATGCGGAAATGGAAACACATACCCTGCTAATGAATTGACAGGATTAACATCATCAAAATGGCAATACTCCGCAAGGCATTGTACATTTTTATGCGATCCCTCTAAGATACCCGTAACATCCTTCAAAGAAGTGGATCAGGCACTTTTTAAATTCATTTGGAACAATAAACACCCTAGAATAGCTAAAGCAATCAAAAAGAATATGGGAGGAATTACTTTCCCCAACTTTAAACTTTATTACAAAGCAACAGTTATCAAAACAGAATGGTATTGGAATAAAGACAGACCCTCAGATCAGTGGAATGGGCTTGAATACTCAACTAATGTTCCCCAGACATACAATCACCTAATTTTTGATAAAGGAGCAAGAAATCCTAAATGGAGCAAAGAAAGCCTCTTCAACAAGTCGTGTTGGCACAACTGGCTAGCCACTTGCAAAAAATTGAACTTAGACCCCCAGCTAACATCCTGTACGAAGGTAAAATCCAAATGGATTAAAGACCTCGATATCAGACCCGGAACCATAAGATATATAGGACAGGGCCCGGAGAGATAGCACAGCGGCGTTTGCCTTGCAAGCAGCCTATCCAGGACCAAAGGTGGTTGGTTCGAATCCCGGTGTCCCATATGGTCCCCCGTGCTTGCCAGGAGCTATTTCTGAGCAGACAGCCAGGAGTAACCCCTGAGCACTGCCGGGTGTGACCCAAAAACCAAAAAAAAAAAAAAAAAAAAAAAAGATATATAGGACAACACGTAGGCAAAACACTCCAGGACATTGAGACTACAGGCATCTTCAAGGAGGAAACTGCACTCTCCAAGCAAGTGAAAGCAAAGATTAACAGATGGGAATATATAAAGCTGAGAAGCTTCTGCACCTCAAAGGACATAGCGCCCAGGATACAAGAGCCACCCAGTGAGTGGGAGAAACTATTCACCCAATACCCATCAGATAAGGGGCTAATCTCCAAAATATACAAGGCACTGACAGAACATTACCAGAAAAAAAAATCTAATCCCATCAAAAAATGGGGAGAAAAAAATGGACAGACACTTTGACAAAGAAGAAATACAAATGGCCAAAAGACACATGAAAAAATGCTCCACATCACTAATCATCAGGGAGATGCAAATCAAAACAACTATGAGGTATCACCTCACACCACAGAGATTGGCACACATCACAAAGAATGAGAACAAACAGTGTTGTCGAGGATGTGGAGAGAAAGGGACTCTTATCCACTGCTGGTGGGAATGCCGCCTAGTTCAACCTTTATGGAAAGCGATATGGAGAGTCCTCCAAAAACTGGAAATCGAGCTCCCATACGATCCAGCTATTCCACTCCTAAGAATATACCCTAGGAACACAAAAATACAATACAAAAATCTTTCTTACACCTATATTCATTGCAGCACTCTGGAAACAACCATTTTGCCCTTCAACAGACGAATGGCTAAAGAAACTGTGGTACATATACACAATGGAATATTATGCAGCTGTCAGGAGAGATGAAGTCATGAAATTTTCCTATACTTGAATGTACATGGAATCTATTATGCTGAGTGAAATAAGTCAGAGATAGAGAGAGAAAAACGCAAAAGAAAAAAGAGCTGGAAGTTACAGCTCACCTCAGGAAGCTCACCACAAAGAGTGATTAATTTAGTTAGAGAAATAACTACATTCTGAACTGTCCTAATAATGAGAAAGTATGAGGGAAATGGAAAGCTTGTCTAGAGACAGGGTGGGGAGCAGGGAGATTTGGGACATTGGTGATGGAAATGTTGCACTGGTGATGGGGGGTGTTCTTTACATGACTGAAACCCAAACACAATCATGTATGTAATCAAGGTGTTTAATAAAATTAAATATATTAAAAAATAATAACTAAGGAGAACATATAAGGTATGTAGATTGATAAATCAAACTTGTAGATTTCCACTCAAAATCCACTATAATATGGTCTGTTATATTTTTATCTTAACATTATCACTTCTGCCATAATATTTTATATAACTTCTTTCTTCCTTAGTTTTCTGGCTAATGAAAAATAAATAATATTCATACACCTTTATTAGAATTAAAATTATTTTATTAGACTTAACTTATAATAACATTTAAATAAACATTGCTAAAAAAAAGCTTTTAATTTCTTCTGATGCTATTCTGCATGGGAGTATTTAATTTATTTTTCAAATGTTCCAATGTTAACCATGAAAATGCAATTGATTTGTATGTGTGTGTGTGTGTGTGTGTGTGTGTGTGTGTGTGTGTGTGTGTGATGTTCAAGGCTTACTCCTAGCTCTGCACTTGGGTCACTCTTTACAGGGTTCTCGGGACCATCTAGAATGGCAAGAATCACATGCAAGGCAAGAGCCTTACTGTATTATCTTTCTGGCTGGATATTTTCATTTTGTATCCTGGAACAATAGTAAATTGTAATTAGTACTAATAGTTTTTTTGGTGATGCGCTGGAGTTTTATATGTAAAAGATCATATTTTCTGCCAAAAAAGAGTTTCACTTCCTTTATATTTGGATATCTTGTTTAGATTTCTTGCCTGATTTGTCTGGCTAGAATTTTCAATTCAATGCTGAGTAAGAATGGTTGAAGGGAGGGCGGTTGAGTGATTCATGAGACCATGAATAGTGATTCAGGGAACAGTGAACTATGGCTCTTGTGTCAGGGATCACCAGAAAGTTCTGATCTGATCATCTTTTGACAGTAGAATATTTGACAAGATTTTATATCCTGTACCTAGTCCATCTCAGGTCCAAACAAATGAGAGCAGAGGCCAGCATAAGATTGAGTCCCTGGGGCTGGAGAGATAGTACTTTCAATTACTGAGTAGAGTTAGTAGTAACTGTTGTGTACTGCAGGTGTGTCCTTAAAGAAGAAGAAGAAAAAAAGACAGAGTCCCATTTGACCATCAAATGAGGGCAAAATATTTGTAATGCATTTGAGACTTGCCTCCGTTTTAGTATCCACAGCCCCAACTAAGACATGGCTGGCATAGTAAAGGAATGCTAACATTCTCTGCATGGCAACTCTGGTGTCCACAGCTTTGCACAGCCCATTACCCCTTAACACAGCCATAATTCGCAACCTGCTTCTAATTGATATGTAGTATGTCAAAAATGAAAGATGGTATGAAATGTAACTAAGATACCCACTCAGTTGACTTTGAATGAATTAAAAAGATTATCTTGGGACCGGAGATATAGCCTGGAGGTAAGACATTTGCCTTGCATGCAGAAGTATGTTGGTTCGAATGCCGGCATCCCATATGGTCCACCGTGCCTGCCAGAGGCGATTTCTGAGCATAGAGCCAGGAGTAACCCCTGAGCACTGCCGGGTGTTACCCAAAACCCTCCCCCCCCCCAAAAAAAAACCCAAGATTATCTTTGTGGATGTACCCAATTTAATTAGCAGAGTTCTAAGAAAAGAATGATGACTTATCAAATATGTGGATTGAATACTTATGGAATAAATCAGGAATGAAAAAGTGGTTTGTGTACTCCAGGCAAATGAATGTTCATCACACCAAATCCAGGTGGGAAGATTTGGGGCACCAAATTCCATTGCTCTACCATGTGATTATAGGAGATTCCGACTCCTGACTATTTCTTCAGAAAGGAAGAGAAAAGAACATCTTCCAATATTTTGGATCATGGAGGGTGCTACTTGAGTTGAAACGATGACAGAAATAGGAATTCAGGATTGGAGAGATAGCACGGCGGAAGGGCGTTTGCCTTGCACACAGCAGATCCAGGATGGACTGTGGTTCGATTCCCGGCATCCCATATAGTCCCCATGCCTGCCAGGAGCGATTTCTGATCAGTCACAGAGCCAGGAGTAACCCCTAAGCGCCACCGGATGTGACCCAAAAACAAACAAAACAAAACAAAAAGAAATGAGAATTCAAAGTTGATAACGAAGATGATAAATGCACCCCAAAGTCTGCAGTACTACAGATAGACAGTAGGTGGCGCTACAACACTACTTTTTCTAGTGCCCTTAAGTTTTATTAAATAGACAAAAAGATATGGAAGGGGCTGGATTGGAGCTCCTGGATGAAAACCAACAAATTGAATCATCCAAGGGCCGGGAGATATAGTTCAACAGTAGAATAAATGCTTTGCATGTGTAAAGCCCTGAATTTGATTACCAATCCCACCATCATTATTCAGTGGAATCTCTAGCACTGTAATAAGCTCAAAGGTGACTTGTGCTGCAAAAATGTACACAACTAAGAGGAAGGGATGTTAGCTTAATTAAGAACACAAAGGAAGGAAGAAAGGAAGGAAGGAAGGAAGGAAGGAAGGAAGGAAGGAAGGAAGGAAGGAAGGAAGGAAGGAAGGAAGGAAGGAAGGAAGGAAGGAAGGAAGGAAGGAAGGAAGGGAGGGAGGGAGGAAGGAGGGAAGGAAGCAAGGAAGGAAAGAAGGAAGGATGGAAGGAAGGAGGGAGGGAAGGAGGGAGGGAGGGAGGGAAGAAGAAACGAAGGAGGGAGGGGGGAGGGAGGGAGGGAGGGAGGGAGGAAGGAAGGAAGGAAGGAAGGAAGGAAGGAAGGAAGGAAGGAAGGAAGGAAGGAAGGAAGGAAGGAAGGAAGGAAGGAAGGAACACCAAGACAGTCTAGTCTGCAGGAGAACAAAGAAATCTTATCACACCAGCAAATCAGACAGTCTAAGCAAGCACCTGAAACCTTAGACAAATCTCGAGTTTGGGGGGCATTACTGCAAACTCATCATTACTTTGAAGGAATGTACACATTTTGTGGCATCTTATCAGTATAAAATTCTGATTGTAGAGCCAGAAGTAAGCCCTAAGCACTGGCAGTTGTCCACTTCACCACCACGAGAGAGAGAGAGAGAGAGAGAGAGAGAGAGAGAGAGAGAGAGAGAGAGAGAGAGAGAAGAGAGAGAGACACACACAGAGACAGAGACAGAGAGAGACAGAGAGAGACAGAGACAGAGAGAGACAGACAGAGACAGAGTGTGAGAGAGAGAGCCATAATCCATAAACCATAAGCCCAAAGCTAACATCCTCAGTGTGAAAGATGAAAAGTATCTTTTTTGTTTGTTTTTGGTTTGTTTTCGTTTTTGTTTTTGGGCCACATCCAGCGGTGCTCAGGGGTTACTCCTGGCTGTCTGCTCAGAAATAGCTCCTGGCAGGCACGGGGGACCATATGGGACACCGGGATTCGAACTAACCACCTTTGGTCCTGGATCGGCTGCTTGCAAGGCAAACGCCGCTGTGCTATCTCTCCGGGCCCGAAAAGTTTCTTTATTTTAATCAAAGATCAGAAGTAAGGGCCAGAAAGATTGCTCCATGGTCTGTGGCACAAGCTTTACCTGTAAGGACCCTGGATATGATCCCCAGCATTTCAGGGTGCCATGAGGACTGCTTGGAGTGACAACTAAGCTCTCTAAGCACTGCCAGGTGTGGTCTAAAACACCAAAAAATAAAATCAGAAACAGGTCAAGGATATTCTTTTTTTTTTCTATTTCTTTTTTCTTTTTTTTTAATTTAATTTAATTTTTTTTATTTAAACACCTTGATTACATACATGATTGTGTTTGGGTTTCAGTCATAAAAGGAACACCACCCATCACCAGTGCAACATTCCCATCATCCATGTCCCAAATCTCCCTCCTCCCCACCCGACCGCTGCCTATACTCTAAACAGGCTCTGCATTTCCCTCATACATTCTCAATATTAGGACAGTTCAAAATGGAGTTATTTCTCTAACTAAACTCATAACTCTTTGTGGTGAGCTTCCTGAGGTGAGCTGGAACTTCCAGCTCTTTTCTCTTTTGTGTCTGAAATTTATTATTGCAAGAATGTCTTTCATTTTTCTTAAAATCCATAGATGAGTGAGATCATTCTGCGTTTTTCTCTCTCTCTCTGACTTATTTCACTCAGCATAATAGATTCTGTGTACATCCATGTATAGGAAAATTTCATGACTTCATCTCTCCTGACAGCTGCATAATATTCCATTGTGTATATGTACCACACTTTCTTTAGCCATTCGTCTGTTGAAGGGCATCTTGGTTGTTTCCAGAGTCTTGCTATGGTAAATAGTGCTGCAATGAATATAGGTGTAAGGAAGGGATTTTTGTATTGTATTTTTGTGTTCTTAGCGTATATTCCTAGGAGTGGTATAGCTGGATTGTATGGGAGCTCGATTTCCAGTTTTTGGAGGAATCTCCATATTGCTTTCCATAAACGTTGAACTAGACGGCATTCCCACCAGCAGTGGATAAGGGTTCCTTTCTCTCCACATCGCTGCCAGCACTGTTTGTTCTCATTCTTTGTGATGTGTGCCATTCTCTGTGGTGTGAGGTGGTATCTCATTGTTGTTTTGATTTGCATCTCCCTGATGATTAGTGATGTGGAGCATTTCTTCATGTGTCTTTTGGCCATTTGTATTTCTTCTTTGTCAAAGTGTCTGTTCATTTCTTCTCCCCATTTTTTGATGGGATTAGATGTTATTTTCTTGTAAATTTCTGTCAGTGCCTTGTATATTTTAGAGATTAGCCCCTTATCTGATGGGTATTGGGTGAATAGTTTCTCCCACTCAGTGGTTGGCTCTTGTATCCTGGGCACTATTTCCTTTGAGGTGCAGAAGCTTCTCAACTTAATATATTCCCATCTGTTAATCTCTGCTTTCACTTGCTTGGAGAGTGCAGTTTCCTCCTTGAAGATGCCTGTAGTCTCAATGTCCTGGAGAGTTTTGCCTATGTGTTGTTCTATATATCTTATGGTTTGGGGTCTGATATCGAGGTCTTTAATCCATCTGGATTTTACCTTCATACATGATGTTAGCTGGGGGTCTAAGTTTAATTTTTTGCAAGTGGCTAGCCAGTTGTGCCAACACCACTTGTTGAAGAGGCTTTCCTGGCTCCATTTAGGATTTCCTGCTCCTTTATCAAAAATTAGGTGATTGTATGTCTGGGGAACATTTTCTGAGTATTCAAGCCTATTCCACTGATCTGAGGGTCTGTCCTTATTCCAATACCATGCTGTTTTGATAACTATTGCTTTGTAGTAAAGTTTAAAGTTGAGGAAAGTAATTCCTCCCATACTCTTTTTCCCAATGACTGCTTTAGCTATTATAGGGTGTTTATTGTTCCAAAAAAATTTCAAAAGTGCCTGATCCACTTCTTTGAAGAATGTCATGGGTATCTTTAGAGGGATAGCGTTGAATCTGTATAATGCTTTGGGGAGTATTGCCATTTTGATTATGTTAATCCTGCCAATCCATGAGCAGGGTATGTGTTTCCATTTCCGCGTGTCCTCTCTTATTTCTTGGAGCAGATTTTTTATAGTTTTCTTTGTATAGGTCCTTCACATTTTTAGTCAAGTTGATTCCAAGATATTTGAGTTTGTGTGGCACTATTGTGAATGGGGTTGTTTTCTTAATGTCCATTTCTTCCTTATTACTATTGGTGTATAGAAAGGCCATTGATTTTTGTGTGTTAATTTTGTAGCCTGCCACCTTGCTATATGAGTCTATTGTTTCTAGAAGCTTTTTGGTAGAGTCTTTAGGGTTTTCTAAGTAGAGTATCATGTCATCTGCAAACAGTGAGAGCTTGACTTCTTCCTTTCCTATCTGGATTCCCTTGATATCTTTTTCTTGCCTAATCGCTATAGCAAGTACTTCCAGTGCTATGTTGAATAGGAGTGGTGAAAGAGGACAGCCTTGACTTGTGCCAGAATTTAGAGGGAAGGCTTTTAGTTTTTCTCCATTGAGGATAATATTTGCCACTGGCTTGTGGTAGATGTCCTTAACTATATTGAGAAAGGTTCCTTCCATTCCCATCTTGCTGAGAGTTTTGATCAAGAATGGGTGTTGGACCTTATCAAATTCTTTCTCTGCATCTATTGATATGATCATGTGGCTTTTATTTTTCTTGTTATTGATGTTGTGTATTATGTTGATAGACTTACGGATGTTAAACCATCCTTGCATTCCTGGGATGAAACCTACTTGATCGTAGTGGATGATCTTCTTAATGAGGTATTGAATCCTATTTGCCAGGATTTTGTTGAGGATCTTTGCATCTGCATTCATCAGCGATATTGGTCTGTAATTTTCTTTTTTCGTAGCATCGCTGTCTGGTTTAGGTATCAGGGTGATGTTGGCTTCATAAAAGCTATTTGGGAGTGTTTCCACTTGTTCAATTTCATGAAAGAGTCTTGCCAGGATTGGTAGTAGTTCCTCTTGGAAAGTTTGATAGAATTCATTAGTGAATCCACCTGGGCCTGGGCTTTTGTTTTTGGGCAGACTTTTGATTACCATTTTTATTTCATCAATGGTGATGGGGGTGTTTAGATATGCTACATCCTCTTCTTTCAACCGTGGAAGATTATAAGAGTCCAAGAATTTATCCATTTCTTCCAGGTTCTCATTTTTAGTGGCATAGAGTTTTTCAAAGTAGTTTCTGATTACCCTTTGAATCTCTGTCATATCAGTAGTGATCTCTCCTTTTTCATTCCTAATACGAGTTATCAAGTTTCTCTCTCTCTCTTTCTTTGTTAGGTTTGCCAGTGGTCTATCAATCTTGTTTATTTTTTCAAAGAACCAACTTCTGCTTTCGTTGATCTTTCGGACTGTTTTTTGGGTTTCCACTTCGTTGATTTCTGCTCTCAGCTTTGTTATTTCCTTCTGTCTTCCTATTTTTGGGTTCTTTTGTTGAGTACTTTCTAGTTCTATTAGCTGTGTCATTAAGCTACTCAGGTAAGCTCCTTCTTCCTTCCTGATGTGTGCTTGCAAAGCTATAAAATTTCCTCTCAGTACTGCTTTTGCTGTGTCCCATAAGTTCTGATAGTTTGTGTCTTTATTGTCATTTGTTTCCAGGAACCTTTTGATTTCCTCCTTGATTTCATCTCGGACCCACTGGTTATTGAGTATGAGGTTGTTTAACTTCCAGGTGTTAAAGTTTTTCTTCTGAGTCCCTTTGGAATTCACAAATAATTTCAGAGCCTTGTGGTCAGCGAAGGTAGTCTGTAAAATTTCTATCCTCTTGATCTTATGGAGGTATGTTTTATGTGCCAGCATGTAGTATATCCTGGAGAATGTCCCATGTACATTGGAGAAGAATGTGTATCCAGGTTTCTGGGGATGGAGTGTCCTATATATAATCACTAGGCCTCTTTCTTCCATTTCTCTCCTCAGGTCTAGTATATTCTTGTTGGGTTTCAGTCTGGTTGACCTATCCAGTGTTGACAAAGCAGTGTTGAGGTCCCCCACAATTATTGTGTTGTTATTGATATTGTTTTTCAGATTTGTCAACAGTTGTTTTAAATATTTTGCTGGCCCCTCATTTGGTGCATATATGTTTAGGAGAGTTATTTCTTCCTGCTCTACATACCCCTTGATTAATATAAAATGTCCATCTTTGTCCCTTACAACCTTCCTGAGTATAAAGTTTGCATTATCTGATATTAGTATGGCCACTGCAGCTTTTTTATGGGTGTTGTTTGCTTGGATAATTTTTCTCCAGCCTTTTATTTTGAGTCTATGTTTGTTCTGACTACTCAGGTGCGTTTCTTGTAGGCAGCAGAAGGTTGGATTGAGTTTTTTGATCCATTTAGCCACTCTGTGTCTCTTGACTGGTGCATTTAGTCCATTGACATTGAGAGAAAGAATTGTCCTGGGATTTAATGCCATCTTTATATCGAAATTTGGTGTGTCTTTTGGTTAGTCTTGTTTTAAATTAGGTCTTTCAGTTTTTCTCTTAAGATTGGTTTTGAGTTTATAAAGTTTCTGAGCTGTTTTTTGTCTGTGAAATCATGTATTCTTCCTTCAAACCGGAAAGTGAGTTTTGCTGGGTACAGTATTCTAGGTGAAGCATTCATTTCATTCAGTCTTGTCACAATATCCCACCACTGCTTTCTGGCATTGAGTGTTTCTGGTGACAGGTCTGCTGTAAATCTCAAGGATGCTTGCTTGAATGTAATTTCCCCTTTTGATCTTGCTGTTTTCAGAATTCTGTCTCTATCTGTGGGATTTGTCATTGTGACTAGGATGTGTCTTGGGGTGGTTTTTCTTGGGTCTCTTTTGGTTGGTACTTTTCGAGCATGCAGGATTTGATCACATATATTCTTTAGCTCTGGAAGTTTCTCTTTAATGATGTTCTTGACCGTTGATTCTTCCTGGAAATTTTCTTCCTGGGTCTCTGGGACTCCAATGATTCTTAAGTTGTTTCTGTTGATCTTATCATAGACTTCTATTTTCATCTGTTCCCATTCTTTGACTAATTTTTCCATTGTCTGTTCATTTGCTTTAAGTTTTTTTTTCCAATTTCTCCTGCTGTATGGAATTGTTATGTATCTCATCTTCCACAGCACCACGTCTATTCTCAGCTTCTGATACCCTGTCCCAGAGCTTATCCATTTTGTCATTCACTTCGTTTACTGATTGTTTCAGGCCTGTTAGTTGACATGTTATTTCAGTTTGGAGTTTTGTGATTTCTGTCTTCATATTTTCTTGATTATTATTAGTGTTCTGTTCCACTCTATCCATGGTTTTTTTGAGGTCTTTGAGCATCTTCCATATTGCTACTCTAAAGTCCTTATCTGAGAGGTTG
This sequence comes from Suncus etruscus, assembly GCF_024139225.1. Lineage (NCBI taxonomy): Eukaryota > Metazoa > Chordata > Mammalia > Eulipotyphla > Soricidae > Suncus > Suncus etruscus. The sequence continues at coordinate 124,223,240 of NC_064849.1, forward strand.
ATTAGTTGGTTGGTCATTAACTGGTCATCAGAATTGTCATCTTCATTCTCTATGTCTGATGCTGGCCTGCGTTGTTTCCCCATTGTCACACTTGTATTGTGGGTTTTTCTACGTGTTGTGGTGGTATTCATTGGTTATATGATGCAGGCAGCACACTTCTCTGGCTCCGCCCTTTCTGGATGGGCCGGCTTGCCTCCAAGGTAGGGGAGTCCTCCGTGGATGAAGCCTCACACAGGATCAAATCTTAGGCCTGAGCACGCAGCAGAGAAGACAGTCTGGAGAGAAGTTCTTGCTTCTGTGATCCAACACAGTTCTTAGTGTTTTTTTTTTCTTCTTGTGATGGTGTTATTTTTTTAGAAAGAACACACGACTGCGTAGCGAAGTGGAGCTAAGTGCCTTCTGGAGCCTCTTTTCAGCCCACTCTCAAGAGGTTCACGCAACAGGATAGTAGAGAGACACACACAGGCAGCACTCACAGTTTTTCACAGTTGGGCCCCACTGGACAGGCATAGTTTTTACTCGCTTGCTTGGCAGCTTCAGAATGCTGTATTTTTGGGGTCGCTTCCCAGGACTCTGAGGAGAGTTGCTGGGTAGCTTCAGTTTTTGGGGGGTTTGCTTCCCAGGGCTCTGAGGTGAGCTTCCAGAGTTCAGGAAAGACAGAGAAGAGTAGGACAGGGCTCCCTTCAGGTCCTCAGTTTCCTCAGAAGGAGCACAGCCTGGTGGAGACTCTGCAGGTAGAGCAATCAGCACTCTGCCTGGAAACCACCACATCCAGCCATTTCTTACTCACTCACTGGCTCGCTGGGTAGCTTCCCAATGTAGTTTCTTTGGGGTTCACTTCCCAGGGCTCTGAGGAGAGCTTCCAGAGTTCAGGAAAGACAGAGAAGAGTAGGACAGGGCTCCCTTCAGGTCCTCAGTTTCCTCAGAAGAAGCACAGCCGGGTGGAGACTCTGCAGGTAGAGCAATCAGCACTCTGCCTGGAAACCCCCACATGCAGCCATTTCTTACTCACTCCCTATTTCTTTTTTTTCTTTTTTCTTTTCTTTTTTTTTTTCTTTTTGGTTTTTGGGTCACTCCCGGCAGTGCTCAGGGGTTACTCCTGGCTCTATGCTCAGAAATCACTCCTGGCAGGCTCCGGGGACCATATGGGGTGCCGGGATTCAAACCACCAACTTTTTGCATGAAAGGCAAATGCCTTACCTCCATGCTATCTCTCCAGCCCCTTCTTTTTCTTTTTTCTGTTTTTGGTCCACACCCTGTGACACTCAGGGCTTACTCCTGGCTATGTGTTCAGAAATTGTTCCTGGCTCGGGGGATCATATGGAACACTGAGTGATTGAACTGCGGTCTGTCCTAGGCTAGCACGGGCAAGGCAGATGCCTTACCACTTGCACCACTGCTCAGGCCCCAGGATATCCATTCTTACTACTATGACAAAAGTATATCCTCAGTGGGGCCAGATAGATAGCACAGCAATAGGGCCTTGCACGCAGCTGATCCAGGACGGATGGTGGTTCGAATCCCAGCATCCCATATGATTCCCCATGCCTACCAGGAGTCATTTCTGAGCACAGAGCCAGGAGCAACCCCTGAGTGCCGCTGAGTGTGACCCAAAAACAACAACAACAAAAAAAGTTTATCATCAGAGCAATTAGACAAGAAAAGGAAATGTCTTCTAAATTAGAAAAGAAAAACTTTTTCAGATGACATTCTATATATATATATATATTTTTAAAAGCTTTAAAGTTTTTCTATCAAAACCAAATCAAAACATACACTGAACAATTTCATAAAGTCACAGCATACAAAAAGTAATCCCATTTACTAAAGAGTCAAAATATATGAAAATATATGGCTAAAAAGAAATAGAAGATTCAGGGGCCAGAGTACTTGTCTTTCATGTAACTGACTCAAGTTTGATCCTCAGCATTCCATAGGTTCCCTAATTATCACCAGGAGTGATCCTGGAGTGTATATTGTCAGAATAGATCTAAAATAACCTAAAGACTCAATGTAGTCCTTAGCAATCTCAAAGACACTTTCACAAAACTAGGAAAATCTCAAAGGACTCTGATAACTAAAACATACTTGAAAAAGGACAGAGATTGGGGCTGGAGAGATAGCATGGAGGTAGGGCATTTGCCTTGCATGCAGAAGGAAGGTGGTTCGAATGCCAGTATCCCATATGGTCCCCTGTGCCTGCCAGGAGTGATTGCTGAGCCTAGAGCCAGGAGTAACCCCTGAGCACTGTCGGGTGTGACCCCAAAACAAAAACAAAAAAGAAGAAGAAAGAAAGGAAAGAAAAGAAAAGAAAAGAAAAAAAAAAGAAAAGAAAAAGGACAGAGATGAAGGCCTCAGTCATGTTAATGTCAACACATTTTATAAAGCTAGTAATTAAAACTGTATATAGATACACATACACACAGAATGCAGTATACAGAGACCATAAATAAACCCTTGTCAGTATGGTCAAGTAATTTTTTGATTAATGGTGCTATGTAGACACATGGAGAAAGGCTGTATGTGTTTCAACAAATAATGGTGGGAAAACTAGATCACCATATGGAGAAAATGAAGTTGGAGTTAATCACATGTTATAACCTGTACTCTAACTAAAAACAAAGGACTAATGGTAAGATCTGAAAGTATAAAACTATTTGCTAATTAGTGGAAACCACTGTCAAAAAAGGAAGGAAAGAGAGATACATAGAGAATGAGAAAGAGTGAGAGAGAGAAACAAATGCCTATCTCAGTGGCAGGTATGGGATGGGTGGATGGGGGACTGGGGACATTGATGGCAATTCAGGTGCACTGGTGAAGGGTAGTGTACATTCTATGTCTGACACTCAACCGCGAACAATTTTGTAACCACTGTGTCTAAGTAAAGTAATTATATATACATGTAATGTACATATACATATAAATAGATGGTTTGCTAAAGAAAAGCATAGGTGAAAAAGCCTCAAGGCATTAGATTTAGCAGTGAGTTTTACAAAAATCTTAACAGTGGCCAGTAATCAAATGAAAAGGTTTTCTGCGTTACTAAATACTAAATTCAAATTTTAAAAATCAAAATGAAGGGCCAGAGAGATAATACAGAGATAAAGGCGCTTTGCCTTGCACACATGACAGATGGTCCCCTAGCACCAACAGTAGTAATCCCTGAGCACAGAACCAGGAGTAAAGGAGTTAAGTGAGAGCAGTGAGAGGTATGGCACAAAAGCAGAGAGAGAGAGAGAGAGAGAGAGAGAGACAGACAGACAGACAGACAGACAGACAGACAGACAGACAGACAGACAGACAGACAGAGACAAAGAGAGACAGAGAGAGACAGAGACAGAGAGAGACAGAGACAGAGAGACAGAGACAGAGAGATAGAGACAGAGGAGACAGAGAGACAGAGAGAGAGAGACAGAGAGAATTAACCCAAATGACCAACAGATCTTGCAGGTAGAGCAAGCTTGAAGTTTCAGTGCTTGAGCCCACAGGGTGGGTTTGGGCATCATCAGGTCCACCTGTCATAGTCAGGCAGTGCTGGGGCAGTACTTGGGAACTTGCACATGCCCTAGCTTCTACTAGCCTGAGCTAACTCCCTTGCCCCCAGACTATCTTCCTTTCTAAGACTGAGCAATGTCCCAATTATGTTTATGTTTATTTCCTTATTCATATTGACCATTTGGATTATTCCTGTGTGAGATTAAACCCAAAGCAAGCTCTCTAGCTCTTGCAGCTGTCTCCCATGCTCCCATAATGTTTATTTGCAGCTAGTACCCATGAGAGAGGAATAATAACTTGGAAGTGGAAAAGGGAGGTAAATAGTTCACAGGCCACCTTTTAAAGAAATGTCAAGGAAGAGAGAGAAGTATTCTCCTAGTCACTCATTTCTCCAGTTGAAATAGAGAAACAGAAAGAAACAGAGATAGAGACAGAGAAAAAGAGAGAAGAAAAATGATGTCTGCCATAGAGGCAGGCAGTGGAAAGGTGGAGAGGGAAACTGGGGACATTGGTGTGAATGTGGTAGGCAATGTGCATTGGTGAAGGGATGGTGCTAGACATTGTATGATTGAATTCAATCATCAGCAACTTTGTAACTGTATTTCAGAGTGATTGGTTGAAAAAATTAAGAAAAATTATAAAGAAACAGCAAGGCTTTAAACTGTTTACAAGGAGGGGAGGTCTTCATGGCTTAGTGGTTCCAGGAAATTCTGTATAACCTGAATGATCTTGGAAGAGTATTTCTAAATTCTGATGAAACTAGTTAGAGGTCACAGATGAGCTGAGCCCAGAACCTGGACAACAAAATCAGGAAACTGATCTGCATATATAATTCTACTGCACTCCTCATGACCCATAAGACTCCTTATGACCCACTAGAACTAGAATAACTTAATATCCAAGCCTTGCTTTGGTCTAAAACCCCATTCCAAAGCCCATTGTCCAGACTCATTCAATGGGTACTCAAGGGACTAATTAGATTTGACAATGAAGCACACCATTCCATCCCATCTAGAAGGGCTGAGTAGGACCAATGACATCCACAAAAAGCTTTAATTCTGAGGACAATTGTAAGTGATATAAATTATATTATTTATGAAAGAAAAAAATGAGATGAGGGATGGTATATGGCTGGCACTGGCCCAGAACTGCATAGAGTACTTAAAATCCCAACAGGATTAAGTTTGAGCACAGATCCAGGGGTAATCCCTAAGCATGCTGTCCCCCACCCAAGTAAAGGATGGGGTATGGGGTGCAGTCTAGGAATCAATTTCCTTAAATAACCTGGATAGAACATTTTGTAAACCCTATAATAAAAATAACAGGGCCAGAGAGATAGCTCAGTGGTAGGTCATTTGCACTTGGCCAATTTGGGTTGGACCCAGTTTTGATCCCCAGCATCCCATGTGGTCCCCTGAGCCTGCAGGAGTGATTTCTGAGCACAGAGTCAGGAATAACCCCTGAGCACCACCAGGTGTGATCTCAAAACAAAACAAAACAGATGAAATAACACAGTCATGAATTAAGGTGCTGAAGCTTATACATAGGGCATAGGGCAAGCTATGCTAATAAGAAAGAGATGCGAGCAGGGAGCATAGTTAGTTAGTGAGAGAGAATAAAAAGGGCATCTATCTAGTGTGCATGAAGTCAAAGAGTAGATGTAATGCCTCTAATTAAAATCAAGAATCATAAGTTCTGAATTGAACTGGTTTGGTTTAGATTATTTAGAAAAGCCCACCTGTGACCAGACAGATTGTTTTATAGGTAAATTGCTTGTCTTGCATATGGCTGACCCAGTTTCCATCTCTGAAACCACACTTTGGTCACCGAAGCACCCTAGAGGACTCTGAGCACAGAATTGGGGTTCTACATAATCCTGGCACTGCAGACCACTCTCATTGAACTACCAGCCAGTTTGGTTGAAAAATCACTAAAAGAAGCTCTTGACATTCTAAACATCACTTGGAGGACCCATCACTTACCTTGGAAAATAATTAATGAGTTAAAGGTTTTCACAGAATGAGAAGGAAAAAATGTTCACCCTGATACCCAGGAGAAAGTAGTGAGAGAATGATGTGAAGGTCTTTGGTTTGTAATTGTTGTGATGATAACTGTATCCAAGCAAAGAACCCTAATCTAGCCTGACTGGACCTCTGCCCTTCCAGTTCTTTGAATCTTTTTTGTTTTGTTTTTGGGTCATACCTGGCACACGCAGGGACTTCTCCTGGCTCTGTGCTCAGAAATTGCTCCTGGCAGGCTCAGGGGACCATATGGGATGCTGGGATTCAAACCATCATCTGTCCTGGGTCCGTCGCTTGCAAGGCAAACATCCTACTGCTGTGCTATCTCTCCGGCCCCAATTCTTTGATATTTAAAATGTGCCTTGGCCTGCTCTTCAAGGCCATGTTCTCCCTTGAACATGTATCTGTCTTTCTTGCTTGCCTCTGTGTCTTTGCTAGCTTATTTTCACTTTGGAGATACCTGTGCTTTCTCCTAAATACATTTTTCCACTATTTTTCCTCTCACATCTTTTCTTTTCTTTTCTTTCTTTTTTTTAATTTTGAGTTCTTTTTTTTTTTTTTTTTCTTTTTCTTTTTTGGGAGAGGGGTGGGGGAAACCACACATGATGATGCTTCTGACTTCGAACTGAGGAATCATTCCTGGGCTTTGAGAAACTATATGGAATGACAGGGTCAGCTGTGTGCATTCAAAGCAAGCACCCTACTCACTGTACTATCTCTCTTTGGCACCTCCTCTCATATTTTTCTTTTTATACATTTTTTGTTTGTTTGTTTTTTGGGCCACACCTGGTGATGCTCAGATGTTACTCCTGGCTATGAGCTCAGAAATCGCCCCTGACTAGGAGAACCATATGGGACGCTGGGGGATCAAACCACGGTCCGCGCTAGGTTAGTGCGTGCAAGGCAGAAGCCCTACCACTTGCACCACTGCTCCAGCACCACTTGTGCCACTGCTCCGGCCCTTCCTCTCACATTTTTTCTAAGCAAGTTTTGTTTAGTAAAAACTACCTTGCTTCACTAAAAAAAAAAAAAAAACACCTTTTTTAATAGGTAAAAGTGCTATGGGGACTGTGAATGTGACTCTGCAGCACAGTCCATGCTTTGCATACATATATATTGCCCTGGGTTCAAACTCCAGCATGGCAAAAACAAACACAATCCTAAATGCTCTAATTTAAAAGTGGCTTAAAGGGTCAGAGAGATAGATACCATATGGTTCTTGCTTGTGACAAACCTATCTGTCTTATTTAAAGACAGACAAGTAAGATCCCCAGCACCACATAGGGTTCCCCAAGCACTACCAGGAATATAGAGACAAAGAATAAGCCCTGAAAAAAGTGTGGTCCCCAAACAAACAAAACATAAATAACAGTGGCTTAAATGGTAAAGCCCTTAAATAACAGATGCAGGAAAAGATGGCTGAAGGAACCTCTCCTGGCATTTGCTGGTAACCTGTTGCAACATGATCAAATTGGAAAACAAAAGACTTTTTCTGATATAGTAAAGCATTAAACTTTTGAGTTCAGTAAATATTTGCAAATAATGAATAAAATATACATGTGCAGCTCAGGTGGTGACAAAGGTTCATTTCAAATTTCTAGGCAGAGAAATTTGTGGAAAAATTCACTGCAGCTAAGGAGCAAAAAATGAATCTGAAGTTGGCTGTTTGGCCCTATGAGAGGTAATAATGAGTGGCTCTTGACTTTAAGAAAACGTAGTTAAGACATCTTCTGATGGGCAGATCTTGGACGGCATTTCTTTAATTGATTGAGGTATTATGAACACCTTATAAGCATTAGCCAGTTCTTGCTGCCGACTATCAAATTTTCTCTTTGCCAAAAATCCCATCTGCTCTCAGTTCTCAGGATCTTCTCTGCCCCATAGTCTGTTTTTGATTGCTAGGACACGTGCATGTTCGCATGCACACACACAGAATCTCTATTTCATTTATTGCTTTTTACAGTTACTATGTATGGAGTTGAGGTAAATTGGGTCACACTCAGTGATGCTCAGGGGTTGCTCCTGGCTCTGCACCGCCGAATTATTCTGGCAATGCTTGGGGAACCGTCTGGGATCCTAGAATCTGCTATGTTGAAGGCAAGCACCCTACACACTATATTACTGTTCCAGCCACCAGTTACTTTAATTGTAACCTCCAAACCCCCAACATCTCTATTGTACTTGAAATTGGGGTTGGAGATATGATATGGGGGAAAGGCATATGCCTGAATATCGTCTATCTGGCTTCAATCCTCAGCATTACATTTGGTCACCTCTGAACATCATCATTCCAGGAGTGATCCCTGAACACAGGGATTTAAGTAATCCCAGCATACTGCTGGGTGAAAATAATTTGGAAAAAATTCTTGTTTTTTTGGGGGGTCGTAGTGATGGTGGTGGATCCAGGGATTTTGGAAATGGCCACACTCAGCTGTTCCAAGAAGGCCTGTGGTATTGGAGAATAAACCTGGAATCTGTGCATGCCAAGCATATCCTAACAAGCCATCTCCCCAACCCTAAAGATTTTTTTTTTCATTTTTTTTGACACATTGGTGCTCAAGGGTTACTCCCAGCTCTGTGCTCAGTATTATTCCTGGTCATGCTCGGGGGACCATGCATTGATGATAATACACTTGAGAAAAGCAAGTGTTTCAGCCTATTCAATTATCTCTCTGGTGCCAAGAAAGATACTATTGTTTTTAGGCAACACCCAACAGTGCACAGTACTTACTTCTGGTTATGTGCTCAGATATCATTCCTGGTGGTGATCTGGGGACTATATGTGGTGCAGGGGTTGAACCCAGGTTGGCTATATGCAAGGCCAGTGCCCTCCCTGAGCATTGTATATGACCCTCCAACCACTGCCAGGAGTGGCCTCCTCTCCCAGGCATAGAACTGAGAGTAGCTTCTGAGCACCCTGGGGTGTGAGAAGCCCTCAATACCTTCTCCCCCAAATTAAGTAGGTATGGACCTTAGGTTTAAATTTTTAATTATTATATTAGTTTTGGGCTTTTGTACTGCATGCTGAGATACTCAGGGATTGTTCCTGACCAATTTGGGGCAGCATATAGAGTGCTGGGGATCGAGCCAGGACTGGCTTCTTACAAGGCGAGTGCATTACCCGCTGTACTATTGCTCAATTAAAATGATTTTTTTTTGAGGGGTTTGATTACACTTGGCAGCACTTAGGAGTTACTCATGGATCTGCACTCAGAAATCTCTCCTGGCAGGCTCAGGGGACCATATGGGATGCCAGAATCGAACCAGAGTGCATCTAGGGTTGGCAGGTACAAGGCAGACACCCTACTGTTATAGCTCCGGCCTGATAAAAATTTTTAGAAAACACACCAGAGTAAATGAAATAATGTAACTTCAAGTAAGGCAAAGATTCTTTTTTATATATTTTCTTTCTTCTTCTTTTTTGGCTTTTGGGCAACACCCAATGGCTTTTAGGGATTAGTCCTGGCTCTGTGCTCAGAAATCACTCCTGGCAGGCTTGGGGGACCATCCAGAATGCTGAGGATTGAACCCAGGTCAGTTGCATGCAAGGCAAATGCCCTACTTGCTGTGCTATCACTCTGGCTCCAAGGAAAAGATTTCTTAGGTGTGACAATATATATAATCCACCAAGAAAAATATTGAGGATTGAATTGGAACAATAGTACAGCAAGTAGGGGTTTGCCTTACTTGTATTCTACATTAGTTTGATCTTAGAAACCCCAGATAGTCCCCTAAGCTTACCAGGAGTGATCTTAGAGTGAAGAGCCCTGACCACAGCCGAATGTGGCCCATAAACCAAAACCAAGTCAAATAAAAATTGTAGGAAAGAATGAAGAATGAATACATTTAATTTCACTACATTTTTTAATTGGGGGGAGTGGCTTCCAAGCATTGCTCAGTGGGGACCTTGCCATGCCTGACATTTCTGGAAATATATTCTGTGCAGCAATTCTTGAGAAAGCAGGAACACCCCCATTGGTGCTTGAGGAGCACCTGTGTCACACCCATCGATGCTCAGGGAACTATGTAATTAATATCTGTTATGGAGACTGAATTGGGTCCCAGTGCATTGCTCCAGTTCTTTGAGTTATCTCTGAGCTGTTAGTGACTTTTCTTTTTCTGTTTTCTTTTTTTGAGGGTGGTGGACACACTTAACTGTTCTCAAGGATCTGTTATATAGAGCAATGGAGCCCTTATGGGATGTTGAGGATTGAGACTGGGTCAATTGTTGTCAAAGTAAGCACCCTGCCCAATAAACTCTCTCTTTCTCCCTCTCTCTTTCTCTCTCCTTCTCTCTCTCTCTCTCTCTCTCTCTCTCTCTCTCTCTCTCTCTCTCTCTCTCTCTCTCTCTCTCTCTCTCTCTCCTCTCTCTCTCTCTCTCTCTCCACACAGGAACATTCTTAAACTAAACTAGCTTATTTCAAGAAAATATTACATTAGTGAGACAGTCACCTGCATAATTTGTGGTAGTGGGGAAATGTATTAATGCTCTCAAAAAAAAAAATCCTGCTTTTGTGTTTTGATGATGAATAAAGAAATCACGGGCCCGGAGAGATAGCACAGTGGTGTTTGCCTTGCAAGCAGCCGATCCAGCACCAAAGGTGGTTGGTTCGAATCCCAGTGTCCCATATGGTTCCCCGTGCCTGCCAGGAGCTATTTCTGAGCAGACAGCCAGGAGTAACCCCTGGGCACCACCGGGTGTGGCCCAAAAACCAAACCAAACAAAACAAACAAAAAAAAAGAAATCACCATGAATTTTGAAGCCACTGCCTTGATTCTCACTATGATACCAATAGTTTAATTTACTTTTACGTTCTTAAATGAAAATGTTAACAAAACGATGAAGGTTAACAGTCATCACATTATGAAAGTGGTTGACCTTGCAAAGTTATTAAAATGCCTCTAGGGTGGGGCCGGGCGGTGGCGCTAGAGGTAAGGTGCCTGCCTTGCCTGCGCTAGCCTTGGATGGACCGCAGTTCGATCCCCCGGTGTCCCATATGGCCCCCCAAGCCAGGCGCGACTTCTGAGCGCATAGCCAGGAGTAACCTCTGAGCAACACCGGGTGTGGCCCAAAAACCAAAAAAAAAAAAAAATGCCTCTAGGGTAATTGGGGTTCTGCAGCATCATTTTGGAAACAGAGGCCCTTGTTTCCTGTCTTAGTTACTTGCCTCCTATTAGCTTGCAAGTTCTAAGTGGAAAGTTTTTAACAGCTTCTTTTTTGGGGGATATGGGGATTTGGGTCACACCTGGTGGAAAGGCTCAGGAAACCATATAATATGCAGGAATTCAAACCACCATCCGTCCTGGATCGGCTGTGTGCAAGGCCAAAACGCCCTACCACTGTGCTTTCTCTCTGTCTGAACAGCTTCTAACAGTGTCTGGTACATAGTAATTATGACCATCTGTGGATTAAACAAATAAATTACAAGTTGTAAACATCTGTGGACTAAACAAGTAAATGACAAGTTGTAACCATGCGCATGCACATGGTCTTCATTTTATCGCCTTCTTCCTTAATCTTGTAAAATTTACTCGCCCCTTTTTCTTAAAAAATAACTTGGGGCAGAGATCCAACCCATGCCTAGAAGGCCCTATAGTGTGTCTCTGCTATGCTGCACACTAATTCACATCAGAGATGGCATCTTGATTCCCTAGTGCAACTAGAGTAAAGATCTGGAGATCTTTCTCTCTCCCTCTGACTTATTTCACTCAGCATAGTCTCACTCATCTATGGGTTTTAAGAAAAATGAAAGACATTCTTGCAATAAGTTTTTTTCTTGTTTTTTTTTTTTTTTCTTTTCTTGCAATAATTTTCAGAGACAAAAGAGAGGAGGGCTGGAAGGTCCAGCTCACTTCATGAAGCTCCCCACAAAGAGTGATGAGTGCTGTTAGAGAAATGACTACATTGAGAACTGTCATGACAATGTGAATGAACGAGGGAAGCAGAAGCCCGTCTAGAGCACAGGCGGGGGTGGGATGGGGAGGAGGGGGATTTGGGACTTTGGTGGTGGGAATGTTGCCCTGGTGAAGGGGGGTGTTCTTTACATGACTGAAACCCTACCATAATCATGTTTAGAATTAAGGTGTTTAAATAAAGATATTAAAAAAAAAAAGATCTGGAGAGGGCTCTGCACTTCTGGCTTGGGGGGACCCTATGGGACGCCGCGAGGAATCGAACCGCGGTCCCCACTAGGGTAGCACGCGCAAGGCAGACGCTCTTCCGCCCTCTCCCCCCCACCCCCCACCCCCAGTTCCATTCTGGAGGGAGGGGGAAAAAAGAGCCAGAGCCACCGCTCTCAGGCGCCGCAGGAAGAGGCGAGACCGGCGGGGTTGCCTCGGCAACGCTTCCGGCTAGCGCGCCCGCACACGCGTAGCCCGAGGAGCAGGAGAGTTGTTGGCAACGGGCTGGCTAGAGCTGCCCGGCAGCTGCCGCGAATCCGCCGGCGGGAGCGCGCGTGCGCGACGCGACGAAACGCGACGCGAGCGCGCGTTGTCGGCATTGGCAGTGTCGGTCGCCGACGCGTCGTCGTCGTCTATAGACGTTGAGTAGCGGGAAGGCGGCGGCGGCGGCGGCGGGATGAACAGCGGCGGCGGCTTCGCTTTGGGCTTGGGCTTCGGCCTCACCCCGACGGCGGTGATTCAGGTGACGAACCTGTCTTCGGCGGTGACCAGCGAGCAGATGCGGACCCTCTTTTCCTTCCTAGGAGAAATCGAGGAGCTGCGGCTCTACCCTCCGGAGTAAGTGCGGAGGGTGCGCGGCCGGGGGCAGGGCGCGGGCAGGGCAGGGCAGGGCGCAGGGCGCAGGCGCGGCGGCCGTCACGTGACCTCGGGGCCTCCCCGGTGCCCATGTTTAATGAGGGCAGCGGCGTCGGGCGCCTTCGAGGCTCGCGCACGCTTTCTGGGTCGGCCTCCTTGAGTTCCTTTGGCGCTTCGGGCCCCGGCAGAGGGGTGCCCGGAGAGCGCCGTGGCTTGGCTTGGTTTTTGCTCCCCGTCTTTGTGGGCGCCGCCGCCTCACCTCCGCCCCTTTATTCTTTCCCGAACTTAAGATGGCCGCAGGTGGGCCCGGAATTCGCCCTCATGCTCCTGCTGGCCCAGCGCCGGCTGGGGATCGCTGCGCCCCAGGAAACTAAATGGACGCTTCTCTTGCGGGGTGGGGTGGGGTGGGGTGGGGGGACCCCCAGAGGGTGCAGGGCCTCGTGCATCGGGAAAGCCTGCTTCCTTGCTGGCTGGTCGGTTGCAGCGAGTGTAGAATGAGGGGTTGATTGCATTTGCCCCGTCTCCTCCTTCTACCCCTGCTGGTGGTGGTTGTTGTTGTTGACAATTTGAGCATATTCCTGATTTTAATCTGAGCCTCATCCGTTTTGTTTAAAAAAAAAACAAAAAAGCGCTCCCAGTTAATCGCCCTTTGGGGCCTCCCCCCTCCCACCCCCAAGATGCCAATCTCCTCCATCCAGGAAGGTCACCCTGCCCAGAATCTTTCAGGGAAAAGTGTCGTTCGTCTGGCAGGGAAGGTTCTTTTTATAAGCATTTAGAAGGCTTTTGACAAAAGGGTGATTGACACTTAACATGCAATAACTATTATTATTATTATTTTTTAAAGGTGGGACGTAGACTCTTAAAAAAAAATACTCTTGTAGTTTGGACACAATGATTGTGTTGAAAATATTCGACACAGGGATTTCAAAAGAATCGATTTGATTTTGCCGTTTACTTCATTTAGACCCATTTTTTTTTCTTAGATTTCTGACCCAAGTTTGTATAGTGATTGATAAAAGATTGAGATTTGGAAAAATACAAGGCTTTGGTATTTTGGGGGGAATTAAAATTTTTTGTTACTCTCTACTTTTTTGGTTTTTTTTTTTTTTTTGAATATTTCATGTGTACACAGAAAAGTTGAAAACGTACTAATGCATTTGACAACCCATATTCCTTGACCTGTGTACGTTCTTCTTACCACGGTTAATTTATTTCTTTTATTCTCCTCCATCCCCATTTCCCATCCATTTGAAAGTAGTTGCAGATACCAAGATACTCATCCCTCAAGACTAATGTATGTATACCTATCCTCAACAAGTACATTGCTTACATTGTCACAGTGATACTCATAGCCAACCATTCATTTTGTTTGCTTACCCTTTTTTTTTTGGAATGCTCACTGGATATTTTATTTGACAGTTCTTTATGTACTGTTGTGGTGTTTCACCTTCTTTTTCCCCTTGTCTCTCAAACCAAGGATGAAAGCCTCTAGAAGGACTCCGCCCTATTCCGGAGTATTTGATCCTTTTTTTTCTTTTTTTTTCTCCAGGTTATTACTTTTCTCTTCCTCAAAGAAAACCACATAACTTGAACTATCTAGTCCCACCTCCCAATTGGGGGGGGGGAATAAGGGAGGTACCAAGACCAAACAGGTGTAAGACCACTAAGTAGTGAGCTAGGCACAGAGGGGACCACTTACTCTAGCAGCCCCGAGGGTGAGGGAAGAGGATATGGGAAGTAGGACGGGAATGGAGGTGGAGGGAGGACAATTCGGTGATGGGAATTCCCGATTTTATGTTAATATGTACCTAAAATACTATTGTCAACGATATGTAAGCCACTATGATTAAAATAAAAATTATATTAAAAATATATAAAGGTAATGAGTTAACTTTTTTTTGGTCTTGGTGTAATTACCTCACCTATGCCCAATTAATTTAACACTGTTTAAATACTGTTTTATGTATGGTATTCAAATATTCCCTCAATCTGTACTGTTACCAGAGATCTTAATTTTTTAGAGGCTGCTCTCCGTGTTACTAGGGTGGAGACATTTTCTTGGATGCTTGATGGCTTATCTGGTGTGAAACTCATCTCTGGTCACTTGGTAGACCAAGTGACTCTGTCACTGGAAACATTTCTCTACCATTCAAATCATACATGTATTTGTCAAGATTATTTTCATAATTGCACTTACATAAATCTGTTGGTTAGCTGTAGTCTATATAGTAGTAGTTGTAGTCTATATAGTATATATATATATGTAGCTGTATTTTATATATATATATATATCTGTAGTTTATATAGTAATGGCTTACCTAAATTTTGGGAAGGAGGGGTAGGCAAAAACTATCCTGTTTTGTGCTCATGGTTGCTAGTGGTACTAGAGATCAAACCCTGGCCTTCTGCCTGCAAAGCATGTGTACAAGCATGCGTGTTCTCTCTCTCTTTCTTTCTCTTTCTCCCTCCCTCCCCCCCTCTTCATTTAACACTTAAAATTTTTCTTAAGGGACCCACAAAATATTTAAAACACCTGAAGTGGAGGTTGTCAGTTCAGACAGTTCAGACCTGGTGCTATAGCATGTGCTGGGGCTCTCCTGATAGGTCCAATTACTGAGAAATATTTGAGAGAGAGGAATGTCATTCAGGATTGGAATTCAGTGAGTAAACTTATTTTGTATAGAAATCTCATAAAGTGCTGGTTATTTGAAGACAGGGCTATTTTTGAAATTAAGTGGTGTTTAAAAGTATAAGGAGGTGACATGAAGAAAGTACAGTGGCTAGGATTTGATAACTAGTCACCATGTGATTCCCAAGCACAACTCTGGAGCCCCCATGTCCATCTCAGTCCACAGGCCCTAAGTTGCATGACATCTTCAGATCCTGGCTTTGAGCTACCTATCCAATGGGGGCTCAGCCTCCTCAGCACTACTGGGGAGGCACCTCCTCATTCTCAGTAAAAGGGAAGAAGCTTGGGGATTGTCCTCAGTGGTGGAATTGTTTTGTATTTATGAGGCCTTGAGTTCCAGTTTTGCCCACCTACCCTCCAAGCCAAAGAATAAAATGTTCTTTCCTTAAACTTGGTTCATTAATAATGAACCTAAGGAGTCATGACTAAGATACTTAATAAAGCTGAGGCAATAGAGTACAGGTGAACCAAGCAGATTCTTTAGTTAGATAGTTTTGAAAATGAAATTTCTCACTTTTTCAAAAATACTTTTGTTTTCTAAGAAGTTTCTCAGCTGGTTCTCATATTAAAAGGATATATGGAAAAGTGATTAATAGGAGATAGTAAGTGCAACAGTAGGGGGCAAGAGATAGTATAGTGGTTAGCTAGGTACGTGCTTAAATCTGGTTGATTTCTGACCCACATGGTCTCCCGAGCACCACCAGTAGAGACAGGGTGACCCAGGTTTTTTTTTAACCCTGCACTATAAGACCAGAACAGTTTTGCATCCTTTGGCTCTAATGCTGAACCAATTGGCTGAGTATTGCCAATAGATCTGAGATCTGAGCACTACTTCAGAAGGCCCTTCCTTCAGTAATGAAAAAGTGCAGTAGTGCTGGTTACATTGAAGACAGATAGTTGCTTTGCAATTATCTATAGCCCTTAGGATTATATGCTTATTCTTTGGAAACTGTAAACGTCTCATTTGTTTTTTTTTTTTTTTTTTTGGGCTACACCTTGTGCTCAGGGATCATTCCTTTTTTCTTGTTTTATTCTGTTTTGTTTGTTTGGTTTTTTTTTGGCCACACCCAGTGGCTCTCAGGGGTTACTTCTAGCTTTGTGCTCAGAAATCGTTCCTGGCTAGGGGAACCGTATGGGATGCTGGGGATCGAACATTAGTTCATCCTGGGTCAGCCGCATGAAAGACAAACTACCGCTCTGCTACCACTTCAACCCCACAGGAATCATTCTTGATGGGGTTTGGGGGACCATATGGGATTTCATACCTGGGTTAGCTGCATGCTACTTGCTTGCTGTACTAGTAGGACTCTGGCCCCTTGCTTTTTTTGGTTTATTTTTATTAAAGCATTAAGAATTGATATTATGGATTACAGTGGTTACAACCAGCTAACCCTGGTTCAGAGCTATATATGGTCCGCTAGTAAAAACAGAGGTCTCTCCTGAGTACTTGTGGCTGCACCCACCTCTTCCACAATCTTCTGAGTAGAAGTGGCTGGAGGAGATAGCTCAAAGAGTTAGTGTGTATATTGTTAATTTTTTGTTTGTTTGTTTGTTTGTTTTGTTTTTGGACCTCATTGGTGGTTTTCAGGTTACTCCTGGCTCTGCTCTCAGAAATCACTCATGGAGGGCCAGATCGATAACACAGTGGTAGGGTGTTTGCCTTGCATGTGACCAAAACAGGACAGTTCCGGGTTTGATTCCCAGCATCCTATATGGTCCCCACCTCCCCTGCCAGCCAGCAGTAATTTCTGAGCACAAAGCCATTAAATAGCACCAATGTTATGTGAGCCCAATATTAAGGATTATGGGAACCAGAGGTATCAACAATCAAGGTGTGATTTTTTTTTTCAATTTAATTTAATTTTTGGTTTTTAGGCCACCTATAGAAGGAATGCCTAGTCACTTTGATATATTCAAATTACTATTTTGATATTTGTAGGCGTAAGCAGATAAGCTAAGGGCAAGAAAAAAATAGAGAAGCCTGATAGATGTCTGTCCATTAAATAGCACCATTGGCCACAAACATCTTAGGTGGGCCCAATATTAAGGATTATGTTTAACGTCCTTGATATGTTTTATAAATTAACTTGTTATTGCTCAGGATATATAGGTTTTTTTTTTTTTTTTTTTTTGGAGTGCGAGGTAAAACCCAGCAGTACTTTTTAGGGCTTACTACTGGCTCTTGCTCATTGATCACTCCTGTAAGGCTCAGAATATATGGGGTGCTGGAGATAGAACCCAAGTTTTGCCACATGTAAGGCAAGTTTTTGTTTTTTTTTTTTAATTTTTTTATTTTTATTTATGAGAACAAGGATGCAAAGAAAGAGGACAAGGTAAAGTTACAGTGGAAGGACAATCACCCATAACATAATTCTCAGAAGAAGTCCCCTTGCTGATATCTTTAACTTTGAAATTTCAGCCAAAGAACCAAAGAACATTAAGATAAATAAGACAGAATCCATGTACAATTACTTTGTCCCTCAAGTCCCCAGATTGTAACACATTATAATATTTCTTAACAGCATACAAGGCAATCTAAAGCCATAAAACTTACATAACTCCTTAAACATTACAGGCATAGTATTTTTTTACATTTCCATATACCTGCATATTAGCTTAAGTTACCCTCAAATTTTAAGTGGGTTCTTTTTAAGGATTAGAGTCAAAGGAGCACAGTAAAAATGGTGTTAGAGTGGCAATTGTTGTTTGCATAGGCCCATCAAAATATGAGGGACATGGAAAGAAATAACCTTGGCCTAAATACAAAGAGACCCGACCCCTGAAGTTTCCTGGCACAAGACCAACTCTCTAAGCTCCAGGCAAGCTAGATCGTCCAATCCAAGACATTGTCTGTAGTGCCAACACACTTTTATTTTTCACACAGTCTCTGTTCTTGGTATCATGTTTCTGTATTAAAGATCCTGGAATCTGCATATCCTACATTGAAGTCAGGATGAGGAGCGTCCTCTCGTTTCACCTCACAATCAAAGGGCAATGCAGGGAGCCCTGTCCTGTAAGCGGGTCATTGTGGTTGTTAAGTCTTCTCAGTGTTAAGGGAAGTCTCTTTTGAGCAGGTCGATGTCTGAGCAGTGTAGGGTCTTCCATGGTAGAGGATTACTTCCAGGTGATGTTATAGACAAGCCTGGATGTTTCGTGGATGACTTCCCTGTAAGGCAAATTTTGTACTCAGAGTTCTATTGCTTCAGCATACATGATTTTTTTAAAATGCTCCTATTTTGTTTTATATTAATTGATTTGTGCTTTTTAGGGACCATACCCAGCACTGCTTACTGCTTTCTCCAGGCTCCATGTTTAGGGAACCACATATGATACTGGAGATCCAACTGGGATTTAAACTATAAACTGGTGTTGTTTGTGTTCAAATACTTGAACCCTTTTACTATCTGACCCTGTTCACCTTTTTTAGTATGAAAAGTCTTAATTTTTGTAAAGGCTTGTATGTTATTGTATGTTAATCAGGTCTATATTTTGTTTTGTTTTGTTCTTTTCTCTTGTTAAAGATGTCATTGAGAGGCCAGAGCAACAGTATTAATGAGTAGGGTGCTTAACTTGTTCTTACCTAACCCAAGTTTGATCCCTGGTGCTGCTGCATTTGTTCCCGCAAACTCTGGGCACTGCTAGTTGTGGCCCTAAAACCAAAAAAGTGATTACAATAATTATGGGTAAATTGACAAAATGATAGTTCTTGTGGATAATATATTTTGGAATCTAATAAGATATTCATAGTAAGGAAAATTACGCGGGGGGGGGGGTTTATTGGTCTTTTTAATTTTTTTTTTTTATGTTTGGGCCACACCCGGTGATGCTCAGGCTTACTCCTGGCTATGTACTCAGAAATTGCTCCTGACTTTGGGGATCATATGGGACGCGCGGGGGAGGGGGGATTGAACCTCGGTCTGTCCTGGGTCAGCCATGTGAAAGGCAAAATGCCCTACCGCTGCTCCATCTCTCTGACCCCTCTGCCCCTCCTTTTTTTTTTTGGTTGGAGTGTTCATACATATCATTTCTCAGGACTCAAGCAATAGATCTTGGATCTTGGAAGGGGGCAGCACACGTTATTCCTGGGATAGAACCCAGTTTGATAGCTTGCAAGGCATGTGTCCTACACACTGTACTATCTCCTTTCCAGACCTAGAAAGTTCTTTATCTTGGCTGTTTCTGTGTTTCTGGTTCCAGTGCCAGTGATTGGTTCTAGGACCTCATGTGAGGCATGTATGTTTATGTTCTCTTCCTCTGTGCCATGTTCTGGGCTTCAGGTTCCTTTTTCACTACAGGCCTGTCATGATTGAATACTTAGGTTGAGGGTAGGATTTATTTGTAAGATGCTGTGGTGCTTTTTTAATATTTTATTTGCAAATACTTTCCTTCTAAATCATAAGCAGCCTGAGGCAATCTAAAATATGCTAAATCTTACTGTTTCTAATTCTGTGCAGCTTTTATGCCAGGGAATCACCTTAAATAAGGTTAGGGTTGGAAGTGGTTATAAACTATGGAAGTTTTTAGAGAGACTTGTATCTGTTGCAAAAAACGATCATTATACTTTATATCACCATACAGTTGCAAGCTTTTTTCTCTGATGAGAAATTTAAGATCTCCTTTGGCAACTCTTAGATATGCAAGATCTGGTTGTCTCTTTTTTGCCATGCTCTGCATTGTACCCTTCTCACCCCCATCTCCCTATCTTTCTATTGTTTGTTTTCTAGGTTACATCTGGTGGTGTTGGTCCTGAGGGGTTAGGTGACCTCCTGTGTGTAAGCCATGTACTCTGCCTTTTGAGCTATCTCTCGGTCTCCCATCTCTGATTTATTTTTCTGCTTGGAAATTTGTACCTAGTGGTGGGGGAAGGGGCAGGTCACCCAGTGAAGATTAGAGGTTACTCCTCACTCAGGAATTAGTACTTCTGGGACCATAGAAATGCCAGTGATGGAATTTAATTTCATGAAGGCAAATGCCCTACCTGCTGTACTATGCTCTGGCCCTGGAAATTTGTACCTTTTGCTTTCCACAACCAAATGTCTTAAATTTTGATAATTCAAGATTATGTGAAGATGAAAAAGAACTTTGAAATGAAAATGGCAGGACCATTTACTAATCTGATTGTTTTTCTTTTTTTATCTTGCAGCAACGCACCTCTTGCTTTTTCTTCCAAAGTATGTTATGTTAAGTTTCGTGACCCATCAAGTGTTGGCGTGGCCCAGCATCTAACTAACACGGTTTTTATTGACAGAGCTCTGATAGTTGTTCCTTGTGCAGAAGGTTGGTATCTCACCTGTTTTTTTCTCTATTACTTTAAATCTTTCCTGTCTGTTACTACTTTTCTAGAAATTGGCAGGTACATAGATGTGTGTGTTTATATATAGAATGAAATTTAGGAGAAATATTTTTAATCTCGTAAAATATGTCAAAAGGTTAAATACTTAATTCTGAGATTTTATGGCTAAACATGAAATTATTTCTTTTCTCTGGTTTACTGTGGCTTTCTATAATTTGTAAATTTTAAAGAAAGCTGTCTAAAATTAAATTTGGTAAGGAAATTACCGGTGGGTAAGTAAGTTAGCCTTTGCTTCTATGTGTACAGTATTAATGATATTACATAAATAAAAGTACACATTTTTACCAAATTGGGGTTAGCTGATACTTACTAGAAAACTATCCATATTTTAAATAGTCAAGTATTTTCTTATGATAATTTGCCTTAATTGCTCTGGAGACCATTATTTTATATTTATTATAATTGTTATGCAACCGGGATGTTAAATTTTTTCATTGGCATTTTAAAGAAAAAATTTCTTAAAGAAAAATCATTGAAAGCTATTTTTTAAAGCTACTATTAAGAAAAATAATGGTTGAAGATGGGAATAGGGCTAAAGACCTTATATAACTGAAATATAATTTATCCTGCTTTTAGAGCTAATTATTATTAATATTGATGTTTAAAAGGAACTTCTTTTACAGAGCCACTCACATTAAATAGCCTTGCTGAATCTGACAATTCTTGTGTGTAATAAACTTATTCAGAGCACTGAATGTGGCATGTGTATATTTATTTTTTAATTGGGTTATTTTAATTTACATGTCTAGAAGATATATTTTCACTGGTGGATGATGATAACTATTTTACAGTGTCAACTTTAATGAACTTTCATGTTTTAAAACCTTTTAAAACTGGGATAATCATTGAAATAATTCGATATATAATAACAGTGTTGTACTTTTTCAGTGTTTTATGCTTATTTCAGAGATATCTATTCTGGGATAAAAAAAAATTAGATACACAAGTAACCATCGTTATTTTTGACGTCCCAGAATAGTACATTCTGGATTTTTTTTTTTTTTTCAGATAAAACTACAGGGTATTTTTCCCATGCTTGGGCTAGAGAGAGAGAGAGAGAGAGATAATAAAAAAGGATTGAAGCCAGTTATTTGCTCATTCTGTCCTTATCTACTAATTTATAAGAGGATCATATAATGGGTCAAAAATTAGAGAGCAAACTGGGTAAAAAGCTGGTAATGGTTTAATTCTGCATACCAATTCTCTCACCAACTAAACTGCATGGGAAAAAAATCAGAGGGTTCATAAAATTGAAATATATCAAAATTTTACCACCACCAACACATGATGACATTGTGTTCATTAAAGAAATGAAAATAAGAATTTATTTTGCTTTGTTGGAACCTTTATTATCCCCACAGAGTTTTTCATACAGCTGAGAAAGCCTATAATTTGTCATAAATACTGGTTTGGGGCATGTGAGGTTCCTTTTTTTAGTTTGTTTTACTTGACAGAGATGAATAAATGCAAATTTATTATAATAGATTTAAACTACTTTTAGTATTTCAACTTTGACATTTAGTATTTGAGCATAAAAACTCAAGCATATTTTTATTAAAATTTGGTTCTGTCTCAAAACACTAAAATAATATAACTGGTACTAGAAAAGCATTTAGACACATGTTTTCATTAGCTAAATATAGCAGATGAATTTATGGAACCTGAAGAATATTATAGTGAACTGTTAAAGATCTGATTATGCACTGCAAATAATTAATGTTTTATTGTTCTAAAAAATAAAAATGATGGCATAATGGAATCAGTTCTATGAGAGATGTACAGTGGTGCTATAAGCAGTCATCTATTCACTTCACTGACTGCATTGATATTCCAGAAACAGCATTATGAAAGAAATGAGAAAACTATAGGAAAATTTTAGGAAAAGTTTTTTCAGTTTCTTTCAATTTGCTGTTTTTTTTATTGCAGACAGCATTGTGAGAAGATCCTAAGCTGTGTAAATAAGGTTTGATGTGTAATAGTTTAATACATATTAAACATTAGCTATTGTTAAAGCCATTTCAAAATAAAATATACTTTCATTATACTCATCCAGATATGACCTCTTTTTGTTGTTGCGTGCATCTCAGATTTCTTTTTATAAATGTTAACACTTAGAAAAAAGATACGGTCAGACATAACATGGGTGTCAGCCTAATCATCAGTCATAACTTTATGTCCACATTTTCTGGTAGATGGATTTTGACTATTAATTTGGTTTTGTATGTTTTCTCTATGTGATATTTGTGCATTATTAGATGACTAGACTGGCCAAGGCAGACCTGTTACACTTGCCTGAGTTAGGCATTGTTTGCCATGCCACTAAACCTGCCGCCAAGTGAAACCTTCATTGGGGAAATGAGATCGGAGTCTGAACCGCAGAAGATGGACGCCCTGTCTCTGTTTTTTATTGTTTTACTTTAATTTCATTTTCTTTTCTTTCTTTTGTCCCTTTTTTGTTTTTTGTTTTTGTTTTTGTTTTGTTAAATCTCTTTCACTTAAACTTGTGAACTGGTTTTCCAGTTCTTTGTAAATGGTATTCCATTAAGGTTTCATAAAATTGCAATGCAAATTATATTGGGAGTTGGTTAGATGAGCTCAACATTAATAGAAAATAAATTTTCGTGCAGTATATTAGAATAGTGTTGGATGCCCAATATGAGTTTAAATGGTATTTATAAATTGATAAGATACATTTTGTTCCTGTAACTGGGTGAACATTACTAGACTTAGGACCACTTTCTAACCTTAGTGCTACAGTTTTGCAAGTTTTTCCCCCTAATTATGTACATCACTCATAAAAGTCAGTTAATCTTCTAATTTTAACCCTTTCCCTTAGTATTTAGGCATTCAGAATTATCAGGCAAATTAGTAAGTTTCTTAAAATAATTGGGTGTATAGAGAAAGAAGAGACTTTCTCCTTTCTGATGATCCATTAATGATGAGAACTTCCTGGGGCCGGAGCCCTGGTGCAAGTGGTAAGGTATTTGCCTTGCACGCGCTAACCTAGGACTATGGTTTGATCCCCCGGCATCCCATATGGTCCCCCAAGCCAGGAGCGATTTCTGAGCGCATAGCCAGGAGTAAACCTCTGAGCATCACTGGGTGTGGCCCCAAAACAATACCAAATAAAAAAATGATGAGAACTTCCTTAAAGATTTAGTTGCCTGGGGGGGGAGGGGAATGAATATTTGAGAAATTGTTGATTATTTGCATGTGTGTTCACTATTTGCTTGAAAGTTTTGTTGAACAATTTTTAGAGGTTACTTGTAAGTGAATCCATAGATTAGGGCTGACAAGTATTTGAATAATGTGAGCATTTTTTTCTTGGCTGTCTTTGAGGAGTATAGTTTGGGAAAATACTAAATGTCTAATTTATAATTCTATATAGTTTAGTAGCATTTATAGGGTCATTTTAATAAAATTTTGTCTCATAAATGAAACAATGGGATTTTTCCCCCTAAAAGTATCTTTCATATTAAGATGTACCAAGAAATTTAAATTAGTAATAATTTTACTTTTATGCGAAGCAGTAAGGGTCAGGCAACTTACTGATTAGTTTTTTTAAGCCAGAATGAGACTATTTTGATAATCATCTTTTCATCTGTATCATTTGATAGTCTTTATGTAGTTTTTCTGTGCTTTTTTTGTGGAAAGTTTTGCTAACTTAATTGATAAGTAAAATTGACATTGCTAGATTGAGACTCAGTTTATTTTTAGATACGTAAATTAGGATTTGTACATTAGGACGTCAGTTAATTTATCAATATTTGTTCAGGTTTTATAGACATTTGAAAAATACCTATTTCTAGTAGATGAAGCTGGTCTGATAGCAACATAAATAATAAAAAATGGGTGTACAGATAAATGTAAAAAACTAGTAACTAATACAAAAAAGTTTTATGTCTGTAATAAGGCTACCTTTTGTTAATCTTAATGCATGTTTAAAAATCTTTTAGAATTTACATTGAAATATTTTTTGAGATTAGTAAATTAAAGAAGTGTTAGAAAGCTTAGAAAAAAGACTTAAAATGTAATTTATATGTTCTTATAAATAAGGTATAACCATTATTTAAATGAAATTTAAAAATTCATTTTGAATTCTAGCCATATTTTGGATAATAATGCTTAGAGATTTATCCCTGCACATCTGGTTGTTTTAGATTTTTGTTACTACTAGACCCCAATATGACTTTGAAAATTTATTTCATTTACTTTTTATTTTAGCATGATATTGTATGCTGTTTTAACTTATTTTTATGGAATTCATAGTGGAATTGCATTGTTAGGTACTACATAATACAAGCAGTTCTTACTAATTAGCTTTTAAAGAAATATTTGAGGATGGGGTAGGTAAGAGAAGTCCAGGAAAAGTGTATAAAAATTGCAGTCCATATTTAAATAATTAATTAATTATGGAATATTGATTTACTTATTTTAGAGTAAAGTTTTCATTATTTTAACCGTAGAAATTTGTTTAAATCCTAGGAATTAGTTTTTTTTTTTTAGTAGTTGTTAGGCAGTTTAAATATTATAAGCATACAATTTAAGCTTTAACTACCCTACTTTTTATATAAGTATACATGAAGTGATTCTAAAAGTTAGCAATATAAGTTTACTGAGACTAGGATACTTTTTTTGTTAATCATTCTTAAAAATGTTAGTAATTTACAAAGGCATATCTTTGGAATTGAATTTTTTCCTGGCATCTCTAATGTTGGTGAGTTGCCATTTTAATGGAACAAGTGAAAGCTTATATTTTAAGTTGAAACTACTAAATTGCAGTAGATTTTAATTTTTTTCTGTCTACTTGACTAGAGTCTATTGGAAGATTATCAGAATTGTTTGAGTCACAAGTAGGTAGTTTCAGTAACAGGAGCACTCAGGGACAAATTTCAATTCGCACATATTTGTTTTTTTCTTTCTTTTTTTTTATTTTTGACTAATTTGGTTATTTGCCATTTCTGGGGATTAAACTTTAAAAAATGTTCTTCTTTTCTGTATCTGATGTTCTGTGTGCTATTAGTGATGCAGCCAACACGAACGGTTGTCATGTGTAACACAACTTTCGATCACCGCGAAAACACCGTCCTGGGAAAGCGTCCATGCTTGATATCGTTTGGTTCATGAACATTAAGTTTCCAGTACAGGTGACCCATAGCTCAAAGTGTTAAATAATTGTCTACATTATTCAATTTTTAAAATAATATTCCATTAATGAGATTGCTAGTCTTTGAAATTATGCTCACTTTTATTTTTCCTGGTAGAGCAGGATAAAAAGGAAAGACTTAAGTTCTTGTTTGTTTCTTTATTCGGATCTGATAGATAGATTCATTTATTATTATAATTCTTTTTTTAAGTACAAGGGTAATTGTAAAATCATAGTATAAAAGTTTGTGTGGTATTTCTGTTTTTGTAATGTTTGAAACTTGCCTCTGCAGGTAAAATTCCAGAGGAATCCAAAGCCCTTTCTTTATTGGCTCCTGCTCCAACTATGACAAGTCTGATGCCAGGTGCAGGCTTGCTTCCCATCCCAACTCCAAATCCCTTGACTACGGTAAGTACTATTCACATCATTTTCCAAGTGAGCATGAACATTCAGCCAGGTAAAATTAACCAGATAAAGACATGAGCACTTTGTTAATATTTCTGATTATTATTTTTTTCAATGGAGAGGAAATTTCACCTAATTTCACCCTGCATCAATGTTATCAATGGTTTTGAACTGCCTTTTGTAAGGAAGGAATTCTGGAGTGAGTATGGATTTCTTTAAACTTGAGAACTAAAGTAGATTATTCATTAGAAAATTACCTATTGGTACTTAGCAATAGTATGCTAAGTATGGATAGTATGGGGAATGGGGAGAATTTTAGCTATATTTCTCAGTTTATGAAGACTATATGCATTTAAATTGATTAAAAGATCCATAACTTTGGTAACAGGAGAAAATAGCTCAGAAGCATGTAACAAGGTAAACAAATGGCATTTTTTACTTAAGTGGAATTAAAGAGTTACACTGCCTTTGTGTTAAAAATAAAGACTTTAGGGGCTTGAGCCCTAGTCCAGAGGAAAGGCGCTTGCCTAGCAAGCTGCCCAGATGGAACCATTCAGGTTCTAGGCCTTGACATCCCATGTATATTAATATGCTTGGAGTGATTATAAGGACGTGGAGTATTTAAAAAGGATGAGGAGTGATTGAAATATATATGGAATATGAATATGATTACAATTGAACAAGGAGATGGACGGATGGAATGGAATATGGATGGAATAAACAATGACAACAACAGGAGCCTTGTAACAATGAGGACCTCTTGGGAACAGAGAGGATGGGTTGGAATCCCCAAAACCTTAAAAAAAAAAAGACTCTAGGGTTATTGGGCTCTTGGTGTTTTTTTTTTGTTGTTGTTTTGTTTTGTTTTGTTTTTTAATTATGTAAAACCTGGTGGTGCTCCTGACTCTACACTTAGGAATCACTCTCAACAGTGCTTGGGGGGACTCTTTGAGATGCCAGGGATTGGCTGTGTGCAAGGCAATTATCTTACCTGCAATACTAACGCTCTGGCCCCTGTTAGTGATTCTTGCCTTGCAGGCATCCTCCACATATACTGTGTGTTTGCAGATGTGTGTTAGTGGTCTTATTTAGGAGATGTGTTCTGTAGCTGCCTTTATCACATGACTGTTCATTTCTACTTGGATTCAAATAATTTCATAATTATGGAGTGCCTTGCTGATTTTTTTCTTTACACTTCACTGTTTATTACATCATGCATTTTATTATGTGTCTTTTGAATTTCTTCAGCTTTTGTTACTGTCAAAGTGATGTAACAATTTGAGACTTAGATTTTTATTTTTCGTGGGTGGGGCCACACCTGAAAGTGTTTGGGGTTTACTAGTGACTTTGTGTTCAGGGATTGAAACCAAATCATATGTGTCAAGGCAAGCACCCTACGCACTGTACTATTGCTTCGTCTCCCATTTGGGGTTGTTAATATTTTAAGCTTCCCAAACGGTGCTCAGGAGGTCAGGGAACTACACTGTCTCTCCTTGACCTATTTGGGGGCAATTCAGTATAAGGGTCTGAGGATTTTGTGCTGCCCAGGTCCTAGAGTGTTGGGGGTACCACCCCCAGTAGTGCTGAGAACTCTCCTCAACTCCATCTGGTGAGGCTTTGGTGATTATATGGTACCTAGAACAAATACTAACCACTACTATTTCCCAGCTCCTTCAAACTTAAGTATAAACATCAAACTTCAGCTTTTGCTATTGTTAAAGTGACTAACCGTTTGAGGTTTAGATTTTTTTTTCTTTTTTGGGCCACACCCTGTGACACTCCAGGGTTAATCCTGGCCATGCGCTGGGGGTATCATATTGGATGTCGGGGGATCAAACCAAGGTCTGTTCTAGATTGGCCACGTGCAAGGCAAACACCCTACCACTGTGCTATTGCTCCGGCCTGAGGTTTAGGTTTTGTTTTTTTTGTTTCCCCAACAAACTTAAGTTAAAACTTCAAACTCTCCACAAGTATGTATATCCAGTGGTATTGGTACCTGGAACAAATGCTAACTACTCTACTATTTTCCAGCTTAATTTGAAGTTTATGTTTAACTATTTAGATATTTTCCTGGTAAAGGAAGATCAACTGATTAGCAGGAACAAATCAGGCTACCTGTGTTGATAGAGAGCTGTATTTCAGCACTATTTTAACTTTCTTAATGTTTATTTTGCCCTAGAATTACTTTGTGTACTCATTTCTCTCTCCTTTCCCCTTCCCTCTTCGTCTCCCCTCTTCTTTGGGCTCTCCCAATTAGTGCTCAGAAGACTTGGCTACTGCTCTTTGCCACAATTGCCTTGGGTCCCACTGGCACTGTGGGTGGTGCTGGGATGGGGTAGATATACAATGTTTGGTATTGAAATCAGCACCTTGTATCTCCCTTGTCCTCATATACTGTCTTAAGTGAAATGATTAGTTTTTCAACATTAGACAAGACTTTTACAGCAAATGTATGCACAGAATAGACATCACAAAGCTATATGAGATAGTACAGTGGTTAGGTGGTTAGGGCGCATGCTTTGTTTAATCTCGGGTATCATATGTCACCTAGACATAGCTGGGTGCAGCCCAGAGGATTTCTGAGTAGCACGGAGGTGGCCCAGGCTATTCCTCCCACTGTAGAGCTTGAGCTGCCTGCATTCTCAGGCCCTTACATTTGCTGAACATTACCAGTGGAGCTCCCAATATTCCTGAACACTGCTTGGAGTCCCCGAAAAAACAGAAACTCAGCTAATGATATAAAATAGTAAACTTTTCTCCAGATAGCAAGTCTCAAAATCAAGGTCCTTTTATATATATATGTTTCTTTTTTTTTTTTTGGATCATACCCATGTTGTTCTGGGTCCGCACCTGGCTCTGCACTCAGGAATTACTCCTGATGGTGCTCAGGGGATCATCTGGGATGTTGGGGATTGAGCCCATGGAAAGGCAAATACCCTCCCTGCTGTCGTATAGCTTAGGCCCCAATTTTTCTACCTCTTGTGCTATCTTGAAAGGCCTGAAAATTATTTTTAATTAATAGCACATCATTTGAGTTGAGCTTTTCTGAAAATTCTATTTAAGTATACTTTAACATACAATTACTGGATACTTTTTCCTTCCTTTCCCAGAATACATGTTATCAGTTGGTGTAGTACTTACTTTTTTGAGTCCTTGGATTTGATCTCTAGTACTACAAAAAGAAGGGACAGGGTTAATTAAAAGTTAGGTGATTTTCTGCCTTGATAGGAAATTGTTTCCTTGTAATCCAGTTTTAGATAATCTATTATTACAAAATTTAATTTGAGAACAACATTTTCATTTAGAAAAAGAAAGCTAGCCCATTGGGATTTCGTTTCTAGGCACCTCTCTGACCTTTTTAGTTCCTACATGTTTTTCTTGTTCACTTTATTTTGCCATATTTGCTTTGTTATTTTATTTACATGCTAGGTTCTTTTTACCAAGTCTTTCTAAAACATTTTTTTCATGGGGCTGGCGAGATAGTACAATGAATAGGCTTTTGCTTTGGCATGGCAGCCAACCTGTGTTGGATCACCAGCACCTCATTGACCCTGCCAAGAGTGATTTCTTAGAAGTCAGGTGTGGCTCAAGAAACAAAACAAAACAAAATATTTCCCCCAGACATTAAAAAGGTTAAGTGTAGAACCTTGTTTCTTAGGGGGTGATGTTGGGCCACTCCTGGTGGTGCTCAGTGATTATACTTGGCTCTGCGCTCAGAAATTACTTTTGATGTGGAGCATTTTTTTCATGTGTCTTTTGGCCATTTGTATTTTTTCTTTGTCAAAGTGTCTGTCCATTTCTTCTCCCCATTTTTTGATGGGATTAGATGTTTTTTTCTTGTAAAGTTCTGTCAGTGCCTTGTATATTTTGGAGATTAGCCTCTTATCTGATGGGTATTGGGTGAATAGTTTCTCCCACTCAGTGGGGGGCTCTTGTATCCTGGGCACTATTTCTTTTGAGGTGCAGAAGCTTCTCAGTTTAATATATTCCCATCTGTTAATCTCTGCTTTCACTTGCTTGGAGAGTGCAGTTTCCTCCTTGAAGATGCCTTTAGTCTCAATGTCCTGGAGTGTTTTACCTACATGTTGTTCTATATATCTTATGGTTTCGGGTCTGATATCGAGGTCTTTCATCTATTTGGATTTAACCTTCGTACATGATGTTAGCTGGAGGTCTAGGTTCAGGGAGATGCAAATCAAAACAACTATGAGGTACCACCTCACACCCCAGAGATTGGCACACATCACAAAGAATGAGAACAAGCAGTGTTGGCGGGGATGTGGAGAGAAAGAAACTCTTATCCACTGCTGATGGGAATGCCGTCTAGTTCAACCTTTATGGAAAGCAATATGGAGATTTCTCCAAAAACTGGAAATCGAGCTCCCATACGGCCCAGCTATACCACTTCTAGGAATATACCCTAGGAACACAAAATTACAATACAAAAATCCCTTTCTTACACCTATATTCATTGCAGCACTATTTACCATAGCAAGACTCTGGAAACAGCCAAGATACCCTTCAACAGATGAATGGCTAAAGAAACTGTGGTACATATACACAATTGAATATTATGCAGCTGTCAGGAGAGATGAAGTCATGAAATTTTCCTATACATGGATGTACATGGAATCTATTATGCTGAGCGAAATAAGTCAGAGAGAGAGAAAGACGCAGAATGGTCTCACTCATCTATGGGTTTTAAGAAAAATGAAAGACATTCTTGCAATAATTTTCAGACACAAAAGAGAAAAGAGCTGGAAGTTCCAGCTCACCTCATGAAGCTCACCACAAACAGGGATGAGTTTAGTTAGAGAAATAACTACATTTTGAACTATCCTAATAATGAGAATGTACGAGGGAAATAGAAAGTCTGTCTAGAGTACAGGAGGGGGTTGGGTGGGGAGGAGGGAGATTTGGGACATTGGTGATGGGAATGTTGCACTGTTGATGGGTGGTGTTCTTTACATGACTGAAACCCAAACACAGTCATGTATGTAATAAAGTTGTTTAAATAAAAAAAAAAAAAAGAAATTACTTTTGGCAGGCTTGGGGGACCATATAGGAATGGATGCCAGGGACTGAACCCAGGTAAGCCGCGTGCAAGGCTACCGATTGCGTTATAGCTCTGGCTCAAGAATAGAACCTTTGGTGAGGTTTCTACTTAAAAGTCACATCTTCAAGGGACGCCTATGTTTCTATGTCAGAAGGCTGAAATTTTGCATCTTAAATCCAGATTATCTTTCGCCACAAAAGACTTAAAAGTCAGGGGCAGCTTACTTGCCTTAGACCAGAGCTAGAAAATAGACTAAAGAAGGGTAATCATTGTTACAAAGCTATATCCAGTAGAACTGTGTGTTCTGAGGGAAATGGCTCTCTGTACTATCAAGTATAGTAGCCGTTAACCTAGCCACCGACTAGTGTGACACTTTTTAATTTAAAATTCAAACACTAAAAATTCAAATACTTGTTATAGTATTATAGAGAATGGTGTGGTGAAAGGAGAAATAAGTAAAAGTTTCTAAAAAAACAGTTTAACTTTAAATTTAAATTTGAAAAGTAATGGTGTTGGTTGGATCAGATGATTTAATTTTCAGAATTAAGTTCAGTTTATACCTGTATATAGTTCTCTTTCACAATTGAAAAAAAAGACCTGGTCTTCATCTACATTTTTCAACATAGACTGTAGGTCAGGGGTCTCAAACTCAATTTACCTGGGGGTGCAGGAGGCAAAGTCGGGGTGAGGCAGGGCCGCATAAGGGATTTCGCTTACCTAATATTGGCAATAAAAAATTGCATTAGTTAGTAAGAAATCGCAAAAAAATCGGCATTAAATATTTGCATACCCTGAACGGAACTGCTCGGGGTATGCGAATGTTTAATGCGATTTTTATTGCGATTATTCGGTAAGCAAATAATCGCGAATACTGCGATATTTGAAGGCCGGCGGCGGGCCACAAAATGTTGAACGGAGGGCCGCAAACGGCCTGCGGGCTGCGAGTTTGAGCCCCCTGCTGTAGGTGGCTATGGGATGGAGTATGATGACTAAAGCAATAGTAAGACACACTACCATTTTGAATATTGTTATTGTTTAGAACAGGGGTCCTCAAACTTTTTAAACAGTGGTCCAGTTCACTGTCCCTCAGACCATTGGAGGGTCTGACTATAGTAAAAACAAAACTTATGAACTAATTCTCATGCACACTGCATATATCTTATTTTGCAATGAAGAAACAAAACAGATACAAATACAATATGTGGCCTGC
This sequence comes from Suncus etruscus, assembly GCF_024139225.1. Taxonomy (NCBI): domain Eukaryota; kingdom Metazoa; phylum Chordata; class Mammalia; order Eulipotyphla; family Soricidae; genus Suncus; species Suncus etruscus. The sequence goes on from NC_064849.1 coordinate 124,255,371, forward strand.
GGGCCATAGTTTGAGGACCACTGGTTTAGAACATGGTAATTTGAAATGTTAGTGGTGAGCAGCAGCTGTTGTCTGTTGTCAGCAAGATACCATAGATTGTAATAAACATTTGACCCTTAAATAATGAGGGTTAAAGAGGATGAACAACAAATAAACTGAAGCAATAAATAAATAACTCTTGGCTCTCACAACTTAATTGCAGTTTTTGTATTTGTGGAGATTTGTTCTGGAATCCTAGGACACCAGAATCCAAGAACGATTAATCCCTTACAGCCTTCTAAATTCACTGTTTCCACAGTCATGGATTCAGTCAACCACATCAGTAATCTATTGAATCTGAATTTAGAACTCCTGGGTATAAAAGAAAGCCTATTGTATATCCATGTATTCATTCCTGTTTCCCTTTCCTTTTGTTACTGAGATGACTGAAGGTCATACACATATGATTCTATTTTGCATTTGTGCTTGCTATGGTTTACATTCCTTAGTTGTGGTGCTTACTTGTTTGTGATGGCACTGACACGAAGTAGTAGAAATGCTGAGTTTGCACTTTGCATTGGCATGTTGCTGGGAATTCAATTGAGGCCACATGCTTAGGTACACTTTTACATTGAATGTCTCCAGTCCTTGAACCAATTTTATGAAAAATTTTCTATTAGGTGTGGGGTTGGAACATGAGTGCATGAGACCCTCATTGGTGGTATTGTAAATCATGGTGACAAACATTAGAAAGAAAAATCTGTATAATAAATAAGAAGAATTGTATGTTTCAAATGTGTGCTGCTAACTGTTGAGGGAAAATAAAGTGATGTGTAATAGGGAGTAATAAATCTATTAAGATTAGAGAAGGAGGGGATTGGTCTGAATCTGGCAGATGGGGTAGCTTTTTGTAGAAAGATGGAGCCTCAAAAGAAAAACCCTAAAGTTGGGGTGGGGGGAAGGTATGAGTGGCAGATAGGAATAGAGTGGCAACTAAGTGTAAAATATGAGATAGAGGGACCGGAGCGGTCACTAGCCTAGGAAGGACCTTGGTTTAATTCCCTGATGTTCCAGATGGTCCCCCAAGCCAGGATCGATTTCTGAGCGCATAGCCAGGAGTAACCCTTGAGCGTCACTGGGTGTGGCTCAAAAAAACCAAAAAACCAAACAAAAAACATGAGTTAGAGTTATAGGAGTTTGGACCTTGGAGGCATAGAGAAGGCCCTGACTATTGGGGTCTTTTGGACTATGAGAAGGAGTTTTAATTTTATTCTAAGGGTAACTTGAAGTCATTGATGGGTTTTAAGAAAATGCATGACATGAGTTCACAGATTTATTTAATTTGGGGCAGCCAGTGGCTGTTCCTGGCTCTGTTTGGGTGTTACTCTGAGTGGTGCTTAGGGGATCAAGTGGTTTAGGGATTGAACTGGCCTTCTTGTTTGCAAAGCATATATTCCAGCCTGTTGCACTATCTACTGGCCCTGTTTTATTTGTTTGAATTTTGGGTCATACTTAATCATGCTGATGGGTTATTACTTATAGTCACTCATGGTGTTTGAGATTGAACTGGGACATTACATATGTAATGCATATTCAAAACCTTTGACAGATCTCCCTGGCCCCAGCACAAAATTAAGTGCTATGGCTGTTAGATTCACTGTTGCAAGTCAGCCCCTGAAGAGGTTGACTGATGGAGGGATGGAGGATGAGTCATGCCTTTCTCCTCCAGCTCGGACCACGCGTCTGTTAACCTGTTCAGTCGGCGGTTCTGAGGTGAATGCGGCATGCGGCGGGAAGAAAGCCAACAGGCAGTCAGGCTTCCAAAGAAAACAGCTCTTTATTCCGTGAAGAGGCCGAAGCCAAAAGGCCTAAGAATAGGTCCAGGACAAAAAGCCTCTCGCCTTCCACAGACCCTTGTTTTTATGCCCCAGAATCAGGTACCACTCAATGGTGGGAGCAGAATGCCAGGTCACACCCTAGGGTAGGGCACAATCACCGATCAGGGTAGGGTCAGTAACATAATAATCCCATTAAAATGTTTACATAAACAACAATTCACCTTATTTATATATTTACTAAAAATAAATATTTGACACCTCAAAACTTGTCCTAATGTTACATTTGTAGTTTATTGGCTTATGAAGAATGAAGAAAATTATATTTAAGCAGTGCTCAGAGACCCCTGATATCACTCTGCCAGGACTGGGCCTAACTGGGTTTGGAGGACACTAAATTTATACCTGAACTATTCTAGAACAATGCATTACTAGAGAACAAACTGGACATGCATGCCAGACCTTTGAGCACTCTCTGATCCCTGATTGATGAAAAATTTGACTTGTTTGTTGTGTTTTAAGTGAAGATAAATAGTAACACCACTTAAATTTTTGATGTTAACTCAAACTGATATGCATGTGCATAATGATGTAAAAAAATACTATACCTTCAATGTTTAAGGAGTCACATAAATTTCATGGCTTTAGATTGCTTTGTGTACTGCTAAGAAATGTTATAATGTACTACAGTCCTGAGACTTGTGTACAAAGTAATTGTACATGGGTTCTGTTTTATCTTTCTTAATGTTCTTTGACTGTAAGTTCAAAATTTAGGCATCAGCAAGGGGATTTCTTCTGAGAACTCTGTATATGGGTGATTGTCTTTCCCCTGTAACTTTACCTTATCCTCTTTCTTTGCATCATTGTTATCATAATTAAAAATAAAAAATTAAAAAAAGAAGATAAATAGTAGCACCTTGCCTTCGTTTAGTTCTGATGCTGTAAACAAGTATTCTTTTTGTGACCTGGTTGATACATTGATACAGTGCTGTGTGTGTGTGTGTGTGTGTGTGTGTGTGTGTGTGTGTGTGTATTTTAATTTGGTGATTCTGTTACAAAATCAGCTAGCAAATAAAGCTAAAGTACTGTCTAGTTTTTTTTTTTTTTAAGTAGGAAGGCTGTGATGTCCCTGAGGATATGTGTGTTAGATATGGTTTGCTCAGATAATTAGTTTGTGGTGCTGCTGGCCAAGAGTTCAGTGTTAATGCATCATTTAGAAAGATTAAATAAGTTGTCTTTACACAGATACAAACATGGTAAAAGGCTTTGTTTTAATGGTCGGTGAAATATGAGCAGACTCTTAAGAATCTAGACTATTAAGAATCTATTTTATCTGTAGGAGAAATGATTATTTGATAATTTAGTGTTAGTAGCACATCTTTATAGTGCTTAACTACTGGCAGTAATGAGAACTTTCTTTTTATAGAGCCAAGTTATGTATATAGTTAACATAACTAGACAGCTAAGAAATTTCTAATTGCATTCAAACATCTTTGACCATTACTTATAGTAATTTAGATACATGCCTGCCTGGCTTAAAGTTAGTTATGGCATCATCTTCCATTCTTCATGTATGGGTAATTCTTATAAATTAGAGGATGGTAATTTGATACTAATAGAAAATTTTGTGTTTTTTTACCTCTTTTTTTTTTTTTTTTTTTTTTTTTTTAATATATAGCTGGGTGTTTCACTTAGCAGTTTGGGAGCTATACCAGCAGCAGCATTAGACCCCAATATCACATCACTGGGAGAGATACCACAGCCTCCACTTATGGGAAATGTCGATCCTTCCAAAATTGATGAAATTAGGAGAACAGTCTATGTTGGCAATTTGAATTCCCAGGTAACTAATTTGAGTGGAAATTGAATATAGTGCCTCTTATATATTTTCCTTTTCTTAACAAGAAATATTGATATAGTCATATCTGTCTTTTTAAAAAGATGTGCATTACTAAAGTAAAATTTGTTTTCGTAGACAACAACAGCTGACCAGCTACTTGAATTTTTTAAACAAGTTGGAGAAGTGAAGTTTGTGCGAATGGCAGGTGATGAGACTCAGCCAACACGGTTTGCTTTTGTGGAATTTGCAGACCAAAATTCTGTACCAAGGGCCCTTGCTTTTAATGGAGTAATGTTTGGAGACAGGCCACTGAAGTAAGAAATCCTAAGCAGAAATTTTAATGATTTTGAAAACATTTAAGTATTTTTAATGCAATTAAGGGCTTTTCCCTGTTTAATCGTAATTGGCAGGTTGGAACAGAAGACTTTGCTAAATGTAAATGAACATGTGATAAACTGTTAATTTTAAACTAGAGTTGTATTTGTACATATTTTTGTTTTTATAAAGTCTACTTATTAACATTTAGACTGACCTAATGATTGTATGATTTTTTTCTACATACCTTGATTAACAAGTCAGACTTGTATTGTAACTAAATTAACAGGCAATTTAAAATGGGGTTTAAGTTATAGTGAAAATTAAAAATCTAGGTAACTGAAATCTTGAGAAGAAAATAATTCTCCAGATTTTAAGTAAACATTCTTAGTTTTTCTGTTGTTGGGTTGCTTTTTGTTTGTTTGTTTGTTTGTTTGTTTTGCTCCCTACTGATACTCAGGGATCATTCATAGCCACTGAAGGACTCAGTGAATCAATCATACAGGGTACTGGGAATTGAACCCATGTTAACTGCATGCAAGGCATGTGCCTGACCCTCTGTACTTAAGGTTTGCTCGCAAACCTTGTTGACACAGTGGAAAATTGTAGCCCTTAGGTACATAAAATCAGAAATCTTGTTTCAGGAAGATTAATGAGAACAGTTTAATATGAATCACATAGCCGTTTGTCATTGTTACATAGTTTATCAGAATTCTATTTAAGCCATTATTTTATGTTTTTAGTTCTTGTCTTTTCAGTGTGGAATGGGCTAAGTAAATTTATTTATGTGCATCAGAGAAACGATTGTCATAGTAAGAGAAAAAAATTATCAGTTATTTCTCACATTTGAAGCTGGCCTAGAGTTTATTAATTCACTAAACATAGTTTATTCTTGGATTTCTGTTTTTTGTTATTATTATTATTTTTGGGGGGGGGCAACACCCAGTGATGCTCAGGGGTTTCTCTTTACTATGTGCTCAGAAATTGTTCCTGGCTCGGGGACCATATGGGATGCCGGGGGATTGAACCGAAGTCCATCCTACATTAGCCATGTGCAAGGCAGACGTCCTACTGCTGTGCCACTGCTCTGGCCCTCATAGTTTATTCTTTATCTTCTTAGTGCAAAAATTATTGACAAAATTTTTTTATAAAAACAGGCCAGAGAGATAACACAGCAGTTGGGCATTTGCCTTGCATGTGGCTGACCCAGGAGGGCCCCAGTTCGATTCTCCGGCATCCCATATGGTCTCCAAGCCTGCCTGGGATGATTCTGAGTACAGAGCCAGGAGTGGCCCCTGAGTGCTGTTGGGTGTGGCCCAAAAACCAATCAATCAATAAATAAAGTTTAAAAGTAATTTTATAAAAACAAATAATTTACTTTGAAGATGATAGCAATATTAAATTAAGTTACATTTATTATTTTTTTGTTTTTGGTTCATATATGGCATTGCTCAGGACTTACTCCTAGCTCTGCATTCAAGAATTACTTCTGGCAGGGCTCAGGGGAATATATAGATGCTGGGGATTAAACTCATGTTGGCCGTGGGCAAGGCAAGGCAAGCGCTCTACCTACTATACTATCTCTAGCCCCCTAATGTCAACATTTTAATATTTAATACTAAATATTTTAATGTTCTAGTGTATTCAGAATTTTAAAGATGGCATCTTTCTCCTGTACTTAGGGTTTTTTTTAGCAAGTGATAAAGGCAGGTGAAAGAAGAATTAGGGTTTTGTGGTTTTTTTGATTATTCTGTATTGAGCTGTCATTCTTTATGTGCTTTTGAATATTTTTAGATTCATGACATTGCATATTGTACAAAAATGTCTTATGTTTTGCTAAACTGGTGTATATCTGTGATCTGCTAATTTTTCCAATTTAGAATAAATCACTCCAACAATGCAATAGTAAAACCCCCTGAAATGACACCTCAGGCTGCCGCCAAGGAATTAGAAGAAGTAATGAAGCGAGTACGAGAAGCTCAGTCATTTATCTCTGCAGCTATTGAACCAGGTAAGGCCAATAGTGTTGGTGTACAGGTCATAGTTTAAGTTCATAAAATATTAGAATTGGAAGGAGTGTTAGAAGTTTTCTTGTTCAGTGCCTTCATTTTACAAACAAGAAGACTGAAATCCACAAAGTAAGTGACTTACTAGAGTCAAAGGTCATATAGCTATTTATCAACAATGTCTTTTTTAGGACACTGCATTCAGGAATACCAGTCTGAATTAATTAATTGTTTAATAGAACAGTGCTCAAAACTGACCTAAAATGAATTTAGATACTATTGTGGAGCTACAGAAAGATTATATAAAGCAAAAATGAAATGTTACTAGATATACTTTTATTTAGTTTATTTTAAAAAATAGGAAAAGCTTATTTAAGAAAAATTCTGCTTTAGTAAGGTAAAGAAATAAATGCCTATTCAAACTTACATAATGCTAACTAAAATAATTTAAAGTTCATTCTAAAAGAATTCTTTGGTTTTACATTTCAACACAATTTCTAAATCAGTACTTAGAATTTGAGCTTCTCTTCTAGGAAAATAAATGGAGAATTTAAAATGGAGAGAATTTTAAAATCACTGTCATGAATTACAGACATGTTATAATCGTACATTATGGCAGCAACAAAATATTACGAACAGCTGTTTATAATCATCTGGTTTATATGTACTGCTGCAGGGTGGCTGCACTCAACGAGTTTATGCAATGCCTTTCTTGGATGTTTCTGAAGGATAATTGCACAGGAGGAGGATGTACAGAGAGTAGGCCCCTTGCACTATATGTGGTATATTCCACTTGTGCCTGATTATTAACTGGGATCTTTAGTTGTTCTGAGCTTACACTGCAAAGTGGTTTTTTCCTCTCAGAGTCTGGAAAGAGCACTGAAAGAAAAGGTGGTCGATCTCGTTCCCATACTCGTTCAAAATCCAGGTCTAGCTCAAAGTCCCATTCTAGAAGGAAAAGATCACAGTCAAAACACAGGTAAGAATTTCTGTTGTATTTTAACTATTTTGTTTTATATTTAAAATAGTTAATATTGTCTGAGTGATTTTTTTCCCTATCTGTCAAAATTTAGAAATTTTAGTACTGTTTACATAGTTTGCATTAAATACTTATTAATTACAATACTCTTCCATTAATTTTTACGTTTAAAAGTCTATTTAAGATGCCTTTTTCTAATTTTTCTAGGAGCAAATCAGTTTATAGAAACAAGAAAAAGAACTTTTAGATTTCTTATTTATGTTTATTTTGTTTGGGGGCCAAACCTGGTATTGCTCAGAGGTTACTGCTGGCTATGCTCTCACGAATTAACTCCTCGAAGTGCTGTGAGAACTATATGGGATGCTGGGATCTAACTTGCCTGTGTGCAAGTCAGATGCCCTATCATCTGTACTCTCGCTCTGGCCCCACAATAGACTTATTTTGGAGTAAAGAAAGCAATTAGGCAATGATGAATATGCTGCTGAACTTGCAACTTTTTGTTTTAGCTTTGTGTTTTTGCCACACTTTAGCGGTGCTCAGGAGTTAGACCTGATTTGGTGTAGGGTGTCGTTCATGTTGGTACTTGAAGAACCAGGCAGAATTTGTGCTCTCCAGCCCTTGAGCCATTTCCCTGGCTCAGTTGCAATCACTGTGAGCCCCTTTACCCCCCCGTCAAGAGCTAGGGACTACCACCATGGTCTTAGTTTCAAGTAGTTCCCTATCTCCAAAGTCTTACTTAATGGAGACACTATTACTATATTTTTAAATGTAGTTTTGGTCAGGGCTTTGCACATGTGCAATTCATATGCGCTTTACACTGAGCCACATCCTCAGTGCCAAGTAGGACGGACACTTTAAGTCTTAGGTTTTTCTCTGTGTAAACCTCTTTCCTACTTTGGACCAATAACTTGAATATTTAGCTCCCAACTGTTGTGCTTAAGTCCTGTTTCTATTCTGTTTATTTTATTTTGTGCCTAATTCTGTAACTAATTTTCTTTTTTATATATTTTATTAAACATCTTGATTACATACATGATTGTGTTTGGGTTTCAGTTATGTAAAGAACAACACCCATCACCAGTGCAACATTCCCATCACCAATGTCCCAAATCTCCCTCCTCCCCACCCAACCCCCCGCCTGTACTCTAGACAGGCTTTCTATAACCCTCATACGTTCTCATTACTAGGATAGTTCAGAATGTAGTTATTTGTCTAACTAAACTCATCCCTGTTTGTGGTGAGCTTCATGTGGCGAGCTGTAATTTCCAGCCCTTCTCTCTTTTGTATCTGAAATTATTATTGCAAGAATGTCTTTCATTTTTCTTAAAAACCATAGATGAGTGAGACCATTCTGCGTTTTTCTCTCTCTCTCTGACTTATTTCACTCAGCATAATAGATTCCATGTGTAACTAATTTTCTTTCCTTTTTGTGTGTATATGGTGGTAAGGGTCCCTCAAAAATGTAAGCTTATCAATGCCGTTTTAGTTAAAAGTGTCATAGTCGTGTAAAGTGATGGTTTGTTGTCTTTAAGCTGTGTTACTAAAATGAAGATGTATGTAGTGGATTACATTGATTGCATGCTTTATGTACATAGTCATTTTTGTAGAGAAAAGTATGTGTGCATGCCAGTTTGTTGGGGGTTAGGGTATTTGAGAAGGAAAATTTGACGGGTGGAATGAATCTGTATGTGATGTAAACTTAGCTAGTTGTTTTTGTATTTTATTTCTTCTGATGGTCCAAAGTGTTTGAAGCTATGAATTTGGTAAATAAAAGTCTTCGCTTTTACTGAGTCCATACTTACAGCTATCTGTTGGTGTATACTACTTATTTTGTTTGCAAAATATTCAAGGGATGTGATTTTTACTTTCTCCAAAGACTTAATAGGCAAATTCAATCCAAGTAAAGAAATTGCTTAATATATAAGGAATAAAAGATAGTTCAACAGAAGCCAGAATTAGGGAAATACGTGACTCCAGCAACAGTTGTATTGGACTGTAGTTAACAAGATGTAGTGAGGATAAAAGAGATAAAGAAGATTAAAAAATTGGACTGAAGAGGGGCCAGAGCCATAGCACAGCGGTAGGGCATTTGCCTTGCATGTGGCTGACCTAGGATGGACCGTGGTTCGATCCCCCGGCATTCCAATTGTTTACCCCGCCAGGAGCGATTTCTGAGCACATAGCTAGGAGAAACCCCTGAGCATCACCGGGTGTGGCCCCAAAACAAAAAAATAATTGCACTGAAGAATACTATATATCTTTTCTTTGGAAAAACAGGTCACCAGTGACCTGGGTCATCTTTTATTGAGATTATAAGAACCATGCTACAAATCAAATATATTCTAAATCTAATGCAAATTCATTTTCTAAGGCTGGAGGAAAAAAATCTTGATTGACATCACTGTTTCCATGATTTCTCTATAAAACTACATCTATTTGTTTTGTTTTGTTTGGGACTGCACTGGTGGGTGCTTAGGGCTAATAACCTGACACTCTAATCAGGGATCAGTCCTTGTGTTGTTCATGATCTTGTATCATTTCCTTTCTACATACATGCACTTTATTTCTCATGCGTTTGTCTTTCCTATTCCAGTGGCATGTAGAAAAACATTTAGTCTTGAGTAAATTCTTAACCTATGAACTTGTGGTTTAAGATGTAATGGGAACTGACCCTCCAACCTCCAAGGGCAGTGGAATTTACTTTAACTAACAAACCCCAAGGCTCAGGAAGACAGGCATTTCTTGGCTTGCCCATATCTGCTACTGGGATTCAATAGTCTCAGTTTGGGCATTGACCCTGTCTCTTCTGCCTTGTTGCTGTTGTCAGATGCTTCTGACCCTACCTCTCACTTAATTCCTGTTTCCCCTCAGTGCAAGGTGGGAGAAAGGGGTTTTTTCATTGTCTTGGTAGGGTTGGTGTATTTACTACTTCTCCACTTCTTTAACATGTTCTTTTTCATAGGGACAGTGTTAGAAAAGGTGGGTAGAATTTTATCTTAAAGTTAAGTAACCTTTACAGACAAGCATAGGAAATATATGACATTTTCTAATTGTTTTAATTGGAAACAACTGACATACAAATGAACCTGATGCAACATAATGGTAAGTTGTCCTTTATTTACAGTTAATATATAAATTTAGTCTTGTATATTATGCACAAATGAAAATGGATAACGATAACTTTTATCTTTGGTTATATTTGCATTTGACCTGAAGATTTTGACATTCTTAATCAGAAATCTTGTAGACTAATGTATATGATATAGAGAAAAAATAATTATAGTTAAATTAGAAATACTTATACCTTAGTGCTTGGATGTCAAACTCAATTAACTGGGGGCCGTAGGAGGCAAAGTCGGGGTGATCCTTGAGTACAAAGTCAGTAGTAAGCCTTGAACATTGGGGGGGTGTGACCCAAACAACTAAAACAAAACAAAAAAGATTCCTCTAGGGCAGGTCACAAAATGTTGTACGGAGGGCAGCAAACGGCCTGCGGGCCGCGAGTTTGAGACCCCTGCCTTAATGACTGTCATATTAAGAATCCAGAAAGTAAAAACAAACAAACAAAAGAATCCAGGAAGTAAGATAGGAAGCCAAGTAATTTTTATCCTCCTAATTTTTATTTTGGGATCTGCTTAACTTAACATTTTTTGGTTTGCACTCTGTGATCAGAAGTCACTCCTGGAAATTTGCTGGGGAAGCATAAGGGGTGGCAGAAGGGTTGAACCTGGGTTGGCTGTGTGCAAGGCAACTGTCCTACTCATTGTACTATCTCTAGTCTCTGCTTAAATTTTTGTTGTTGTTGTTATCATCTTTGGGATACACCCATCGAGGCTCAGAGATTACTCCTGGCTCTGCACTCAGGTATTATTAACTCTGGGTGGTTCTGGGAATCAGTTCCTGGTCAGCCATGTAAAAGGCAAGTGCCCTACTTGTTATTATTGCTCGGCCTAATTTTTTTTTTAAAAAGGGAGTTTCTTTAAGGTTGGAAGACATTACATTTTGAGGGAAAAATGTTTATCTTTTTAGCTAAGCTAATCTGTCTCTTGTAGATAAGATTTGACTAGGTACATAGAAGCGATACCCTTTTGAAACATTCTTGTACAACTCAAATTAATGTTATATATAAATAAAAACTAAAAAATGAATTACCATTATGTGAATGTCTATATATGAACTAAGATTGTTTATTCATATAAACTAAAACGTTTTTTTTTTCATAGTTCATATATTTTACTAAAATAGTTTTATTAAAGCTGTTTTTCAGTTTTGTCTTAAGATTTGCTGTTTGATTTTCAAGTCTCTGGAAAAAAATTTGCTTTTGAACTAGTTGATTTTGGGTTACTCCCATAGGTACTTGATGCCACCAGGGCCACAAGTATAATGCTTGAGGCTAGCAGTGCCAGGGAAGAACCTTGGATCTTGCACATGCACAGTGTCTTCTCTACCTCTTATGCCAAATACTTGGTCTGACTTTTCTCTTACATTGTTAGTGATAAAAATTTTAACAAACTTATCTTTTTGGTTTAAAAAGAAGGTGTAAGCCAGGGAGATAGTTCATTTGTGTAGAAAACATGCCTACTATATGAGGCCCTGTGTTTGACTCCTGTCACTGTGTAGCCCCCTGAAAACTATTGTGCCCAGTGCCAGGTGTAGCCCCTATAATGTAATGAAAGGTGGTATTCAAATAAATGAGGAAGTTTTAAATACATGCAATAAAAGAAAAATAGCTTTTGAGAAATAAATTTTCACTGGTTGAAAACTTTATTTAAAATTAACTTTTTTTTTGTTGTTGTTTTTTGGGGGCCGCTCCTGCCAGGCACAGGGGGACCATAAGTTATATTAATGTTTATTTGGGGGATTGAAAATTTTGTTTGTTTTTGGGCCACAGTCTGTGATGTGCAGGGGTTACTCTTGACTCTGCACTCAGGAATTACTCCTTGGAGAGCTCGAACTGTCAGGGATTGAACCCAGGTTGAGAAAGTACCCTATACTATCTCTCCAGCTTCAAGGGAATCAAAAATTTTAAGCTTTTACTTTGCTAGAGACTGCTAGGCAATTTTTTCGTATGTTATTTAATCCTCATGATAACTCTGAGGTATTGGTGGACTTTGAGAGGTTAAATGTCTGGTGAAGTTCTCACAGCTAGTGTAACAGCTGAGTGTCAGATCCAGTTGAGACTCAAAAGCCAGGGTGTCTTAATCATCTGGATTTTTTAAGCTGAGTACATTCTGTTCCGTTATATTTTAATACAGTTCCAACTCAAAAAATATCACATTATGTAATCAAATATTTCTCTGGGAAAAGTCGAGTTTTTCAGAATTGGAATAGCAGTTTTCCACGAATTCCATTAATAAAGGTTTCTTTTAATAGCTATGTTTATGTACTTATTCTACTGCTCGCCCCAGTATATACGTATTTAATAAATCAAGGGCTGTAAATCCAACATTTGATTATATCTATCCCTAACTCATAAAGAAATAATGTCTATTTTATTCTCTGGTGCAATCTTTGGTACTATGGTTTTTTGGGCCACACCATTTGATGCTCAGGGGTTACTCCTGGCTAAGCGCTCAGAAATTGCCCCAGCTTGGGGGGATCACCATATGGGACACTGGGGGATCGAACCATGGCCCTTCCTTGGCTAGCGCTTGCAAGGCAGACACCTTACCTCTAGCGCCACCTCGCCGGCCCCAGTACTATGCTTTTTTAAAACATTTTTTTTAATATGTTAAGACATTTAGCAGTCTACCCCTTATAGAAAGTGTTGAATCAATCGTACCAGTACTATTTTCTGTCAAGGAAAATTTTTACTACAAGCAGTTACATTTCATGAAAGTCAAAAGTTGAGATAATTTATGTATGAAAACTTGGCCGTGAGAGTCATTATTAGTAACCCACAGCATTACATAATAGAGAATTTTAAAATACTAGTAAATACTGTCAGGCTACATATTAAAATATATTTTTTAATATTTTAAAATATTTTAGAATTATGAATAGTTTTGATGTTCTAAAATTTTGTCTTGCTTTAGGAGTAGATCCCATAATAGATCACGGTCAAGACCAAAAGATAGGCGGAGATCTAAGAGCCCACATAAAAAGCGCTCTAAATCCAGGGAGCGAAGGAAGTCCAGGAGCCGGTCGCATTCACGGTGAGTGTTTCATGACTTAAAAATCTGTTGTGTTGTATATGTGCTATATATACTAATATTAGGTTTAGACTTTTTTTTTTTTTTTTTTTTTTGGTGGTTTTTTTGGGTCACACCCGGCAGTGCTCAGGGGTTATTTCTGGCTCCAGGCTCAGAAATTGCTCCTGGCAGGCACAGAGGACCATATGGGGCGCTGGGATTCGAACCGATGACCTCCTGCATGAAAGGCAAACGCCTTACCTCCATGCTATCTCTCCGGCCCCTAGGTTTAGACTTTTAATAAGATTAGTAAAGTTGTTTTTTGGTTTCAGTAATGATTAGTTGCTGTTTGTTGATTTAAAACTGACAGTGATTTTGGCACATAAAGATTCCAAACTAAGTAAGCCTGGTCAAATGTCTCAGCTTTCTGTTACCTAGAAATTTATATGTGATATCATTGTCATTTATACATTCTTATATGTTGATAATTGTTGAGAATTAGATGGGAGCATCTTTTGGGGAAATAGAATTACTTTAGTTATGGAATTATTTTTGTTTATTTTTAAAGGGACAAGAGAAAGGACACCCGAGAAAAAATCAAGGAAAAGGAAAGAGTAAAAGAAAAAGATAGAGAAAAGGAAAGAGAAAAAGAGAAAGACAGGGAAAAGGAACGAGAAAAGGAAAAAGACCGAGGTAAAAACAAAGATAAAGACCGGGACAAAGAGCGGGAAAAAGATCGGGAAAAGGACAAGGAAAAGGACAGAGAAAGAGAGCGGGAAAAAGATCATGAAAAGGAGCGAGACAAGGAGAAAGAAAAGGAACAGGACAAAGAAAAGGAACGAGAGAAGGACAGATCCAAAGAGTTAGATGAGAAAAGGAAGAAGGATAAAAAATCCAGAACACCACCCAGAAGCTACAATGCATCAAGAAGATCTCGTAGTTCCAGCAGGTTTGACCATGTTTATCATTTTTTTCTAGGTTGTTGACTGAAATTCTGAGAAGGGAGAAGTTTATTTTGTAAAAGTGTGGTAAAATATAATACTATTAATGTCTTCTAATAGCAGAGAGCACATAGTATTGAGATTCCAGTATTGATCTTATTTTTAATAATTTTTATTGTGATCAACGTGAATTACAAGTCTTTCACAGTGATATTTAAAATACATAGTGACATTGAGTCAGGGGGTATTCCCTCCCCCCAACCCTGTTCCCAGCACCCCCCTTCTTTGCCCCCAGACCAGTTATAACTGGCCTCCTCTGTATATAACTTGAAGATTATGTGAACTAAGATAAAATCTTGTCCACATAAGATTTTGATTTTTTTTTGCTTTTGCTTTTTGGGCCACACCTGGTGATGCTCAGGGGTTACTCCTGGCTATGTGGTAAGAAATAAAGAAATTGCTCCTGGCTTGGAGGACCATTTGGGAAGCCTAGAGATCAAACCACAGTCCGTCGTCCTGGATTAGCTTGTGCAAGGCAAATGGCCTACTGCTTGCTCAGGTCCCAAGATTTTGAATTTTTTTTTTAAAATTTGCACAAAATTATTTGAAAGGATTTCCTTCTTCCGTCCCTCCTTTCCTCCCTCCCTCCCTTCCTTTCTTCCTATTACTCCTGGCTCTAGACTCAGAAGTACTCCGGGTGGGCTCAGGAAGTCACATGGGATGCCAGGGATAGAACTTAGGGTCAGCTAAGTGCAAGGCAAGCATTGTTCCCACTGTATTCTCATTTAGGCCACCAGGTAAGTAAAAAGTTCTTTTGGAAGGGGTGTCATACCCGGCATTGCTCAGGGGTTACTCCTGGCTCTGCTCAAAAGTCGCTCCAGGCAGGTACAAGGGATGATATGGGATGCTGGAATTCGAACCACTGTCCCTCCTGGATCCACTGCATGCTAGGCAAACATCCTACCACTGTGCTATCTCTCTGGCCCCAAAAGTTCTTTAAAAATTTATTTTTTATTTATTTATTTTATTTTATTTTTTATTTATTTTGGGGGGCTGGAGAGATAGCATGGAGGTAAAGTGTTTTCAATGGTGGTTCGAATCCCGGCACCCCATATGGTCCCCTGAGCCTGCCAGGAGCGATTTTTTTTGTAGAGTCAGGAGTAACCCCTAAGCACTGCCAGGTGTGACCCCCCCAAAAAAACTCAAAAAATAAATTTATTTATTTATTTTCTATTGTTGGACTATACCCAGTAATTCTACTACTGGCTCTGCATTTAGGAATCATTCTTGGTGGTTCTTGGAGAGCCATATTGCATACCAGGGTTCAAAAC
This sequence comes from Suncus etruscus, assembly GCF_024139225.1. Classification (NCBI taxonomy): domain Eukaryota; kingdom Metazoa; phylum Chordata; class Mammalia; order Eulipotyphla; family Soricidae; genus Suncus; species Suncus etruscus. The sequence continues at coordinate 124,270,728 of NC_064849.1, forward strand.
TGGGTCTCTTATGTGGAGCAAGTGCCTTATCCACTATACTATCACTTTTGCTCCAAGTTGGAAAGTTTGAACTGCCCTTGTAATCCACTCTTAATATGGAGGCAGCAATACCCGCTGTTTTTGCTAAATTCTTTCACCTTGTGCTGAAGGATTTTTATTTATTTAATTTTTTTTTTGTGGGAGTATGTTTTTATTTGTTGGGAGAATGAACTGAACTGGCAGGCTCAGAACAGTTTGCATCAAGTCTGAACTCCACTTAATTCAAATAAGCATTTTTATACAGCACGCACCAGGAAATAAGCAAAGAAACATAGAAACAAGCAAATAAGTTGTGTGTAAGGGAGAACACAGACTTGCAGGGTGCATCTAAACTGGGTTTTATTGCTCTTTTTTTGAAGACATGACATTTGTTAATTTTGTCCATTTTAGGAATTTGATCTTTTTCTAGGATAATTTCATTTTATTAATAGGTGTGTGCCATATGGTGGCAACAGGTTACCACTGTAAACAGAACCTTCCTTGAGATAATCTTTTGACTATCAGATGGAAGTTCCTAATTTACTCAGTATGTTTTTAAAATACTAAAAGATTGTATTTTAGTAAGTTACAATGATTTTCAAGATAAACAGTTGAAATGGGGTATAGTTTAATAAATTTATTTGTGACCAGAATTTTTGTGCTACATTTAAACTTTGTATTCTAATATTTTATGTTTCTTTGGGGGTTGCCCTCAGCTCAGTACTTAGATCCTATTCCTGGCTCAGTGTCCAAAGTTTGCTCCCAATTTGGCTGGGAAATCATAGGGTGCCTGGGATTGAACAGGGACCACCTGCATGCAAAGCCAAGTCCATCAGGTCTTTCATTTGTTTCTCCTCCCCTTCTCTTTTTTGTGTTGCCAGGGATTTAACCCAGATCGCTTGTTTGCAAAACTTGTACATTGTTGCAAAGTCAACTTTAGGCCCTTAGTATTTCTTTATATTTTTAAGTAAAAGGTCCTATTTTGTGTGTGATTGGGGACAGAAGCATACCTGGCAGTGTTTAGGGCTTATTCCCGGCTTTGTGGTCTCTCTTGATTGGCTTAGGGTACCATGTAGGATGCTAGGAATTGAATCTAGGTCAACCTCATGTAAGACAAACACAAACACTCTTATCTGCTGTCTGTCTGGCCCTTGTTTGTTTTGTCATAGATGTTGCTTTATCTGTGACTGTGTAACTTTGCTACTGTCTATTTGGTAGTTTGCATATATTTTTATTTATGTTCTTATTTAGTGTGTGTCACAATATCAGGTAATGTTTTTTAATTTTTTTCTTTTTGGCTTTGGACTACATTTAATGATACTCAGAGGGCTTATTCTTAGTGGGGCTTGGACTATTTAAAGTGTTGGTTATCCAACCTGGGCCAACAAGTTGCTGTACTATAAAGTTTCTGATGACTTTGAAATTTAAATTCTTTTTCTAAAGTTGCTTGTTATATAATTTAGTTCAGATGATCACTTTCTTTTTGTTTGTTTGTTTTTGGGCCACATTTGGCAGTGCTCAGGGGTTAACTCCTGGCTCTGTGCTCAGAAATTGCTCCTGACAGGCGGGAGACCATATGGAATGCCAGGGATCGATCACAGGTCGGTCCCAGGTCAGCTACGTGCAAGGCAAACTCCTCTACCTGTTGTGTTATCGCTTTGGCCCCTTCTTTTTTTTCTTCCCTCCCCTCCAAACCCTTCTCCTCCCCTTCCTACTCTCTTCTCCAGTATGATTTCAGAAGTGCTTGGTCAGGAGTTGCAGCTTCTTTAATCTTTTTTTCTGGCTTTTTTTTTTTTTAAGGACTGATTTGTTTAATATGTTGGAAGTACGTAACACTGTTTCCTAGTACACAGTTTTTAAAGAAAAATGTGATTTTTTAAAAAAATCAAAAAATTGGGCCCAAGAGATAGCATGGAGGTAAGGCATTTATTTGCCTTGCATGCAGAAGGACGGTGGTTCGAATCCTGGTCTCCCATATGGTCCCCAGAGCCTGCCAGGAGCCATTTCTGAGCGTAGAGCCAGGAATAACCCCTGAGTGCTACCAGGTATGACCACTCCCCCAAAACAAAAGAAAACAAAACAAAAAAACTCAAAAAATCTTGTTAAATCTTTAAAGTTGAACTGGAGCAGTCATATAGCTGTAGGTAGGGAACTTGCATATGGCTGACCTGGGTTCAATCCCAGCATCCCGAGTGGTCCCTCAAGCCTCACCAAAATTGATCACTGAGGTAAGCCAGGTGCTGCTGGGTATGGGCCAAATTTTAAAGAATAGAAAAGTTACTGTCAGTAAAGAATGAGACCAAGAAAATAAAGGGGAAAAAATGAGGTCTGGGGGCCAGAGAGATAGCATGGAGGTAAGGCGTTTGCCTTTCATGCAGAAGGCCATTGGTTCGAATCCCAGCATCCCATATGGTCCCCTGAGCCTGCCAGGAGTGATTCCTGAGCATAGAGCCATGAGTAACCGGGTGTGACCCAAAAACCAAAAAAAAAAAAAAAAAATGAGGTCTGTTGAACCTATATACTATGTGCTAGACTGTATGCTGTATATTTACTACTATATCCTTATAACCACACTTGCATTATCTCTATTTTCCATTTGGAAAACTGAGGCTCAGAATAAGCAATATGACTCAAGTTGTGCAGATGCTGGTGAGATGTAATATTAAAATGTCAATGTAAGTCTAATCAATTCCAGTTTTTCTTACTACAGCTGGTAACTTCTCAGGAACTGACATTCTAGATTACTAATTGGCCTTTTATTGTCTGTCGTCTTATACATTGTAACTCATAACACCTATCATGTATACCATTAAAACAGTATGTTTTTCATTTTAGAAGTGAAAAATTAAAGACCATATTTATATTTCTATAATCAGCTGAGGTGTTAAGAAAAACTTGAATTATAGTTTATGACCACTGATTATCTGAGGTAGTTGTGAGACATCATTAAATACATAAAGCATTTAATAGTAATCCTCTTACCTTATACCCTGAATTATGTATTACTCCTAGAGGGGCTGGGGGACCATAGTTGGTGCCAGAGGTAGAACCTGAGTTCTCTGTGTGCAAGGCAAATGCCTTACCTGCTATATACTGTCTTTTCTAGCTCCAATTATAGACATTTTGAAATCCATTGTTTCCCCTTTTTTTGGCTTTTGGATTTTGGATCACACCTGGCAGTGCTCAGGAGTTACTCCTGGCTCTGTGCTCAGAAGTCGCTCTTGGCAGGCACTGGGGACCATATGAGATGCCGGGATTCAAACCACCTCTGTTCAAATCAGCTGCTTGCAAGGCAAAATGCCCTACTACTGTGCTCTCTCTCCAACTCCAGAAATCCATTGTTTCTAAGTTGATGAACATTACAGTTAAAGTAGAGTATGCTTCACTTTGGTAATATGCTAAGCCAAATAGTTTTTTTTATTTGTTTTGGTGTTAAGGATAAAACCCGGGTAAGCTCCGTGCAAATGTCTCCTGCCCTCTACCCCTGCTGTGCCACCACTACAACCCCAGATTTTAATAATATTATTTAAGTATTGAGTTATGTATATATTTTTTCAGGGGCTATACCCAGCTATGTTCTGTGCTCAGGGATTATTCCTGGCTCTGTGCTCGGGATTATCCCTATTGAAGCTTGCTTGGTACCATATGGGATACTGGGAATTGAGTTTTCGACTTGCATGCATGGCAAACAAATGCTTTACCGACTGTACTATTGCTCCTGCCCCTGTAACAATTTTTTTCTTTGCCATTTTTTAAATCCCAGTTTTAGTTATTTTAGTTAAACCTTACAATTTTGTATAGTCAATTTCTAGTTCGATGAACAATAATAGTGAAGTAATAGGCTGGAAGGTCAAACACAATTTTTCTGTAATAGGAATTAATACAGACTATTCTGAAACTTTTAGAAACTTTGGTTTTTTGGGTTCATACATAGTTGTGCTTAGGAGCTACTTTCCTTTTTGTGGTTTAGAAATTTGCTACTGGTATGTTCTGTGCTGAGGGAACCATGTGCTAGGAATCAAGTTTGGGCTTACTCATGCTGAAAGCTCTAAGCTATTGCCCCAGTTTTCTGACGTTCAGGATACTTGGGTCTAGTAGTGCACATTTTACAAGTTTATTAATCTCTCAGTTCTGATGCTACCATATAAAACAATCCACAGTGGGGCAGCAAGGAGTTAGATGGTGTGGTTCAGGATCTTTGATAAACAAAAAACTATTTTAAATACAAGAGTATATTTAGCTTAAGGAAATCTAAAGCAACCATCAGTATTTGTTCTGCTCAATTTTGTTCATACAAACCAGATGAGAGATTCTTTCTATAGGAAATCCTAAAATATTTTTAATTTGTAAATGGTATGGTATTTAGGAGGAGATAGTGGGGGCTAATGCCTGGTAGTACTTGGGCTACTCTTTTTTCTTTTTTACTTGGGCTACTCTTGACTCTGCTCAAGAGTCCTTCTGTGAAGTTGGGGCTCAGGACTAGTTGGCTGCATGTAAGGCAATGCCTAAACACCCTGTGCTATCTTTCCCACCTCTGTGGTTTATAATATGGCCTGCATCAAATATGTTCTTTATTTGGGAGCAGTAAGGGCTATTGCTTTTGTGTTCTAATTGTCCTTTATTCACATTATTAAATTATTTTACTTTATTATTTACCTTTTTTTTTAAATGACTAAAATCTTGACCCATCCCACCCCCAGGGAGAGGCGGAGGCGGAGGAGCAGGAGTTCTTCCAGATCACCAAGAACATCAAAAACCTTAAAAAGGAAATCTTCTAGATCTCCATCCCCTAGAAGGTAGGTAGGAAGTGAACTAATCAAAGAGTGGGGGAGGGTCACATATATCTATGTTCAAGCCATATTCCTGGGTCTATGCTTAGGTATCATGTGGTACCTGGTATTGAACCAAGGTCAGCTACATGCAAGTTAACCCCTTGAATTCAGTATTTAAATTCTTGTTTTATTTGTGGGCCATACTACACAATACTCAGGGGTTACTTCTGGCTTTGCACTTAGGAAATACTTCTGGAGGCTCTTGGGGAATTATATGGGATACCATGGATCAACCGTGTGCAAGGCAATTGCCCTCCCTCCTGTACCTTCTCTTTAGCCCATAACTGATTTTTTTGGATGTTGTAATTTGGATGTGTAATATGTAATATATGTGTGACTTAGAACTCAAAATAGAATAAAATGCACAATGATGGATCTTAACTCTTTTAACAGTATATAAGGAGACCAATATGGGGCACAGTATTAGGGTGTTTGCCTTGCATGTAGATGACCTGGACAGAGCCAGGTTCCATCCCCAGCATTCCATATGGTTTCCTGAGCCTGCCAGGAGTGATGTCTGAGTGCAGAGCCAGGAGTAATTTCTGAGTGCCGCAAGGTGTGACTCCACTCCCCCCCCCCCCAAAAAAAAAAGGTGGGGGGACATTGTGATACAAGAGATTATTTTCAGTTCCAAGTTTTGTTAGTTCATTGGTCTTGCCTGGGAGTCACATTTAATTCTTTATTCTTTTCATTTCTTTCTGCTTATTTTGTTTGACTTTGAAAAGGTAGACAAAAAAAACACCAAATTTGGTCTTGTTTTATTTACAGTTGGTAAATTTGCAGGGTGGTGGTGGTACACATCTGATAATGATCAGGAATTACTTTTGGTTCTGTACTCAAGAATCACTTGTGATGATGCTTAGGGGACAGTGTGGCTTTCCAGGATTGAACGTGGGTTGTCTGTGTGCAAAGCAAGCACCCTGCCTGCTGTACTTCACTTTACCTCCATTCTTTATTATTTTGAGCCACATTAGGTGGTTCTCAAGGATTTATTCTGGCTCTGTGATCAGGGATCGCATCTGGAGGGGTTCAGAATATATGGGGTGACAGGAGTCATATCCCGGTTGGCTGCTTGTAAGGCAAACTCCTTTCCTGCTCTACCATCACTCCAGCCTTAAATTATTTTTTAATATTTAAAAACTAATAATATTGAATTATTTTCTGTGAATACATGTTGGCTCCTGTAAAAAATGAGCTTATGTATGAGGTGCATACATGTATGAAATAGATAATGTAGAACTGTTGCTTGATGAAACCAGGTTGCTAATTTGTTAACTTATTATTAATGTCAGTTAAGAATATGTTGTCAGCTTCAGTAGATCTTTAAATTTTAGAGGTTGACATATTACTAATATTCTTGTAGCCGAAATAAGAAGGATAAAAAGAGAGAAAAAGAAAGGGACCATATCAGTGAAAGACGAGAACGTTCAAATTCTACGAGGAAGAGTTTTACTGATAGAGATGTGAAGGAAAAGTTGGAGAAGAGCAGTACTTCACTTAAAGTAAGCAACAGTTACTGGTTGTTCATATCACTGAAATTGTTCTTTAATTGGATTGATTTCATTATAAATAGAAAAAACTTCAGATTGTCTTATGTTGTTGGTAGTCTTTAATTTAATATTTCTTATTGATAATTTTTGTAAACAAATTAATGGAAATGTAAACAACTGCATTTATTTTAGAGAATCACAATGGCATATAGTAAGAAAAATTTTAGACAACATACAGGTAAAGTATGTATTTGATCTTATACAAAGATTTCTACTAGAAGTTATTTACTAGATTTCTACTAAGAGCTGTTTTTTTTTTCACTGTTTCAATTTTAGCAAGTTTGACTTTTTTTTAAATTGATTTTTGTGATACATGCTAATGTAAGGTTTGTTAAGTTAAAAATGAAAAGCCAAATTCCAACATGAAATGACATGGGAACTTTGGGATACATTTTAAATACTTGCTGAGTACATTGATTTTTTCTTACTGATAAAGTATATTTGGAAATCTGTTAAGAGGTTTGGAACTGTCATCGTAGAATTTTATTTACTCATTAAATAATAGAGTTTTATCATCATTGTCCGGTGACATCTCTTGAGTGAGTGATGTTCTACATACTGTTCTGCATACTCTTATTTTTCTAGCTTCTCTTTGAAGCTGAAGTTAGAATCTGGACTGTTTTTGTTTTTTTGTTTTGTGCTATATTCAGTGGTGCTTGGGTTTACTTGGCTCTGTGTTAGAGGTTGCTCTTGGTCATGATCTGGTTGTGAAGAAGTGGACCTGGGCCTCCTTGTGTGATCTGCGTAGTATTGGAAATAACAGCCTGTCAAATGTTCTTGGCTTTTGCTAGAACAAATAGGATTCTTTGCTGCTTTTTCTTATTTATTTATTTCAGTGTCCAAACCACAGATCTTGCATGTTTTATTCAGGAACTATTTCATTCATTCAGTAATCTGTTCCCACCATTTCAAGTTAAGAACCAAGAATTATTCTATATTACTTTGGAATCTTAGGGGGTGTGTGTGTGTCCACGTCCATGCATTCGTCTGACCCCGTCACATTGAGGGCCTCATTCATTCAAGTGCTCTCCAGCTGAGCCATATTCGAGAGTCACCTGTTTTACCTGTTTTATTGTAATTCAGTTCCATTGAGTATTATAAGAAGTAAAAAGGATAGGCCATGTATTTGTAAAGAGCTTACAGTATGAAAAAGTGTAAATAATACATTTATACATAATTAGTGAAAAACTTATACATTTTAGCCATAACCAGTGTAATAGTTGAGAAAATTGTCAAACATATTTTAATGTTGTAGGAGAAAGAGCACAATAAAGAACCTGATTCAAATGTGGACAAAGAAGTAGAGGATAAGGAAGCACCAAGGACTGAGGAAAACAAAGTACAGCAAAATGGGAATTGCCAGCCAAATGAAGAAAACCTCTCCACCAAATCAGAAGCAGTATAGAAGTGACAAATGCATCTCTGAAAATGCTGGTACAAAATCCAAAGCTTTTAACTCTCAACAAGATGTTAAGCAGTGAAGAAATGCAGTTGAGCAGAAAGATAGGAGCTAACAGCTTTTTTAGTTGTTAGGTGACTCTGTTACATCTTGTTATTGAGTAAGAAAATGAAGCATGGACATCATGAGAATAACAGATGTTACTCGAACTCTTCATCTTCTAAAATCTGCATTTCCATGGTGGCTGACACAATCGTCATGTGGTTTGTTAGTGTTTGCCAAAAAACAAAAACAAAAACAAAAACATTACAGATAAACGGACATAAAAGATCCAATATTGTACTATTCGTAAAGACTGGAGATAAACGTTGGAGGTTCTTAAAAAAAGATGCTAGTTACTGGATTTTGTATTGTTTTACTTTTTAAATTTCAATATATACAGATTGATGATGTGCTTGAAATCGGTGCAAATATACACACCCTTGTAAGTGCAGAGTATGTAAGACATTTTAATATTACTTCACAGAATTTACAGTGGTTGTGTTAAATTTTCACTATTGTGTTTCCTTTTGCTCACTGTTAGTACAAGTTTTTCTTTAAGCTGATTTTACAGATAAAAATTGCTTAAATAAGTGGATAAAAAACAACTGACAATGCATGCTACTGTTCTCTTTCAAAAGGAAGAGCAACTGTGTTGAATACTAACAGTGCATTAGTATTCATTGTTTAGAATCATTGGGTCTCCCCACAAAGTAAGCATTTCATTTTGAATTTTCTTGACATTTCCAAGCTTATTATGAATAATAACTGCAGTGTGTTTTGTCAGCTGTAGATGGCTAAGGTGCCATTATAAAAACAAACAAAATTCGAGTTTTCAAAATGGGCTATGGGAGCACAAGCTAAAGCTTTAGTGCCTTCTACAACATGGTACACTTTTTCTAGTTTTATATGTGCTAGTCATACTCAGTTCATGGAATTTCGATGGTTACTCCATTCACTCCCATAGTCAAGTGTGAAAGTAGTGTGTCAGATGAGCTTATTTCATCTGATAACGAGAGGGACGTCCTGTTTTAACAATGAATTTAACGCTTAAAATGCTGTTTTGGGACCATCAGTTTTATACTGTGATAATTAAAAATGAAGCATGTTCTTATTTTACTTAAAATCAGAGTAGTAAACCCTTCAGTTATGTATATTGGATGGCCTTAATTATTACCTCTCAATCGTTTCATAAAGTGTGGCACTTATGGTTGGTTGTTCTTGACTTAAAAAGATGTTTACTTGAGTTTAAAATATAGGTCATCTGTAATTGTACTCAACTTTTTGCAGAGTATGCAAGTAGTAAAATGACAACATTGCTGATATTTTCCAAAAAAAAAACTGTTAACTTATAGTTGAAAACTTATCATTATTATATTTCAGAGATACTTTTTAATTAGCATATTATTTAAAAATCAAGTATAATTATTTTCTTGCATTCTAATACAATCAAATTACTCAGTTGCCTTACCTCATGGGAAGAGTCACAGATTTTTTTTAAAGCTTAGCACATGGTTACTTGGTTCCAACTTGAATTTTCTTTTAATGCTGATGATACTGTTGAAAGTATTTGATGGAAAATGAGAAGAATCACCCTTATAGCAAGTAATGAACTTTGATAATGAAGCTGCTTAATTACTATTCATATTTTCAGAATTACTGTTTTTCTGCCCCCTTTTTGTCACTCTGTGTATTAAAATATTTGAAGATGCTTTACTATGTAAAGTATAGATGGTCATTTTAATCATTCAGTCACATACGTTTGGCTGAGAAGCAGCTTATTTCTGATACAGGAATGCTTGGGTGCACACGAAAAGATTGAAGGAGTGTGTGTCTTGCATCGACAGCTGTCTTATTTATAATATGTAAGTAGAATAGAGCACGTGTGTGGATCTTTGTTATTTTTAGTACCATTTCTTTAGTAAAGCTAAGGATCTTAGAGGAAAGCATTTGTTGATGTGCTTCAACACAGCCTTAGTTTTCTTTGTTTTAGAAATTGTTTTGCCATGGAAAGTACATGTTTGATGTCTGTAAAACAATCATTTAAAGTCTTGAGTCTTTTCCTGTACTCTGAACTGCTCTATTTTTTTAATGTTGGCAATTAGCATATTTAATTTTGTTCCTGCTGTTAATTATTTTTCTTGCTGATATATGTATTCATCTTTAAAATAATTAAACTAATTTTGAAAGACCTATTTGTAAAAGTTGAACCTGAAATCAAGTGATTTGGAGAAAGTGAAATCATTTTTAAAATTGACTAAGGAAGCAAAATAATTTCCGGGGTCTAGAAGTACATGGAGAGGAGGGGGTGGGGTGTGTGTGAATAAAATGGTTATACATGTATCTTTTGTTCACTTACAAAATTCAATATCTTATTTTTTCTTTCAAGGTTTTTTGGTTTTGTCTTTCATATATTCCCTTTCTTATCCCAGATAGATGTCAGGAAAACTTGAGGTAAGGCCAAGAAGACAGTCATTTTACACTTGTGCCATTTGTAATTATCTTTTTTAGCTTAATTATACATAGAGTATTCTTTGTTCTTTAAATTTTAGTTACTGTTCCTCTTGTTCTTTCTTTTCCAGCAGTGCACACTGAACTGGTAACATAAAGTCCTGCATAAGCTAGAGAAAACAAGTATAAATCTTTCTAATTATAATTGTAAAACTAGTTTGTGGTTTTCTATTCAGAATTATTTTTTTCAAGAGATTTAATGCTAATCTTTAGTTGTGTCTGGCTTAAATTTTGATATGCTTAATTAAAAATTGGCATAATTGATGTTTCTAGCTACTAAAAGTTCTTTTGTGATAATCATTTTAGAACCTTAGTTTCTATATACATGTTGCCATCTGCAGTCTCAAACAAGTCTCAAATTCACAATGACTCTGAGTTGAATATGTTCATATTTAAGGATCAGAATGTACAATTAATAGATTTTGATTTATTATAATTTAAATCTTTTGTTTGTTTGTTTCTTTCTCCTTTTTTGGTGGTGCTGAGGCTGAAACCCAGGGTTTTCACACATGCAAGGCAAGTGCTCTTCTGTGCTACTTCCCTGACTTGATTAAATCCTTATTTAGTAGCTGAATTAAGAATAATGAATTGTGTGGTACAGGTGGATTGAGTAAAAACATTTCAGTGAGTCCTTTCTTTTATTTTCAATAAAGAATCTAATTTTGTGTCTTATTAAGTAGTCATTTCTATAAAGCTATGTTCCTTATGTGTTGTAGGGTTTTTTAAAAAAAAACTTTTACTACCTATATATACTTAATAATTTCTTGTATTTACTAATGTAATCATTTAAAAATTATTTTCAAATTTTAAAAGTTAGTGCTCTTTAAAGGGCTGGATTATATTTCAGGAAGCAGGAGTTGAGTATAAGTGTAATAAAAGAATCTTTTAAAATAAAATTGACTTCCTTAGTTAATCTTGGATTTACTGGTGAATTTAATTTTTCTACTTTTTTTATTGGTAGTTCTGCAAATATATATATATATATAAATAACAGTTATGGGCCTGAGCAATAGTATAGCAAGTAGGGTGTTTGCCTTGTACACGGCCAACCTGGGTTAGATCCCCGCCATCTCATACGGTTCTCTGATCCCTCCAGGAGTGATTTCTGTGCGTAGATCAAGATTCCTGGGCACCCCCCCCCCAACCTATTGATGTTTTGGGTTCATATTTTTTTAAGTTGGATAGTTGATTGATTAGTTGGTAACAACTAGATTTTATTACATTGATTTTAAGGACTCTGTAGTTTCTAACAATTTATTATTACTCTTTGTACCATTTCCTTTAGTGTTAGTATACTTGGTTTATTTTATATCTAGCTAACACTTTTAAAGTAATTACCTATTGTAGGCAACTCTGTTAGTTTACCCCACCCACTGCAAAATTCAAATGCCCATTTCTGTGGTGTTCTACTCTTTTCTACCACCACCCTGTTTTTCTTCTGCTTTGGAAACTCATGATAAATTTCAGACTCCAGGAGTGATTTTGGTTGTGGTTTGTTAGTTCCTTTGCTTTGATCATTCATACTTCACATATGATAATAACCATCTGGTAATTGTCTATACAAAAATCATTATAGTTTTTGTTTTGTTTAATTTGGGCCCATATTTAGTGGTGCTAAGAGGTCACATCTGGCTCTATGGTCAGGGTCTGGTGAGTTGAGGGACCAAATGTGGCGTTGGGGATTCAACCTGGGAAGGGCTATGAGCAAGGAAAATGCTGTACTTGCTTTTCACTCCAGTTCACCCCCATTTTTGCTTTGGTGTTGTTTCCCTAAGGTCCATAGCATTACCTATTTGTTTATATGTATTCTATAATTTCAAGCCTTTCATCCAAAAATTAATCTAGTTTGAGTTTTTTCAGATTACAATATTGAGTAATACAGTCTGTACACTCACCCTAGTTTTCTGCATGTAACTAAGTTTGCCTCACTATTTATGGGTTTTCTTTGTTGTATTGGCTCCTTTATTATAAATTATAGTCCTTATATATTTAGCCTTATTTCTGAGTTCTCAAAAGACAGTAGACTCATTAGTTTTTATCCAGTACTGTTATCACCCAATACCCATCTGATAAGGGGCTAATATCCAAAACATACAAGGCAGTGACAGAACTTTACAAGAAAAAAATATCTAATGCCATCAAAAAATGGGGAGTAAAAATGAACAGACACTTCCTCAAAGAAGAAATACAAATGGCCAAAAGACACATGAAAAAATGTTCCACATCACTAATCATCAAGGAGATGCAAATCAAAACTACAATGTGGTACCATCTCACACCACAGTGTGGCACACATCACAAAGAACAAGAATAATCAGTGCTGGTGGGGATGTGGAGAGAAAGGAACTCTTATTCACTGCTGGTGGGAATGCCGTCTAGTCCATCTTTTATGGAAAACAATATGGAGATTCCTCAAAAAGCTGGAAATTGAGCTCCCATACAATCCAGCTATATCATTCCTAGGGATATACACTAGGAACACAAAAATACAATTCAAAAATCTCTTTCACACCTATATTCATCGCAGCACTATTTACAATAGCCAGACTCTGGATGCCCTTCACAGATGAATGGCTAAAGAAACTGTGTACATATACACAATGGGATATTATGCAGCTGTCAGGAGAGATGAAGTTATGAAATTTTCCTATATGTGTATAGACATGGAATCTATTATGCTGAAAGTGAAGTAAGTGGGAGCAAGATAGACACAGTAGTCTTATTCATGTATGGGTTTTAAGAAAAATTAAAGACATTATAATAATTCCCAGAGACAATAGAGATGAGGGCCTGAAGGACTGGCTCACAATATGAAGCTCACCACAAAGAGTAGTGAGTGCAGTTAGGAAAACAACTACACTAACTACCATGACTATCTTAATGAGAGAAGTAGAATACCTGTTTCGAATACAGGCAGGGGTTGGGAAATGCGGGCCAGTGGTGGTGGGAGTGTTGCACAGGTGAGAGGGGTGTTCTTTTTATGACTGAAACCCAACTACAATCATGCTTGTAATGGTGCTTAAAGATTTTATATATATAAAAAAAGAAAATTGGGAAGCCACACTAGTATGCTCAGGACTTGTTCCTGACTCTGTATTCAGGATCACAGAGTGTATTCAGGGGCCAACTGGGGTTGAACCAAGTTTTGCCTTATTGCATGCTAGTCAAGTGCCCTATGCCCTGGATCTCTCTCTGGATTTTTCTGGATCTTCTTTCGCAATATTTAGCAACTATTTTCATTAAAGCTTAGATACTCTTGCCAAAGTACTGCTTCTGGTACAGTCGCATCTCAAAAATATAACTTTGGAAAATAAAAACATAAAAGATGGTCACTGACTCGGTGATCATGTGACTTTCAAGCATCATTTATAGTATTTTGAGGGAAAAGAACAGTTATTGTTTCTTTAGAATGACTTCAAGCAGTAAATAATTCTGTTACTCTTGAGGCACCAACTGAGACATCGTGTTAATGCGATTTGTGTTCAAAGATGTTCTAAAAGGCAGAAGCAACTTCATTATCAGTACATGACTTTTAAATGGATTAGAGCTATTAACACAAACCATGAGAACATTGTCTAACATCACTTCAGTAACACTGTGTTCTCTCAGGTCAGGTAGCAAAAGTTTAATGAGCAATTTAATTGCTTGATGAATCAAATGTGCCTTGTTTTTTGCTCCAAGAGTTCTGGTAACATCGACTCAGATGAAATATTAGCTCTTTGATGAGAGTAACATTACTCAAGGAATAAGACCTGCCATAGATAGAAATTAGCTGTAGCTTCTCTAAGCACTATATTATGCCTTACTTACTAGTTATTTTTCATTCACACTTCTGAGATTATATCTTTTTGGTAGAGGGGGAGAATTGGGCCACTCTTGTCTATTGTGTGGGGTTACTCCTTGCAGTGCAGTGCTCAGGGAGTCATGTAAGGATGCTGGGGATCAAACCTGAGTTAGCCATGTGCAAAAGTAAATGCCCTACCTGCTGTTCTATTGCTCTGCACCCAAAAGTGTTCTAATTAATGGCAGTCTTTTAGAATGGGCAAAGGACTACCCTTGACAACTTTATTATTATTATTAATTCTTTCATGTGGTAAAGGCAGGTCCGGGGTTGTTGGCTGTCCCTGGTGTCCCTTGCTGAGACAGTGTTCCAGTCTCTTCACTCTCACATGATGTCCACCCTGTGTGTCCTCAAGGTGCCTCTCTTACAGGGACTCCTCTAGTTAGATTAAGGGCTCTCAGACTCCAGCATGAATATGCCTTAACTAACTCGAACAGCCCTACTTCTGATGAAGATTTCATCCACAGTATGAAAGTGGACACAGTTCTATCTACCACAGCCTGCAACCCTGTATGTTCCCTAGTACAAAACACCACAGGCTCTCATGACCCTGCCTTTATTTTTTGGCCACACCGGGTGACACTCAGAAGTTACTCCTGGCTATGTGCTCAGAAATTGCTCCTGGCTTGGGGAGACCGTATGGGACGGTGGGCATCGAACTGAGGTCCATCCTGAGTCAGCCACATGCAAGGCAAAAGCCTTACCACTGCACCACCGCTCCAGCCCATGGACTTGCCTCACAAGTCTTCAGAGTCTTACAGATAAACTGATAGCAGAGGTGATTGTTAGGAGTCTAGACTAAAACAAGTATGTTGGGCCAGGGATGTAGCTCAGTGGTAAAGTGGGTATTGCAAAAAAGAAAAAAATTGTGTGTGTAGGACATGTGCACACACGTACAGCATGTTTAAACAGAAATGAAAGTCTTCCACAAAATATTTGGAGAATGTGAATTACCTGTTGAGATTTTCCTTTTTGGCTGTTAGCTGTTTTATTTTGGTGCCAAACTCCTGGCTATGTGGCTCAGGAATTATTCTTGATGGGCTTGAGAGGAGGCATATAGGATGCCAGGAATTGAACCCAGGTTGGCACTCTGGATGGGGACCCCTTCCATACGTCAGGGCTTCAGATCTTTTCATTTGGAGGTCTTGAAAAGTAAAGGAAGGCGGAACACAGAGGGACTTAAGTGATAAATGGTGATTGTAAACAGAGGCCCCAAGAACTGTTACTGGAATTTTCTTCTCCTGAGAATCAGTCACCCAAAGTGGCTTTTGAAAATCAATCTCATACGTTCCAGGCAGGGGGCTGGGCTGCTAAGTGGCACCCAAGAATTTTCCAAAGGCATTTCCAAAGTCACTGAGATTAAAATCACAGGGAGGAGTCCTCACATGAAAGAGAGCAAAGGTCCTTTCATGGTGAAACGATAGTGCTAAGGGTTGTGCGCATGAGTACGATGCTTTTCGGGGGTGGGGGGCGGGACAGGGGCTATGTGTAAGGGAGAGAGAGAATTTTCTGAGGTAAAGTGAAGTTCATGAGCCGAGCTGTCCAAATTGGTTCCAGCTGACAGCCTTTGTTAGTGGAGGCCTCACTCCTGCTATCTGTCTTGTTATTTTCATTTTTTTTCTAAATTCATTTTTGCGCTCAAGGCCTCAACAATAACAAGCTTTTAGAATGACGGAGTGTGCTCTCAGGCACCACGCAGGCCAGCTCCCCTGCTTCGTGTTATGAGCGGGACTTTGGATGGTCAATTTCCAGATCAAGGCCAAGAGGCCAAGTTGGGAGCTGAAACTGCTATTACCCTTACAGGAGGAGGTGGAGGAAGGGAAGGTGGGGCTGGGGCCGGGGCCATCTTCTTAGGCAAAGTCTGGTTTCAAAAGCAGTCTGGTCACATACTACAGTACAGCCCGTAGAGCTCAGGGGCTACAGACTCTGTGTTCAAGAGTGACTCCTGGTGGGCCGGAGCAGTAGGGCATTTCCTTGCACGTAGCCCACCTGGGTTCAATCTTTGGCATCCTGGCACTGCCAGGAATGACCCCTGAATGCAGAGCCAGAAGTAGTAGCCCTTAGCACCACTGGATGTGACCCAAAGAACAAAACAACAGAAAAGAGAGTCCTCTGGCAGTACTGCAGTGGGGATGAGGTGTCCAGAACAAACTAAAGTGGGCAGAATGCAAGTCCTGCGCCCTAACTCTTGGGTTCTCAGAAGTGTTCCTGAGCAGTCTGACGAAGGCATTAATCTGACAAGGCTGAGCAAATGCCTCTTGATAGCTGGTGCCTTGCACACAGGCCGTTAATTCTGTGGTGGAGGGTTGGGCATGGTGGGCATGGCCTGGAGTGATGGTGTTATCCCCCTATAGGCTCCTCCAAGATGAGTCTGCAGAGCAAACCTAGGTGGATGGGGTTATGTTTACTGAATTAGAGGTTTTTTTTCTTCTGGGGATGTGGCATCCACAACCAGCAATGCCCAGTGGTTACTCTTGGCTCTGTGCTCAGGGATCACTTTTGTGGTGCTCAGAACCATTAGAGAATGCTAGGGATCAAATCCAGGTGAGCTGCATGCAAGACAAACGCCCTCCCCATTATGCTATTTCTCTGGCCTCTTAACTCAAGGGTTTGGAAGTGGAAATCAGGATGGGAGTGGGGAAGTTATGACCACAGTGGACACTTCTGGCTGGTCCTGCCAGGCTGAGGGCCCCTTGTGAAATGAACTACGGCAGTCTCCCCTGTAGAAGCAGAGCGCCCTTAGCTGCTCGCAGCCACCTGGCCTTAGCGGGGAACATGTTAGCTCTGTGTCCCATAGAGACCAGAGAGTCTGGGTGGGGCTGGACATTTTCCCCAGAATCTTTGGGTGCAGGAGGCTCTGAAGAAAACTTCTCTAGGGCAGGTCAGATCAGAAACCTCACTGGTCCCTCCTACTGCCCCAAAGTCCTGAGCCTGCTGTGAGCTTTTCTCATAGACGGAAGATCCCTTCCCTTGTCCTGTGGCTCCTCCCTTGGATCAGACCTTAGCAGTTCTTGTCCAGGTGATTCTAGGAACTTCCATCTCCCTCCCCCATCCTGTGTCCCAAGGCTACTGTTGCCACTCCCCAGTACAGCAAAACCCCCTTTCAGGCTATTTCTTTTTTGGTTTTTGGGTCACACCTGGCAGTGCTCAGGGATTACTCCTGGCTGTCTACTCAGAAATAGCTCCTGGCAGGCACGGGGGACCATATGGGACACCGGGATTCAAACCAACCACCTTTGGTCCTGGATCGGCTGCTTGCAAGGCAAACGCCGCTGTGCTATCTCTCCGGGCCCTTTCAGGCTATTTCACCACACCGGGTGAGAGACCAGAGGGAGGAGAGGGAAAAAGACATTACCAGCTTTTGGGCCTAGCCAGGCATTTAGTTATGTGAGCTACAGCATTTCTTTCTGATGATTTGGTGGTGATGGTGGGGGATGAGGGTTAAATCACGGTGGTTCTCATGTTACTCCTATTGCTACACTTGGGTCATACCTGATGGTGCTCAGATTACCAGGTGGGGTGCCATTGATCAGACTTGGCTTGGTTGTGTGCAAGGCAAGCACCCTGCCCTCAGTGTCTGTCTCAGGCCTGATGCAGGCTTCATCCATCCTCTCTACTGTTTGGTTTTCCCACTTTGAATTCTGTGCCAAGTTAGACTCTGCACCCCTCTTCTTGCTCACTCTCTTTTTCGCTTCTCCCTCTTTCCCTCCCTCCATCTCCATCTCCCTTTTTTGCTCTCAGCATGGAATAACATCTATACACCATCTTTTCCAGTCCTGTCTCTTATAAGTCCAAATTTATCTTCTTTTTCTTTCACTGCCCCACTTGACAGGCCTCCTGCTGAAAACTTTCCTCAGATAAAGGTCTTGTCTGTGTGGTCTGCACTAGTGAGATGCCTGCCTCACATGGGGAGCTTGCAGATAATGGCCTGGATTGCTTCCGGTGCTGGAGCTGGGAAACCAAGGAACTGGTGTGGTTGCGTGAAGGTCTTTCTCCTTGCTTTTATCTGGCTCCCTTCATGTTTTCTTACCTGATAGAAGAGGTGAAGGGCTCTCTGGCTCTCTTTTAAAAGGACATCAAGCCTCACAGAAACACCATTATTAGGGGTGAGTATTTTTTTTTCGGGGGATGGGGCATTAGGCCACACCCAATGATACTCAGGGGTTACTCCTGGCTGTGCGCTGAGAAATTGCACCTGACTAGGGGGACCATATGGGAAGCCAATATTGAATTACGTCTGTCCTGGATCGGCCGCATGCAAGGCAAACGCCCTACCGCTGTGCTATCGCTCTGGCCGTAGGGCTGAGTATTCTAAAATATAAGTGAGGGGGCATACATTCATATAGAATAGAATGGTTTTAGCTGGGTTTGGAGAGGGGGAGAGATAGGGGGAAATAGAGAAGAGAGCATCTTTTGGGGGCGACTATGCTGTGCTCTGATGACCTCACCCACACTGTCAGGACAAGAAACCCACTGTTCATCACAGAAATTGATTTTCTCCACCGCGTATTACTAAGATATATCCATCTTACTTTGAACTTGGATTGTGCTGCAGCACAAAAATCATAATAAACATTCAGCAGCAAGGTCAGTTGAAGGTATTGGTGCCAGAAACATAAATGGTTTTACTCTGGTCTAAGTCAGAATCAGAGATGGCTGCAGTTTGAAACAATTCCCTCCAAGGACTCTCTGCATGTTATTTTATGCTTCTTGTTTGCCATCATAGTGGAAGGTAAGAGCTATAGCCAAGACTTGTAAGTTTATCATTTTGTTTTGGGTTCACACCAGTAGTGCTCAGGGGTTACTACTCAGAGGACCATATGGGATACCATGGGCCAACCACAGGCCAAACAACAGATCACCTTGCATGCAAGGTAAGTCCTCAACCAATGTCCTAGCTCTCCAGCACCCATAAATATTTTATTGGCCTGACTTTCTATGAGATGAGCTCAAATTTTGCAGTGAGAAAAGGTTTGTTTTCCCAAGCTCAATGGTGCTATCTAGCACTGTGTTCAGCATCAGTCCCAGTGGTGCTCTGGAGACTATATGTTAGGTAAGTGCCTTAGCCCCTGTACTATCTCTTCAGCCTTTTCCTCTTACTCTTAAGAGTGAGTTCATTGCTGCTTTCCAGCCTCCAGGGATCTTGAGAAAAATCCGCAGTTGTTTAAAGCGTGTTTCCCTCAAAGGAGAGAAGAATTTTCATTTCTAACAAGGTTTGATCTTTATCTTTGACCATCTGCAATTTGATTCTGACTAGTTAGCCCTGGTGGATTCCCTTCCCTCCTCTCCTTTCCACCTCCCTTTCTTTCCTTTCTCTCCCTTCTTCCTCCCCCATTCTCCTTCCCTCTCCTCTCCTCCCCTCCACTTCCCTTGCATTTTTTTCCCTTCACTACATTCAGCAGCACTCAGGGCTTACTCCTGGCTCTGCATTCAGGAATGTTCCTGGTAAAGGCTCAGGACTGAACCCAAATCACCACATGCAAGGCCTTAGTGTGTGTGGATGCAGGGGAGATCCACTCACTCCATTTCCCCTAGAACTAGAACAACTCCTACTCAGAAATACTGTAAATATTTTTTAAATTTTTTTCTAACAGTATACATTGATTTTAACACATAAACCATTGGAATTGTATCCTCTATACACTTTAGTGGTTATTTTTTCCAATACCATTGTAAGAATTTCCGCAAATATTAATGCACATGAGTTAAGTATGATTTAAGTATGATTTTAAATGATGTTATATAAATGATTGTCATATTGGGACAAGGAGAGCATCATAAACATTGAAATAGAAAGGACATGTACCACTGAGAAATAACTCAGTGTTTTGCTGTCTGCTCTCAGCACTTGACCTGCTTGCTGGACTATCATTCTGGCACCTGACTGGGCTTTATGAGGTCTATCTTGAATCGGTAGGTTTGTGTCTTTTTTTTTTTTTTTTTTGGTTTTTGGGCCACACCCGGTAACGCTCAGGGGTTACTCCTGGCTATGCGCTCAGAAGTCGCTCCTGGCTTGGGGGACCATATGGGACACCAGGGGATCGAACCACGGTCTGTCCAAGGCTAGCACAGGCAAGGCAGGCACCTTACCTCTTGCGCCACCTCCCGGCCCCAGGTTTGTGTCTTTCAATAAATTCTGAAAGTTTCAGATATTGTCTCTTCAATTATTATTATTATTATTGGAATTGAGGCCCATGCCCACCAGTACGGGGGTTACTCCTGAGCCTGTGCTTGGGAATCACACTAGCAGGCTCCTGAGAACAAGTGGAATGGCAGGGATTGAACCAGGGTCAGCAGCAGTTTACAAGGCAATCACTCTACCTGCTGTGCTCTCTTTCCAGTCCATCCTTCTCAGTTATTATTTGAGGAGGGTGTTTGGGCCACACCTGGCAGCACTCAGAGATTGCTCCTTGCAGCTTTGGGGGACCATATAAAATGCTGGGGATTGAACCGGGTCTGCTACGTGCAAGGCAGTTGCCCTCCCCGCTATTGCTCTGGTCCCTCTTTAATTATTTTTGAGAAGATCAAAAATAGGAAGACCCCCTTCCCTCTAGAATTCTAACAAATGTTTGTTCTGTATGCAGGCGCCCCAAGTTCCCTCCCTGGCACTGCTGGGAGCGAGTCTCAGCCACCAGCTGGGAATAGCCTTAGAGTCATGCTCAGTGTGGTCCTCAAAACAAAATGCCATTAAATTACTATTAAAAATATTTTATGGAGGCTGGAATGATAGTGTAGCAGTATGGTGCTTGCCTTGCATGTGGCTGACCCAGGATGAACCTCGGTTCGATCCCAGGCATCCCTTATGGTCCCCAAGCCAGGAACGATTTCTGAGCACATAACCAGGAGTAACCTCTGAATGTCACCAGGAGTGGCTCAAAACACAAAAACAACAACAAAAAAAATCATGATAAACCATCTTTATTTTTACTTTTCTAATGTATTGGGGCCATGCCCAATGCAATGCATATACCCTTAACCCCTGTGAAATCTCCCCAGTCTTAGAAACCATCTTCTTTGTTTTAGTGGATATTATGAATCTTAGATATATCACTAAGCATATTTGCCTTCCCTTTTTTTCTAAAATTAACTTTTTTGTGATATTCCCAACATTCCTTTTATTCATGCAGAGCTGCCACTCCATGTGCACCACCAGCCAGGGTCCCCCCTGTAGGTGTCCCTATCTAAGACCCTGGATCTAGGTGTAACTATCTGAGACCCGCCCATTTCTGGGAGGGGTCTTGGAAACTGAATATTAGGTGTAACCTTACCTGCAAGACCCGGCCCATTCCTGGTAGGGGTCTTGGAATAGGTAGATAAACCCTGGAGCCAGGGGATTAGGGGCTCTGCCCTTTCTGCGCTGCTGGGCGCTCTGGCTTTTGGGTCTCTGCCTCTTTTGGTCTTGGACCAGGATGGAGGCCAAAGGGAAGATGGCTGAAAGGGTTAAGACTCAGGGCTAGCGAAGTATGGCTGTGCTTGAAAGGTTATGAGATAGGCCACACACATGTGGCGAATAGGGCATGAGTAAAGCTAATGGTTCCTGATGCCTGCCTGTGAGTGAGTGATTTCACCTTTCACCTGGGCCTGGGACCCGCTGGCTGGATGGGGTTGCGGAACCACGTGGCCTGGGATGACAAAGAGAAATCCATTGCCATCCAGCACCATCTTTATTTATTTAATGCAACACCCCCATCAAGAATCTCACAGTCTCTTTTGACATAAACATGGCCCTGGTTTTTTCCATTTATAGGTAGCCCCAGCTTCTTTTGGAAAGTGGGGAGATCTACACTCTACAGTGCTCAGGGATCACTCCTGGCAGGGCTCAAGAAATCATATGGGAGGCTGGGATTGAACCTGCATCTTCTGCTATCCAGGGCAAATTTCCTACCTGCTGTACTCTCACCTCTGCCACTATGCAACTTCATTCTTTACATAAGAACCATAATAATATCTGTTTCTGCAAACTGAAAGAAATTCATAGAGAACTGCTTTTTCGATCCAAGGAAAGAAGGAGACTAGCTTTCCTGAGTTTTCTGGAGCCAGGCAGGGAGAAAGTCAGTGGCCAACTCTATCTTGTCCTGCATATGTGAGGAAGCCCAGAGCATCATCTTCTGGGCTGTGAATATTGAAATATTCCTGCTATGAATGTGAGGGCTTCAAGTTCCTTGTAGCTTCATTTGTTTGGTTTTGGTTTGGGACCACATCTGACTGTGCTCAGGACGTATTCCTGGCTCGGTGGTCAAGGATCACTCCTGCGGGTGTTTGGGGGAATGTATCGAAGTGCTGGGATTAAACTTGGTAGACCACTTGCTGTCCCCTACCCACTTTATCTTCTCTCCAGCCCCAAGTTGCTTTTTAAGTTTTATATTTAGTATGACTTAGTAACTCTGAGAATGCTTCATACATTTTCCATGGGAATTTGGGGGTTGTTCCTGGGTGTTACAACATTTTGATTAAGTCAGGATTTGTAAGCATACTCTCATGAGTGGCAGGAGAAACCAGTGTTTGCTTGGTCTCTCAACCTTGATGTTTTAATTGCATTTTT
Organism: Suncus etruscus; assembly: GCF_024139225.1. Classification (NCBI taxonomy): domain Eukaryota; kingdom Metazoa; phylum Chordata; class Mammalia; order Eulipotyphla; family Soricidae; genus Suncus; species Suncus etruscus. Next base: position 124,293,460 of record NC_064849.1, read on the forward strand.
TTCTTATTTTAATCATTTTTATTAATTTTAAACTTTATTCGTTTATTGATTGATTGGTAGTTGAGCCACACCCAGTGGTGCTCAGGGGTTACTCCTGGCTCTGCACTCAGACATCACCCCTGGCAGGCTGGGGAACCATATGGGTGCCAGAAATCGAACTAGGTCCCTCCTGGGTCAGCAGCATGCAAGGCAAACACCCTACTGCTGTGTTATCTCTCTGGCTCCCCCCATTTTTTAAATTAATTTTTTAATTGAAGCACCATGATTCACAACACTGTGATAGGATTTCACACGTACAATGTTCCAGCCCTCCCCTCTCCCTGTACGTGATGGAACCAGCACTTCCAATGGCCCTTCTCCTGCCCTTTAGTTCCTCTTGCATGCTTCTGAGCTGCCTGCTTTCTGCATTTTAGTGTGATGGGATTGAAATGTACATGGATGGTATATGATAAAGTTTTGAGGGTTGCCATTGACAAAATATGACCCTCCCACACATTTTCAAATCCACCTTTGGTTTAATGAGACACACCCTGGACTTCTGGAAAAACCCACGTCAGTTGAGCTCTGGACTCTGGGCTCTCTGCTGCCTTGCAGGTGAAATGCTCTTCCCCCGAGGCCCCGCCTATGCGTGTGCTTGCGTGTCTGCCCCCGCAGCACTACTGAGGCAAGCCAATCTGTCATTCTGGCACTGAAGAATGGGTTTCATAGATGGAGGATCAGATGCAGAAATTCTCCTGATGCTGTCAGTCCGGGCCCACTGACCTGGGACCTCTGCACACATCACAGTGGTCCGCGCAAATGCAGAGCTGCCCCCCCCCCGATGTTTCTGCATCTACGCCAAGCTGAGAAGCTGGCCTTCCCAAAAACAGTACAAGGGCTACCTGGCCTTCCTTAACACAGTACCCCAAAGGTGTGGGTGACATCTCTATTCATTGGCTCTTCTGAGCACAAAGACCATGGCTCTGAGCTTGTTCTCTGAGGCAGGTGTCCTTCCCTCATGGCATCAAGGTTACTTTTCTCTCAAAAGAGAGATGCTCCAGGGTTGGTAGTAAGATGCTTGTGGCTGAGCCCTAGCACCATATCTAGTCCCTTAAGCACTGCCAGAAGTGACCTTGAGATCAAGCCTGAAAAAGCCCTAAGTATTGCCAGGTGTGGATCCAACCCCTCATCACCTCCCCATAAGAGAGGTACCCCATTAGTCCATAAAGATTAAGCCCTGCATGGGTGAGGGAGAGAGCTCAAAGGGCTTGTGCACTTACTTGGCTTGCTGGAAACTTGGGTTTGATCTTAAGCAACCTGGGGTTCCCTGGGCTCCAAGTAATTAGTGTTGAAATGGAATTGCAGGAAGAGGGAGCTGGGGTAGAGAGAGCCTACTCATGGCTGTCAGTGCTGTGAGAAACTGCCACTGCGGAGCAGACTGAGAAGTGCAATCTTTCTGAAAAGTGTCTAAAGTCAGAGTCTGGCCCACAGTTAGTTCAAATGCTGCCAATATTAGGGTTAGTTATTTAATTTATAGGTAGGTTATATCTGCTTATTACTTGGAAATAGTTTCTTTTCCTCCTTTAAAAAGTTTTGTTTATTTTTAGTTTGGGGGCCACACCCTGTGGTACTCAGTGCTTACTCCTGGTTCTGTTCTCAGGGATCACTCCTGGTAGGCTCGGAGGACCATATCGGGTGCTGGGGATTCGATGCCAGATGCGAGGTTGGCTACATGCAAGGCAAGCATCCTACCAGCTGTATTATTGTTCCAGCCCTTCTTTCTCCCCCAGTTTAAGAAGTGATTTTCGGGACTGGAGAGATAGCATGGAGGTAGGGCGTTTGTGTTGCATGCCAAAGGACAGTGGTTCAAATTCCGGCATCCCATATGGTTGCCCAAGCCTGCCAGGAGTAACCCCTGAGCGCTGCCGGGTGTGACCCAAAAGCCAAAAAAAAAAAAAAAAGTGATTTTCATGTAAATTTTTAGCACTTCTCCAATTTTTTTTTAATTTTTGTTTTTGTATTGGGAATACACCCAGCAATAGTAGGGTGTTAGGGCTGCATGTACTAAATTCATTGAGCTTTCTCTAGCTCAGCATCAGGGCTTTTTTTTGTGTTTGTTTGTCTTGTTTATTTTGTTTTGCTTTTGGGATTACTCCTGGCTCTGCACTCAGAAGTCACTCCTGACAGGCTCGGGGGACCATATGGGATACCGGGGATTGAACCCAATCTGTTCAGGTCGGCTGCATGCAGAGCAAACACCTTACTGCTGTGCTATCACTCTGCCCCAGTATCAGGACTTGTTCAGATGAGGTATGAGAGAAGCACTTCCTTGTTGCTTCTGAAGATGAACATCCTGTTTCATCTGTTGAAAAAATCCTTGTTGGCTCATGATTTTCACATTTTCTCTCTCCTGGTACATCTTCTGGGGAAAAGGGTCAGCTTATCCTGCAGCACTGTGTGGCAACCTCTGTGTAAATCATTGTCTCTCCACAGGGAGGCTTCCAAGGCCACTCTAGGCAGAGGTTGGATCCACCTGAGATGTGCTAGACCAGAGGAACAAAGTGCATGTGTGAGGCTGTTGAAGGCATTACTATACTATACTGCAAACAAGCTGGGCTTGGCCTACTTGATCTTCTCATACCATGCTGTGGAATGAAAGGGAGGTGATAATGAAGATAATGAATTATGCTTGCTTATCTCTGAAAGGGCCAGAAGGCCTTTCTTTCCTTTGGTTGCATTAAACTGCTGGATTGGGCAGTATCTTTGCAGAATGCACATTTCTGAGAGGGCCCTGAGAATGCACAATCAGAGACAGATTGGAGAACCTGTTGAAGGGTGCTGGTGCTCATGAGGGGGTTCTTTCTGTTAAACCAAATTACCACCATGAAAAATAAGGAACCAGAGATAAAAATATAATACAGAGATTCAGGCACTTGCCTTGCATGCAACTAACAATGGTCTGATCCCTGGAACCACCTCCCTGGCACCTGGATCCAGAGCACTGATGAGCGTGAACTCCATCACATTACATACTGTAATTCCAGCAACCACCAGGGGTGGCCCCAAACCCAACCTTTCTCTCGCTACCACCTTGCTTAAAAAAAAAAAAAAAAGAGAAAAGAATAAGCAAGGGGCTTGAGAGATAGCTTAATGGGCCAGAGAGCAGTTTTCCTTGCAGGAAGCCTAAGTTCCATCCCCAGCGCCACATGGTCCCTGGAGCACTGCTGGGAGTGACTCCCAAGCAACTTGCTGAGAGCAGCCCCTGGGCAAAGCTAACAAATAAAGTCCAAATAAAGGATGAATATTTAAAAAACACTATCTAGAAGCTGTCATCCTACTGGGAGACAAGTTTGAGCTGTTTCTATGTGTGTGATCCCTCAGCAGGAAGGCTCAGGGTGGGGCAGAAGGTGTGTGGGATGATGATGAGGAGCGCCTTCTGGGGTTGCCTGGGTTGTCCAGCAGGGCTCTCCTCACGAAAGAGCATTGACCATTTCTGAGTGCTTTGTTCTTCACTGGAGTCTGAGGGGCATTGCATTTCCATTTGTAGGTTTATTGCCTTTTTTTTTTTTATTGGGGGCAATCCGGGCCCTATCGAGACTTACTTGAATATGGGGGTCCCTCTGTGGTCTGGAGATTCATTCTCCTCTAATGCTCAAGCGGTCTCTGTGGGGTCTCTTTGGATGACGTCTGCTCTCAGCAGCCCCTTCATCTCTCTGACCTTTACGGCCGACCTTCCTCTAGCCCGCTTTTGTCTGGTTTCTCCCTCAGCTTTCTATTAGGACAGATCTTGAACGTGGAGCAGCCATGCATTAAACCCCTGGGATAAGAATTTTCATTAGTTCTTTTAATTTCGTTATTTGGAATTTATTGGCTTATGTGGCTGAGCGCCTGTGCATGGATGCGGGCACGATGCAAAGGTCGTGTCCCTCCATTGTGTGCTTCTAAAGAGATCAGAAATGTATTGATGGAAGCTATGTGCTAGAAAGATGGGGTGTGTGCTGGAATAATTTTAGTTCCTACCGAGACAACTCCCGAGGGATGCCTAAGTGTACCGAGTGTGTCATGTATACTATTGAAGAGGGAGACGATTATTATTCAGATCACAGTGATTTGCAGTTACTGCAGTGTCCCACAGACCCTTTCTGTGATCTTCTCTGGGATTGTCCCAGGTAGCAGACAGACACGAAAGTGTGGATATCAAATGCTGATTTTTCTGATTTCTTGCTTTATTGCTGTGGATCTTGCTGTGACACCTGGGCATACTTTGGGGGAAATAAACTGCTGTGGAATGAAGGAGTAAAAACCCTAAGGTATAATTTTGACACGAGTCATAAATAACACACAGTTGTGGCTGGGGAAATAGACAACTCCAGAAATTTTTTTGGGGGGTGTTGCTTATGATTTTATTAGATCAGTATCTTTTCATTAATGCTACCTTCTTGTGACACCAAGTGTTTTCCTTTCAGTATTATGATTGATAAATGATGAACCTACCATAGTAGTTCTCAGGCACTGCATTTCCACCTCAGCATAGCTGCTTCTGAAGGGCCAATGGCTGGCATGTTTAGATTATCATGCTGTTTTGTCATTTTGCTAGCTCTTGATTGAAAGGATTTTATGGCAAAATACATACCTTATTAACTAAGAGTTTAAAGATACAGGGTAAAATATTACTTGGTTACTAATCATGAAATATATGGCTTTAGTGTGTCCAATTCTTGAAAAAGGAAGAGTCAAGTTACTCCATATGATTGCAAAGAATCATATCAGAGCACCTTATGACGGCTAAAACATGATATAACATTCGGACCTTTCTGTAAAGGGAATTTTTTTTCTGGGGCGTGGTGAAAAATCTTATCACAGCTTTGGAATGACACAGTAGTTTGGGGTATAGCTCATAACCATGTATGTTTATATACCTCTGTTCCTGTTACCACATTCCAGTGCCATTTCACTATCAAGAATTATCCCTCTACCACTCGAAGAGAGAAAGATATTAATGCCAGAGGACCATTAAACATAGCACCTATAGTCTTTAATGAACTATTTCTAGACCTAAAAAAGTATGTAGAATACTAATTCCCTTTTCTCTGGCTTTTTGCTGGATGCTGCTCCTGATGAAAATTTATGCAGCTCTGGACCATGGTAGAGAGATTTAATATCTGCTCTCTCTAGTCAAGAGATAATAGATACTATAGAGGAGACAGTTAAGTGGACCAGTGTACATGTGTCATATGCAGAAAGCTGACTATGATCCCTGAGCACCTTGTGAATGGGGTAACTCCTGACTACTAGGAATAACTCCTGAGCACCTCTAGGTATGGTCCCAAAACAGACAATGGGTGGTATTTATATAGGTAAATTTGGTAGTGTATAACCCTAGCATTGATATGCCTTTTCAGGAATAGACAAGATCATTTTTTGTATGTACTTGCTAAAGCTCCTGTCCCTGGAGATTAATTTAACTGTAGTAACTGCAAGTATTTAGCAACCAATTGGCTCCACACAGAAGTCCCATTCTACCCAAGAAGACACCAATGATTCCACATTTGGGCCTCCTACCCCGAGAAAACATAGACTTTTATGTGAGATGGGTCCACACCTTCTCTAAAAACCTAGTTTTCCTTGCCTGTACATCATTAGAATCAGTAGGAACCTTTTGACAGATCTGTTCATTCCCCTCAGCAATTCTTTGCCTTTTCAGAGGCTCTGTATTTGCCTGGAACTCCCCTCTTACTACTTCCTCCTGGCAAATGTCTACTTGTCCTTTAGAACTCAGAGCAGAGACCACTGCCTTAGAGCCCCCAGATCTAGTCCCCTAGATCCACACTGGTACCCACCCCATGCTTCTGCCAGAAGAGCTCTGCATTTGGAACTTTGGTTTGGAGAACTGCTGCCAATACTAGGTCTTAACTATTTTCCTACTTAATTGGGGGGGGGGGGTGCTGAGAGAGAACTTAATGAGCTGGAGCACATCCTTTGCATGTAAGAGGTCTCGTTTCAATCCCTGATTCCTTCTAACCCTCCCAAGTACCACCTGGAACATCTTTTAGGCCCTGAGCTGGGTATAGCCCTGAACACTACTGGGTGCTCCTCCAGACCAAGCAAAAATGGCTTTATTTCGATATTAGGTTTAATTTATTTAAATTGAGGTGACTTTTTAACAAACTAGATATGGCACAATTCCACAATTTTTTTAAAGGTAAGTTGACTTTATTTATTTCTATTTTTTATTTTTTTAACTGAAACCCAACTACAAAACATGTCTTATAACCCACTGTGCTTAAACAAAGACACTATTCTAAGAAAAGAAAATTAAAAAAAAATCTTCAGTCCATTTTCTTTTTCTTTTTCTTCTTCCTTTCTTCTTTTTTCTCTTCTTCTTTCCTTTTCTTTTCTTTTCTTTTCTTTCCTTTTTTTTTTTTTTTTTGGTTTTTGGCGCCACCACCTGGCAGTGCTCAGAGGTTTACTCCTTGGCCTGTCTTGCTCAGAAATAGCTCCTGGCAGGCACAGGGGACCATATGGGACACTGGGATTTGAACCAACCACCTTTGGTCCTGGCTCAGCTGCTTGCAAGGCAAACGCCGCTGTGCTATCTCTCTGGGCCCCTCTTCTTCCTTTTCAACTCTATCCTCTTCTTTTTCTTTCTCCTCCTCCTCTCTCATTTCTTCTTCCTCTTTTTCCTCCTTTCTTGTCTTCTTTTTTCCTCTTTTCCTTCTTCCTCTTCCTTGTTCCTCTTCTTCCTCCTCCCCAATCTTCTTTTTCTCTTCCTCTTCTTTCTTTGTTATTTTTTCTTTCCTTTCTTCCTCTACTCTTTTTATTCTTCTTCCCCCTCTTCATACTTCCTCCAACTCTTTTTTTTTTTGTTTTTTTGTTTTTTGGGCCACACCCAGTAACGCTCAGGAGTTACTCCTGGCTATGCACTCAGAAGTTGCTCCTGGCTTGGGGGACCATATGGGACCCCGGGGGATCGAACCACGGTCTGTCCAAGGCTAGCGCAGGCAAGGCAGGCACCTTATCTTTAGCGCCACCGCCCGGCCCGCTTACCATTTTATTAAGGGACCATGTAGTACTAGTCATAATAGCTGATACTGGGACTAAGGAACAACAAAGAGATGTAAGTTCCTATCTCAAGATAGCTTACCTTTTGTTGGAAAAGATCTACACACAAATGGTCAACTGGCAGATCTTATAAAAATGGCCTTTATGGGCAAGATACAATGTCTTAGCTTGACTCTTTCTAAACATAGGACATAACACACATACCTCCTGGTATTTAATTTGAAAATGAATACATGGATAAGTAGTGAGGTTGGGATCAGAAGTGAGAAACTGGAAGGAAGCAGCAAGTGCATGAGGGAGTTTTGATTTGTATCTGGCCATTGCTAAAACCATTGGTATTCAGTTGCCTAGAGCAGCTGAGGAGCTCTTGTGGAATATGAATCATAGTGAAGGACAAAAAAGAGGGAAAATCACTCATGTGGCCTTAAGGTATTGTCTCCTTGCATTTCCTCTACTTGGCCCCAGTGTGTGTGTCCACTAGGTTTCTATGAATGTCCTAGCCTTGGCATCAGAGAAGACCTGGGCTGGGAGTTGAGAGAACATCATGAGCCAAGTTGAGATATGGCCAACTTCACTCCCCAGAAGCAGATGGACATGAACATGGAACTGTTGCTGCTGCAGGGATTAGAGTTAGAGATGGGCTTGAGAGAATGTGTAGAAGGACCGGGCACCAATAACAGGAGTATTCTATCTACAGAGGAGAGGGAAAGCTTTGTGGTTAAGTGAGTTTCAGAGAAGTATTAAACTGGGAGTGAGTAGGACCTGGTCATAAGTGGAAGAGAAGAAGGGAGGGTTGAGTTTATTTCACTGTGGCATTAGAACCTTCCAAGTGGGAAGGAGTAGAGGGGTGGTCAAACCAGGTTGGGGCAGCAGCCTTGCATGAGTTTAGGGGCCTGAACTAGACAGGTTCCAAGGGCTGGAGGGTAGGGCATTAGCCTGCGTGCAGCTGACCTGGGTTTGATCCCTGGCACCTTATATTCCCTAGGAATCACTAGGAGTGATTCCTGAATGCAGGGGCAAGAGTAATCCTTGAGAAATGCTGAGTGTGCCCCCCCACTCCAAACCACCAAACCAGCAAATCCTGATCTCTTTAGGGGAATTTGAGGTACCTGGTTGGAAAAGCTTGTGGGTAAGAGGTAGGACATGGCTGGAAAGATGGTCAGAGTCAGATCATGAAATAGGAGATGTTGGTTTACTGAGCTCTGTGACAAAATACTACTAACTAGATGCAGAAGTCTGTCGTCTCATAGTCCTGGAGGCTAGAAGACTAAGACTGATGCATTTCTTCTGAGGTTTGTGAGGAAGGATCTGTTCCACACCTCTCTCCACACTTCTGGTTTGCTTCTCTAGCAATCTTTGCCATTCCTTGTCTCTGCAGAACGCAATGTCCACCTCTGCCTCCCTTCTCACATTATATTGTTCTTTTTGTGTGCCTCTGTCTCCAGTCTCCCTTTCTTTTAAAACTAAAGGCTGGAGATAATAGTACAGCAGGTAGGGCACTTGTTTTCATGTAACTGACTTGGGTTCACCCCAGGTAGGTTCTGAGCTTACCAGAAATAACCCCTAAATGTAAAGCCAGAAGTAAGCCTTGAGCATTGTCAGGTGTGGCTCAAAAATAAAAATAAATAAAAACTCCAAGAACCCTAGTCAGTGTAGATAAGGGCACACATAAGTACATCAAGTAACAAGATGAAGAATATATATTTTTGAGATATAGATTTAAAAGTATGATTTGGATGCATGTGAACATGAGATCAGAAAACACTCAGTGTCAGAAGCTGAACAAGGCAGCCCCTCATGTGATCTAGCTTGTCTGCTCATCTCTCCTCACTTTGCAATGGGCCACAGGTGCTGCTTATTACACTTGGACTGGTTTCCTCTTCAAGTTCTTAATTGCAGTTAGCATTGCTTTGGAAGAAAGACAGACAGACAGCGAGAGGAGAGACAGAGATGAGAGAGAAATGGAGCAAGTGGTTAATAGAATATTTCTTTAAACATTTTAATTTGCATCATCCTTTTAAAGCTGAATCACTCTTGGGATAAATTTGTATTTCCTGGATTTATCAGAGCCCTTTATTATAGTCTGTGCACTGGCAAAGAGGGTTGATGTACGAGAGTTTGGATTTCATTAGATAGTTACTATGCAGGTACCATGAGTTTTCAGGAAAGAATGGCATAATATTAGTGTTTTTTTTTAAAAATATATTTATTTAAGCACCATAATTACAAATATAATTGTAGTTGGGTTTCAGTCATAAACAGAACACCCCTCCTTCACCAGTGCAACATTCCCACCACCTATGCCCCGCTTCCACCTTCCCCACCCCTGCCTATATTCGAGACAGGCATAACATTAGTGTTTTTAAAAGATCATTCTGAAGGCTGAATGAAGAGGGTATTTGAAGAAATCAAAGTGAAGGCAGGGTCCCATACAGTTTACTCATGTAAAACAATCATAAAAGCATGAACCAAGCTTTAACTGCACATGAAGAACACAGGAGCTTTCCAAATATGTTCTTCATGCCATAATCTCTATAACAGGACCAAGAACAGGACCAAGACACTGGAACAATCTTACTAAAATGTACTAGATGATTCCAGTGTGAGCCTATGACATATGGCAAAAAAAAGTGGTGAAGGTCAAGGGATTTTACAGAAGTAAAAGATTGACAGACATGCAAAATATTGGGAATGAGTCTGTGTTCTTACTTTATTTGGTATCACTACAGTCATCAGGACCATTATTATTATATAAAAGTTGGAATATGCTGATGAATTTACAATACCAAAATTATATTAAATGTGATTTATTTAAGATGAAGCTTTGTGAGTTAGCAGTAAGTACTTCTAGGACATCATTATGCATTCCACTAAGTTTATTTTGGTGTCCACTGTTAGAAGAAAGGGTAACATCACAAACTTCTGCATCACCATTTTCCTATGATGCTGTTTCACTTACACTAGCAGCCTATTCTAAGAGTGTTAATAACTCACCAGTGTTTGCATAATAAATTCCATATTATACTCCTAAGGAGTTATTCCTGGCTCTGCACTAAGAAATCACTACTGGCAGTGCCTAGGGGACCAAATGGGATGCAGGTAATTGAACCGTGGACAGTTCAGTTCAGCAAGGCAAGAACTGAACCTGCTGATTTAAAAAAAAAAAAAAAAAAAAGAGCCCAACCTGCTGTACTATCTCCTTGGCTCCAAATTCCATATTCTTTGCCTGGAATTCAAGACCATTGCTTTCACTTACTAAATAAACCCACTGCTCAGTCAATTAATTTTCAATGGTTTTTAGAATATTTTTAATAGTTATGCCAATATTGGATTTGTGGTGTGTAATGGAATTTAAACTAGGAATTTAAAACTATGTTCTTTTACTTTTATTAAAATATTAAATGTTATTATTTATCTTGCATATGAGGTTCACTAACACTGGGTAGTTCTAAGTTTGCCTAGCTTGTAAATCACAGAACTTGGATTGAACTCAGGACTAAAATTTATGTTATTCCCACAATACCACACCATCCCCTTCAATATGAATATTTTGTTCCATTTTTGCACATTTACTCAAAATAAATCATGCTATTATTTCTTCATGATCTGGCCTTTCTCTGTTATGCAGGTAAATATTTAACAACAGGTTCTCTATTGTAATTTTGACATGAATGTTGGTTGATGTTTACATAATGAAGTTGGGACTTCACTGTTCATCAGTGATGTGAAAGGCTTTTGGGAGAATTAGGCAATAATTTTAAATGGTGAAGTTCATTAATTTTTGGTGCTATTCACAATGTAACAACTATCAACATGATATATTTGAAAGCCTAATCTGCATTATTAATATAATTCCATTATTTTTGAAAGTCTAAGCAACCAACAAGGCAGTAAGTCAAACCCTGATTCTTAGTATTTGCAGATTTCCGCTGTGTCAATGCTGTCAGCATGGAGTTGGGAAGAGATGTACATTATTAGATGGTATCTCTGCTATCTAGATGCAATAGTCATAAATAATCTCAAGACCGTAGATAACAAAAGGCTCCCACAAAGAAATTAGAAATTGATGAGTTCTGAGTATTTTTTATCTTTCAAAATATTTTTTGTAGTATTGCTATTGTTGTGGGAGTTACAGCCCTTAGGAGTTGAGGGTTAAGTGTGCCTGGAATTAATTGATCCCAGGGTCTCACACCTGTAAGGCATATTCTGTACCACTTGAGCCACATCAATGATCCTAACATATACCTTAGTTAGTGGTAAGCTTTTAATGTTTTAATTTTCTTTTGTTGTTGTTGTTGTTTGAGGACCACTCCCAGCAATGCTCTTGGGTTTTTCCTGGCTTAGCACTCAGGAATTACTCCTGGAGGTGCTCAGGGGGCCATCTGAGATTCTGCGATCAAAATTGAATAGCTACATGCAAGGCAAGGGCCCTACTCTGAACTATTTTTCCAGCCCCTAATGATTTAATTTTCAGTACTTCATTTAACAATTAACACAATATTTTTGGAAAATATAGAACAGTGAGCCAGGGTGATATGGCTACCACACCTCTTGGCTACCTCTTCCTCTCCATGTACCAAATTAAACAAGTCTAGTCAAAATTTCAGTTTCTGAGCCAAAGAGATGGCACAAAGGCCTGGAGTGCATGGTTTACCTATGAGAGCTCTGAATTCCATCCCCTGAACTACATGGTCCTACTGGAAGGAACTCCCAAATGCCACACTTGGAGTAATCCCTCAGCACCTCTAGGTGTATTAGTTATGACTAAGAAATCATCAAAGCAACTAAAACCACCTAACAGTTAACAAAAATCTCTAACTTCTAAAAAACCTTAATAAACCATCAAACCTTCCTTTCCATAAATCTTTTTTTTAAAGTTAATTTCATTTAAAAAAAAAGCATATGCCATGTAGTTGACATAGTTGATCACAATATATTTGTTTCCAGGTAAGTGGAATTGAAATTATTAAAATATAAAAAAGATTGCAGTCAGAAAAACATTTTGTGCTGATCATTGTATCTCCAGTGAGATCATAAGTTGTCAGAATGTTTAGTAAGCTCTTATTGCCAGTTGATCATTTTGTTACTTCATTTGTTTCTGAACTTTAGGTGTCTTCAGATACACACTGGTGTATACATTAGTGTGTTTCTATGGGGAGGGCAGTATAAACAAAAATGGAGTTGTCTTGTAGTTCAGGAATTCCAAGCATTACTATGGCTTTTGTGGGGTATGTTTTCAGCTGCAAGGTTTTCCAGAAGTATGAGAAGGCAAGGGGAGGGTGCCCGCACCCATGTTTTCAGCTGCAAGGTTTTCCAGAAGTATGAGAAGGCAGAGGGAGGGTGCTCGCACCCATTCTAAAAAGGTCCTAGGGATGTCAGCCCAGATGCCAGTATAACTGGAGTTTGGTTAGATTGGTGTCTCTGCAGAGAGCTATAGAGAATTGGTGAAGCAGTGTCATTGGCAATTGTGGGCGATGGGTACAGCAGGCGGGGCTTCAAACACACCCTCTCCTTCCAAGATTGTCAACTTTCAGCTGCCTGGCTGATGTATCCAAAATTTTTCATTATTGAAATTACACCTTGAATTACATCTATTTTTGAGTGCAAGTTGAATATATAGAATTGGCCTGGTAAAAACAGGGTGACTGCATTTTCCATAATTCTTTCAATCCTTTTCAGTAATACCAGTCCTTCATGTCCATCTTATATACTACTGCACAATTCTATTTTTTTTTTTTAAGTACATTTGTTAATGGTTTACCCTGTAAGGACAGGGGAACTTTCTGTTTGCTTGTTTGTTTTGGGGCCACACCAGACAACAATTATGAGTTATTCTTGGCTCTGCACTCAGAAATTACTTCTGGCAGGCCTGGGGCAACCATATGGATACCAGCGATCAAACCTGGGTCAGCCACAAGCAAGGCAAATGCCCTATCCACTGTGCTATTATTCTTACTCTGTCCCCAGGACAGGGAAACTTTCTAGTAAATATTGCCCCTTCTGATATGACTGAATATCATCCTCATTTTACTAACATCACTTTATGCATGAGGTACTTGATATTATGCTGTTGGTTTAGTACATTTTGGAGAATTGCCCATATACTGTTGTATAATTTCTTTATGTCCCTATCTTATAAAGATGAAAACCACAAGTACAAATTTCCAAGTACAATGGAAATTTGCTGTGCTTGCTTAGCTAAAACTCCAATTAATTAGGGGCTCATGAAAAACCTACTTAGCATGACTTTAGTGTGTACTTTCCACATACCCAGATTTACTTTTTTTTTTTTTTTGGAAAGATCATCCTTTGGCCCTCAGTGCTTTGAAAGTCCACATGCACATCTGAATATCATTACTGTATGGTATGACTTGTCTTCCCTGAGTCACTTCATTCTTATGCGAGAGTTCTTTATACCTGTTGCATTTTGAATGAAAACCCAATGGACAGAGGTTCAGTGCTGAATTCTATATCGTGTTCCTTGCTGAGCTTCCATGAATATAAAACACCAGCACAAAGGGGAAAGTCAGCAGGTAGAGATCAACACCATCCATATTTAATGGGAAGGGAGTGTGAGTTCATAGATGGCAGTACCACTTTAGCAGAAGGCCAAGTTCAATAACTTGTCCCTGCTTACTGAAAGAGCTGCTAGCAAAAAAGTAATCAACATATTAAGATAAAGTTTCACTATTTGTTCTTTGAGATAACATCCCAATTTTAATTTTCCTTAGAGGAAAACAAACACTAAAGCAAATCAACAATTAGATAACAGTTGGCAATCAGGAAATTTTTCTCTCCTATCATGGAATATAGTTTATTTTAAAATTTTTCTTATGAGCCACATCTGGTGACACTCAGGTTACTCCTGCTCTGTGCTCAGAAATTACTCCTGGCAGGGTTGGGGGACCATATGGGAGCCAACCTGAGATGGCCACGTGGAAAGCAAATGCCCTACCTGCTGTGCTGTCTTTTTGTCCCCAGTTTTGTTTTATTGATTTTGGGCCACACTTGCTGATGTTCAGTGTGTTGTACTGCTATACTATTCGTCTGGTCCTACCATGGACTGTGAAACCAGAGAAATGGACTCACATCCTTAACCAAGAACCTAAAAGCTGGGCCTGAGAGATAGTATGATGGGCAGAGCACTTGCCTTGAATGCTGCCAATCGGGGTTCAATCCTCAGCGATCCATATGGTCCCTTTAGCATTGCCAAGAGTGATTCCTGAGTCCAGAGCCAGGAATAAATCCTGAGCAACACCAGGTATGGCCTCCCTCAAAAAAAGAAAAAATCTAAACGATCTATGACTAGCATGCCTTATAGCCTTATAGTCTCTCCTAGGATAAAGATGCTGAATCTCCTACATTCCCTGTTCCCTAACAGGAATTCAAGAGCTATAAGGCAGAGAGACCTAGGGGCTATCCCTCAAAGGCTCTCCACTTGAACCTTACTTGTGAATCTCAAGGAGGAACCCATGCTGACTGTGGTAAGATTCTCCCAGCGCTAGTCTAATTTTACCCTTGTTTCATGCTCCTCTGCTCCTTCCTCACCCACCAACACCACCAACAATTTTCCCAGATGTTTTTTGATGTCTTTCTGAGGAAAATTCCTCTAGTAGTAACATGACCGGTACAGTGGCAATTGCTTTCAGAAATCCTCTTCTGGACTCCTGGATTCTTTGATTTCAGAATTCTCCAGCTGGTACCAAGGTTCTCTGAAGCTGAGAAATTGTCTCACTCTTTTAACGTTCTTGTAATAGCTCCATTAGGAAATAGTGATTGGAGTAACACCATCACTCTTATTCATACATGTACCCTCTGCATTGGACAAGAAGTACCAAAGAAGGATTGGAGCGATTGTACAGTGGGTAGGGTATTTGCCTTGTATGCGGCTAATGGATTTGACCTCCAGTATCCCAGGTGGTCCCCCAAGTCTGCCAGGAGTAATTTCTGAGTGCAAAGCCAGGAGTAACTTCTGCGCTCCACTGGGTATGCTCTATCATCCCCTCTCCAAATAAAAGTATCAAATACTAGTGATCTAACAAGTCCCTAACTTGTGTCAGTGAGGATTTGGGTTGCATTTTTCTTCTCATGGTTTTTCATATAGTTATCCACTTATCCATTCATTCACTTGCTTTGTATTTATGGAACACTTACTATGTCCCAGGTATCATAGCATGGAGAATTAGAATCAATGATCTCATTCAAGGTACTTATTGTCTAGTAATAGTAATAACAAAAAATATAGAATTGCTGAGTATGCGCCAGTTCACTACCATGACACAAGTATTATTTCCCCCATTTTAGTTTTTAAAATAAAAATTTTATTTTGATTTTAGGGTGATGCTCAGGAGCTACTCATGGCACTGCACTCAGGAATTATTCCTGGTGTGCATGGGAAACCATAGGGGATGCCAGAGATTCAACCCAGGTCTGGTGCATGTAAGCCAAATGCCCTACTCACTTCTCTTTTTGGCCCCATTTTAGAAATCAGAAAGCCAAGATATGGAGAGATTTAGTTACTTACGTCAACATTGCTAGCTATATAGAGAAGTAGAGTCACTATTTCATGTGCTACAGGAAAGCCATATACATGGGGCACTCTTAGAACTCAAAAATCATTCATACCTCATCAGATAAAACACTTGCACCACAGCTTAATTCTAGGATCTTCCAGAGGCAATTAAGTAAATTTTAAAAAAAGACCAAAAAATGTGCTAACCTTTAAAGAGAAATGACCAGGAAGGCAGTAACAATAAAATTTGACATGGAAAATTAAAATTCGCTTTTAGGGTTTGCTTGACCTTTAATTTACAAGTACCTTTAGTGTTTCTGGCAAAACTCAACCCTATCGTTTTGAGAAATGGTCTTTATAGTGATGCAGTAGCAAGACTCAGAGAGATTTCTCATTACTAAGGAATGCATAGAAAACCTTTTCAAAATAGAAAAGACCAGACGCATGGAGCCAATTTCCTTGCCTCTGGAAGCAGGTCTTCTGTAGAGGCCGAAAGAGAGATGCTAAGCCCTGAATCTGCTCTGTCCGCTGGTGTCCATTGAGTTCAACCCCACCACTATGCAAACTCTAGAAGTACTTCAGATGTGAAACAATGAAGACAATGCCACGTTTCTTTGTGTTGATGCCTGGAGAACTGAGAGAGGATATAGAACCTAATCATGTGCCCAATCATTTGAGATGCTTAATAAACACACTCTGGCTCTGGTGACATGATACCAAACCTCTCATCAGCTCTTTTAATTCAGAGAAAGAAAAATCATGCATAGCAGACCTCCACTAGGTTTTAGGAGACTGCCAATGTCCTTACTTAGACATTTCAGTAATTTATTTTTGCTGCCATGTAGAGAAAGCCCAGGGTTTGGTGTCTGCAATTCTGCTGCTACTCTGGTGATCAGCTAAGAAAACCTGCTCTCATGGGAATGGAGTCCTCTGAGTGGGATTCCCCCCACCCCCAAACCACTTTGTAATGTCACAGAAGTTTCTCTTATCATCAAAAACAGGGGGATATTCTGAAACGAAGCAGTTTAATGAACTGTTGGTAGTGATTCTGCCCTTATCTCCAGAAGAAAACATTTCGATTCCAGCGTGGTTTTTCAAAGCAGTAATTTCTGTTGAGTCCTTCCAAACCAAGAAGTTAAGAAAGATTTGTATGCTAGAAGATTTTTGTGGGACTTGATCAATCAGATAAGCTTAAGGATTTAAATCTTTACTATAACTTTACTAATAGTTTCTTCCTGGTCTTCTATACATCCGAAAGCATCTTTACATATTAATTCTTCATTATTCTTGAGACAATTCACAATGTGATTAGGAAAGGCATAATCTATATTTATATTTTATTTGTTTGTGGTATATACCTGGTGTTACTCATGAGTTACTCCTGGCTCAGAGGTAGGTTGGAGGTAGCTTCTAGTGCTCTGGAACCCATGTGGCACCAGGAATCAAATCCAGATCTCCAAGTCTGCAACGTATGTGCTCCAGCCTTTTGAGCTAGGATATGAATATTCTCCATCCCTAGTTTTTCTCTGGGTACCATAATATACAAACTGTTAATAATATTCTAGGCATACAGTGTTTTCATATCTCTGTTCCAAATGTCAGCTTCCCTTCACCAATGTCTTTCGGGTCTTTCTATCACACACAATCCTACTCCTTATCAAACTTCTATAGGTTTGTAGACTATCAGGATGTTATCTCTATTCATGTTTTTTCTCTTTATAGGTCTGTTTATAGTCCACACACCCTCAGTCTCTTCCACTTAGCAGCAAACTGTATGCTTTAATATTTTCCATTGTTAAGTAGTATTTCATTGTGTATATATATTTTAATTTCTTTTTTGGGGGGCTGGTGGTGCTCAGAGGTTACTCATGACTCTGTGCTCGCTCAGAAATCGCTCCTGGCAGGTCCCTGGGGGATCATATAGGATACCAGGGATCAATCCTGGGTTAGCCGCATGCTGTGCTATTCCTCTGTTTTCTATTTCAGTTTCTTTATTGGAGATAATGGAGCACCCCTGGCTGTGCCAAGGGTTCAAACCTGCCAGTTCTTCAGGATCTATGTGGTGCTGGTTATAGATACAGGATCAAAATGGGGCCAGAAAGATAGTACAGCAGCGAGGGCATTTGCTTTGATGAGGTTGACCAAGTTTGATCTTTAGCATCCCATATGATTCACTGAACCTACCTTTCCACAGCCTGATGATGGAACAAAAGGCGGGCAGATTCCAAACTGTGCCTGTGAAATGGACTGATCACATAAATACTCCAGAATCAGTAATGAAGGCACAGAGGCATGGGTAACATTCAATAGAAGGCAACATATTAAGTAATCGAAGAAGTAGGAACTCACTGAGTACATAGAACTTACTATTGTTAAAAAATTTTAATTATAGAAAAAATAGGGACAGGATTAGATAGTATATCACATGGTTTCCAAGCATCAGAGATGCAGCCTGGAGATCTCCAAGCACTACCAGGGTGGCTCAGGTAACCCCATCGCTGTGGAGGTGGAGCAGGATCATATCCTCAGGTCTTTGAACTGAACTGCTGAGAATTGCAGAAGAGGTCCCGCATCCCTTGGGAGATCTCCACAAAATAAAAATAAATGCCAGAGAGTTCAGAACACATCCAAAAGTAAGGAGGCTAGTATTTGCCATACTTCCTGCATGACTTCAACAATGATCGAAGCAGCATATTGCATTTTGCTTTCATCATCTTTTTCTCATCAGACTTTGGAGCACCTCTTAGATATGACATCTGTACCAGTTTCTCAGGGCTGCCATAGTAAATTCTCACTAACAGCACAACTTGAAACAACATCAATTTGTTTTCTCACAGCTCTGGAGGCTGGAAGTCCGAAATCAAGGTGTCAGCAGGATTGGTGCCTTCGGGGTCACTGCAGGAGAATCTATTTCATTTCTCTGTCCTGGTGGCTGCGGGAGATTTTTTTTTTAGAGTCCTTTCTCCTAACTCAGCCCTCATCTGTATATGGCATTTTAACTGAGTTTGTTTCTCCTCTTTTCTAAAATACCTATTCTTACTGGCCTCATTCTAACTCATCTAAGCCTGTCTGCAATGACTATTCCAAACATTATTAGGATTTAAAAAAATATGAATTTGGGGGATATTATTTATCTCTTTACTGGAAATGTTATTTTGTGGGCTCAAGCCTAGCTATGCTCAGTGATGCACAGCTTTCCTGGATCCGCACTGAGAGGTTGCTCCTGGTGGTGTTGGGAGCATGACATATGGGGTGCAGGGGATCAAGTCCTGGTAGGCCACATGCAAGCCAAGCACCTTAATCACTGTACTATCTATCCAGCCCAAGCAGGACATATATTTGTGAATTTTTCTTAAAGATGTTAGGCTTTAACAAGGTGTTAGAACAGGGGCTTTCTAATTATTTACCCTGACATTTTCATGGACATAGCAACTATTTTGTTTTCACAGGGAAGGTAAAGCTCTATTTGTATTTGTTTCTATATTAGAGATGCTAACATTAGAGATGGAATGTTGGTTTAACAAATTTTGGCCCAATTCAGCATTTGACATTTTAATTCGTTTGTGGTGTTTTTGAACTATTTAAAGTTTTTAAAAACTAATATGTTAAAATATTTATTAATCTTTGCTATTGTTTATAAGTAAATCCCATACTTATGCTTTGCATTCAGGGTTCATTCCTTGTAGATATAGGAGACCATATGGGTGCTGGGAATTGAATTTTTGTCTACTGGGTGCAAGTATCTGCTGTAGAGTTTTTTCAGCCCCTTAATCTTTTTTCTTATGTCTAAACATAAATCATAGTATTGAGTCTCTAATTGTACACCAATTTGCCTTTTTAATTATTATTTTTTATTTTTAATACCTATCTTTATTTAAGAATCATGATTACAAACATGTTTGTAGTTGGGTTTCAGTTATATGATAAAAAAAAAAAAAGAACAAACCCCTTTCATCAGTGCAACATTCCCACCACCAATGCCCGCTATCTCCCTCCTCCCCTATCCCTTGACTGCATTCATGGCATTCTATTTCTCTCACTCACTACCATTGTCATGGTAGCTGTCAGTGTAGTCATTTCTCCAACTGAACTTACCACTCTTTGTGGCAAGATTCGTATCATGGACCGGACCTTCCAGCCTTTATCTCTATTGTCTCTGTGTATTATTACAATAATGTTTTTTACTTTTCTTAAAACCCATAAATGAGTGAGATTTTTTTGTCTATCTCTCTCTTTCTGACTCATTTCAATCAGCAAAATAGATTCCATGTACATACATGTGTAGGAAAATTTCATGACCTCATCTCTTCTGATGGCTGCATAGTGTTCCATTGTGTATATGTACCACAGTTTCTTTAGCCACTCACCTGTTGTTGGGTATTTGGGTTGTTTCAGATTCCGGCTATTTTAAATAGCGCTGCCATGAATATAGATGTGAAGAAGGCATTTTTGTGTTGTATCCCTAGGAGTATTTCTAGGTGTATCCCTAGGAGTGGTATTGTTGGATCATATGGGAGCTAAATTTCCAGTTTTTTGAATAATCTCCAAATTGTTTTCCATAAAGGCTGAACAAGTTGGCATTCCCACCATCAGTGAATGAGAGTTCCTTTCTCACCACATCCTTGCCAGCACTGATTGTTCTTGTTCTTTGTGATATGTGCCAGTCTCTGTGGTGTGAGATGGTACCTCATTGTTGTTTTGATTTGCATCTCCCTGATGATTAGTGATGTGGAACATTTCTTTCTTTCTTTCTTTCTTTCTTTCTTTCTTTCTTTCTTTTCTCTTTCTTTCTTTCTTTCTTTTTTTCTTTCTTTCTTTCTTTCTTTCTTCTTTCTTTCTTTCTCTTTCTTTCTTTCTTTCTTTCTATTTTATTTTCTTTTCTTTCTTTCTCTTCTTTCTTTTTCTTTCTTTCTTTTTCTTTCTTTTTCTTTCTTTCTTTCTTTCTTTCTTTCTTTCTTTCTTTCTTTCTTTCTTTCTTCTTTCTTTCTTTCTTCTTTCTTTCTTCTTCCTTCCTTCTTCCTTTCTTTCTTTTTTATTTTCTGTTTCTTTCTTTTTTCTTTCTTTCTTTCTTTCTTTCTTCTTCCTTCCTTCCTTCCTTCCTTCCTTCCTTCCTTCCTTCCTTCCTTCCTTCCTTCCTTCCTTCCTTCCTTCCTTCCTTCCTTCCTTCCTTCCTTCCTTCCTTCCTTCCGTCCTTTCCTTCCTTCCTTCCTTCCTTTCTTTCTTTCTTTCTTTCTTTTTTCTTTCTTTTTTTCCTTTTTTTTTTTTGTTTGTTTTTGGGTCACACCCGGCAGCATTCAGGGGTTACTCCTGGCTCTACACTCAGAAATCGCTCCTGGCAGGCTCAGGGGACCATATGAGATGTTGGGATTTGAACCACCGAACTTCTGCATGAAAGGCAAATGCCTTACATCCATGCTATTTCTCTGGCCCCGGAGCATTTTTTTCATGTGTCTTTTGGCCATTTGTATTTCTCTTTGAGGAAATGTCTGTCCATTTCTTCTCCCCATTTTTTGATGGGGTTAGATGCTTTTTTCTTGTTAAGTTCTGTCAGTACCTTATATATTTTTGATATACCTATATATATATATTTCTATATTTCCTTTGAAGTGCAGAAGCTTCTCAGCTTCATATAGTCCCATCTGTTTACCTCTGCTTCCACTTGTTTGGAGATCCTCCTTGAAGATGCCTTTAGTCTCAGTGTTATGGAGTGTTTTACCTACGTGTTGTTCTCTATACCTTATAATACCTATGGTTTCAAGTCTAATATCAAGGTCTTTAATTCATTTGAATTTGACCTTTTTGCATGGTGTTAGATGGAGGTTTGAGTTTGCCTTTTTTGAAAGTGGCTGACCAGTTGTCCCAACACCACTTTTTTTGTTTTGTTTTGTTTTTATTTTGTTTGTTTGTTTTTGGATCACACCCGGCAGTGCTCAGGGGTTACTCCTGGCTCCATGCTAATAAATCGCTCCTGGCAGGCTCGGGGGACCATATGAGACACCAGGATTCAAACCAGTGACCTTATGCATGAAAGGCAAATGCTTTACCTCCATGCTATCTCTCCCCACAACACCACTTCTTGAAGAGGCTTTCCTTGCTCCCTTTTGCTCTTTTGCCCCTTTATCATATTGGTTGTATGTCTGGGGAACATTCTCTGAATACTCAAGTCTATTTCATTGATCCAAGGGTCTGTCTTTATTCCAATACCATGCTGTTTTAATGACTATTACTTTGTAGTACAATTTAAAGTTGGAGAAGGTGATGTCTCCCATCATCTTTTTCCTAATTGTTGCTTTAGTTAT
Organism: Suncus etruscus; assembly: GCF_024139225.1. NCBI lineage: Eukaryota > Metazoa > Chordata > Mammalia > Eulipotyphla > Soricidae > Suncus > Suncus etruscus. The sequence goes on from NC_064849.1 coordinate 124,315,312, forward strand.
TCGTGGGTGTTTATTGTTCCAAATCAATTTCAGGAGTGCTTGATCCACTTCTTTGAAGAATGTCATGGGTATTCTTAGAGGAATTCATTAAATTGTACAAAGCTTTGGGGAGTACTGTCATTTTAATACTCCCAATCCATGAACTACTTGCCTTTTTTTTTTAAAAAAAAACAAACAGGGGTGGTAGTGCTATTTGTTTTACATTGAAATCTCTAGTATATTAGGATTTTAACACAACTGTGTTATATGAGAAATGAATCCAATCTTACTTTTTCATATAGCTAGCTAGTTATATTCTCAACACTTACAATCTTTTCTCAGTTTTGAAGCCCCTCTTTTATTGTACACTAAATTTCCATGTGTAATTAGGCCTATGTCTATATTTTCTTTCTATTCAAATTGCTTTTCTAGTCATGTGCACATACAACAGTATTTTAATTACAGACTTTTTATGTGGTTTTTTTTATTCTTTTTTGGTGGGGGTTTACACCTGTTGGCATTCAGGTTTTATGCCTGGCTCTGTGCTCAGAAGTCGCTCCTGGCAGGCTCGGGGGACTATATGGGGTGCCAGAATTCGAACTGGGGTCCATCCTATGTTGGCTGTGTGCAAGGTAAATGCCTTGCTACTATGCTATCGCTCTGTCCTCAGAGTCTCCTTGTTCTACACACCTTCCTTCCTTCCTAACTCCCTCCCTCCCTCCCTCCTTTCCTTCCTTCCCTCCCTCCTTTCCTTCCTTCCTTCCTCCCTCCCTCCCTCCCTCCCTCCCTCCCTCCCTCCCTCCCTCCCTTCCTTCCTTCCTTCCTTCCTTCCTTCCTTCCTTCCTTCCTTCCTTCCTTCCTTCCTTCCTTCCCTCCCTCCCTCCCTCCCTCCCTCCCTCCCTCCCTCCCTCCCTCCCTCCCTTCCTTCCTTCCTTCCTTCCTTCCTTCCTTCCTTCCTTCCTTCCTTCCTTCCTTCCTTCCTCCCTCCCTCTCTCCCCTGGCACTTTATTGTCTGGTGATGATGGGGTCTCACCATGCTCATTTGTGGCGTCCATCATGATCACAGTTTAGTTGCAATGCTGGCACAACTTGCACATGCAGCAGCAGTGTTTGTACAGTTGTATTGTTCTGCTCATCATACTTTGAACCACGGTGCCCCACACACATGCTGTGGCACGCTGGAGCTCAAACTGCTGTGGAGCCCGAAGGACCAGATAGCAGGTCTGCTGGAGGAACCCTGCTGAATGCATTGGGGGCACTCGGGTTTGAACTTGTCCCCTTATGTTTGCCAGACCTTGAACCATGCCTGAACAGCAACTTCACAAGTCTTTTTTTTTTTTTTTTTCTCTCTCAACAGCAAGTGGGGCGGTGGTTGACCCATATTTATTGTCCATAACACAGGTGCTGAAGTGAGCTGGCTAAAGGAAGTGCTGGATTAGAACTCAGAGTTTTAAAAACTCATATCAGGAGTTTCTCCAGGCAAACACCTGACTGTGTGTTCAAGGATCACTCCTTGAGAGGCTCAGGGGACCATACCTGGTGCTGGAATTAAACTCAGATAGATTGTGTGCAAGGTAAGTGCCCTAACCACTCTACTATCGCTCAAGTCTTCACTGTTAAGTCTTTTTGCCAACACACAGAAACACCTGCAACTGCTTTTGCTTCGATGAAAACTGGTCTCTTACCTGTCCTGGGAGGCATCAGGAGCAGCCACTGGCTCACACCTATTAGAATATCCCTTGGTATGAATGAATCCTGTGATTTGTTCCCTTCCGGCCTCTCCTTCGGCAGGCTAAATAGCTCCGATTCTTTTCCTCCTGGAGTTTATCTCCCACCTCTTTTGTCAGTTTTAACAAAGAGGTTGCGACTCTCGGGTTTCTGCTCAGCAGAACTCTTCCTCATTATTTTGTAACCTTTATACCTCCTTGCAGGGAGAGTTAAATAAAGCCTGTGGATTTTTGATCTGAGTGTCTGGCGGGCTGGCGCTCACACCGAACGGTTTCCAGCAGGGCTGGCTGATGAAAGCCTCCGACCTGTTCCTCTGCCTCGTTCAGATGAAAGACAGCGGCGCCTCCGCTCGCTCCAAAGCCCACACATGGGCTGGGCACGCGTGACGCTCCAAATTCCAGAACAAGCCCCTTCTCGGCAGGAGGAGATGGGTTGTAATGAGAGTATTTAGAAACAAGGAACCACTGGCTAATTCCTTGAGGCTAACAATCCGTTTGGGGGAAAGCTACTGCTCTGCTCTTTCAGCTTGTTAATCATGCGTAAAAATTACCCCTGACCTAGAATCTCATCATTGCACCTGAGCCAGCCTGGAAATGAGAGAAATGAAAGACCATAAAATAGAGGCAGTGAATAAAGGGAATACAGTTTGAGTTATGAATACATCTGTGATGCTCTGAATGCTAAAGCTGAAGCATGTCATGCATGTAGCTGTGATTTTTTTTAATACTTAGATGCATTTATTATTATAACAATAAAAAGAGGCCATATATTTTCTTGTTGTTTTTTTTTTTTTCGGGGGGAGGCACACCCGGTGATGCTCAGGGGTGGCTCAGAAATCGCTCCTGCCTTGGGGGACCATATGGCACGCCAGGGATCGAACTGCATTTCATCCTAGGCTTTTGCAGGCAAGGTGGACTCCTTACTGCTTGTGCCACCACTCAGGCCCCCAAAATAGGTTATATTTTAATAATAATCATATACTCTGATTTCTATGCACCTTTGTTAATAATTATTTATTTTTATCTTAATTTTGTAATAACTTTTTATTGAGACCAATGTGAATTGCAAGTTTTTCACAGTTGTATATCAGGTACAAGTGACAATGAATTAAGGCCCTTCCCACCACCAGTATTGACCTCCCTCCACCCCTGTTCATAGCATGCCTCCCATACCTCCACCTTTAGCACCCCGGACTACTATTGTAACAGGTCCCTTTTGTGTATGTAGCTTGTTGTAGTTTGGGTTTTTATTTCCACTCAATGCTCCTGAGACCACTTGGTATCTGGGATCCATCCACTCTTTTTTTTTTTTAAGCTTGTAGGAAGACAGAATATGAGGCAGAAAAAGATGATACATGTTCTATGGTTCTGTCAAAAAAGGAGTGGGCAGGAGTCCCTATCTTTTTTTTTTTTTTTTTTTTTTTTTGGATTTTGGGCCACACCCGGTGATGCTCAGGGGTTACTCCTGGTTGTCTGCTCAGAAATAGCTCCTGGCAGGCATGGGGGGCCATATGGGACACTGGGATTCGAACCAACCACCTTTGGTCCTGGGTCGGCTGCTTGCTAGGCAAACGCCGCTATGCTATCTCTCCAGGCCCCAGGAGTTCCTATCTTGAAGCTATAAATGTAAATAAAATTAAAAGAAGAAAAATAATAAAACATAAATAAAATAAAAATAAATAAATAAATGGGGGCAGATGTGGCATACTGTTATGAGACTGACTAAAGGCTCCAGACATGTTAGTTATCAAACCTCAAGATCTTTCCTTTTTTTTTGTGTGTGGTTTTTTGGGTCACACCCGGCTGTGCTCAGGGGTTATTCCTGGCTCTATGCTCAGAAATTGCTCCTGGCAGGCATGGGGGACCATATGGGACGCCGGGATTCGAACTGATGACCTCCTGCATGAAAGGCAAATGCCTTAACTCCATGCTATCTCTCTGGCCCCTCAAGATCTTTCTTTATGGTGCCAGGAAACATTCTGCTGAGTCGCAGTTGTCAAAGTAGTCCTCTGTAATTACAGATCTTGGTTTTTGCACAGATCCTAGGACGAAGCCTAGGATAGAGTCTTTCTTTATGGTCCCAGGAAAAGGTCCACTCATTGGTGGTTGTTGTAGTCAGTTTTTTGTAATTAGAGATCTTGTTTGTTGCACAGATCCTAGGATGAAGCCGGGTGTCAAGGAGCATCTTCTTATTTCATCTCACCATTAGGTGGTGAGGTACGGCAACCTGCCATTAGATCAAGATTGTTGCTGTTTCCTCATCATCAGGATGTCATATGAACCTACTCTTGCTCAAGTAAGTGTCAGCATGGTATTAGGGCCTTCCCTGGGGGAAGTTTGATTCCTGATACTGGTGCAGGGAACTGTGCCAGTTCTAAAACTGGGATATGAGGTTCAGGGTTAGACAATCAATGTCGAAAGTGGGGTATTTTGTTTGTTTTTGTTTTAATGACACCACTTTTCTTTAGCATCTTTTTTTTCTCGTTGTAATTTTTAGGCACACCCAACAGTGATCAAAGCTTACTTTTGGTGGTGCTAGTGCTTTGGATCAAACTCGAGTTGGCTGTGTACAAGGAGTATGCATTATATCTCTCTGGCCCTTCTTCAGCATCTTATTTTTTCTATATCAACCAAGTGCTATATTTGGGTGAGGGCAGGGCATTCATTGACCTATTTACTTACATTTTCTCTTTCTGAAATGAGAGGTGTTTGCTCTTTTCTGTCTTTGGAGGATATTGCTTTGGGTCTCAGAAAAATGTATTCAGGTTTACACAGCAGTTGCCCTTGGTTTTGTTTGTTTGTTTGTTTGTTTGGTTGGTTTTTGTATTTTCTTTTTGGTTTTTGGGCCACACCCAGTGACACTCAGGGGTTACTCCTGGCTATGCACTCAGAAGTCGCTCCTGGCTTAAGGGACCATATGGGACACTGGGGGATCAAAATGTGGTCCATCCTAGGTTAGCTGTGTGCATGCCTTACCATTTACACCACCACTTCAGCCCCAAGCAGTTGCCCTTATTGATGAGCTCAACACCCCTGCAGCTGGTTACTTACCTTCCTCTGGATTCTCTGAATCTTTTTGTTTTGTTTTGTTTTGGGGACACAGCCAGCAGCATACAGGGGTTACTCCTGGCTTTGTGCTCAGAAATTGCTTCTGACAGGCTCGGGAGACCATCTGGGATGCAGGGATTTGAACCACTGTCAGTCATGGGTCAGCTATGCGCAAGGCAAATGCCCTACTGCTGTGCTATTTCTCCAGCCCCTTCCCTGGGTCTTTAAGTGAAATGCAAGAACCGTTGACTTTAGGTTATTGTTTTGTGGGGAGGAAGGGGCAAATACAACAATGTTCAGGGGATATTCCTGGCTCTGTTCAGGAATGACTCATGAGGGACCATAAATGGGCCTGGGAATTGAATTGGGATTGGTTTCATGTAAAGCAACCTTGACAGCTCTGCTATTCCTCTGACCCCAAAAACCACTGGGATTTTGAAGGTAGATTCTCCTCCAGGTTAGCATCCTCCCAGGTCAACAAGAGAAAGTTCTTGCATATTTCTCATCTTGGAAAGAAGAATGAAATCACACACTGATTTCATGGTTTGTATGCAAAACATTTGAATAGTGAGAACTTTTCAGAAGGGAGGAATGACTGAGCTCCTTAAAGCTACCTAACCTGATTCAAATGAAAGGTAAAACAAGTTGGTTCTGTGCTATGGCTTTTCTTTTGTGGTTATGTTTATTTGGGGAAACTAAATATTGGTTTTCCACGATCTCTATCATTCCCTATTGCACCACTCATTTATTTTTAACTTTTGGAAGGCATACCTAGCAGTGTTCTGGGCTTACTCCTTACTCTGCACTCAGGCACCATTCTTGTCAGGTTTGGGGGATCAAATAGCATGCCAGGGATTGAATCTGGGTTAGCTGTGTGTAACAAGTACCTACACACTTTCCGGCCCCTACATTTCATGCTGTTGTCATCAATTTGGCCCCTGAAGGTACACAGTATCTTCTGAGTTAAGAGTTTATCCTCCGGGGCTGGAGAGATAGCATGGTGATAGGGCATTTGCCTTGCATGCAGAAGGATGGTGGTTCGAATCCTGGCATCCCATATGGTCCCCTGAGGCCGCCAGGAGTGATTTCTGAGCATAGAGCCGGGAGTAACCAAAAAAAGAAAAAAAAAAGAGTTTATCCTCTAATGAGGGATGGAAGGATATCAGCCCATGATAAGAAGCTTATCACAAAGACTGGTATGTGAAGTTAGAAAAATAACCACACTAACAACTACCATGACAATGATAGAAAGAGAAATAAAGGGGCAGGATAAATAGCATGAAGGTAGGGCATTTGCCTTGCATGCAGAAGGGCAGTGGTTCAAATCCCGGCATCCCATATGGTCTCCCAAACTTGCCAGGAGTGATTTCTGAGCAGAGAGCCAGGAGTAACCCCTGAGTGGCCCTAGGTATGGCCCAAAAACAAACAAACAAACAAAAAAAGTAAAGGAGCAAACACATTTGTGAATATTATTGTATATTTAATGAAGTCATTAATACAATAGCAGAAGGTTTAGTAAGCTCTTGTTAGCTGTCCAGTTTGTTAAATTGGGGTTTTCCTATAGGGATGACAGCATCAAACAAATAAAGTTGTCCAGAAATTCAAAGCTCTCTTACTGGCACTACAACTTTTAGGGGCATGTACTCAGCTGCCAGGCTTCCTGGAAGAAAGAAGAATACAGCAGTCAAAGTTAAAAAGCATGTTGGATGAATGGTCATAAGGTTAGATTTGCTGATCTCTCTGTTCCTGGCTCCTGCATTATTCTTTCATGTATTTCAAATCACCAGATGCACAAATCCTCTGATTGGAAGGAGACTGATCCATGTCCTTTGTGTCCGAAACTGATGAAAGAGACTTGATGTAAAAGTAGAGCAGGAGCTAATCTGGCTTCATACCCTTATTTTGCAGAGGAGGCATCTGGTACAGGAGCTGCTTGGTGCCCATATGAGGGCTGAAGGGGTTGGAGCCATAGTCCTAAGGGTAGGGCATTTGCCTTAAATGTGGTTGACTTGTGTTCAACCCCACATTCCCCATATGGTCCCTGGGCTCTGCCAGGAGTGATTCCTGAGCCAAGATTAAGAGTTTAAAAAAGTGTCACTAATGAGTAAATTGAGTTTAGACCAACTCCCCCCCAACTCCAAATAAACAAAACCCAAAACAAACAGATGAAAGGGGAAAAAAGAAAGCCACCAGAGAATTGGAGCCTGTGGGCGCTCAGACTCCTGGCTTCTCTGGCTTAGCACTCACATCATATCATAACAGGCAGTGTTCTGCTTGGGGGCTCAGCTTAGATATCTGTCTAAAGTTAATTAAATCTTTCAGATTGAAAACCTATATAGAGCTGCTAAAATTGCCTTTTTTAAAAAATGAGGAGCTAGTGCTGTATTCTTGTAGAACTAAAGCTCTGTGGACATTATTTTCCCAAAGGATTTAGGAGTCAAGTCACAGAAACCAGGTTTAAAAGTATAAAGATTAATATGCTTACTGTAGAATTCCAAGCATTTAATCACATTTTGAGATAATTATTTGGTTATGGTAAACGCTTCTTGTTTCTGTTTTTCTTTATTTTATTTAATATGAGCTATTTTATTGTTCCTAAGGGGCATACATTTAAAATGAATTAAAATGTTATGTCACATTTTTCTTTGAAACAAAATGTAATTATAATTAATTTAATGCAGTTAAGTATTCACAAAGACTAGATGTTTGATTTTTATTTTTGTTATGCTGGGGAACGAAACCAGAGCCTCACAAATGCAAGGCAAGTTGTACTGCTGACTACTGAACCCTTTAGATGTTTTATTTTGTTTTAAATGGAAATTGAACTTCTCTTTTTCTTTCTTTTCTTTTTTTTTTGGTTTTTTTTTTTTTTTTGGCCACACCCGGCAGTGCTCAGGGGTTACTCCTGGCTGTCAAGTCAGAAATAGCTCCTGGCAGGCACGGGGGACCATATGGGACACCGGGATTCGAACCAACCACCTTTGGTCCTGGATCGGCTGTTTGCAAGGCAAACACCGCTGTGCTATCTCTCCGGGCCCGAACTTCTCTTTTTCTTCTTATTTTCTTTTCCTGTTCTTTGCATCCTTTCATCTTTCCCTTCTTTCTCTTAAAGTGAATTTTTCAGCACTGATCTGCTTGCTGGTTTACAAAGCCCTGTAATTTAGGACTGTAAAGCTTCAGAGGTCCTTTGGTGCAAGGGTTGCTTGAACATGGGGAGTTATATGTGGATGTTTGTGGGCACCCTGTAATTGTGTGGAGAAACCCAAATTCATATATAATTCTCTGGGAAGAGGTCTGATGACATCATCCAATTCTCAGAAGGGTCTTCAATCCCAGAGGTTACAGATGTATCACCACAATCAGAACAATATCTAAGAAATAAAAATAAGTCATCCAGGAACACCCTACTATATCACAGATGAGCTGGGAGTGGCAGGCAGTCACTAGGCCTCTAGCAGAAGGCTTTCCAGTTTGCTTTTGAAAAGTAGACTTAGTATCCATTTTAAGGTTTTTTTTAAATGTACAATTACTTCTTATATTTGTAGTCCATGGATAAATAAGGAATTAGAAATCAATTACTAAGAGTGCAAGATTAATGTGAATATTTTGATAAACCCAAAATGAAATAATCTCTAAAATTCAAGAGCCCTTGGAGTTAAGGAAAGCTTGAGAGTCAGAAGGTTTTGCCTTTTATATGTGAAGTCCCTTCTTCGGTCCCCACCACCATATAATTTCCTGAGCACCATTGGGTGCATCCATGGAGGCATTCAAGCACTGTTGCGGTGGCCCTGTGGCCTCAAGCACTGCTGGGTTTAAGTATTACTGGTTCATAGGTTCCTAGAGTGGACTTGATGCCTTATTTTTTTGGTTTTGGGACTATACCCAGCAGTGCCCAGTCTGGCTCTGTGTTCAAGGATCACTCCTGGCATAGCTTGGGGGCATCATAAGGGATATTGGAAATCAAACCCATGTCAACCATATTCAGGGCAAGTGCTCTACCCTCTGAACTATTGCTCTGGCCCTTAGAACTCTCTAGTTTAGTTTATGAGTATTTTTAGGAGTGGCTGCGTGTGTTTAGAATGAGCAGGTGCCATCTCTTTCCAGATGGCCACTCCAGTCCTCCCCACCAACTCCTTGTGGTTTTGTCCTGTGATATGAGTGGTCAGTGATATGGGAATAACCCGCTATTATTATTTTAATAAATTTATTATTGTTTATAGTACCATTGGAGTCTCTGGCTATAGCATCTCACCTTACTCTGAGAATATATATTTGCCATTTTCACCCTCAAACTTCTAACCACCATCCAACCACCCAAAAGAGCCCTCTGCTTCTTCCAATCTTCTCCCCTCCTAGACTTATAACCAACATCATTTCTATTAATTCTAAGAGTTAATTGTTATTGCTGTTGCTGTTGTTGTTGCCAGTTTATTTGCTTTTATTATTTATATTTCACATAGGAGTGAAACTATTTGGTAATTGTCTTTCAATTGTTCAAACAATTTCATTGTTTCACTTATCACAGCCACCTAAAATTCTTCCATGTTGTCTGAAAAAGTATGATTTCATAGTTTTATTTTATTTATTTAAATGTAAATTTAATTTTAATTTGGGGGGGTGAGGGTTGGGGCATACCTGGTAATGAAATAAAGTTTAATCCTGACACTATGCTCAGTGGTTACTCCTGGTAGTATTTAGGGAGTAATATAGGGTGCTGGAGTTTGAACTGAAGCCTTAAACCCTGTAATATATCTTCCCTATGATATTATATTCAATTTAGTAGGCACCATACTCAAAAGTACTTTGCTAAATTACTAAGCAGAAAGAAGTTACTAAGGCCAAACCCAGTAGTGTTTGCAGGCTCTGTGGTATTGAGGCCTGAACTCAGGGTCTGCACATGCTCTTTACCACTTGAGCCATATCCCAGCCTTTGTCCTTTTATTTTTAAATGACATAATAGCATTTCATTGAGCTCATGTACCACAGCTTCATCTGTTGATGACATGTTTTGGCTATTGTGAACAAAGACACAGAGGTACAAATTAATGTTTATATATTCTTAGGAAGGATTTTGTATACTAGTTTTCTTTATTCATTTTCATTTTCAATAATAGGCCAGGAAGTTGAGATTTCTAACTTTATTGTTCACATTCAATGAAAAGTATTTATTAATTTGACACAAATATCAGTTTCTTGTCAGTTTCTCTGTGACTAGATGATTGATTGTGAATGAATATGAATGGATTTTAAATTTCTCTTTGAGCAGACATATACTCTTTAATATGCAAGAAGAGTTTCCCCCTGCCCCAGTGGCATTACAATAAAAGTTTAATTTGGTTCTCACACTTCAATATAATACAGATGACTCATGCCCAGACATTTCAATCACACAAATCATAATGCAGGCTGTAATTAGGTGGATTGTTTTCTTAGTGGTATTTGAAGATTTGCAGCAACTGAGATTGTGAAGAGGATAAAATAGGTTGACATCTTTTCCAATATTAATGAATGAATGAAAAAAGGGAGGGAAAGAAGATCCAAATTCCAAGGAAATCTATGATTGAGGTCATACTACTGCTGCTTTTTGAAAGTGAAGTAGAATTGCAGTAGATAGGACATTGTCTGTGGCCAAGTCCTCTTTCCTAGAGAGACCATTAAATCTTAGTTGGATACCAGAGAAAAGAAAGGAGGGAGGTCTTCTGTTGCCATTCAAGCCCAAATCTTTATGCTCAGCCTTTCTCTCTCTGAAGACTATATAGACCTCAGAGTTGTTTGAACTTCCATGGCCCATAAGCCTGTACAGTTTGAAGGAGTTCTCAGGTCACTCATTCCTTCTATCACTGCAAGGGCAGATGATGTGGCTTCACCACATCTCCACCAGAGATTTTGAAAGACCAAGGTCTCAGCAGCAATTGGGTATTCTCTTCAAACAGCCTGAGTTTTAGCAACTAAGCTTTAGGCTAAGTTAGAAGCCACTTGGTATCATGTTGTACTTGGCACTGTACTTTATTAAGTCTACCATCCTTCAGGAGAGAGTAGAGGTGAGTTTTCATGGAATAAGACCATAATTTTGCCTGTGGGAAATTACTTTTTTTTTTTTTTTTTTTAGGTTTTGTTATTGTTGTTTTGGAGTCATACCCAGCAGTGTTCAGGGTTTTTTTTTTTTTTTTTTTTTTTTTTTTTGGCTCTGCATTCAGAACTTACTCCTGGTAGGCTTGCCCCCAAGCCACATAAGATGCTGGGGATAGAACCTAGGTCAGCTTTGTGTAAGGTAAATACCCTAACCATTATGATATCGCTTGGGCTCCAAGATTATTTGCTTGCATTGTTCCTTAGAAGGAAAGAGGGAACAGATTAATATCATCAGACAAAAGTAGTCATATTTTCTTGGCCTATAGATATAAGATATTAGTTCAAAATTTAGGATTACTCTACAAATGTCCTCCAAAAATAGTTGGGCACTGTAATTTATGAATAGATGGAAGTAAGTCATGGCAGAAGCTTTTGTGAAATTCCAGATTTTATAAACTTTTGTTGTGGCGATGCTCACCTGGTGATGCTCAGGGCTTTCTCATGGTTCTGCTATTAGCAATTACCCCTGACAGTACTTAGGAGACCATATAGGATGCCATGGATTGAATACAGGTCAACAATGTGCAAGGCAAATGCCCTACCTGCTGAACTATACTCCAGGCCCAGAATTTTTGTTATTGTTGGGGAGAAACTTCTTTGATTGATTTTTAGCAATTTCTTGAATAATTAGGTGGAAGGAATTCTTAAAGAGCCTGAAGCAATGGTGTGTGTGTGTGTGTGTGTGTGTGTGTGTGTGTGTGTGTGTGTGTTGAGTGTCTAGATTCTTGATAATGAAAAGAGGGAAGTCGGGCCGGAGAGATAGCACAGTGGTGTTTGCCTTGCAAGCAGTCGATCCAGGACCAAAGGTGGTTGGTTCAAATCCCGGTGTCCCATATGGTCCCCCGTGCCTGCCAGGAGCTATTTCTGAGCAGACAGCCAGGAGTAACCCCTGAGCACCGCCGGGTGTGGCCCAAAAAAACAAAAAAACAAAAAACAAAAAAAAAAGAAAAGAGGGAAATCCTATAAATAGGAGCTTCTGCTTTTTTTCCTACTAAGATATCTTCAATGATCCAGTATCATATGGTAATTCATATCACTATTCTAAATAAACAACAGTGACAGGATCTGGGAGGTCCTGGTGACAATCATTAGGCAACTGTGGTTGGAGTGGGAAAAACTACTCAGGTTTTAGACTTGTTTTCAGAGCTGATTGCTTCAAAAAAAAAAAAAAAAAAGGTCAAGAGATAGTGCATATCCTATCACCATTTATCTTCTAGCCTTGAAATCTCAGCAAGAGGGAGGAAAACTTGAAAATGATCAATTATACCATTGGGTCTTCCTCATTGAGGTTGGAAGAGTACTTTCCTTTTCCAGGTTAGCTCTCTACATCTAGGCAGAGACTAAAATACTCTACATCAACTGAGCAGAAAGTGTGTTTGTATGTATATACATATATACATGTATGTTTGTATGTATATATATAGTGTTTTCTTCTGTGTGTGCATACACTCACATACAAACATATGTATACATATTCTTGGAGTTACGCTCTCATGAATAATATGCTAGTTTGGGAGCTAAGAGAAAGTTCTGAGCAGCAGTGCATACAGGAAAACCCAGCCTCACATACCCCCACTGGTTCAATTCTAGAGAATATGAAAGAAGTGTGATGTGGATGCCTTTTTAGCAAGTCAAAGATCATTTGATAGAAAACCACAGGAAACAGATAACAGACTGGCTTACCACTCTGTTGAAAAATTGTAGGCCTCAATAAGAGAAAACAATAATATGTGGCACAAGAAAAAAAAATGGGCAGACAAAGGAAATGATCTATTATCTGGGCCATTCAGAGAAATAGCATTCCTTTAGAAATCATCTCTGATAGAAACTGGGAGAAAATTTCATAAGACTTTCTGACATTCGTAAAATAGTTCAAGAAGACTTGACCTCTGTAAATCAAGAGAGAAAGCCAGAAGTTAAAAGGAGCTAAAATGAAAAGACCATTGGATAAAACAAAAAGCGACTTAGAAATGTTGAGAAAGGATTGCTCACAGCTAGAATACAATTGCAGAACAAACGATTATATTGAAGACAGCAAAAGCCAAATGGAGGTGGAAAAGAGGCAGAATGAAAATGTCCCACAGTCATCTTTAAAAAGAATATAAAAGATGAAGTTAACAATACCTGGATGTTAGGTCAGATTATTTCAACAACACAAAAATTCAGAAATAAAAGTGACAAAAGAATTGCTTAACTTAATTTTTCATCTAAAATGGGCAAATAAAAAATACAATATTATTTTCATTTTTACAAATAAATGAAGGATAAATGAATTGTTTTCAGAGTCATTAATTTATTTAGTGGAATGAAAACAAATAGGTTTCCCATATACTGAAAAACATAAAACTAAATAAATATAAAAAGAAGAAAAAAGAAGTTCAGTCTGTAAAGACATAAATCTAAATTAGCATTAAGAAAACAAAGGGAGAGGCCAGAGAGATAGCATGGAGGTAAGGCATTTGCCTTGCATGCAGAAGGTTGGTGGTTCGAATCCAGGCATCCCATATGGTCCCCCGAGCCTGCCAGGAGCGATTTGTGAGCATAGATCCTGGAGTAACCCCTGAGTGCTGCCAGGTGTAAAAACCAAACCAAAACCAAAACAAAACAAAAGAAAGAAAGAAAGAAAGAAAGAAAGAAAGAAAGAAAGAAAGAAAGAAAGAAAGAAAGAAAGAAAGAAAACAAAGGAATGTATGTTTTATTCATTGTCTTATACCTTTAGTTTGATTTTGATTTCTTATGATACAGCCAAATATGTTGAGCATAAGTTTGGCAACTTTTGTTTGAGTCATTATGTCATATCTATGATATCTGTGTTTTCTGATCACACCAGTCAGATATGGATAAGCCCAATTTAAGTGGGGGGTAACCCTTAGTGAACACCACTAAAAGATGAGGGAGAACCATGATTAGCAAGTGCAGTCAGTCCTGGTGAGCATTGTAGCCAGGCATGCATGTGATTCCAGGCATCACAGCAACATCAAAGATCTTAAAAAAAAAAAAAAAAAGATGTTGTGATAAAAATAAGAACAATCTAATGAATTGAAATAATAGATATAAAGAGGATAAATATTCTTTTTTTTCCCTTTTTCTTTTATTTATTTATTTATTCATTTATTTTTGCTTTTTGGACCACACCAGTTGACTCTCGGGGGTTATTCCTGGATATGTGCTCAGAAATCACTCCTGGCTTGGGGGACCGTCCTAGGTCAGCTGCTTGCAAGGCAAAATCCTACCACTGTGCCACCACTTCGGCCTCAGGATAAAATATTCTTATAAAAAGTAGAGTGTATTTTACGTTGAATCAAATAAAAATCCATCCCAATCAAAAACCATAACTCTAAATAAAGTACTCATTTATTTATTTTTGGTTTTTGGGTCACACCCGGCAGCGCTCAGAGATTACTCCTGGCTCTGTGCTCAGAAATCGCTTCTGGCAGGCACAGGGGACCATATGGAATGCCGGGATTTGAACCACTATTTGTCCTAAATTGGTTGCATGCAAGGCAAACGCCCTACCACTGTGCTATCTCTCCGGCCCTAAAATAAAGTATTTAAACGTGCAAAAATAGGTGTAGGTATATTAATGCAAATACAGTATAATTAAATAAGTGAAATTATGGGATATTTTTGTTCTATTTAATAATTGTAAAAAATACACAATTTTTCACTGTCACTACAAATCTTAAATATAATATGAAAGACTTATAATTCACATTGGTCACAATAAAATTATTATTAATAACTAAAATATTAATATTATTAATAATATTTTATTGAGACCAAAAAGTGAGTAACAAATCTTTCCCAGTAACATTTTTTTATATATTTTATTTAAATAAAATGATTACATACATGATTGTGTTTGGGTTTCAGTCATGTAAAGAACACCACCATCACCAGTGCAACATTCCTATCACCAATGTCCCAAATCTCCCTCCTCCCCACCCAACCCCTGCCTGTACTCTTGTCAGGCTTTCTATAACCCTCATACGTTCTCATTATTAGGATAGTTCAAAATGTAGTTATTTCTCTAACTAAACTCATCCCTGTTTGTGGTGAGCTTCATGAGGTGAGCTGTAACTTCCAGCCCTTCTCTCTTTTGTGTCTAAAAATTATTATTGCAAGAATGTCTTTCATTTTTCTAAAAACCAATAGATGAGTGAGACCATTCTGCATTTTTCTTTCTCTCTGACTTATTTCACTCAGCATAATAGATTCCATGTACATTCATATATAGGTAAATTTCATGACTTTATCTCTCCTGACAGCTGCATAATATTCCATTGTGTATATGTACCACAGTTTCTTTAGCCATTCGTCTGTTGAAGGGCATCTTGGTTGTTTCCAGAGTCTTGCTATGGTAAATAGTGCTGCAATGAATATAGGTGTAAGGAAGGGATTTCTGTATTGTATTTTTGTTTTCCTAAGGTACATAGTGACAACGAATTGGGGCCATTCCCACCACCAGGGCTGTCCTCCCTCCACCTTTTTTTCCCAGCATGTGTCCCACATCTCCTTCCTTTGCCTCCCCATCCTAGTGCTAGTATAACTATTCTCTGTGCATAGCTCGTTGTAGATAGGGTATCGATTCTGTTGTTGGCTTTAGGTTTGGTGTTTAAGTCTGAACATTTTCTAATTACACTCAATGTTCCTATGGCTGTTTGGACCTGGTACTGTTCATTTTTATTTCCCCCCTCAATTATGAGGAAGAACAAGATGATTCAAGTTGTGTGGTTCTTCTGGAAGAAGACAAAAAACAAACAAAACCAAAACAACCAACAAAGAAACCAAACAAAACAAACAAAAAACCAACAGTTAAAAAAAAAGACAGTAACTATCAAAAAATAAATAAAAATCAGCACCCAGCAGCAAAAATATCACCAATATCCCCAAGAGTGAAAAAGAAAGGGAAAAAGGGAGAAAAAGAAGAAAAAGTAAAGGAAGGAAGGAAGGAAGGAAGGAAGGAAGGAAGGAAGGAAGGAAGGAAGGAAGGAAAGAAGGAAGGAAGGAAGGAAAGAAAGAAAGAGTGCGGGTATGGCAAGGTTTTGTGCCCCCCCCCTTTTTTTTTTGCATAAGCACAGTAAGTTTTGGGGAAGTAAGAAAGGGAATTCCCTTGGCCTAAGAGATCCAGGGTTTCTCCGCCCCTGAAGCATACTGTCATGGGAACAACTACTGACTCCGTACATGATCATTACCACACCATAGATCTTTTTTGCAGTGCCAGGAAACTTTCCACTTAGTTGTAGATGATAAAATCAAGCCCATGTAGCTAGAGATCTTGGTGTTTGCACAGGTCTAGGATAGTCTTTACAGTTCTAACAGTTCTACTCCATCATTGATGTAGTCAGTCTTCTGTAATAAGTGGACTTGGTTTTTTGTTCAGACCCTAGGCTAAAGCCTAGGATAGTCTTCATTATGGTTTCAGAAGTTCTGCTCAGTCACAGTTGTCAAAGTCGGACCTCTGTAATTAAAGATCTTGATTTTTGCAGAAGTCCAAGGCTAAAGCCTAGGTTAGAGTTTTTCTTATTGGCCCCAAGGATAAGTTCTGCCCAGTCATGATTGTCAAAGTCAGTCTAATGTAGTCAGAGCTCTCGATTTTTGCATAGATCAAAGGACAACATGTTTTTTTTATTTCATCTCACTGTTAGGTGATGTGATATGACAACCTGCTCTCAGATCAAATTGATGTTGTTTCCTCATTGTCGGGGTGTCGTATCAGAACTGATGCAAGTTGGTGCCAGAGTGGTGTTAGAAATTTCTCAGGGGAAATTGGTTCCTGGTGTTGTTGTAGGGAACTATATCAGTTCCACGTCTGGGATCTGGGGTTCGGGGTTGTCCCAAAACTGTCCAATCTCATGAAGACTAAGTTGTGTTCATATGACACATGTTCAGGGTGGGAGGCTCCCTGCATCATAAAAAGTATGAGTTCTTATCCCTAGAAGACAAGATCTTGTTTCTGTGCATAAGGTTTTCCATTTTTTACTATACAAAAGTGTATGGTTAATATTGCTGGTGCATTTGGGGGTAAGAATGACAGGCTACACAATCTCTGTGCTCTGGTTTTGGCCTGAGACTCTATTCCAGGAAAGACTTCTTCTTCTTCTCGGTTTTTGTACCAAGCAGCACCAAAACCAGTGAGGTTAAAGAAAATATGTATATGTATATATGTATGTATATATACATATACATTATACATACATATAAAATAGAAGAAATAAGTAAACTGAATTAAAAAGTAGTTAAAGAAAAAAGTGATAGAGGAGGCTACCTTTATATTTGGGAATACACACCCTAAGATGCATTATTAAAGATATAAAGGCAATATAGGCATCCCAATTAAGTCATTTAAGACATTCTTGTGGGGGTGAAATCCAAGGCACTTTTTCATCAGAGACCATGGTCTTGAGTTTGAGACACGATTTGCAGCATTATGGGATCTGGTAGTGTGTTTGAGCTGGGGGTCTTTCTGAAGCTGAATACGGTACCATGCAACAGTCCATATTTTGACAGGGGTGAGAAGGGCCACATAGCATGAGTCAGAAGGTATGTGATTGTAGTTTCTTGCTGGGGCACGAGAATTGGGCTGAGAGGGTGTCTTTTCGTTATGGGAGCTCAGTGGTGATTGTTGGGCAGGAGGTTGTTTTCGTGGCTAATGAGTTAAGAACTGAATAAATAAGGAGGCTAAATAAGGAGGGATAACAAATCAGGATATAGGGATGAGAGGATAGAGGGTTTATGAAGAGGGGAGAGGGATAATATAAAAGAGAGGCTATATACACTATATACATGGACTGTTTACAGTTTAGGTTTGGCAATCAGAGAGGAGACAACTGTTAAACTCAGGCCCGCATACAGACAGACTTTAGAGATCTATTCAAGTATTATCCCATGGATATTCAGCATTCTGTTTCTCTTAAAAATATGAACAATGTGGAATCATGGTTAACAAAGTACAGTTGCTAGTGCCTGCTTGCTTTTGTAAGTGAGGACTAGTGAGATAGGACCCTCTGTAAGGGGGTCCCCTGCACAGCCCCATTTATGGCCATGGAAGGTCCTGTCAGCTAGCTCCCCTCACTCAGTGAACCCCCAGTTACCAGTTGGAAGAGGAACAGTGAAATGCTAGTATCTGGAATCTGCTGAGCCAGTTGCTGGCCTAGCCCGGGATTTATGCATTAGGGAAGGTGTGGCTTCCCCTCCCCCAACCCCCTGACACCCATTTGCCTGGCCTTACCCTGAAGACTTGGCCTGGCCTGGGGTCCCATTTCCCTGTACGAGGGTTCAATATAGGGGTTCTGTCAGCTAACTCCCCTGCTCAGTGAGCCCCCAGTTACCAGTTACTAGGCTGGCGACTGGCTCAGCAGATCTCAGATACCAGCATTTCACCATTCCTCTTCCAACTGGTAACAATAAAAATTATTAAAACAAACACACAATTTTTATAAACCCTTAGAACCAAATACTATTATTTATTTAAATTTTCTATTAAGAGTCTCTGGCTTGGGCGGGAGAGATAGCATGGAGGCAGGATGTTTGCCTTGCATGCAGAAGGATGGTGGTTCGAATCCCGGCATCCCATATGGTCCCCCGAGCCTGCCAGGGGCGATTTTCTGAGCGTAGAGCCAGGAGTGACGCCTGAGCGTGGCCAGGTGTGACCCAAAAACCGAAGGGAAAAAAAAGAAATAAAAAGAAGAGACTCTGGCTTGCTTATTGTTAATAATAGATTCTCACCTCCCTCCCCTAAGGATCTTCAACCATCTTCTCTTTTAAACTGTTTAAATACTGTTTTAAAATAGATAAATGCTGCAGACTTGTTAGCGTCCCTAAGCAAAACCGCAGTGGGTTAGATAATTTTCACTAGGAATAAGCGGGTACACAAGGCAGACGAATATGAAATATAAAAATGGAATAAATGAAACCACACAAAATGAATTGTATGGGAACCCACGTCCAAGGGACGAGAGACAAATTTACTTTTCAGCTGATGACATTTATAAGCACAGGCTCTCGTAAGCAGGGGTGTTGTCAGGGAGAACAAAGAGTAGGAGAGCAGTACAATGGGGGAATAGGCCTAGAATCTATATATCAAATGACTATCTTATAGGTGAGAAAGACCCCTGTTGGAGGTTGGTGATGAAATTGTTTTTTAGGTAAGCAGAAAAACAGGTTTAACAAGGAAACAGGAGGAGAGAGAAATATTTATGATGTTTATCTAGTAGCCGAAAAATAGATTTTTGGGGGGACAGAAATAATTGTTTACCATCATAGAGCTAGACTCAGATAAACAAGCTGCTGGTGCCAGGTTATATGAGTCACAAATAAACTAGCCAGCAGGGAACTTTTGGCGGGCTTTGGTACTGACATTTCTTTGTCTGTAGGAAAGCTGAGGCTGAATTTCTATAGTGGCCAAATAAAGAGAAAATGTAATGTTACAGCCATGTTGGAATTACTGCCAATAATCCACGCAAAGGGTTAAATGATTGACTTCTCTGAGCGGACCTTTTGGCAAATAATTCTTTGGGAGGAAGGCACTGCACCAGGAAGGCAAAAACCCATGTCTGGTGCATGCCCCCCTAAGTGGGGGGGGGGTAACAGATAAAACTTCAACAAAACTTAAGCGATAGTACAGCAGGCAGGGCATTTGCCTTGCATGTGGTCAATATGGGTTTGCTCCCCAGCATCCCATATGGTCTCTTGAGCACCACCAGGAGAAATTCCTGAGCACAGAGTGAAGAATAACTGCTAAGATGGGTATGGCCCCAAAACAAATAAACAAAAAAATAGAAAAAAATACAAACAGGGGGCTGGAGAGATAGCACAACGGGAGGGTGTTTGCCTTGCACGCAGCTGATGCAGAATGGATGGTTGTTCGAATCCTGGCATTCCATATGGTCCTCTGAGCCTGCCAGAGCGATTTCTGAGCACACAGCCAGGAGTAATCCCTGAGTGCTGACAGGTGTAATCCAAAAAATGAACAAACAAACAAACAAAAAACAACCCCAAAAAACAAATACAAACAGAAATGGGAGGGGTCTGATAAGCCAGCATTATAAATAAAGGTTACCTTGATATATATACACACAAGTATGTATGTATATATAATACATAATTATATATACAAAATATATATACATTTATATACACAATATATGTTTATATACATATATTTGTACTTGATATATATTTACATTGTTATTTGTTTGTTTTTTTGGGACCACATCCAGTTATGCTCAGGGGTTATTCCTGAGTCTGCACTCAGGAATTACTTCTGGTGGGTTTGGGGGACTATATAGGATGGTGAGGATAAAAACCACGTCAGTTACATGCAAAGAAAGCACCTTATCTGTTTTTTGTACTATTGCTCCAGCCCTATATTATTATATTAAGTAAATGTAATCAATATGTATATCCAGTTTGTGAAAATAAAGAATAAACATCTTCTTTTTCAGTGTTTGTGAAATATTATTAAAGTAACCTAAAATGGAACTTCAAGAAAAATAGGTACATTTTCTCATAACTAAAATTTGACAAAATAGAACCTCCAGCCAATAATAAAACACATTATTAGATGGTAGATTTATTCTAAATTACTCTTTAGCTCAAGTGGAGAAAAATGCAAGTCAAGATGCACCAGGAAGCTTTGTCCTTGCACTTCTGCACTCACCATTCTCCACCATTCCTTGGTGGCTATTGCGACCACGCAGGCTGCACACTCAGCTGTGGAACTTGCTGGAGCTGCACACTTTTTGCTGTGGTGTTTACACACGAACTCATAGGAGGTCCTGGGCTTTACTTTTCGTGATTACACATGTTGTTACTGTGAAATTCCCCACAGTCACACCCCTTAGATGTGGTACTCACATGCCTGGCTGTGGTAAATATTCGTGCTTGGTGAAATCCAGGATCTTATCAGCACAATTGTGAGAACAGAGCTGGGTCCAGGGAGCAGCAGTGGGGAGCAAACTCATAGCCCCCTGCATGCAAGGTAGGTACTTAAAAAAATCTTTATTTAAACACTTTGGTTACAAGGTTGCTTATAATACAGTATCCCCCCCACACACAGTTACAAAGTTGTTCATGATTGAGTTTAAGATATACAATGTACAACATCCTTCACCGGTGCTCATTTCTACACACCAGTTTCCCTCTAACCCTCCCTCATCCCCTTCTCTCCTGCTTGCCTCTGGGGCAGACATTTTTCTTCTCTCTCTCTCTCTCTCTCTCTCTCTCTCTCTCTCTCTCTCTCTCTCTCTCTCTCTCTCTCTCTTCCTTTTTTTCTTTTAGACATTGTGGTTTGCAATATTGTTACTGATAGGTATCATGCATATCACTTTATCTTCTTTCAGTACCCAGTTCTTGTCCAGAGAGAGTGCTCATTTCCAAGTATCATAGTCATAGTGGTTAAGGCAGGTACTTTTTTTTGCTAATGAATCAGACTTGGGCCTCTCATGATTTTTTTTATTTTTATTTTTTGTAGGGAGTATACTCAGTGGTGTTCAGGGGCCACCAGCAGCATACTTGACAGTGCTCCAAGGCCTTATAGTATGGAGATTGAACCTAGGGCCTCACACATAGTAGGCATTTGAGCATAGTGCTGGCCCCTTCACTATACTCTTTTTTGTTTTGTTTTGGGGAAATGACCAGCAGTGCTAAGGTCTTCCTCCTAGCTCTGTGCCCAGAGATCTTTCCTGAAAGTGCTTAAGGAGTCATATGCAATGTGGGGGGTTGCACTCATTATAATTTTGATTAGTATGTTCCTCTTAGGAAATTGTTGAATCTTTGCTTTCTCTCCCTTTCTCTATCATTAAGAAAATACTAGAGCAATCACATTCTTTTGGGGGTCAAGGCGAGGTGTCAAACCTGTCAGTGTTTGAGGAGTACTCCTGTACATTCTCAGGAACCACATGGTTTCTAGAATCAAACCTGGAACTTTCCCATGTAAAACGTGTACATTCCAACTCTTTGAGCCATCTTCCTGGGCCCATAAAACAACCACATTCTAAGAATGTTTTAAATACTAACTCCAGGTGGTAGTCTGTGTGGGTCCAACAGTTCTTGATTGTGTCACTTGTTTGCATTACCTGATTGACCCTGACACCTGAATTTGCAAACCTTGTTAATGATCAGAAATTTAAGAAGTTAGGAAGATTCTTCTTTTTGGGGATCGAAAGTTATTGTACTGGAGTTCACACTCATCTGCCTCAGTTGACTGATGATAGGCCTAGGGCAGTCACCAAAAGTATAAAATGACTTCAACTTAAGTTTGTCATAAAAGACTGCAGTGGGGCTCTTCCAGAATTCTAAGGAAAGCTTAATCTTGATTGACAAAAGATTTAACTACATCTTCTAAAAGCAAAATAAAGAAATAGAAAGGAAACCAAACCAGGGTAGAAGTTCTAGATCCAGTAGACTGGTATCAGAAAGACTTCCTACAGATAACACTATTCTGAGATTTGTATATATTCTCGGTATATTTAGTTCTGAGGTATTGGTGCCTTTCTATTTTTTTCAGAGAACAATTGAAGGCAGTTACTGAGGTGGGAATGGAATACGAATGTGTGGGGACAATTTAACTTAGAAACAAGCAAAATAAAAAGGAGCTGAACACATTGATGCTCACATATACCAGTAGGGGCTCACACTTGGATGCCATTGGACAGACTAAACCAACAGAAATGATTATTGATGCCAAAATTTCATATTTTACTTTAGTGAAGTGCCATTAGACAAAGCAGATCACTGTTAATGAAGCTGCCAGATGGTGAGAAACAAATTGCACCACTGGTGTCAATGTACTAAGATCAATAATAAGATGGACTAAAGGTCAGTGTGCCTTTATTAGTACCTGCACCAGTAATTTATAGCAATATTAATGGCCAAAACCTCCCTCTTTCCAAGATGGACCACTTCATTTATTTTAAACACAAAGAGCATTTGTATTTTTATAAAACAGGTATTGCATTTGTCTTACATCATGCTTCAAAAATTGTGTATCATTTCTCATAAGTTGGAATATAGTTCGTGTCAATGATTCATTTGTAATAAAAATTTATTTTCAGTGAAAAATATGTGCGATATGCCCATAAAATAATGGGTCGGATTTCTCTATGACATGGGCCATGACTTGCTTTGAAAAATTGCCTGGGTGAGCTGCGTTTCTCTTCAGACCATTGATCAGCCAGCACCATTAGCGAAGTCCTAGTTGCTCAGTTTAAGACAGAAGAGCTAGGAAAATATAAAATTCCTGGCATGTTCTATTGTTTCAAGCCCATGTTAAAAAAATGACAGCAAAGATCACACAAATTTATGTTTTTAAAGAACTGCCATATTTTTTCATATAACAGAACTGACATTATACCACAATTTGACTTGTAAATATTTGTTAGATGAATTTTTCTACTGAAATGCTGCATACCTTTAATTTATCACCTATGTTTGTTTGGTGCTTTTTCTTTCCTATTTTCTTTCTAACTGTAATATTGGTTCCAAGACTGGGTGTTATAGCAGTATAGTTTCACACACATTCAGATTGTGTTCTGCCCAAGCTTACTAAGGCTCCCAGTCAGGGCTCTTGTTTCTCTTTGGTAACCTCATTGTTCTTTTTAAATCTAGGAATTTGTTTTCCCTGTTTTGTTATATATGTATTTACTTATATATAACAAATTTATATATATCGGTAGGGGCTATACCCAACTCTCTTTGGGCCTTGATTTCTGGTTCTGTGCTCAGTGGTCACTTCTCGAGGTGTCTAGGAGATCATATATGGTGCTGGAAATCAAACTCCAGGTCCACTGTTGGTGAAGCAAGTACTTTACATGTGGTAATATCTCTTTGGACCATGTTTTTTTTTTTTCTTTTTCTTTTGTTTGTGTTTTTGTGTCACACCCATCAGTGCTCAAGGATTACTCCTAGCTCTGTTCTCAGAAATTGATTCTGGAAGGCTCAGGGGACTATATGGGATTCCAGGGATCAAACCCAGTCTGTCCTGGGTCATCCAAGTGCAGGGCAAATGTCCTACCATATGCTATTACTCCAGCCCCTGTTTTATATCTTTATATCCTTCATGTGAGTGAGATTAGCTGATACTTGTCCCTTCTGACCTATGTCACTTATCACGGCCCTTCCATATCCACCCATGTGTAACAAAGGCAAGAGTTCATCTCTTTTGAGAGTTGAGAAGTATCCTGTTGTATCTATATTCCACGATTCTTAATCTACTTATATGTGGGTTATGTCTTGATCTTGACTATTGTGTATATGAGCTGCTGAAGCGAGCACATGATCTTGGCTATTGTGATTAGCACTGCAAGGAATACAGCTGAGCATCATTCAATCCACTTAAATTTAACCCTAAACTTCACATAGCTTCTTATTGGTTCTTCCTCATTGGTCTGAGGTTTTTTCTTCTTTTGAAAGATAAGCTAATGTCACCTTCTCTTTAATAGGCTATCTTTAGGACTCCTTTGTTGTCCTCCTGTTGAGGAAGGGGTTTTCATTCTTCCCTTGTCCAATTGCTTTGATAGTTGGGGAGCAGGCTCCAGGAGGACAAGCTGACAGTCTGGACTTGCCTGAACGACTGTTTGGAAGTCATTATGCTCTTGACTGCGAAAATTAAGATAAAGCCAGTAAGCAGGTTTTAACAAAATTTAGGTTTTTTTTTCTCTACCCTGTTCTCCTCACTTTGAGTTAAGGAGTCAAGCATCTCTCAGTTCTCAGGATAGTGACAATTCTTTACTCAGTGCGGAGGCAGAAAAGGATCCTTTTGTACCCAGTGAGCCTTTGCCTGTGTTGTGGACAAGCACCAAGGGTGGGGTAGAATGAGGGTCCTAGTGTCCCCAGGAGAAGATTAATGTTTTTGGATTGGACAGTAAGTGGGGTACTTGCTGGCTGTAAGAACTGAGAGATTTATTCCAGTGCTGGCCTTGTAATGCCCTTTTTGGGAGTTTATTGCCTTGTGCTGATGACAGGGACCCAGCCTGGGGCAGGCACTAGACTGAAACTTTTTTTTCCCCTTTTATTTAAATACCGTGGATATTGTTCATGATTGAGTTTCAATCTTATAAATGTACACCACCCTTCATCAGTGCACATTTCCCACCACCAACGTCCCTGGTTTCTCCCCCACTCTCTCCGCTGCCTGCTTCTGGGTCAGACATTTTGCTTTGCTCTCTCTTTTTTTCTCTCACCTCCCCACTTTCCCTTTTTTCACTTTCCCTTTTAAACACTGTATTTCAGTGCTTCTCAAATAGTGGGGCGCGAGGCTCCATAAAGGGAGGCGCGTTTGACCTCAGCAAACACTGTCCTAACAAACTAAGCCCACTGTTTATATCTCTCTCTGTATGTCTCTGGAGCTGAGAGTTGCTGTGTCCTGATTCAAACCCCGCTTCGAAATGCTATGCATTGCAAAACATGCTCCTTGTAGCCATTAATCCAGACTTCCCTCTGACTAAAAAATTAGCTCAGATTATTTTATATATTTTTGTTTTGCAGGTTAAAGTTTTTTTTTTAATAAAGATACTATTTATAGTTGTGCAAAAAATGTTTTTTTCTTCCTAGGGGGCATGACAGAAAATAATTGAGAAGCACTGCTGTATTTGCACTACTGTTAATGGAGGGGTACTATCCATATCACTTTATCTTCCTGTCAGCACCCAGTTTTTCTCCAGAGTGATCAGTTCCTACTATCACTCTCATAGTGGTTCTGTCTCCAATCTAACAGCACTGCTACACTATTTGTGGCAAGTTTCTTACCATAGACTAGTCCTCTTGATTCTCATCTTTATTGTCTCTAGATATTATTAGCATACTATCTCATTTTTTCTTATATCCCAAAAGGAGTGAGATTATTTTATGTCTATCCTCCCTCTGACTCGTTTGACTCAACAGAATCGTTTTCGTATCCATCCATGTATAAGAAAATTTTATGACTTCATTTTTCCTAATAGCTGAGTAGTATTCCAATGTGTAGATATATCATAGCTTATATATATATATATATGTATATATATACATATATATATATATATATATAAATTTAAACACCTTAATTACCTACATGATTGTGTTTGGGCTTCAGTCATGTAAGGAACACCACCATCACCAATGCAACATTCCCATCACCAATGTCCCTATTCTCCCTCCTCACCACCCAACCCCCACTTGTACTCAAGACAGGCTTTCTATTTCCCTCATACATTCTCATTATTAGGATAGTTCAAAATGTAGTTATTTCTCTAACTAAACCCATCACTCTTTGTGGTGAGCTTCATGAGGTGAACTGTAACTTTCAACCCTTCTCTCTTTTGTGTCTGAAAATTATTATTGCAAGAATGTCTTTCATTTTTCTTAAAACCAATAGATGAGTGAGACCATTCTCCGTTTTTCTCTCTCTCTGACTTATTTGACTCAGCATAATAGATTCCATGTACATCCATATATAGGTAAATTTCATCTCTCAGGAGATGAGAAGAGACTTCATCTCTCCTAACAGCGGCATAATATTCCATTGTGTATATGTACCACAGTTTCTTTAGCCATTTGTCTGTTGAAGGGTATCTTGGTTGTTTCCAGAGTCTTGCTATGGTAAATAGTGCTGCAATGAATATAGGTGTAAGGAAGGGATTTTTGTATTGTATTTTTGTGTTCCTAGAGTATATTCTTAGGAGTGGTATAACTGGATCGTATGGGAGCTCAATTTCCAGTTTTTGGAGGAATCTCCATATTGCTTTCCATAAAGGTTGAACTAGATGGCATTCCCACCAGCAGTGGATAAAGAGTTCCTTTCTCTCCACATCCCCGCCAACACTGCTTGTTCTCATTCTTTGTGATGTGTGCCAATCTCTGGGGTGTGAGGTGGTACCTCATAGTTGTTTTGATTAGCATCTCCCTGATGATTAGTGATTTGGAGCATTTTTTCATGTGTCTTTTGGCCATTTGTATTTCATTTTTGTCAAAGTATCTGTCCATTTCTTCTCCCCATTTTTTGATGGGATTAGATATTTTTTTCTTGTAAAGTTCTGCCAGTGCCTTGTATATTTTGGAGATTAGCCCCTTATCTGATGGGTATTGGGTGAATAGTTTCTCCCACTCAGTGGATGGCTCTTGTATCCTGGGCGCTATTTCCTTTGAGGTGCAGAAGCTCCTCAGCTTTATATATTCTCATCTGTTAATCTCTGCTTTCACTTGCTTGGAGAGTGCAGTTTCCTCCTTGAATATGCCTGTAGTCTCAATGTCCTGGAGTGTTTTGCCTATGTGTTGTTCTATATATCTTATGGTTGAGGGTCTGATATTGAGGTTTTTCATTCATTTGGATTTTACCTTTGTACATGATGTTAACTGGGGGTCTAAGCTCAATTTTTTGCAAGTGGCTAGCCAGTGGTGCCAACACCACTTGTTGAAGAGGCTTTCTTTGCTCCATTTAGGATTTCTTACTCCTTTATCAAAAATTAGGTGATTGTATGTCTGGGGAACATTCTCTGAGTATTCAAGCCTATTCCACTGAGCTGGGGGCCTGTCTTTATTCCAATACCATTTTGATAACTATTGTTTTGATAACTATTGCTTTGCAGTAAAGTTTAAAGTTGGGGAAAGAAATTCCTCTCATATTCTTTTTCCCAATAATTGCTTTAGCTATACTAGGGTGTTTATTGTTCCAAATGAATTTCAAAAGTGCCTGATCCACTTCTTTGAAGAATGTCATGGGTATCGCATTAAATCTGTACAATGCTTTGGGGAGTATTGCCATTTTAATGATGTTAATCCTGCCAATCCATGAGCAGGGTATGTGCTTCCATTTCTGCGTGTCCTCTCTTATTTCTTGGAGCAGAGTTTTATAGTTTTCTTTGTATATATCCTTCACATTTTTAGTCAAGTTGATTCCAAGATATTTGAATTTGTGTGGCACTATTGTGATGGGGTTGTTTTCTTAATGTCCATTTCTTCCTTATTACTATTGGTGTATAAAAAGGCCATTGATTTCTGTGTGTTAATTTTGTAGCCTGCCACTTTGCTAAACGAGTCTATTGTTTCTAGAAGCTTTTTGGTAGAGTCTTTGGGGTTTTTTACATAGAGTATCATGTCATCTGCAAACAGCGAGAGCTTGACTTCTTCCTTTCCTATCTGGATTCCCTTGATATCTTTTTCTTGCCTAATCGCTATAGCAAGTACTTCCAGTGCTATGTTGAATAGGAGTGGTGAGAGAGGACAGCCTTGTCTTGTGCCAGAATTTAGAGGGAAGGCTTTTAGTTTTTCTCCATTGAGGATAATATTTGCCATTGGCTTGCAGTAGATGGCCTTAACTATATTGGGAAATGTTGCTTTCATTCCCATCTTGCTGAGAGTTTTGATCAAGAATGGGTGTTGGACCTTCTCAAATGCTTTCTCTGCATCTATCGATATGATCATGTGATTTTTATTTTTCTTGTTGTTGATGTTGTGTATTATGTTGATAGAATTATGGATGTTAAACCATCCTTGCATTCCTGGGATGAAACCTACTTGATCGTAGTGGATTGTTGCATTATATAATTAACCATGGGGCTGGATGGCGGTGGATTTCTCTCCGTGCCATCCCAGTCCACGTGGCTCTGCAACCTCCATGCAGTCGGCGAGTCCCAGGCCCAGGTGAAATCACTCACTCACAGTCAGGCGTCAGGAAGCAACAACTTTATTCAAGCCCTAGCCACCACGTGTGTGTGGCCTATTCATAACCTTTCAAGCACAGCAATATTTTGAAGCCCTGCATCTTATTTCCTGTTAGCCATCTTCCCTTTGGGCTCCATGCTGGTCAAAGACCAGAACACAGAAACCCAGAAGCCAGAGCGCACAGCAGCGCAAAAAGGGCAAGGAGCCAAAAGGGGCAAAAAGCCAAAAAGGCCCGAATTCCCTTGGTTCAAGCCTTATCTAACATTTCCAAGACCCCTCCCAGGAATGGGAGGGTCTCGCAGGTAAGGTTACACCTACTATCCGGTTCCCAAGACCCCTCCCAGAAATGGGTGGGTTTCAGGGTTTCAAATAGGTACACCCACAGTGGATGATCTTCTTAATGAGGCTTTGAATCCAAATTCCATGATTTTGTTGAGGATCTTTGCATCTGTGTTCATCAGTGATATTGGTCTGTAATTTTCTCTTTTGGTAGCATCTCTGTCTGGTTTAGGTATCAAGGTGATGTTGGCTTCATAAAAACTATTTGGAAGTGTTCCTGTTTTTTCAACTTCATGAGAGTCTTGCCAGGATTGGTAGTAGTTCCTCTTGAAAGGTTTGAAAGAATTTATTAGTGAATCCATCTGGGCCTGGGCTTTTGTTTTTGGGCAGACATTTGATTACTGTCTTAATTTCTTCAATAGTGTTGAGGGTGTTTAGATATGCTACATCCTCTTCATTCAACCATGGAAGATTATAAGAGTCCAAGAATTTATCTTTTTCTTCCAGGTTCTCATTTTTTAGTGGCATAGAGTTTCTCAAAGTAGTTTCTGATTACCCTTTGTATCTCTGCCATATCAGTAGTGATCTCTCCTTTTTTATTTCTAATACAAATTATCAAGTTTCTCTCTCTCTTTCTTTGTTAGTTTTGCCAGTGGTATATCAATCTTGTTTGTTTTTTCAAAGAACCAACTTCTGCTTTCGTTGATCTTTCGGATTGTATTTTTTGTTTCCACTTCATTGATTTCTGCTCTCAGCTTTGTTATTTCCTTCTGTCTCCCTATTTTTGGTTCCTTTTGTTGAGCATTTTCTAATTCTATGAGCTGTGTCATTAAGCTATTCAGGTATGCTCCTTCTTCTTTCCTGATGTGTGCTTGCAAAGCTATAAATTTTCCTCTCACTGCCACTTTTACTGTGTCCCGTAGGTTTGGTAGTTTTTGTCTCTATTGTCATTTGTTTCCAGGAATGTTTTGATTTCCTCTTTGATTTCACCTCGAATCCTCTGGTTATTCAGTATTAGGCTGTTTAACTTTCAGGTATTAAAGTTTTTCTTCTGTGTCCCTTTGTAGTTCACATATAATTTTAGGGCCTTGTGGTCAGCAAAGGTAGCCTGAAAAATTTCTATCCTCCTGATATTATGGAGGTATGTTTTATGTGCTAGCAGGTAGTCTATCCTGGAGAATGTCCCATGTACATTAGAGAAGAATGTGTATCCAGGTTTCTGGGGGTGGAGTGTCCTATATATATCTACTAGGCCTCTTTCTTCCATTTCTCTTTTCATGTCTAGTATATTCTTGTTGGGTTTCAGTCTGATTGACCTATCCAGTGTTGACAATGCCGTGTTGAGGTCTCCCACAATTATTGTGTTGTTATTGATATTATTTTTCAAATTTGTCAACAATTGTATTAAATATTTTTGCTGGCCCCTCATTTGGTGCATATATGTTTAGGAGAGTGATTTTATCCTCCTGTACTTATCCCTTGATTAATACAAAATGTCCATCTTTGTTCCTTATAACTTTCCTGAGTATAAAGTTTGCATCATCTGATATTAGTATGGCCACTCCAGCTTTTTTATGGGTATTGTTTGCTTGGATGATTTTTCTCCAGCCTTTTATTTTGAGTCTATGTTTGTTCTGACTATTCAGATGCGTTTCTTGTAGGCAGCAGAAGGTTGGATTGAGTTTTTTGATCCATTTAGCCACTCTGTGTCTTTTAACTGGTGCATTTAGTCCATTGACGTTGAAAGAAAGAATTGTCCCTGGGATTTAGTGCCATCTTTCTATCGAAATTTGGTATGTCTGTTGGTCAGTCTTGTCTTAAAGTAGGTCTTTCAGTTTTTCTTTTAAGACTGGTTTTGAGTCTGTAAAGTTTCTGAGCTGTTGTTTGTCTGTGAAGCCATGTATTGTTCCTTCAAACCTGAAAGTGAGTTTTGCTGGGTGCAGTATTTAAGGCGAAGCAATTTTTCTTTTTCTTTTTTCTTTTCTTTTCTTTTTTTTTTTTTTTTTGCGAAGCATTTTTTTCATTGAGTTTTGTCACTATGTCCCACCACTGCCTTCTGGCCTTGAGTGTTTCTGGTGACAGGTCTGCGGTAAATCTCAAGGATGTTCCCTTGAATGTAATTTCTCTTTTTGATCTTGTTGCTTTCAAAATTCTGTCTTTATCTGTGGGATTCGTCATTGTAACTAGGATGTGTCTTGGAGTGTTTTTTCTGGGGTCTCTTTTAGTTGGTACTCTTCGGTCATGCAGGGTTAGATCGCATGTATTCTTTAGCTCCGGTAGTTTTTTAATGATGTTCTTGATCATTGATTCTTCCTGGAGATTTTCTTCCTGGGTCTCTGGGACTCATATTCTCTCTCTTTTTTTTTTTTTGGTTTTTGGGCCACACCCGGTGATGCTCAGGGGTTACTCCTGGCTATGTGCTCAGAAGTCGCTCCTGGCTTGGGGGACCATATGGGACACCAGGGGATCGAACCGCGGTCCATCCAAGGCTAGCGCAGGCAAGGCAGGCACCTTACCTCTAGCGCCACCGCCCGGCCCCTTGATTCTTATTAGTGTTCTCTTCTATACTTTCTTTGAGTTCTGTGAACATCTTCCATATTGCGACTCTTAACTCCTTATCTGAGAGACTGACTAGTTGGTTGGCCATGTTCCGGTCATCAGAGTTGCCATCTTCATTCTCTATGTCTGGCGCTGTTCTGCATTGTTTCCTCATTGTCACACTTGTATTGTGGGGTTTTTTATGTGTTGTGATTGTATTCATTGGCTAAATGATATGCGCGCTCCTCTGGCTCCTCCCTTTCTGGTTGGAAAATCTCGCCTCCAGGGAAGGCTAGCCGTCAGCAGATGAAGCTACACACACACACACACACACACACACACACACACACACACACACACACACACACACACACACGAAATCAGGCCCACAGATGCCGCACAGAGGACAGACAGTCCAGAGAGATGTGCCAGGCTTCAGCGTTCCATCAGAGTTCAACCAGCTATTCCCTTTCTGGGCGGAGAAACTCACCTCCAGGGACGGCTAGTCGTCCATAGATGAAGCCACACACACAGGAAATCAGGCCCGCAGATGCCGCCCAGAAGATAGACAGTCCACAGAGATGTGCCAGGCTTCAGCATTCCATCAGAGTTCATATCATAGCTTCTTTATCCAATCATCTGTTCACAGGCATTTTGGTTGTTTCCAGATTCTGGCTATTGTAAATAGACTATGCAATGAACATATGAATGTAGAGGACTTTTCTGCATTGTATATTTGGGATCCTAGGGTATATCCCTAAGAGTAGTATTGCAGGATTAAATGGAAGCTCAATTTCTAGTTGTTTTTTTTTAAAGATATTCATATTGTGATTTTTTTAAGTTTAGGTTTTAATTAATTAATCTTTATTTGTACCAAGCAATGGTCAGGAGTTACTTCTGGCTCTACACTTTTTTACTCCTGGAAGTATTCAGAGGACCATTTAGGATGCCAGAGATTGAACCTGGGTCAGTGCAAACAAGATAAGTACCCTACCTGTTATACTATCTCTCCAGCCCTGTCATCCTGAAGTCTTAGATGTAGTATAACTCCTGCCAGTGCTGCAAGAGGAGGAAATGGTTGACTTTATGTAGAATGAGAGGTGAGGGCAGATGAGGCTCAGGTTGTCTCCTGCAAGGAAAGGAAGAAGGTATGTGCTGGCCTGACTCTCTCAGCTTCCTATAGTTGAGGGTTTGACCCCTGAATCTTGTGGTTAGTGGGTAATCTGTGCAGGCATCTCATAAGGACATCAGCAATCTTCAAGCAGATGCTCTGAGAGAAAAATATCTTTTCTGAGAAAAGTGATGTATGTGATGGATGTCCAGTTTTCTATGAACTTTCTTATTTTCTTCCATATTTTTGACATAAAATTCTTGAGATGCACCTATATATGACCTGCTGAAGGCTGACTTTGACAACTTTAGGAAGGACCACATCAGACAGGCATAGGATTTCAGAAATGACTAATTCTCAGAAGGAGAAACAGGCCTAAAGTCTTTTAAATACCTCTTTAGGGGCTACTTAGGAACATGATTTGGCATATCTAATATATTCTTGCAGATAAATTCATATTCACAGCAACTTTCCTTTGGTCATCTCTCCTTCCTTTATGTTCATGTCATAACCCTTGAAAAATTGGATTCTGATGTTCAAACACAGCAAATACTCAGGCAAATGGCACAACAGGGTTATATTAAGACAGTTTAACAACTGGCAGTTCAGGAATAAACCAGTGAGAATGGAGCCCTGATGAATCAATACAGATGTATGCAACTGGCACAGCTGGATCTGTGTGTGCCAGCTGATGGTCAGTCGTGGGGATAATGAGACAAAGCTGACCTTGGAAACGTTAGATGTCTTTTCGACTTTTCTACTTACCAGACAACTCTCTCTCTTTCTCTTTCTCTCTCTTTGTCTGTTTCTCTCTCTCCTCTCTCTCTCACACTTTGAATAATAACATTTATGCTATATTTGAGGTATAAAATTCATTGACTTACAAATCTATTCCCATTATGAAATACATTTAATATTGCATTGTTCTCTAAAAATAAAAAGAAATGGGTTAAATATTTTAAATTTGGATGTTTTGAGGGGAATCACACACTCTGCTGATTAGGGATTACTTCATGCTTGGTGCTCTGGGATCACTCTCTGTGATGCATGGGCACCATGTGGTGCTGGGCCATAAATCTCAGGTCTCAACTTGCAACGCATGTGGTCATGCATCCTTTTGCACTATCTACTGACCCAAGATCTTGTATTATCTAAGTAGGTGAATAGAATTTCTTTGTGTATGTGCTGTGTTTTTATTTATTTATTTTTAACTCATACTCTGTGGTGCTCAGTGACTATTTCTGACCCTGTGCTCAGACTTACTGTTGAATGTGCTTGGGGAATTACATGTGGTACTGGGACTCTACTGTATTCAGCTACAAGCAAGGCAAGCAGTGGACAGTGTGGGCCTACCCCTAGTAAAAGTAAAAATCTAGGGATACAGGAAAGTGTAGAAAGATTTTGGATAGGTTTTATTAAATATTCAGCATCTTTTCAATATTTTAGATTTTATTACAATTAATGTACTGAATAAACTAAGAAAATGTAATAACTTTTGTGCCAAGCACCAACTAGCATTGGATGAGCATCTCCTATATATTGCCTCTAGATCATACACATGTTTTCACTCTCTGTATGGGGACAGTGTGTACAAAAGTTGGGAGAATGGGTGTGAACATCTCCATCATTCATGATTGTCAAAGACCAGTTCAGAGAAGTCTCAAAGGAAATGATAGTAATTCTACTATAAGATCGATTGCAGTGTTTAGAACACAATCCCTCAATTTGGTCAAAAAAGATCAGGAGATTTGACTTGATTTGCAAAATATCAGTCTTTAACTAGTCCTGCTAGGCAGCATTGAACATATTCTTGGAGCCTTTCTTATGATAGGAACCCAATTACAGTCCTGCTGTGGTGTACTATAGCACTGCCTTTTCAAATCATTTCCAAAGGTTCCCTCAGATTTATCTTGATTATAAAATAAATCTATACATTCCAAGGTTGTTGAATTGAGGTGCCTGAGAACTGGCTATTTTAGGGAAGATTGCAATGGACACATTTATTTTTTTTAAGAAAACAAGCAGAGGGCTAGAGCAATAGAACAGTAGGTAGGGTGTTTGCCAACTGACATGGATTCAATCTCAGACATGCCATAGGGTTCCCTGAGCATTATCAGGAGTGATACCTGAATTCAGAGCCAGGAGTAATCCCTGAGCATAATTGGGTGTGGCATCAAGACAAAACAAAACAAGTACCAAAAAATCAAACAAACAAAAAAAAGTCAGTGGAAATGACTCAATCCTATGACTCCTCCCTTTTCCTAATTCTCTTTGGGTCACCAAGGCAGGGAATGGTGTGCATTTGGGCCTCTCTGCTGTCCAGGGAATCTGGGAGGGAGAGGACAGAGCAGCATGGGATTGAGCTATAGGGAGGGGCCCTCTGTTGGACACCTGTCCTCAGGCTGCCTACATGTCTCTTCTCCCCTCCAGGGCCTACACATGGGCTCTTGCCTATCTCATCCCCTGTCAAGGCATCTTGCC
This sequence comes from Suncus etruscus, assembly GCF_024139225.1. NCBI lineage: Eukaryota > Metazoa > Chordata > Mammalia > Eulipotyphla > Soricidae > Suncus > Suncus etruscus. The sequence goes on from NC_064849.1 coordinate 124,350,247, forward strand.
ACACCTAAACTGATACAATCTGTTACAATGGAAGGGATTTTCATTCCTTTTCTTATCCTCACTCTTAATTTTCTTTGTTCCATCTGTACCTGCTCCTTGATGTTTCTGATGGCATGTGCAAAATCTGAACTTCTTTTATTGTCTCCTGAGATCCAGAAAGGCAGACCCAAAATCAATGGCTGGGGGTATATGTCAGCATGCTACACAGTTATTCACAAAAGTGGAAACAGAAATGAAGGAATCAATTTTCTAATACTAAACCTTCAGAGGAAGTTAATGAAACAAAATGTTACCAGAGAAATACCATCAGGTCCCATTTTTTGGATTTACTCTTTGGGGTAGGAAGTCTTCTAATCACTGTTCTGAAGGCTCAAGGGCTGTGCTCAGTGACACTGGCCAGCTGGACAGGAAAGTTCAATGTGTTGAGGACATGGAGCTGCACTGGCTTCAGTGGGCTATGTGTGTACCGCGCCAGTAGTGCTCAGAGGTTTTCGGGGTGTTCCTGTAGGTGCCAGGGTAGGCACTATGTAATTCTAGGCTAGGGTATGACTTAAGGGTTCTATAGACTCTGGAGCCTTGAGCTCTCTCCCCAGCCCCCCTCTTTTGCTCTTTTAATCTTGACTTTTTATATTTAATTTTTGTTTTGTTTTTGGGTCAGACCTGGTAATGCTTAGGGGTTACTCCTGGCTCTGCATTCAAGAGTTACTCCTGGCAGTGCTCAGGATACCATATGGGATGCTGGGGATCAAACTTAGATTGGCCACAGGCTTGGCAAAGGCACTACCCACTGTACTATCACTCTTGCCCCCCTAATTAATTTTTTAATTCAAAATTAATGCAGTTTTTTACAAGAAAAGGAAAAAGTATAAAACTATATGAAAAATTGCTTATAACCTCCTGTCTCAGAGGTGATTACACTTACTGTTGATGTGTATTTTTCTAGATGTTTTTCAAGATACAAGTAGCCTTTCCCAAACTGTTTTGTACAAAAATAAAATTCTTTTATTTTGTTTTGGTTTTGGGTCACACCCAGCAGCGCTCAGGGGTTATTCCTGGCTCAACACTCAGAAATGGCTCCTGGCAGGCTTGGAGGACCATATGGAATTTGACAGTGGAATTCGAACCACTGTCCTGCATGCAAAGCAAACACCCTACCTTCATGTTATCTCTCCAGCCTCCCAAACTAAGATTCTATGATGCTATTTTGTAAGCTGTAACTCAGCTTACAAATGTCACATGTCAACCACATTTATATTTTACAAGAATATATATTCTGACTTTTATAAATAAAACAAAATAAATCTAAAAATAGAAATAAAAACACATGAATATATATAACTGTGTGAGTAGTGTATAGTGTGTTGTGAGTATATATGTAGATGTATACACATAGTCACAGCTCTTATCATTTACTCCCAAATTCTGGTCCCTGATTGGACATGTGGCTTGGTGGTAGAGCAAGTGCTTTACATGTATGAGGCCCTGGATTCAGTCCTAAAAACAGCAAATTCTTAGAAAACAAAAAGAACAACAACAAAAACACAATAAAATGATTGCTAGTTGAAAAAATATACAATGATAGTTACTGGGTTTAGAAAGGAGATAGGGCCCGGAGAGATAGCATAGCCTTATTTGTCTTGCAAGCAGCCGATCCAGGACCAAAGGTGGTTGGTTCGAATCCCGGTGTCCCATATGGTCCCCCATGTCTACCAGGAGCTATTTCTGAGCAGACAGCCAGGAGTAACCCCTGAGCATCGCCGGGTGTGGCCCAAAAACCAAAAAAAAAAAAAAAAGAAAGGAGATAAAGTGACATGTATGGCACCCCTTTGTTAACAATAGTGCAAACCACAGTGTTAAAAAGGAGAGAGAGAGGAATAGAGAGAGAAAAGGTGATAGAGGGTGGGTTGGTGGGTTGGTTGGTTGTTTGGTTGGTTGGTTAGGAGGGAAACTGGGGCATTGGTGGCAGGAAAGGTGCACTGGTGAAAGGGTATTGTACGTTCTATGATTGAAACTCAATTGTGAACAATTCTATAACTATGATGCTTAAATAAAATAATAATAAGAGAAAAGGAAATAATATCCCACCCCACTCCCAATAAAAGAAACAAAGAAAGGCCCAGCAAAAGTTCAAAAGTCTGAGTGGTAACTTTGTATGCTATAGGCCCTGGCTTTATTCCCAGAGCCATAGAATTCTCTGAGCACCACTAGGACCCAACCCAATGTACTGAGTCAGAATGTAGTGTTGAGCACCTCTTGGGGATGGCCCCCAAACCTAACCAAACCAAACCCAAACCACACCCTTTTTCTTAGCTGGGGATTCAGCAAGGCCTACGTCGTGTGTGGGTGGGCCACACTTTCATTTTCTGTCCACACCTGTTGTCTGCCTCTGAGGATGATTTGGAACATATGCAGAGAAGGAATGTGGGCAAGTGTCACACTACTAATTGCTTCACTATTAGTTTTTCCTTTTAACTCTTTACCCTTCCCCCCCCCCCCTTTTTTTTGGTTTTTGGGCCACACCCGGCGATGCTCAGGGGTTACTCCTGGCTGTCTGCTCAGAAATAGCTCCTGGCAGGCACGGGGGACCATATGGGACACCGGGATTCGAACCAACCACCTTTGGTCCTGGATCGGCTGCTTGCAAGGCAAACGCCGCTGTGCTATCTCTCCGGGCCCACCCCCACCCCCTTTTTAATGTTTTTGGGCCACACTTGTTGCTCAGGGGTTCCTGGCTTTGCAGATGCCCCACTCCACATACTACTGTTCTGAACCCTCCTTTGAACTCTTTGTTAAGGGACTAGAGTGACAGCACAAATGATAGTAAATTTGCCTTGCATGCAGCCTGGTTAAATTCTCAGCATCTCATCTTGTCTCCCAGCTCCATTAGGAGTAATTTTTTTTTTTTGCTTGTTCGTTTTGTTTTTGGGCCACATCTGGTGACACTCAGGGGTTACTCCTAGCTATGTGCTCAGAAATTACTTCTGGCTTTGGGAGACCATATGGGATGCCAGGAATAAAACCCAGGTTCTCCTGGGTCAGCAGCATGCAAAGCAAATGCCCTAACACTGAACTATTGCCCAGGCCCCTAGGAGTAATTCTTGAGTGCAGAATCAGGAATAAGTAACTCTTAAAGGAGTGGCCCATAAATAACAACAACAGCAAAAACTCAAACAATGACTCAAACCTCTTAGGTAGTCGGTCCTTCCGATTGTTTCTTCGTGGAAAAGTGCCTGTATTAAAAGAAAGCAAATGGAAATGCCTGTCTTTTTTCAAGCTCCATTAAAGGATAAAGGTGAAGTGACACTGGGCCAGGTGCCTCAACTGCCTGGGCTCCTACACAGGTGGATGCAGTGAGCAACAGACAAATATCCTTTTCCCAGAGGAAGGGCAGCCTGCAGAGGGTGGGACTTGCATTTAGCCTTTCTTAGCTCCAAAAGGGAGAAGGAGTGAAGCCTGAGGCTGCTAGCAGAACAGTCCAGAGGGAAACCAGGGCACAGACTTCTTGATAAAGCCATTCATTGGTAATGGTCCTGGCCACCCCTGGGCCTGCAGACTGACATCATCATGGTCCCTGACAACTATTTAGTAAGCCTCACTCTGCCTTTGATTTCTAGGTACAATAAATGAGGTGGCAGAAGGTTTTGGGTTAAAAGGCCTAAAATTCATTTAACGCCTGGATGGACATCAGAATTAGGTGACAGATGAATCATGCAAAAGTCAAGGTAAAGAATGATCTCTACTGAAAGGACTATACACAGTGAGGTGCCAGTCTCCGCATCATTTCTTGTGCTTTAGACCAGGGAGTGCTTCTTAAACTCTTTTCACTGTGACCCCTTTTGCCTGAGAAATGCAACACCGATGAGCACCACCAGAAACACCTCAAAATCATTACAAGGTTGATTTTGAATTAAGTTTTGGTCATTTTGCACTCAGAAACCTTTTACTGTCACTAATTTCTTTTCCAAACCAGTCCTCCTCCCAGTCCAACCTTATAAGCTTTTATGGGTTTGAGACCTATGGTTTAAGAAGTGAAGATTTAGAGTCCCCACATTTCTGTAGACTGTAGGTACCTGCCTGGACAGTGTTTGTTTAGTCACTCTGTTAGAAATGTACAAAGTAGATTCTAAATGTGGACTGTGCAAAAAGGGGTCTACAGCTTGCAAACAGAGAAAGAATCCAGTGGGCTGAAGACAAAAGTGCCTCAATTTGAGGGTGTGTGTGGCTGTGTTTCAGTTGTGGGGTAGTGAGTGTGTCCTCAACCCCCGTGACTGGGGTGTTCTCCGAGTGTGTCCCTGTCCAGGGAAACAGACTCTTGCATTTCTTTAGGTTGGGCATAAATTGGTCAAAATCCAAAAGTCCTAGGTATTGTTAACAGTTTGCCAGGGTCTAGGTGCCTGTTGTCAGGACTTTAAGAACTTCCACATTCTGGGAAGCAGGGAGAAGAGACTTGAGTGTCAAGTTCTGTCTCCTGTAACTTTTGTCATCTGTAAATGAAGGTGCTGGAGCAGTTAGCTTGAATTCAATGTTCCCTTTCTTCTCCTATCCTGGCAGCCTCTTCCCTGACCTGTTTCATATCCTGTTTACCACGCGTTACACAGCACATTTCTGCTGCCTGCTCCACATTGCTCATGAGTTTCATCCCCTTGCTTTGCTCTATGTTGGAGCAAATAGATATATACCTCTCTGAAACTCAGTTTCCTTATTATCAAATGGGAGTAATACCCCTATGATAGGCCTTAATATTTTATTAAAAGTCTATTTTTAGAGCACTTTAGATTTACAGAAAGATTGTACAGAGAGTACTATGAATTCTCATATCTCTCCCCCACATATCTTGTTGTACTCTGGACTTTACCAAAGGTAAGGTAAGTATCCAGATTTTAGGATCATACAGAATAGTCTCACTCACCTACAAATTCCCTGCATTTTTCCTATCTTCCCTTCCTCATTTCCTCACAGTCTCTGGCATCCACTTATCTTTTACTGTTTCCCTAAGTTTGCCTTTTCCACAATGGCACATAGTTGGACTCATACAGCATGTTGGTTTTTCGGATCATTTTCATTCACTAGTATATATTCATGGAAAACTCCTTTGTGTTTTATCTTAAAGGTTAAATAAAGCATGATTATAAAGCTTTGAGGACAGTGCTTGGTACAAAGATAGTGTTTGATATCTTGAACCAATGTCTAAGCTGGCTGAAAATCTCTGGGAGTGACCTCTGGACTTCTCAAACTCTGCTTGGGAGTCTCACATCAATCCCAATACATAATATGCAATATACTATGATATAATTATGGTTTTTACTTCTGCCTGAGTGGTCCATCATGAACTGTTTCACCTAAGCTAGTCTGAAAGTGGAAAAAGGTTGAAAAGCACTCTTCTAAAGAAAAAGAAGAGATTGGTGATAACTATATATGCCTACACATCCTGTGCATAGAGGAGAGGAGAGATTTAATGAATCCATAAGGGAGGCCTATAAGTAAAAAAAAATGTGGAACAGACCCACATAATGTATACCAGGAAGGGTCAGTTTTGCAGAAGAAATCAAAGGCAATAATTGTGGGCAGAATTGCATCTTGCTTGGGGGGAATTATTCCTTGACTTCTGTTCAGGCTTTTCTCTGAACATGTGAAGAAACACTGCCAGCAGAGATGACAATTTGATTTGTCCAAAGTCAAGTGATTTAGATGTTAATCTCACTTCCAAACACCCTCAGTAACACATCCAGAAGAACATTTGAGCAACTGTTTGAATACTGTGGTTGGCAAAATTCCATCAAATGAACCATCACAGATTTGTTGTTGGTGTTTTCCAACATTATGGTGTTTTTAACATTAAATGAGAAGTATTTTGAAGTTGGGAACCTTGTTTTAACTTTTTGTATCCAGGGCATCTTACTTAAGCTCTAACTTCCAGGTTTCAAAGGCATAATGCTAATAAGTATTGTCTGAGGGGTAGCTCAAGGGAAGAAGTTGGTAAGTTTTATTTCCTTCATGGAGGTGTTAGAAAGTAAGCTTAGAGCGGGCAACGTGGCCACTTTAGTCAAGTTGTTCTTACTTGGAAGACATTATTGTGGAAACAAATTTTGAATTGTATGAATTTTTTAAAAAATGCCCCCCTGGGGCCGGGCGGTGGCGCTAAAGGTAAGGTGCCTGCCTTGCCTGCGCTAGCCTTGTACGGACCGCGGTTCGATCCCCTGGTGTCCCATATGGTCCCCCAAGCCAGGAGCAACTTCTGAGCACATAGCCAGGAGTAACCCCTGAGCGTTACCGGGTGTGGCCCAAAAACCAAAAAAAAAAAAAATGCCCCCCTTTTTAAAGATGCCTTGTTTTTGTTTTGTTTTTGTTTTTTTTGGCCACACCCTTTTGATGCTCAGGGGTTACTCCTGGCTACACGCTCAGAAATTGCCCCTGGCTTGGGGGGACCATATGGGACACCAGGGGATCGAACCGTGGTCCTTTCCTTGGCTAGCACTTGCAAGGCAGACACCTTACCTCTAGCGCCACCTCACCGGCCCCCTTACTTTCTTTTTTTCTAACAATATCTTTATTTAAGCACCATGGTTACAAACATGTTTGTAGTTGGGTTTCAGTCATAAAAAGTACACACCTGCTTCACCAGAGAAACCTTCCTGCCACCAATATCCCCATCTCATTCTTCCCCCACCCCCTGCCTATGTTTGAGACAGGGATTCTATTTATCTCTCTCACTATTATTGTCATGATAGTTATTCATGTATTTATTTTTTCTAACTGCACTCACCAATCTTTGTGGTAAGCTACATATCATGGGCTGGTCCTTCCAGCCCTCATCTTTATTGTCTCTGGGTATTATTAACATACTGTAATATGTTAAAAAACTAAAATAGAGTCTTTTTATTTTTAAAATTTATTTTATTTATTTATTTATTTATTTATTTATTTATTTATTTTGGCCACACCCGGTGGCACACAGTGGTTACTCCTGGCTCTGTGCTCAGAAATCGCTCCTGGCAGGCTTGGGGAAACCATATAGGATGCAAGGAATCAAACCCGGGTCTGTCCTGAGTTGACCGCATGCAAGACAAAAGCCCTATCACTGTGCTATCTCTCTGGCTCCCTCTTTTATTTTTCTTAAATCCCACAGATGTTTGAGGCTAGTTTGTGTCTCTCTTACTCAGCATAATAGTTTACTTATTTTACTCAGCAAAATAGTTTCCCTGTCCATCCATGTATAGGAAAATTTCATGACTTCATTTTTTTCTGACAACTGTATAGTATTCCATTGCTTATATGTAACCACAGTTTTAAAAGATGTCTTAAAGGCAATAGCATTTTTCAAATGAACCAAGAAGCCAAATCATTAAACTTTTAAAATTTTGACTACCTCCCCTCCCCTTCCTCCTCCTATCCTTATATTTACTTCTATTTTGGAAAGAATGTAAGATGAACATGAACTGAAAATATACATGTATATGTCTAACTTTTGTTACATACATATTGTGACAGTTACTCTGTGGGATAGAAATTAATCTTTACTCGGAAGGATTGAAGTCTATGCTCAATCATCATATCTATGTGAAAGGTCTTGGTCAATGACTCAATATCTCCTTCTCTCACTAACCCTATTTCTACTTCCTTCCTGTGAGGGGATTCACATGATGTGAGATAAAGTATCTGCTGTGCATCTTGAGAAATAAATTGACAAAGGTTGAGGGGACTTGAAATATAGGTCCAGTGACTGATGGTTAATTTTACGTGTCAAAGGTGAAATGTGAGCACCCAGTTGTTTGAACAAAAATGTCTGAATGTTGCTACAAAAGTATCTTTAGGAATGAAATTTAACAAATCAGTAGTTTTTGTTTGTTTGTTTGTTTGTTTGTTTTTGGGCTACACCCAGCTGTGCTCAGGGGTTACTCCTGCTCTATGCTCAGAAATCGCTCCTGGCTCAGGGTGACTGGGGATTGAACTTGTGTCTGTCCTACGTAAGTCACATGCAAGGCAAACACCTTACCACTATGCTACCACTCCAGCTCCTAAATCAGTAGATTTTGAATAAAGCAGATTATCTTCCACTTGGGTGGGCCTCATTCAGTTGGTCAAAGGCTTTAAGAAAAGGTTTGATGATCCCCATCAAAGAAGGGTGGGGTTTCTGGAGTTTCTCTACTCCAGAAACTCTACTCCAGACTGTTTCAGATTCTAGCTGAAATATTATTTCTTCCCTGAGTCTTTAACCTGCTGACTTCTCCTGTGAATTTTGGATTTGTACCTCCATGATTACGTGTATCAACTGTGAAATCCCACACTTTGGAGCAATAAGAGCTCTTTGAGGGGACGTGTAATTCACAATATTAGAGTAACAATGAGTTAGAACGTACTCAGTATCTTATTTTGGTCTTGGGAAAATGACTGCTCAAGACTCAGTGTTCTCATATCTAAACCAATATTACCATGTGGCCTTACTGGCCTATTGGAAAGATTAAACGAGCCTATCAGTGTGTACTTTATATAATAAGAGCCAGTATTACTATTTAGCTCTATTGTCTTTTTTCCTAGATGGCACAAGTTGAGTAGTTTTTAACAGGATAAGAAGTTTAAAAGTCATAACAATTTGTCTTTTCTCTCAGTACCTATTTGTGTCCAGGTATGTGACAGTGATGCCACATGCTGATGAGCAATGACTATGCACCCAAAACTGGGACTAGGATAAGCATTATTAGATTCCTTCTTTTCAGCAATACAACATGGGTTTCAATATTTGTCCCAGTAGATTACTATGCTCACAAACTTATGGCTTAAAACACAAGACAAGATCTAATACTATGTAACACTTTTAATTAGAGCTCTAGGCCCAGCATAGGCCCAGCATGGACAGATCTTCTGCTCAAGGCCTCATTAGCCTGAAATCAAGCCAATAGCAGGAAAATGTTTCAGAGTTTCAGAAGGTATTCTTCCAAACTTGTTCAGATTTCTAGTCACCTTAAATTTATAGGGCTAATACAGCCACCTTGCCATTTGTCCCTTATAGGAAGCTCACAACGTAGTTTTGGCTTCTTTGGGATTATAAGGAATATGTATTTCTCTGACTTTTTCCTCTGTGACTGGAAAATGCTTTTAATTTTTGGGGGGTGGGCAACATATGATGGTACTTGGGTTGCTCCTAGCTCTGCACTCAGGAATAATTTTTGGCTTTGCTTGGGGATCATATGGGAAGCTCATGATTGAATCTGGGTTGCCTGTGTGCAAGGCAGCTTGTGTACTATTGTTTTGCTCCCCATCCAAAATGTTGTTTTAGATAGATATTATATTATATTATATTATTATATTATATTGTTTTATATTATATTATATTAATTATATTAGACACACCCAGAGTCTCTACTTCCTTCTTTCATTTGAGCCTACTCCTGGAAATACCCAGGTATTGGGGCCACTTTTGGCAATGATCTTCTCAGAGATGCAGATCTGGCACTTGGTTTGGTGTCAAAATCTCTGATGTTCAGAGACCATTATAATTATGCCTAGTGATGCTGGACATAGGGATGCAGAACCTTAGGCTTGTGTTCCACCACCAGAGTGAAATTCTTGGCTTGTACTTTGCTTTTCTTAAAGTCAACTGCTCCAGCTTTGAGTAGATCACTCAAGTGGTAGAACAGATGGTTGACATGAGAGGTTCTCAGTTTGATTCACAGCAATGTATGCTTTCCACCCTCTTTTCCAGCACCACTGGATATAGCCTTTATTGGAAAAAAAATTAAATGATGGGCTAAAAATGTCAACTGACATAACACATAAGTCAATCTCTATAGTTAAGTCCACCATCTTTATGATCTTTGGGATTCTGCATGCCTGTATATGGCAGAGTATGGGGCTTGTGACCATCTTGGAATCTTACTTGTTTGTACAGCGCCAGGTAGCTTGTTTTTAGAGTCACTCTGTTGCATTCTTTCTCATTGCTGCCAGAGCAATAAGAGACCTTGGAGTACCCCTGGAGATCCTAGGTATGCTTGTGACAACCCCATGCTTTTCTCTATAAGACAATAAATAATGAATCCCTTCAGGAGATAGTCATCATCCCAAAGAACAAAAGTTTACTCAGTGGTAATTAGTGACCCAGGGGTAAATTTCTCTGGGTTATTATAATGCCTAAGGTCATCAGAATTTTGAGGGACACCTTGGCGATATCACAAGTACTGTAAATTTCAAATAATATAGTGGTCTCCTGCCAGGAATAATTATGTAATAAATATACTTGAATCCCCTACTGCACAGGTTGGATATCAAGCTCAGAAAATTTTACCAGTAAGAGGACAGGACTAGGCTTTTCTAGTCTAGGTATGAATTGGAGGAGGCAAGCTGAAAGGCAGGGAGATGATTTCTATAGGTAAATGAGGAACAAAAGGCAATGAGAGCCTCATCAAAGACAGAAGGGAGATTTAGCAGGAAGAATCAACATATCCTGTCTGGTGTGTGACACCAGGAGGGCAGGAGGAAGAGATGTAACACAGATGCATTGGATCTATGCTATTTCAAGAATGACTCTGCAAGTACCTGGGTGGTGGCTCTGTGCAGATTTGAGATGAGGAACCCAGGAGAAAGAGAAGTGAGGGAAGTCAGGTTTTATTTCTGAACTGTTGAGGATGAAATGCCTGTAGGTCATTGTGGTCCTAGAGGCAATGGCCAATAGGCATGTGAGTGTGCAGAGCAGGAAGTGCACTGGTGGTGAGCTGGACATGGGGAGGGGCTTATAGGTAATAGCCATCCAGGAAAGGCCACTGTGAGGAAGAATCATTTGGATACTTGAATGGAGCTTTGGAGCTTGCACGAAAACAGTTACCACTAGAAACTGGCTATTCTCTAGCCTGCTTATAGCGACGGTACTCTGAAGCCACAGGGAAGAAGATACTCCCTGCTTGGTAAAGGCATCCTCTCTCCTGAGGTTTGCAGGTACAGTCTGTCTTTTGTGGATTCCATTGAGGATGCTGCTCTGATGTTAAGTGTACTGGAGTCTGCAGGATTCCTCAGCTTAAGGCAGACCCCTTTTTCTGTTCACCCTGATTTTCTTTTATTGGGGAAGGGGGTATGCTTATCAGTGCCGTGGGACTACTACTTTGTGCTCCGGGCTGCTTCCTGGCCTTGCTCAGGGGATCACGTGATGCCGGGATTAAACTCAGACCTCCTATAAAGCTTTCTCTGAGTCCCTTGAACTATCACTCTCACTGCCCAAACCTCTTTCTCCCAGTTTTCTAGAACTTGGCTTTAACTTTCCGCCTCTGTTGAGACTACTACTCCTGAACACTTGGGGGCTCTCTGAGAACCAACAACATCTGGGCAAAATCTTGTGCAAAGTATCCTCTGGGGAAGGTTTCCAGTGGGAACTCGGTGGAAGTGACTGACGCATCCTGCAACATATTTGAATTCACATTATGCTTAAATTCGGGCCCAGAAAACATCTCAGTAAATTCAATGACTAAGAAAAAAAAGCTTAGTTAAAGTCTAATTTGTCTACCAATCTGGGCCTTGAATTATTTGTTGAGTGAATGAAGGGTGAATGAATACTTATGCAATGTCTCAGATCTCAGGAGAATGGTACAAAGGAGGTGAGAATGGCAAGTGAAGCAAACGCTATTTTTCTATGCATCAGTCTGTATCCACTGTCTCTTGCTCCTGTCACTGCTGATTTGTCATGCAGATGCCTTCATGGGGCTTCTTGGGAGCAAAGGCCTCTCAGCAAAGGGTATGTCAAATAGAAGTCTGTGGCCATTTGAACACTGAGTTTTGAGAGATATATTGGAAAGTTTTCATCTTTTCCCATAGTAAATCTGTTAACATGGCATTTTCTAGTCCAGTGATACATGTAGTATGCTTGTTGGGACTGAATAATATAAAATGAAAGAATCCTAAGTATATTGGGTATAATGGGAAACTACTATATTGGGTTAGAAAGCATTTTAAAAAGTCTTATTATTTTAAGGGCACATGCAGCTTGTTCCTTGAATGAGTTTTTTCTCTGGTACTACTCCAGTCTGTCAGATCAGTTCTTTTTTTTTTTTTTTTTTTTTTTTTTGGTTTTTTGGTTTTTGGGCCACACCTGGCGGTACTCAGGGGTTACTCCTGGCTGTCTGCTCAGAAATAGCTCCTGGCAGGCACGGGGGACTATATGGGACACTGGGATTCTAACCAATCACCTTAGGTCCTGGATCGGCTGCTTGCAAGGCAAACAATGCTATGCTATTTCTCCGGGCCCTCAGATGAGTTCTGTATCAGGAAATATGTCTCAGATATTTGGCCTTCAATTTTTTTTGTTTGTTTGTTTTTGGGTCACACCCGGTAGCGCTCAGGGGTTACTCCTGACTCTATGCTTAGAAATTGCTCCTGGCAGGCTCGGGGGACCATATGGGATGCTGGGATTTGAACCACCATCCTTCTGCATGCAAGGCAAATGCTCTACCTCCATACTATCTCTCTGGCCCCTGCCTTCAAATATTTTTTTTCTGCTATAATCATCACTGGAAAATAGGCTTATGTTAAGCACCAATTTGTAAAATTGAAGACTACAACAGACCTGGAGATGATCTGTTCTTTTCTAGTACTGCTGATACCATAATCTACCTATGATTTCTTAATTTCTTGTGTGTAAGAAATGGGCAGGAAAATACGAGAATTTCCAGGAAAACTCACACAAACTAAAATAAAACACTGCTCCAATCAATTTTTAATTCTTGACGTTTCATTGTTTTGCCATCTTAAAAATACCTCCACACGCTTTCCTCACTTCTACCACTAGATGTCACTACATATCAAGCGTATTAGAACAATTGAGTCAGGATTAACAACCAAGGCTCTACTTATTCTATTAATATTTTAAGACTATTTATGTTTTACTACTATATATGTATATGCACTTTATAAATTACTGTTTTTTCTAGATCTTAAGAGACATTTATTTATCAATAGGAAGACAGTCTCATTCTATATACACTAATCAATCCTCTTGCCCATCCTCTGTGTTATGCGAATTCAGATTTTCTTTGCTATTAAAATATAATATTTTGGTAAAATTCTTTTTAAATTTGAATTTTGGGCCACATTGGTGGTGCTCAGGGCTTTACTCTGGGCTCTGTGCTCAGGGATAAATCCTGGTAATTCCTGGGAGGACCATATTGGGTGCTGGAGATTGAACCTGGGTGAAATGCAAGCAAAGCAGGTGCCTAAATCTCTGTATTAAATCTGTGACTCCTATGGGGCTGGAGTGGTGGTGCAGTGGTGGGGCGTTTGCCTTGCATGCAGCTGACCTAGGATGGACGTCTGTTTGATCCCCAGCATCCCATATGGTCCCAAGCCAGGAGGAATTTCTCAGCACATACCCTCGAGTAATCCCTGGGCGTCACCAGGTGTGGCCCAAGCCCCTCACCCCAAAATCTATGGCTCATTAGCCTGTTTTTAATATTGGGGCAATACTCACTCTCTGGTGGGTTTGCACAGAAAGTCCATGAACCTGTGGAAACCTGATTGACTTGTATATAATCCAGGATTCACGGAAAGTGTGACATTCTCAAAAGATCATTGTAACCATCCACAGACCTTAGATGGGGCCACCACAGACGCCAGTTAGGGTGGGAGAGAAGCCCATTCTGATTTTTGAAGATCCCTAGGGAAAAGGACATTGCTAAAACAAAACCTCTTCCTTTGATACCGCTTGATCCCTTTATCTTTCTCTGGGCTTTCTTGTCATATTTTTCTGTGACAGCTCTCTGGGGACCAAGGGCAGCAGAATTTTCTCTGCCTTGGGAGTATCTATCCCCATCAGCAATTCAGACTGTAGAAAAAGAGATTTTGTTGTGGGTCCCAGAGGGACTTTTCAATTGTGCACTTGATGTTGACTGCTTCGTTTGTCACGGAGCCTGGAATTCCGGGGTGCATGGATCAGGCAGTCTAATGATAAAAGTTTGGAGCCTTTACAATTTACAGAGGGAAAAATCTTTCTTTTCCCTACATTCTCATAAAATCTATGAAGGCAGGCAGGCAGAATGTGTGTGTGTGTGTGTGTGTGTGTGTGTGTGCGTGCGTGCGTGCGTGCGTGTGTGTGTGTGTGTGTGTGTGTGTGTGTTCTATCTCACAGAGAGGAAGCACATGGAGAGGTAGATAGCTTGTTCAAAGACACTCAGAAATAAATTTGGGCTATAACCCTAGCATCTCCAGATTGCTAGGCCCACACATAATTATGCTCTCACACCATGGCACCAAGCTGCTTCCTGCAGAGAAATTTTTAGGGGCAGCTAGAGACATTTACTTTTAGTAGGCAGCTTCTAGTACTTCTATTACTTCGAGTAATAGTAGCTGGCTAAATCACATGGGGGCTGGAGAGTGAGTGTCTGAGGGCCAAAGAGTTCCTGGCCTTTCCGCAGTCAACTCTCAGCCTTCCTCAAGAATCACACCCCAGGGCATCTTTATCTGGATAATTGCTTGATTAGCACTGAGCCCAAACTGCTTTGCAGGAGCCATGGGAAAGAATACAAGGGATGACATGTATGAAAGATATCTCTGTGATTGTAAAGAAGAGAGAAAGGTTGAAGAGAGGAAGCTGGTTTGTTCATATAGGAAAACAAAATTACATAATTTGGATTTTGTTATCATTTAAAAAAAAAAACCTGTCCATGGAGAGTAAGGAAAAGTGGAATAGATGGAGCTGACAGAGGTCAGGAAATCCGATGCTTTTCCTGCCTTCCTAGGGTGTGGGTTGCCTGGGGGTGGGGGTGGGGGAGGCTCTGGGTGATTTATTTTGTCAATTTCAGGGGCTACTGCTTGAGCAAACAACATCTATAATGCATATTTGCTAACCTGAAAAATAGCACCAGCTAATCACTAAAATAATCTGTTAGTCTGTTGCGTGAGATCTCTTTCCAGATAATAGAGACTTTCAAATATATTGCTTAATTGATAATGAAGGAGCTAATTTTCTGCAATAGCTGATATTTGACACCAGAGTCGAAATTTGCCACTTCTAAGCCTTACAATATTGAAAGGAAAGGTCCCCTCCCTGCTTGGTGTTATTTCTGAATGAGGTCCTGTCTGCAGAATCAATGTATTCCAAAGCAGCTTGCTTTTTAGAGTGTATTCTGAAATATGATCTTTCCTTTTCTCTGCCAGAGGTCTTATTTCTTAGGTTTACCCTGAGTGCCCTTTCAGAAATAGGCTGTCATGTTGATTGGCTTTTATTGAGACAAGCCTCTGGTTTTACCTTAAATTTAGTAGTCCTCAACTTTGGCCACACATTAAATTGCTCTGTGAGACTTAAACTGTGGATATGTACACTCCATTTTCAGATGCTGAGATTTAATTAGTTTTGTGGAGACTGCACTCTTCTTTTTTATTTTTAATATATATTTTGGAGCCACACCCAGCTATGGTCTGTTACTCCTGCTCTGCACTCAGGAATTACTCCTGGCTGTGCTTGGGAACCATCTGTGGTGCCAGAGATGGAAATTGGGTTGGCTGCAAGCATGGCAAATTGCTCTGGCATCCCAGATAATAAGCATTCCAGATTATTCTACTATCTAGCCAGGCCTGAAAACTACTGGAGCAGTGATTTTACACCTGAAGACCAGCATCTGTCTGAGCACTCACAAAGAGGCTATGGGCAGGCAATTAATGGCCACTTCAGTGGGCCAGTGGTTTTCCAGTCTTTCAATGCTTTGATAACTGATACTTGATCTCTGACTAGCACCACTGTTAGCAGGAGCCACTGTCAGAGAAGGAACAACATTACTGATGTCTGTTTTTGATTAGCATTAACCCTGTTTTTCCTGAGGAAGTGAGTCAATCTTTGTAGTTGGAATACTTTGGTTTTATTTTGTTTTGACTTGCAATTGCAAGACCTCTATCCCTGTAACTCTGTATCACTTCTCCATCAGAACCAGAAACATTTTTCTCTTAGGTGTTTGATAATGAAGAGAATGATGTGGTTTAACCTTATGGCATCCTTATCCAAATCAAAATCCTCTTGTATCTATTCTCCATTTTATCACAGAATAGAGAAAGGAAAACGAAGTAGCAGCATGATGTCACTGCCTGCTTAAAAAGCCCCATGACTGTCTATTTCCAATTAGCAGTTTCCTTGCCTGCTGGCCTCTCAGAATCTGCAGCCTTGCCCTGGTATTAGGTATCCAGCTGATTTGTATTTGCTGATTTATTTGCATCAAATGGTCTCTTAATAACTATCTCCCACAGGATCAAACACTTCTGCTTTTGGTCAATTTTTCTCTAAAGAGTTTGGAGTTACAAATTTAAGTTCTACCCATGAATTTGAAAACCCATTATTAGAGAGAACACTATAAT
Source organism: Suncus etruscus (assembly GCF_024139225.1). Lineage (NCBI taxonomy): Eukaryota > Metazoa > Chordata > Mammalia > Eulipotyphla > Soricidae > Suncus > Suncus etruscus. Next base: position 124,366,564 of record NC_064849.1, read on the forward strand.
TAAAGAGCAGCTGTAAAAATGGCTGCTTCAAGCAGGAGAAATAGTTTGGGCTCCTGCTATTTTGATATCTTTCCCTGGTACTAAACCTCCAGTAGTAAAGATCTGGGGTCTTCCTCACCTTCTACCATCATATCTTTTTAAAATAAAGTTGTCTTAAATCTAATATCCAGTTACTCAGAAGAATTAATGCAATGACTTCTAGATTTAATAGCTCCTGGCAGGCACGGGGGACCATATGGGACACCGGGATTCGAACCAACCACCTTTGGTCCTGGATGGGCTGCTTGCAAGGCAAACACCGCTGTGCTATCTCTCCGGGCCCTAGAAAAAATATTTTTAAGATTAAAGGGACCAATGAGGAGGAAGTAGAAAGCATAAACAGGCCAATCACAAATAAAGGAATTCAAACAATAATTAAGAAACTCCCCCAAAATGTAATTCCAGGACCAGATGGGTTTATAGGTAAGTTTTATCAAACACTCAGAGAAGAGTTAATATTATTGATCCGTAGACTCCTCCAAACTATCGAAGAGACTGGAATCTTCCTTAATACCTTCTATGAAGCTAACATCATGCTTATTCCCAAAGCTGACAGAGATACTACCAAGAAAGAAAACTACAGGCCCATATCACTGATGGACATTGATACAAAAATCCTTAACAAAATCTTAGCAAACCAAATCCAACAACACATCAAAAAGATTATACATCATGACCATCCTGGGGGTGCAAGGATGGTTCAATATATACAAAGCAGTCAACATCATACACCATATCAGTAAAAGGAAGGATTAAAAAACACATGATCTTGGGGCCGGGCGGTGGCGCTAAAGGTAAGGTGCCTGCCTTGCCTGCGCTAACCTTGGACGGACCGCGGTTCGATCCCCCGGTGTCCCATATGGTCCCCCAAGCCAGGAGCAACTTCTGAGCACATAGCCAGGAGTAACCCCTGAGCGTTACTGGGTGTGGCCCAAAAACCAAAAAAAAAAACAAAAAACAAAAAAAAACACATGATCATATCAATCAATGCAGAGAAAGCATTTGACAAAATCTAACACCCATTCATGATTAAAATACTCAAGCAAAATAGGTGTGGATAGAACCTTTCTCAAGATAGTAAAAATTATTTATAAAATGCCCACAGCCAACATTATTATTAATGGTGAAAAATTGAAAACATTTCCACTAAGGAAAGGATGTTCACTGTCTCCACTCTTATTCAACATAGTATTAGAAGTCCTAGCAATAACTATCAGACAAGAGAAGGAAATCAGAGGAATCCAAATTGGAAAACTATCTCTATTTGCAGATGACATGATGATATACATCGAAGACCCTAAAGAGACTGCAAAAAAGCTCCTAGAAAAAATGACTAGGATAAAGTCTTCCTTTTTGGCCCCAGGAAAAGTTTTGTTTAATCTCAGTTGTTTTAGACAGTATTTTGTAAATAGAGATAATGGTTCTTGTACAGATCCTAGGGCAGGGTGTCATCTGATTTTATACCACCATTCTCCCTTTAAATTTCTGTAGTATCTTAGTAATCTCCCCGTTTTAATTTATGATTTCGTTTAAGTTTCTCTCTTTCTTTGTTAGGTTTCAGCATGGTTGACTATTAAATTGTGACAAGGCAGTGTTGAAATCTCCCATTATTAATGTGTTGTTATTGATATCTTCCTTCAAGTTTGTCAGCAGTTGTTTTAAATAGTTTGTCAGTCCCTCATTGGGTGTATATATATTTATAACTGTTCTTTCTTTTTATTTTACATACCCCTAATTATTAAGAAATGTCCATCTCCAGTTCCTTATAATTTTTTAAATTCTGAAGTCTGACATCTGAAATTAATATGGTCACTTCAGCCTTTTTAAGAGAGTTATTTGTTTGAATGATTGTCTTCAACCTTTGAGTTTGAGTCTGTGTTTGTTTTGACTATTCAGATGTGTTTCTTGTAGACAGCAGAATGTTGGATTCAACTTTTTGATCCATTTTACCATTCTGTGTCTCTTATCTGGTGCATTTATTCTATTAATGTTGAAAGATGTTGTCATAGAATTTAGTATCATCCTTTAGTAGGAATTTGGTGTGCCTTGCTGTCTTATTTTAAAGTAGACATTTCTGTTCATTTTTTGGTTTTGAGTAAAGTTTCTAAGCTGTTTTTGTTTTGTTTTGTTTTGTTTTTTTTTGTGTGTTTGTGTGTGTGTTTTTGTTTTGTTTTGTTTTTTAATCTATGAAGCTGTGTATCCTTCCTTCAAACCTGAATGTAAGTCTGGCTGGGTGAAGTACTCTTGGTGATGTATTGACTTATCACTAAATACCACAACTGCATTTGGGCCTTGAGGGTTTCTTGTGACAAATCTGTGGTAAATCTTAGTGATGTTTCCTTCTGCAACTTTAAATTGTACTGCAAAGCAATAATCATTGAAACAATATGGTATTGGCATAAAGACAGACACTCAGATCAATGGAATAGACTTGAGTATTCAGAGCCCCAGACATACAATCAATTAATCTTGGACAAAGGGGCAAGAAATGCAAAATGGAGCAAGGAAAGCCTCTTCAACAAGTGGTATTGGAACCACTGGTCAACCACATAAAAATAAGCAAACTCAGACCTCTATCTAACACTGTGCATAAAGGTCAAATCAAAACGGCTTAAAAACCTTGATACTAGGCAGAGCTCTAGCAGCCGCTGTACTATTACGAGGCAGGGACAGGCACGCTGGAAGGTAGAGGAGAGGGGAAAATTGACACAAGTCTGAACCTCCACCACACCTTCTGACAGGTGAAGGGAGAGGGGAAATCTTGCTGCAGTTGGGCAAGGCAGAGGGTAACTACACCTTCTGGCAGGTAAAGTGAGGGAGGAGTTTTGAGGGCAGGGACAAACCTCAGCAACTGCAGCCCTCATACTCACATAGAGTCGCACTCCAGAGAAGGGACCCAGCTCCGTGCTACAGGTGACAAAGGAGGGCTGAAATCTCAAGGCAGTACACTACACCAAACCACCAAATGCAAGGAAATATGGGCAAACTAAGAAAGACACTAACAATCGGGGATATGGAGAGAAATCTTAGCAAATTTAAAAGTCCACCAAAACACACGGGGCCTATAGATGAGGACATAGAACTGACACAGTTCACTGCAACAGCTCCAGGAACCAAACACCCTCTGGGACATTCTTAATACTGCTCTGATACCAACAAGCACCAGTTTTGATATGACATCCTGACAATGAGGAAATCGCAACAACTTGGTCTAAGAACAGGTTGTCTTACCTCACCACCTAATGATAAGATAAAATCAGAAGACACACCATCCTTTGATCTGTGCAAAAGACAAGATCATTAACTATAGAAGACTGACAGTGACAACCATACTGGGCAGAACCTATCCTGGGACCAATAATAAAGACCCTAGCCTAGGCTTTGGACTACGACCTGTACAACAAACCAAGATCTCTAATTCCAGAGATCTGACTGAGATAATTACAACTGAGCAGAACTTCTGGAAACATAATGAAAGACTATCCTAAGCTTCATCCTAGGATAGGTGCAAAAACTAAGACCACCAACTACAAAAGACTGATTAAAACAATAGTGATGGAACAGAACTTCTAGAACTGTAAAGAAAGACTCCATCCTATGACCTGTGCAAATACCAAGATCTCTAGTTATAGAGGCCAGATTTTATCATCCACAACTGAGTGGAAAGTTTTCAGACATCACAAAAAGACCTAGAGGAGAGAACAAGAGCATGTAAGGAGCCTGTAGTTATTCCCATGACAGTATACTTAAAGGGGGGGGGGTGAAACTCTGTATCTCTTAGTCCAAGGGAATTCCCTTTCTAATCTCCCCAATATTTACTGTGACTATGCAAAAAAAAGCACAAATTAATTTTTTTTGGCTCTTGTTGTTGCTTGGGTTTTTTTTTTTGTTTTTTTTTTTTTTGTGCTTTGTTTTGTTTTTATCTCGGGACTGTGGTTATTGTTTGGTTGTTGTCTTTATTGCTGTGGTGCTTATTGCTATGGTGCTTTTTTTCTTTGTTGGACTTTTTTGTATTGTTGTTATGTTTTTCTTCCCTTTTCCCTTATTCTCTTAAATTGATATTTATTGCCTCTAGAAGGACTCCTCCCATTTTTTGCTTGTTTGAATTTTTGCCCCCCCCCCTTTTTTTCCTTCTAACAGAACCACATAACTTGAACCATGTTCTGCCTCACAAATTGATGGAGAAATAATGGAGGGTACCAATACCAAACAGTTGTGTGAATATTGAGTAGAAATAAAAAATGATCAGACTTAAACACCAAATTCAAAGCCAACGGCAACAGAATTCATACCCAATCTACAACAAGCTAGACACAGAGGAGACCACTTATTCTAGCAGCCCGGGGGCAAAGGAAGGGGATATGGGATGCATGCTGGGAACAAGGGTGGAGGGACGACAACATTGGTGGTGGGAATGCCCTGATTCAATGTTATTATGTACCTAAAATATTACTGTGAAAGATTTGTGATCCACTATAAAATTAAAGAAAAAAAAAAGACAGAGGGCGAGAAAGTTAAAAAAAATGAACAAATCAGAAGGAAAAAACCTTGACACTAGACCCGAAACTATAAGGTATATAGAAGAAAACATAGGTAAAACAGTCCATGACATTGAGACTAAAGGCATCTTCAAGAAGGAAACACCACTGTCCAAACAAATGGAAGCAGAGATAATGGGATTACATCAAACTGAGAAGCTTCTGCTCATCAAAGGAAACAGTGGCTAGTGTAAAAAGGTCACCCACTGGAGCTGGAGAGATAACACAGCGGGAGGGCATTTGCCTTGCACTCAGCATATCCAGGACAGATGGTGGTTGGTGGTTTGAATCCCATATGGTACCCCATGCCTGCCAGAAGCAATTTCTGAGCACAAAGCCAGGAGTAACGCCTGAGCGCCATGGGGTGTGACCCAAAAAAAAAAAAAAAAGATAAAGGTCACCCACGAAATGGGAGAAACTATTCACCCAATATCCATCAGATAAGGGGCTAATATCTAAGAAATACAAGGTACTGACAGAACTGAACAAGAAAACATCATCTAACACTATAAAAAATGGGGAGAAGAAATGAACAGACATTTCCTCAAAAAATAAATACAGATGGCCAAAAGGCACATGAAAAAATGCTCCACATCTCTAATCATCAGGGAGATACAAATGAAAACAACAATGAGATATCATCTCATGCCATAGAAACTGGCACATATCACAAAGAACAAGATTAACCATTGCTAGCGTAGATTCAGGGAGAAAGGAACTTTATTCACTGCTGGTAGAAATGCTATTCTAGTCCAGCCTTTTTGGAAAACAATATGAATATTCCTTAAAAAAAAACTGGAAATTGAGCTCAATATGATCCAGCAATACCACTCCTAGGGATACACCCTAGGAATACAAAAACACAATACAAAAATGCCTTCTGCATGCCTATGTTCATTGCAGCATTATTTACAATAGCCAGAATCTGGAAACAACCCAGATACCCGACATCAAATGAGTGGCTAAAGAAACTGTGGTACATCTGCACAATGGAATACTATGCACCTGTTAGAGAAAATGGATATGGAGACTATTATGTTGAGTGAAATAAGTCAGAGGGAGAGAGAGATAAAAACAGAGTAGTCTCTTTCATCTGTGGGATTTAAGAAAAAAAAAACAATATAGTAATAATAACCAGAGACTATAGAGATGATGGAAGAATCAGCCCATAATATGAAGCTTACCACAAAGAGTGGTTAAGTGCAGTTAGAGAAATGACTACACTAACAGCTACCATGACAATGATAAACAATGCCTGTCTCAAAGACAGACAGGAGATGCAGAGGAGGGAAATGGGGGAGATTGGCAGCAGAAAAGTTTTACTGGTGAAGGAAGGTGTGCATTTTATGGCTGAAACCCAATTACAAACATGTTGGTAACCATGATGCTTAAGGAAATTATTATTAAAAAAAAAACAAAACAAAGGGACCAGAGAGATAGCATGGAGGTAAGGCATTTGCCTTGCATACAGAAGGACAGTGGTTTGAATCCCGGCATCCCATATGGTCCTCTGTGCTTGCCAGGAGTGATTTCTGAGTGTAGAGCCAGAAGTAACCCCTGAGCGCTGCTGGGTGTGACCCAAAAACCAAAAGAAAAAAAAACCCCAAAAAACAAAAATCAAAGTAAAACAATCTAAACTTAAAATGGGTCTGATATACTGGTGGGCTGGGGAACATGGGGAAGTGGTATATGATGCACCTGGGAATACTGGTGGCAGGAAGTCGACACTAGTGGTGAGATTGGCCCTGATTCATTGTATGTCTGAAACCCAACTGTGAAGGATTTTGTAAACCACAAAGGTTTCAATAAAATTAAAATTAAAAAACAAAAAAAGCCATAAAAAAGAAGGGAATAAATTCACATATACTAGTATAGAAAATGCTCAAAACTATTTTTTTTGTTTGTTTTTGGGTTACACCCAGCAGTGCTCAGGGTTTTTTTTTTTTTTTTTGCTATAAACTCCTGCAACAGTGCTCATTTATTGAGTATGTTGTTATTTTCAATTTAAGGTAGTTTACCATTATATCACAATGCACATTATTTCAGTTTGCTTTTAGGAAAAAAACTTGGATGCCCAAGACCCACTAGACAATACATCATGGTGTAGACTCCTCTGAGAGTGCATATTACCATACACTTAGACTTCTAAACTTGAAAATTATGATAATTTTAAGAATTCATCACATACAATGTAGCCCAGAAAACCTTTCTTCAGTAATGCTTACCCTCACCAATGATGATTTGCCTAGAAAATAGAAAACCTTTTTTTTTTTTTTTTTGGTTTTTCGGCCACACCCGACGGTGCTCAGGGGTTACTCCTGGCTGTCTGCTCAGAAATAGCTCCTGGCAGGCACGGGGACCATATGGGACACCGGATTCGAACCAACCACCTTTGGTCCTGGATCGGCTGCTTGCAAGACAAACACCACTGTGCTATTTCTCCGGGCCCAGAAAACCTTTTTTTTTTTTTTTTTAATTTTAATTATGACAACAAAGATGCAAAGAAGGAGGAAAGGGTAAAGTTACAGTGGAAGCCCAATCACCCATAAACAAAATTCACGGTATTCCCATCGATGATATCCCAGCCTTGAACTTTCAGCCGAAGAACATTAAGAAAAACAAAACTAAACCCATGTACAATACAATTACTTTGTCCCTCAAATCCCCAGTTGTAGTACATACTGTTTCTTAGCAGCACACAATATAATCTAAAGACATTAGACTTATATAACTCCTTAAACATTGAGGGCAAAGTACATTTCTCTAGTTCCATGCACATGCTTACTAGTTTAAGTTAACCTCAAAAGTTTTAGCGCTCAGGGCTCTACGCTCAGAAATTGCCCCTGGCAGGCTTGGGTGACCATATTGGATGCCAGGGTTCAAACCACCGACGTTCTGCATGGAAGGCAAACTCCTTACCTTCATGCTATCTCTCCGGCCCCACTCAAAACTATTTTTAGTGAAAAAAAAAGTTGAGAAACAATACATAGATTTTTTTTTCTTGGTTTTTGGGTCACATCCGGCAGTACTCAGGGATTACTGCTGGCTCTGCATTCTGAGCCTTCTCCTGGCAGGTTCAGGGGACCGTATGGGATGCTGTGATTCTTTTATTTTTATTTTTTTATTTTTGTTTTGCAGGTTAAAGTTTTTTTTATATCCTTATTTAAATACCTTGATTACAAATAGGATTGTAGTTGGGTTTCAGTCATGTAAAGAACACCCCCCTTAACCAGTGTAACATTCCCACCACCAATGTCCTAAATTTCCCTCCTCCCCACCCCACCCCCACCTGAACTCGAGACAGGCTTTTTCACTTCCCTCATTCATTCACATTGTTATGATAGTTCTCAGTGTAGTTATTTCTTTAACTGCACTCACCACACTTTGTGGTGAGTTTCATGTCATGAGCTGGACCTTCCAGCCCTCCTCTGTCTCTGAGGATTATTTAAAAAATGTCTTTTATTTTTCTTAAAAGATGAGTGAGATTCTATGTCTATCTCTTTCCCTCTGACTTATTTCACTCAGCATAATAGATTCCATGTACATCCATGTATAGGAAAAATTCATGACTTTATCTCTCCTGATGGCGGCATAAAATTCCATTGTGTATATGTACCGCAGTTTCTTTAGCCATTCATCTGTTGAAAGGCATCTTGGTTGTTTCCAGAGTCTGGCAATTATAAATAGTGTGGCAATGAATATAAGTGTGAGGAAGGGATTTTTGTATTGTATTTTTTTATTCCTAGGGTATATCCCTAGGAGTGGTCTAGCTGGGTTGTATGGGAGCTCAATTTCCAGGTTTTGGAGAAATCTTCATGTCGCTTTCCATAAAGTTTGGACTAGACAAGGATGCCATGATTCTAACCGGGGCCCATTCTGTATTGGCTGCATGCAAGGAAAACGCCTTACCACTTTGCTATTGCTCCAGCTCAATACATAGATTCTATTTTGTACAAAAAAGTTAAACCTAAAACTAAAGATGTGAGTGGATGTATATCTAAATACATATATTTTAGATGTCCAAAACAGATTATAAGAACCAAATTTATTTAAAATGAAAGCAGTCTTTGAAGTACAACAACACATAATTAGAGAGATACACTTATAAAGAGAGAATTAGGAACCTGGAAGATGGTACTTGTAATACAGAGACTTCAAGATAGAATATGACAGAAATTAGGAAACTTGAAGATAGAATAATGAAGTACAAACTTAAATCTTACTCAAGAGCTATAATGGAAAAAAGGCATAAGGCTAAGATCCAATGGTTATTAATTTTATTTTTGTTAGGCACTGTGCTTTCTGACACTGTTGATATGAATATTTCAGTAATACAGTGTTGCTACAGCAAAACACACAGAACCAGCTCTGTTTATTGTTGTCTTTAGGTTCTCTTTCACCCCCCCTTAATCTCCATTTAGCAAAAATGGTCTGTAATCAGACCCAGAGTCTGTTATCATTGGCCATTTATTATTTTTTATTTTTTAATATATTGTATTTAAACACCTTGATTACATACATGATTGTGTTTGGGTTTCAGTCATGTAAAGAACACCACCATCATGAGTGCAACATTCCCATCACCAATGTCCCAAATCTCCCTCCTCCCCACCCAACCCCCGCCTGTACTCTAGACAGGCTTTCTATTTTCCCTCCTACATTCTTATTATTAGGATAGTTCAAAATGTAGTTATTTCTCTAACTAAACTCATCCCTGTTTGTGGTGAGCTTCATGAGGTGAGCTGTAACTTCCAGCCCTTCTCTCTTTTGTGTCTGAAAATTATTATTGCAAGAATGTCTTTCATTTTTCTTAAAACCCATAGATGACTGAGACCATTCTGCATTTTTTTCTCTCTCTCTCTTTCTCTCTCTCTGACTTATTTCACTCAGCATTATAGATTCCATGTACATCCATGTATAGGTAAATTTCATGACTTCATCTCTCCTGACAGCTGCATAGTATGTACCACAGTTTCTTTAGCCATTCATCTGTTGAAGGGTATCTTGGTTGTTTCCAGAGTCTTGCAATGGTAAATAGTGCTGCAATGAATATAGGTGTAAGGAAGGGATTTTTGTATTGTATTTTTGTGTTCCTAGGGTATATTAGGAGTGGTATAGCTGGATCATATGGAGCTCGATTTCCAGTTTTTGGAGAAATCTCCATAAAGGAGATTTTTATCTTTCCATAAAGGTTGAACTAGATGGCATTCCCACCAGCAGTGGATAAGAGTTCCTTTCCACATCCCCGCCAACACTGCTTGTTCTCATTCTTTATGATGTGTGCCAATCTCTGTGGTGTGAGGTGGTACCTCAGAGTTGTTTTGATTTGCATCTCCCTGATGATTAGTGATGTGGAGCATTTTTTCATGTGTCTTTTGGCCATTTGTTTTTCTTCTTTGAATCTCTGCCATATCAGTAGTTATCTTCCCTTTTTCATTCCTAACACGAGTTATCAAGTTTCTCTCTCTTTCTTTGTTAGTTTTGCCAGTGGTCTATCAATCTTGTTTATTTTTTCAAAGAACCAACTTCTGCTTTTGTTGATCTTTTGGATTGTTTTTTGGGTTGATTTCTTCTCTCAGCTTTGTTATTTCCTTCTGTCTCCCTATTTTTGGGTCCTTTTGTTGAGCATTTTCTAGTTCTATTAGCTGTGTCATTAAGCTACTCAGGTAAGCTCCTTCTTCCTTTCTGATGTGTGCTTGCAAAGCTATAATTTTTCCTCTCAGTACTGCTTTTGCTGTGTCCCATAAGTTCTGATAGTTTGTATCTTTATTGTCATTTGTTTTCAGGAACCTTTTGATTTCCTCCTTGATTTAATCTCGGATCCACTGGTTATTGAGTATGAGGCTGTTTAACTTCCAGGTGTTAAAGTTTTTTTCTGTGTCCCTTTGGAATTCACAAATAATTTCAGAGCCTTGTGGTCAGCAAAGGTAGTCTGCAAAATTTCTATCCTCTTGATCTTATGGAGGTATGTTTTATGTGCCAGCATGTAGTCTATCCTGGAGAATGACCCATGTACATTGGAGAAGAATGTGTATCCAGGTTTCTGGGGATGGAGTGTCCTATATATATTCACTAGGCCTCTTTCTTCCATTTCTCTTTCCAGTTCTAGTATATTCTTGTTGGGTTTCAGTCTGGTTGACCTATCCAGTGTTGACAAAGCCGTGTTGAGGTCCCCCACAATTATTGTGTTGTTATTGATATTATTTTTCAGATTTGTCAACAGTTGTATTAAATATTTTGCTCACCCCTCATTCGGTACATATATGTTTAGGAGAGTGATTTCTTCCTGCTCGACATACCCCTTGATTAATATAAAATGTCCATCTTTGTCCCTTACAACCTTCCTGAGTATAAAGTTTGCATTATCTGATATTAGTATGGCCACTCCAGCTTTTTTATGGGTGTTGTTTGCTTGAATAATTTTTCTCCAGTCTTTTATTTTGAGTCTATGTTTGTTCTGGCTATTCAGGTGCGTTTCTTGTAGGCAGCAGAAGGTTGGATTGAGTTTTTTGATCCATTTAGCCACTCTGTGTCTCTTGACTGGTGCATTTAGTCCATTGACGTTGAGAGAAAGAATTGTCCTGGGATTTAACGCCATCTTTATATCGAAATTTGGTGTGTCTTTTGGTTATGTCTTAAATTAGGTCTTTCAGATTTTTCTCTTAAGACTGGTTTTGAGTCTGTAAAGTTTCTGAGCTGTTTTTCGTCTGTGAAACCAATGTATTCTTCCGTCAAACTGAAAAGTGAGTTTTGCTGAGTACAGTATTCTAGGTGAAGCATTCATTTCATTCAGTCTTGTCACAATGTCCCACCACTGCTTTCTGGCCTTGAGTGTTTCTGGTGACAGGTCTGCTGTAAATCTCAAGGATGCTCCCTTGAATGTAATTTTTCTTTTTGATCTTGCTGTTTTCAGAATTTTGTCTCTATCTGTGGGATTCGTCATTGTGACTAGGATGTGTCTTGGAGTAGTTTTTCTGGGGTCTCTTTTGATTGGTACTCTTCGAGCATGCAGGATTTGATCACATATATTCTTTAGCTCTGGAAGTTTCTCTTTATTGATGTTCTTGACCGTTGATTCTTCCTGAAAATTTTCTTCCTGGGTCTCTGTGACTCCAGTGATTCTTAAGTTGTTTCTGTTGAGCTTATCATAGACTTCTATTTTCATCTGTTCCCATTCTTGGACTAATTTTTCCATTGTCTGTTCATTTGCTTTAAGTTTTTTTTCCCAATCTCTCCCACTGTATGGGATTGTTATTTATCTCATCTTCCACAGCACCAAGTCTATTCTCAGCTTCTGATACTCTGTCCCAGAGCTTATCCATTCTGTCATTCACTTCGTTTACTGACTTTTTCAGTCCTGTTAGTTGACATGTTATTTCAGTTTGGAATTTTGTGATTTCTGTCTTCATATTTTCTTGGTTCTTTATTAGTGTTCTGTTCAACTCGATCCATGGTTTCTTTGAGTTCGTTGAGCATCTTCCATATTGCTATTCTAAATTTCTTATTTGAGAGGTTGATTAGTTGGTTGGTCATTATCTGGTGATCAGAATTGTCATCTTCATTCTCTATGTCTGATGCTGGCCTGCATTGTTTTCCCATTGTCGCACTTGTATTGTGGGTTTTTCTACCTGTTGTGGTGGTATTCATTGGTTAAATGATGCAGGCAGCCACACTGCTCTGGCTCCACCCTTTCTGAATGGGTCGACTTGCCTCCAAGGGAGGGGAGTCCTCCGTGGATGAAGCCTCACACAGGATCAAATCTTAGGCCTGAGCACGCAGCAGAGAAGACAGTCCGGAGAGAAATGCTGGGCTTCAGTGATCCAGCACAGTTCTTAGTGTGATTTTTTCTTCTTGTTGCGATGGTGTACTTTTCTTAGAAAGAGCTCATGGCCGTGTAGCGAAGTGGAGCCAAAGTGCTCTTCTGGAGCCTCTTTTTAGCCCACTTGCAAGAGGTTCAGGTGACAGGACAGTAGACAGACACACACAGGCAGCACTCACAATTTTTCACAGTCCTGGCTATAGATTTTTAAAATATTTTGAGGACCTTTGCCTTTATGCTCATTAAGGATATTGTTCTGTAGTTTTCTTTTTTGTTTGTCAGGGAGAGTGCACCTAGTTCTGTGCTCAGGAATCATTCCTGTTGGGCCTCGAAGAACCACATTGGATTCTGGGAACTGATCCAGATCAGACATGGGTAAAGTAAGTGCTTACTCATTGGACTATTGCGTAGCTCCATAATTTTTTTTTTAAAGTTATGTCTCTGACTTTACAATCAGAATAATGGAAGCCTCATGGAAATGGTGTAGGAGAATTTCATTTCTAAACTCTCTAGAAGAGCCTTGGAGAATAGGAAGTAGATCCTTTTAAATGTCCTGTGACCCCTTCTGGGCCAGGGCTTTGTTTTAGAGGAGACTTGATAACTGTTTTGATGTCTGTTTTAGTCATTGATTTTGATATATCCTGATTCAGTCTTGGGAGGTTACAGAATTATAAAATTTTTATCATTTCTAGATTTTCAAATTTTGTGACATAATTTCGTTCATGATATCTTATCTGATATTTTTTTGATTTTGATGCTATTGTGACCTTTCTCCTTTTATTTTTAATTCAATTTATTAGTTTTCTCTTTTAGTTAACAGTTTGTGAATCTTGTTTATTCTTTCAAAAATTGTTGGTCTCATTGATTCACTTCATTTTTTTGAACATTAAGTATTTTACAATAAGAATGCATTAGTTCTAGAGAGATAAAAATAAGTTGATAAAGGATTTATTTTTAATTATTATAACACCATTATTTACAAAGTAGTTCATAATATGGTTGTTTTAGGCATTTGATTTCTAATACCAAACCCACTATCAGTGTTACCCTCCCCCAATATTTCAATTTCCTCTGACTACCCAAGTCTGCCCTTTTAGTATGCACAAAAAAATTTACAAGAAGAATTTTTTTAAAAAGAAAAAAGCCAAACCAAAAAACACATGAAAAAATGCTCCATATCACTTATCATCAGGGAGATACAAGTCAAAATAACAATGAGATATCATCTTAAGCCACAAAGACTGGCACACATCACAAGAAATAAGAACATCCACTGCTAGTGTGAATGTGGGGAGAAAGGAACTCTCATTCACTGCTGGTGGGAATGCCATTCTAGTCCAGCTTCTCTGGAGAACAATACGAATATTTCTTAAGAAACTGGAAATTGAACTTTTATATGATCCAGAAATACCACTATTAGTAATATACCCTATTACTAGGGGACCATGAAAACACAATACAATAAGGCCCTCTGTACTCTTATGTTCATTGCAGCACTATTTACAATAGCTAAAATCTGGAAACAACCCAGGTGCTTGACAACAGATGATGACAACAGTTGAGTGGCTAAAGAAACAGTGGTACATCTACACAATGGAATGTTAGGAAAGAAAAAATGGTAGGAAAAGATGTAAAAAAAGAATGTTAAAAAATGTTAAAGAGCTACTGAACTTTTTCTTCTTTTCTTTTTTTTTTCCATCTCTTTAGTTTTTTCTTCTATTTTTTATTTTTTTAAAATAACTTTGCTTTTGGTCATCTTGAAACAAATGTACTATGATCAGTTATGTCAACTATGTGATGCATTTTTTTCAATAAATTTAATAAAAAATAAAAAACATTAATGAAAAAATATTAGCAAAGAAAAAATGTTAGTAGCTTTTTAGGAAAAATGAAATTATGAAATTTGCCTCTACATGAATGGACATGGAGACTATTATGCCGAGTGAAATAAGTCAGATGGAGAAAGATAATACAGACAGAATAGTCTCACTCATCTATGGGGTTTAAGAAAAATAAAAGGCAGTATGGTAATAATACTCAGAGACAATAGCGATGAGGATCAGAAGGACCAGTCCACATTATGAAGCTCACCACAAAGAGTGGTGAGCGCAGTTAGTGAAATAATTACACTAATTACACCTTGAAAATGATAGTGTGAGAGAGAAATAGAATGTCTGTCTCAAAGACAGGCAAAGGGTACAGGAGGAGGGAAATGGGAAACACATTCAATGACTGAAACCCAACTATGAGCATTTTTGTAACCACAGCTTAAATAAAGAAATTACTAAAAAACAAACAGAGGAAGGCCAGAGAAATAGAACTGGGTGAGACATTCCTGGCATTCTGCCAACCTGGTTTGATCCCCAGCATCATATAGTCTCTTTAGTATTGCCAGGAGGTCTCAAAGCATTACTAGGGTGGCAGGCTGATTTCCAGCACCTAACTGGGATAGTGAACTTATTTTCTGAAGTAGCTAGCCCGGAACTGCAGGACCCCTGTCCTCCACTGGACTCTCTGAGTCTGCTTGGGAACTCCCCCCGCACCTCCCCCAAAGGGAACAGGGTAAAAACACCAGTAGATTTCACTAAGATAACATGGCAGAATATAAAATTATAAAACCCACTGAAACTTTTTTTTATAAGGACATGTCTGGCCATCAGACCCACATCTCCTTTCCATCAGAAAATGCTGCAAGATAAGGGTTACTGCTATGAAGAGGAAGTTAATATCCAATTATTCAGAACCTATGTTTATTAAAGAATGAGTGTTAGTCTCATCTAATCACTGCTATTTTACTTTTATTTTTAGATATATTTTGGTGGCTACCAGATAGAATGCCATAATAAAAACAGGCCTCAGACAGAGTTCTGTTTTTCTCACTAGCATTTTTTTGGTAAGCAGGAACAAATAAGAAACATGTCTGTTCTTAGAAGATCAGGAAATTCTAGTTATTTATCTGTTAGGCATTTTTTAAAGAAGTCTGTTATGTATTTTTTTTATCAATTGCATAAAGCATTTCTGTACAAACAAATATGACAGAATTCTAGAAGGAGGTCATTGGTGTTTGTATAACAAAATTCTGCACTATATGGTAGAGCAGAGGTTAAAAGAGAGCTGTCTGCTGCACTTGCTGGGGTATTGCTGGGCTTGCCAGCTCCAACTCTCTTCACAGATTCTGGGGAGGTGTCTGTACAGTTCTTTTGTGTGTGTGTTTTGGTGTCACATCTGGCCATACTCAGGGGTACTTCCTGGCTTTGCACTCAGAAATTATTCTTGGCGGTGTTTGGGGAACTATATAGGATTCCAAGGGATCAAACCTGGGTTGGCTGTTGTGCAAGGCAAGCACCTTACTTGCTATACTATTTCTTTGGCCCAGTGTCTGTACATTTCTAACCAATTCACATAACTTAACCCCGATTTATTTCCACATTGGGAAAACAGTTCAATAAAATCATGGTAATTAATCTGTCTCAATGTGGTTTAATAGAGCCCTGTTTATAGGACTTGCAGGATTTTCCTTTGAGCATGAGACTTTCTTGGGATCTTTCAAATTTTAGTTAACAATCTTGAAATGTCTATTAATGATTATGGCACTTCAATCTTAATCACCACAACCATAGATTCAAATAAGCACACATTCACAAATATTTGTGATTTTTCTCTGTTGAAATATATTAAAACAAGTTAAAGACTACAAGACCAGCTGAACAATATTTTAAGAAAAAGGGCAAAATGAGGCTAGTTTAAACATTAAAAAACTCAAAGAATGTTTGCTATCCACAGATTACAACAGTTAAAATAAGAGCTGTCCTAAAGCAAATAAATCTGGAAGGAATTATGGGATGCCAGAAAAACCAATAATTAATGTATGTTTAAAAGCAAAATAAAACCTAGGTTCTCCTCAGAAAGGCATTCTGATTTTGAAACTGGACTGTTTGGCAGGCATGTTAAATAAAGCAAGCTTGGAGCCAGAGTAATAGCATAGCGGGCAGGGTATTTGCTTTGCATGTGGCTGACCTGGGTTCGATCCCCAGCATCCCATACAGTCCCCTGTGCCTGTCAAAAATAACTTCTGAGTGCAGAGCCAGGATGAATCCCTGAGCACAGAAGGGTGTGGCCCTAAAATCAAAAAGTAAAAATAAATAAATAAATAAAGCAAGCTAAAGTCTGGGAGGTGAAATACAGTTAACAGGTTTAGGTATGCAAAATATAGAAAGTTAAATAAATATTAAAAAATTAAGGGTAATCATGATCTAAATATGAATAGAAACCTTTAGTTTTCTTTTGTAAATAATTTTTAAAAAATTTGATAACATGGTTACAAAAGTGTTAAAGTTTATGATATTGGTATACAGTGTCACTATTTTATCATCACCAAAGTGTTCAGTACTCTCCATCATTGCCCTTTTTAACTTCTAGTCCACTTTTTAATTTCCCCTTCCATCCACATTTCCTTTCGCCATTTGGCAATCTGAGTTTTGAAATCTAGGGCACAGGGTTTAATACTACTTCCATTGTATAGTTTGAAACTATATAAATAGTTCAATATGATTTCATTTATTTATGCTTCCATATGTCACAGATGAATAAAATTATCCATTCCTTCTCCTTCTGATTTATTTTGCTTATATTATCTTGTACAGTTCCATCCAAGTGTAACAAACTATAATATATCATTTTTGTTAAGTATTTAAAATAAGTGCATAATATCCATTGTGGTATAAACATATGTGTATGAAATTTATACAGCACAACTTTATAAACTCATCTGTTGTTGGACATTTGGGTTGTTTCCATATGTACTAATTTCTACAATGAACATAGATTTAATAGAAAACAAGAATTATCAATAAAAGATTGTAGAAAACAAAGAACTGAAAAATATATACTTAACCCATAGTCTTGATTGTCTAGGAATGAGAGTAAAGATTAAATGGAAGGCTCATAGCAAAAAGAAACAGCAAGCACAATTAGTACTTCTGCATGGTAGGAATATGAATATTTAAAATATATTTTGATATTTGGGGAATTGATTAAAGACTCAATTTTTTTTATTTTTATTTTGGGCCACATCTGGCAGGTACTCTTGCTTCTGAGCTCAGGAATCACTCCTGGCAGCCTCAGGGGACTGTGGGATGCTAGAGATCAAACTGGGTAGGCCTTGTGCAAAGCAAATGCCCTACCCACTGTACTGTCATTCCAACCTCAGACTCAGTCTTTTACATGTTTTTTTGGAGAGAGAAGTCAAGGATTAAGCCAAGAGCTTCATACATGCAAAGCATGTACTCTACCATTGAGCTATACCTTCCGCCCGAACAGAAATTCTCCCTTAAAATGAGAAAAGCAAACCATGCAACTTTAAGTTGATTTAAGTGTACAACTATGTGCTTTAAAGTTGATTTAAGTGTATGACAGGTGAGGCTGTCAAAGGTATGTCGGCTGAGCACATTGAGAACAAGGACCTAGGATTGGGGAGGTAGCTCAGCATTTCGGCCTTGCATTTATGAGGACCTAGGTTTGATCCCTAGCCCCCCCCCCACATATACACACACACACAAGAAACCACCCAAAGAGGGGGGGCCCACAATGAAATAACAACAGAAGCAATAACAACAAAACCACATACAAAATAGAATCAGGAATAAAAAGAGAAAGCATCATGTGCTTTTTTTAATGTATTAAGTTAATGGTAGATGCTTAATGAATCTTGTAGATGCAGGTTTTATGCTGACCGCAAATCTGTTTTCTTCCTGGGCATTTGAGCTCTTCTCAGCATGGTTGCTCTCTTTCTCTGCTTTGTCTTTCTTGATTTACCTGTCCTAAGAACTCCTTCAACTTTTCATAGAATGCTGAACCTTGATGTGGTTTTAATCATTTAAGTTTTCAAACATGCATAAATCTCATTACTGGGGACTGAGAAAGAGTTCCTGACAAGATTAGAGAGACATCTCAAAATAGTTCTCCAGTGCTGACCTCTGTCTGTGGTGAGGAAAGCATCCAAATGTTCACCTATCTGAATGAGCTCCCTACCTACCTGGGTATGTGTTGCCACTTTTTTAAAAAAATGTTATCCTGGTGGCCTTGGGTTATTGGTCAGAGTCACTGCATTGCCTTTCTCTATGATTGATAGAACCGCTACTACTTCAGGGATAAGTTTCTATCACTTTAGATATCCTCAGGGAAATGACATTCTGGAGTAAATTTCAAGGTGGATGGCCACCTATTGGAGATGTGGATAGGCTGGAAGTTCTGGAAGTTTCCTATGGTTTTGATATTTAAGGGTTATAAGATTTAATGGAAGTAATCCCCCTAGACTGCTGTTTATTCTTAGCAGGCATATTAATAAGCATCCTCAACCAATAATGCATGTTTATGCAAAGAAATAAATCTACTGGAAGCTCCGTGTAGATGATACCATGGAAGCTTGGTGCAGTGCTTTCCAAGTCTCTGGGAGAAGAGCAGCATAGATATCTATGCGGTTGGAGTAACTGAAGCTCAAGGGTCAGTGCTTCTTGTGCCACAGAAATGAGTCCCTGTTGGAAAGCTGTTAACTTTACTGTTAGTAAAGAGGACACCATTCTTTTTAAACTCTGAATTCTGAACTCTTTGATGAGTTCTCCAGAAATAGAAGTCATTCTGTTGGTCTTTTTTAAATGCACAGATTTTCTTTCTTTATTTACTCATACATTTTTGAGGGATGGAGCCACACATTCTTCCCTGTTTTGCATGGGTCCTTATGCCACTCAAAGGTTCCTGCAGTATATTCTCCATGTATAGATGCTTGATGCCTTGGCAACAACCAATAGGGAGCTAATTTTATAGACATGAACAAGGTCAAGCTTGCTTTGAAGCTGATAGTCAATGTGACTCTTTCTCAAAAGCCCTGCTTTTGTCTAGTATTTATTGGTTTCCATATCTCCATAGTCTATTCTTTTTTCTTTTTTTTGGCCCACACCCAGGGACACTCAGGGGTTACTCCTGGCCATGTGCTCAGAATTCATTCCTGGCTTGAAGAACCATATGGGACTTTGAGAATCAAACTGAGGTCCGTCCTGGGTCAGCTGCGTGCTAGGCAAACACGCTACCGCTCATTGCTCTTGCCCCTCCACAGTCTATCTCTATGTGGCATTCCATGTATCACAGAAATGTGCTTTCCTAGTAGGGAGTAAAGGAGCTAATATTGATTTACATGGGCCCGGGCATCACAGGTTTGGGCTACTTTGGCTCTCCTCACTTTGTCTGGGTACTGGCTGAGCATAGTCCTGGCACAGAGGAAAAGCTTTTCTGAATCAGATGGTCAGTGAGGATTGTTTATCTCTGGACCTAGGAGCATGGAGATTCTTGTAGTCTCCCATGCTGAACATGCATTCTGTTATGTGAGGAAGTGTCAGGGGAGAGGCAAATTCCTAAAGACATGCCTATAGTCTTGGCCCACAATTCATCTCTTCTTGGAAATTTGTGTAATGATTCCTAGATTTTCAACTTTAGAAGTCAGTTCCCTGGGCTACTTTTTATCTGTGTGTTAGGTCAGGCTACACAAGGGTAGGGCCAACTGTGTCCAGCACTCTGGGACAGACGAGACATGAATAAGAACAGTTCACAAAGGCATTTGCTTTATCTTGTTTTTTTTTGGCAGGGCTGCACCTAGTGATACTGGGATAGAACCTAGCATTCCTTCTTGCAAAGCCTGTGCTTCAGCCCTTTGTACCTGGGGTGGAGAGTTTTCTGCCTTCTTAAATAGTGGCCACACCTGTCTCTAGGATTGGTGGTACTAGGTAGTGGGGGTAACTGGTGCTTAGGATGGAATTAAAGTTGTACATGTTAGGCTTGTGTAACCACTTGAGCCATCTCTGCCCCCAGAGACATTTGTTTTTATTTAATTTTTTTTTTTAGATTTTTGGGCCATAGCTGATGATAGCACTTAAAGAGCTATCTTTACTTCTACTTGATACTTGTGGGATGCACCCAGTGATGCTCAAGGACCATGTGGAACTAGGATCAAATCAGGGTTGTCTGTGTGTCTGACATCTTATACCATCTCTTCAGCCCATCAACACTCACTTTTTAACATGTGACTTCAACAGAATTTGATAGACTATATATTTTTTAAATAATTTTTATTATGACCAGTGTGAATTACAAGTTTTTTACAGTTATATTTAAGGTACATAGTGACAGTGAATTAAGGCCATTCCCACCACCAGTGCTGTCCTCCCTCCACCCCTGTTCCCAGCATGCATTCTATACCTCCCCCCCTTTGCCCCTGAACTGCTAATGTAACAGGTCCCCTTTGTATATAGATTGGATATCTTGATTCTGTTGTCGTTGACTTTGGGTTTGGTATTTGGTCTGATAATTTTTTTATTTCCACTTAATGTTCATGTGACTCTTTGCTCCTGGTACCATCCACTTTTTTCCCCCTCAATTTATCTGGCCACTGCCTAACCCTGTCCCATGGACTGTGCCAGCCCCCTGCTGGGATAAGGGATCCAGGAGGCAGGGAATTTCTCCCTGTTGGAAGGAGTGAGGCTGAACAGGAGTTGAGCTACATGTTCTTAGTCTATTCTGGATTTGTAAAGCCTGTCCTGCCACTTACCACTGGGGAACCCTGGAAAATGTACTTAATATACTCTCTCCATATCAGTCTCTGTGAAAGGGGATAAAAGGGTGTCCACCACATAGAATTGCTGTAAGGATCTACTGACTTATTTTACAAGTATATTCAAATTCTGAGAACAGAAGAGTTGAAGGGAATGTTGGTGGCGGGGGGGGGGGGTGCTGTACAAGATGGGAGAATTCAATAGATCATTGTTTAGATTTTTTTCCTCTACTACCTAGAGCTCTGTGCCCTTAGCTGAGTCATTTGGTCTCTGGGAACTAATTCCTTATTTGCACTCTTGTGATGATAATCCTTTTGCCCAAAGATTGTGAGGATTAACCTTGGAGATATGTGTGTAATAGCCAGCCATGTTTGTCATATGTATCATGCTTTCATATGGAATATGTTTGCAATCATAGGAACATGTTTAACTGGAAATATACTCTGTGTTTTGCCAGATGAGAGATGAAACCACTGTGGGGTAGACTTTATCTTTGGGGAAAGGGGAGGATGTGGGATATGTGGGGAAGGAAAGAGAGTGTGTGGGATGGGGAGTTGGGTGGAAGGGGAGCTGGTAGAGGACAAAAGGATTCAGTTCCTTGAAGACAATTCAGTTGTCAGGATTTCAAGATGAAAAGACAAATCAGCTTGCCCTCAAGGGACAGAAATACCAGGAAACCCCAAGGTACTCATAGAATCCAGAGAGTTGATGTCAGAGAGAAAGGACATTCAGTATGAACCACTCTCCTGGAAATTTATAATGTGAGTGGTTTGACCTGGCTGAGCTGAACTTGACATTGAAGTTGATAATTCTGCATCTCAGATGTGGAGCATCAGATTCCAAGTCACTTGGGCATTAGCAAGAAATTTGGGTTAGGGGCCGGAGAGATAGCATGGCAGTAAGGCGTTTGCCTTGCACGCAGCTAATTTGGACAGACAGTGGTTTGAATCCTGGCATCCCATATGGTTCCCAGTTATTCCTGCCACAGAGTAACCCCTGAGCACTGCCAGGTGTGACCCAAAAACAAAAACAAACAATATAAAAGAAAGTTTGGTTGGTATGGATGGCCCCAATGCTCCCTACCCAGTGTGGAAGGCAGGCTGGTCATGACTTGGAGGCTGTGTTCAGGTAGATGAAAATGGATTTTTTATTGGGCCTATTATTTTACTATTTGGGAAAGATAGGGGTGTGTGTGTGTGTGTGTGTGTGTGTGTGTGTGTGAGAGAGAGAGAGAGAGAGAGAGAGAGAGAGAGAGAGAGAGAGAGAGAGAGAGAGAGAGAGAGAGAGAGAGAGAGAGAGAGATGGGAACAATGTGAAGTGGGTAATGTCTGATTCTCATACTGTTCCCCTTATTCTATGGGCCCCAAGATATCTCACAGTTCCTCTGGGACAGGTGTCTCCTAGTGGACTTGTGCTCAGTGACAGTTCTATTGTCTCAATCCATTTATCTTTATTGATGGCAATCACACTTCTTTAAATTCATAAATAATACATAAATTAGTATGTTGGGCTGATTCTCACCTTTTATTTTTTCAATAGGTCTTCAGTTCTTCCTGAGATCAATAAGGCTTAAAAGAAAGGGGGGGGGGGAATAACTCAGCTTGTCTGTGGCTCCTGGTCCTTGCTCTGCTCTAGACACCTCTCCTGGCTCAGCTTTCTTGTCACTAATGAGATGGGATGTGATTGTGCATTCAAAATCTAATAAGGGCTAAGTTGGTGCACTTGGATCCACACCACTGATTAAACATAGTTAAAAGGAAATTTCTCTGGGAGGAGAAGCAGAGAAGTGTGAGGTTTTGTGTTAATGTTGCTGCAACTGTAGCACTGCTGGGCTGGGACAGCCCAACATTTTAGCACATCCTATAGAATGAAAAAAAGGGGAAAGAATCCAAGAAGGAAACAGCCTTGGGCACGACCCAGCCTCAGAAGCAGCAGCCCAGTTGCTCAAGCACAGCTGTTACTTTTGTACAAAGCAAGAGTGGCACCTTCTTCAGGTGCTCTGAGTTTCCATCTTTGCAGCTCTCTCTTAGGCTATGGCCCTGTTGAAGCTGGACATGGACCCCTGAAGGCACTTAGATCATTGTATCATGTATATGACCTTTTCTTTTTTTGTTGGTTTTTCTTTTCTTTCTTTCTTTCTTTCTTTCTTTCTTTCTTTCTTTCTTTCTTTCTTTCTTTCTTTCTTTCTTTCTTTCTTTCTTTCTTTCTTTCTTTCTTTCTTTCTTTCTTTCTTTCTTTCTTTCTTTCTTTCTTTCTTTCTTTCTTTCTTTCTTTCTTTCTTTCTTTCTTTCTTTCTTTCTTTCTTTCTTTCTTTCTTTCTTTCTTCTTTCTTTCTTTCTTTCGTGGCAAAAGAAAGATTCAGTAGTTCCTCTTTACTTTTTTTTTTTTTTAAGAACAAGAAAGATTCAGCCTCTAACATGATATGCAGATAAAAGATGTCACAGTGATAAGAGCTAGAGAAAGCTTTAACAAGAAGCGCTTAGACCATTTCAAAGCTTCTCCACAGTGCATGCAGGGGCCTTGGCAGTGGTGGAATGCCCGGACATGCCGTGGGTGACACTCCATGTCAGTGGGCTCTTGCTCACGCCAAGGCCTCGCTCTGATGAGCTGGGAAATCGGGTACTGTTTGAACAGACCAAAGAAAAATATCAAAAGGCAAATTGGAGTCAGGGAGAAAATGAATAGCCTATGATCTCCAAGGGAGATTACAGAGGTAATGACAAAGCAGTCAGGTTTAAAAAGGGGCTGTTATTCCAAGAAAGGTAATTTTGTTCAACTTTTTTTTTAAATGGAAAAGAGGATGAAGAGATCAGCACCAGCTAAATCATCACTGTCAGATAAAAGATAATCTTTCATTAGGAAACATTTCTGTGCATGCCCTTTTGACATTGAAGAATATGTTTGATATAAGGATGGGGGGCTTTAGCAAAACTGTAATATGCTAAAATAAACAAAACTACAATGTCAGGTTTTATTGGTGAAGAACAGCCATTTAAAAGTTCTCTTAAATGAGACTCTTAAGACTCACAGTTCATTTCCCCCTTTGCTCTTTTCAATCATTTTTAAGATTCATACTTGTAACTTGTTTGCATATTCAGCAAACAGCTGGCAGGAGAAACTGCCTTAACCTCCCCTAGAGTGCAGATGTGGCCTGTAAAACCGGGACCCTCAAGGAGCTTTCTTCTCACTGTCACTGCTGCCACTATACCTCTGCCCTCAGGGGCTTCATTGTCCCCCACCTTTCCCCTTATTCTATGCTGCTGCCTGCAGACTCTGGATGCTCTTATGGAATAAAAGAAACCTTTGTCCCCAGCGAGCTGCCTTCTTAAAGGTAGAGGGCTAAATGCAATCTGACTTAACACCTGAAGCCCTCAGTGGCTCCTACCTCTTTCCTTCTTTCCTCAGTCCCTGACTGCCAGGGTCATATGTGCAATGTTGCTTGACTGTTTACTTCTGCCCAACTGTCCTGAGCTACTTCATAGATGGTCCCGATCCTCCTAATGAGGGCAATTCCACATAGCATGGCCTTAGGCCATGACTCTGGTTTGACACTTTCTGCTCATTTCCCTACTTCTCTCGCTGTCTACAGACCTGGGTTCTCTTCTTTTCTATAGGGCCTCACACCTCTTTCTCTATCTTTGACTCTCATGGTCAAGAACTACCACAACCTATTTTGGCTTAGAGAATTTAACCCCATGAGGAAGAGTCACATTTCAGAACTTTACTGTGAAAATCCAAGGCACAAAACTATTCTCTATTCTCTGGTGACTTCCATGCCTCAGTTTCCACTCAACAGTTTTCTTTATTAGGAGTATCTTTGATTGTTAACATCTCTAAGGTCCATTTTTATTTGTCTGTCTCTAATCAAATTCCTCTGATAATAGCCTCAATGTCTATTATTTATGAAGAATTGATTTTTCCAGCTTACCATTTTTGCAGGGTGGGATTGGGCAATAACAAGCAATGTTCAGGGATTACTCCTAGCTCTTCACTCAGGAATCACTCCTGGTTGTCTCAGGGGACCCTATGGGATGTGGGGGATAGAGCCCAAGTTGACTGCATGCAAGACAAGTGTCCTACACAATGTACTATCTCATTGTTGCCTCCCACACCAGCTCACCCTTTATAAAGGAAATTATAAAAACTAGGATTGGTTGGTATAGGTATACAAAAGTTATTCATTTAGAGTAGGATCTCAGGATGCCGATGACATGCCTAGTAGTTATACATTTTATTTACTGTGCAAGCTCACATTGAATCATGATCAAAGGGTACTAGCTCTTTTGGATGGATTTGAAAGTGGCCCTGATTCTTTTAGTTGACTATTGTCATCATCCTCAGAAAATGAGCTAATAGGGGGCCGGAGAGATAGCATAGAGGTAGGGCATTTGCCTTGTATGCAGACAGTGGTTTGAATCCCAGCATCCCATATGGTTCCCCAAGCCTGCCAGGAGCGATTTCTTTTCTTTTCTTTTCTTTTTAATTTTTATTTTGATCATATTGGCTTACATATCTTTCACAGTAGTATTTTAGGAACATATTAACATTGAATCAGGGGAATACCCATCACCAAATTTGTCCTCCCCCCATCCCCCTTCCCTTCCTGCAACCATATCCCCCACCATCACCCCCCGGGCTGCTAGAGTAAGTGGTCTCCTCTTTGTCTAGCTTACTATTAGTGATCATAGATCTCTTTGGTCCTGGTACCCTCCCTTGTTTCCCCCTCTATTTGAGAGGTGGAGCTCAATAATTCAAGTTAAGTGGTTTTGTTTGAAGGAAAGAAAAGCAATAGAATGGAGTAAAAAGTAAGAAAAAAAATAAATCAAATAAGCTGAAAATGGCAGAGTCCTTCTAGAGGCTTTCAACCTCAGTTTGAGCGAGGACATGAAAAAGGTAATTGAAACACTGCATCAATACAGAAAAAAAAATATCAAATTAAATATCCAGTGAGCACTACAGCAATAAAGACAAGCACCACACAATAGTCCCGGTTCTGAAATCAAACCATGCCAGAGTACAAAAAGAAAGAGAAAGATAAAATAAAATAGGAAACATCAACTTCAATATCTACACCAAAATAAAGATGTCAATAAAAATCGATCAATCAATAAATTTATATGTGAAAAAGTGATTATTTGTGCTTTTTTTTCTTTTTCTCCCTGCATAGGCACAGTAACTATTGGGGATACTATAGAGGGAATTCCCTTGGCTTAGGAATACAGGAGATACAGCATTTCTCCACCACTGAAGCATAGACTCCTTGCACGATCATTTACTCTCCCCCTCGGTGCTTTTTTGGTGTATAGAAGACTTCTGCTTTGTCATGGAAGGTAAAATTGAACCTCTGTATCTAGCGATCTTGGTGTCTGTACAGCTCAAGGAATGGAGCTTATGATGAAGTCTTTCTTTGTGTTTCTAGAAGTCTGCTTCTTCGGTGTCGTTTTGGTCCATCTTCTGTAGTTGGTGGTCTTGGTCATTACATTGCTCCTATGATGGAGCCTGGGATAGAGTCTTTCGTTATGCTTCCGGAAGACCTGTTCAGTTGCGATTGTCTCAGTCAGACCTCTGGAATTGGAGATCTTGTTTGTTGAACAGATCATAGAACAAAAGCTAGGCTAGTGCTTTTTGTTGTTGTTGTTGGTGTTGGTCCTGGGATGCATACTGTCCAGTCCTGTTGTAACAACCAGTCATCTGTATATAGAGATCTTGGCTTTTGCACAGATCAAAGAGTGACATGTCTTCTGATTTTGTCTTATCATTGGCTGGTGAGGAAGGACAACTTGCCCTTGGATCAAGTTGTTCCCATTTCTTTGTTGTCAGGTTATCAATTTAGAACTGGCGCATGTTGGTGTCAGAGCAGCATTATGGATGCCCAGGAGAGTATTTGGTTCCTGGAGTTGTTCTGGAGAACTCTATCGTTTCTATGTCTGGAATCCAGGAGTCAGGGCTGGACTATCAGTGCTTAATTCCCTGGGGTCTAAGTTGGTTCCACATGACATACCTTCAGGGTGGGAGAAGCCCGCCAGGATCGATTTCTGAGCGTAGAGCCAGGAGTGACTCCTGAGCACTGCCGGGTGTGACCCAAAAAACAAAAAACAAAAAACAAAAAAGAAAAGAAAAGAAAAGAAAGAAGATGAGCTAATAAATACAGTGATATGTAGCTCCTTCTGAAATTCTAACAACAAACAAACAAATGTGGAAAGGCAGTTTCAAAGAGCATAAGAAAGTTATGAATAGGGGCCATAAAGTGAAGGTTGTAATCTTCTGTGTCACCTTGTAAAACATTTCACAAGGGCTGGAGTCAACACTGTGACCCATTCAGATCTCCATTTCTTTTTTATTTTTATAATTTTTTACTTAAACAACTTTATTACATACATGATTGTGTTTGGGTTTCAGTCATGTAAAGAACACCACCCATCACCAGTGCAACATTCCCATCACCAATGTCCCAAATCTCCCTCCTCCCCACCCAATCCCCGCCTGTACTCTAGACAGGCTTTCTATTTTCCCTCGTACATTCTCATTATTAGGATAGTTCAAAACTATTTCTCTAACTAAACTCATCCCTGTTTGTGGTGAGCTTCCTGAGGTGAGCTGTAACTTCCAGCTCTTTTCTCTTTTGTGTCTGAAAGTTATTATTGCAAGAATGTCTTTCATTTTTCTTAAAACCCATAGATGAGTGAGACAATTCTGCGTCTTTCTCTCTCTCTGACTTATTTCACTCAGCATAATAGATTCCATGTACATCCATGTATAGGAAAATTTCATGATTTCATCTCTCCTGACAGAAGCATAATATTCCATTGTGTATATGTACCACAGTTTCTTTAGCCATTCATCTGTTGAAGGGCATCTTGGCTGTTTTCAGAGTGTTGCTATGGTAAATAGTGCTGCGATGATTATAGGTGTAAGGAAGGGATTTTTGATTGTATTTTTGTGTTTCTAGGGTATATTCTTAGGAGTGGTATAGCTGGGTCATATGGGAGCTCGATTTCCAGTTTTTGGAGGAATCTCCATATCGCTTTCCATAAAGGTTGAACTAGACGGCATTCCCACCAACAGTGGATAAGAGTTCCTTTCTCTCCACATCCCCGCCAACACTGCTTGTTCTCATTCTTTGTGATGTGTGCCATTCTCTGGGGTGTGAGGTGGTACCTCAGAGTTGTTTTGATTTGCATCTGCCTGATGAATAGTGATGTGGAGCATTTTTTTCATGTGTCTTTTGGCCATTTGTATTTCTTCTTTGTCAAAGTGTTTGTCTATTTCTTCTCCCTATTTTTATACTTTCAGCTCTATTATATTATCCCCTCCACCAGTCAAAATTTTCTCTATTACTGTCCTGAAATTCCTCCTTCATTCCTCACCCACTTTTTATCCTTAGCACACAGTACTGTGGACAATATCTTAGGGTTTATTTCAATTGCTTATTCCTTGCTTGTTTCTATAAAATTGACATATGAGTGAATTTATGCAATATTTATCTTTTTTGGGACTCATTTCACTTAGCAGGCAATCTCCAATTTTATCTAAGTTGCAGAAAACTGAAAAGTCTTATCTTTTTTCAGAGCTGAGTAGTATTCCAATATGTAGATATACTACAATTTTTTTCTAAAAATAAATTGGGGGGGCTGGAGCAGTGGCACAAATGGTAGGGCGCTTGCCTTGCACGTGCTAACTAGGATGGACCTCAGTTCAATCCATGGTATCCCATATGGTCCCCCCAAGCCAGGAGTGATTTCTGAGCACATAGCCAGGAGTGACCCCTGAGCATCACTGGGTGTGGCCCAAAATCCAAAAAAAATTATTTTTTGTTTTATGAAATATCATGTCTCCATTTATAATTTTGTCTTGTTCTTCCAATTGGTATATACAACTTTCAGAGTTTTTGTATTTGGAAAGCTGTAATGGACCAGACTTTGAAATTGTGTCTTTGTTTTATACTGTTTTTGTTTTGTTTTGTTTTGTTTTGTTTTAAACTAAAGCCCATATAGGGGCCGGGAAGGTGGCGCTAGAGGTAAGGTGTCTGCCTTGCAAGCGCTAACCTAGGACGGACTGCGGTTCGATCCCCCAATGTCCCATATGGTCCCCCAAGCCAGGGGCGATTTCTGAACGCATAGCCAGGAGTAACCCCTGAGCATCACCAGGTGTAACCTGAAAACCAAAAAAAAAAAAAAAAAAAAGGAAGAAAGTAAAAACTAAAGCCCATATAAAGCTTGTGGAGTAAACAAAAGTAAAGTTCTAAATTTAAAAATAAATAATTTTTTAGTGGAATCACCGTGACATACAGCTGCAAAGTTGTTCATGATTGAATTTTAGTCGTTCAGTATCCAAGACCCACTCCTTCACCAGTGCACATTTACTGCCACTAATTACCTTCCCACTCTTTCCCCTGCCCTCTCCTTTGCCTGCCCACTCTCCTTTTTCCTTTTAGACATTGTGGCTTTCAATATACTACAATTTTTTTATCCTCTCCTTGATATTGTAAACTTGGTTTGTTAGCTATGTGAATAATGTGGCAATGAACATGTGTGCAGATGTGCATCATAGTCTTTTCTTGAAAAACATTTTCTCAGTAAATCATGCGGACCTTAACCCTTGTCTCAGCTCTGCTTTTAGCATACATGATCGGAGGTAGGAAATCACTTTACTTCTTTATGAAGCAATTTAGGAAGCTGAGTTAATTAGCCCTGTCTCTTCTTACTCTGATACTCCTTAGTTGTTTTGTGTGTATTGTTTCACTTCCATTTCCCAAACAAATACCTCTTGGAGGAAAACTAGGGATAGCCTTGTAATAGCTGTGTTTCTGCTCATTTACTGGTCAGTCAACATAACTAAGGTATATCTTAGCCAATCAGATGACAGCACTTACTTTGATCACCCATAATAAGATTTGGAGATTTTCTAGGACTGACTACTGTGAGGTGATTTTATTAGCCTGGTATACTATGTACACTCAAAATTCTCCACTTGCTGAACCATATAGGCATTTCAGGGTGCCAAGCTCCTGAATGCCAAACACTTAGACCAGTCAGACTTGGTGCTGGTAGATAGGTAGGAAGATATTTGGAAGGCTCAGGTAAAATTTTCACAAAAGACTGAAGTGAAGTTCTTCATAAAAAGCAGTTTGTAAATCATTCAGAGCAATAGGCACTTTGTGTTCCAAATGATTTGAATCCAGGAAATGTTAGATGCCCCAGGTTGTATTCCTGACTATTTTCAATCTTGACTTGGGCTGTGGAAAAACTTAAGATGAATTAGATCATTAAAGTTAATGACCCTTAAGAAAGAACCTTGCTCAAATGAAAACTGACATAGTTCCTCTAACCTGACTCTCCAACCAGCCTAGGATTCCTTTTTATGCACCATGTACTTAAACTTTATCACATGACTATTGTCAAGTAAGTCCTAAAATGAAACCACATTGATCTAAACCACTGGTTCTGTGAGTTTTGGTTTGGGATTAAAATATGACTGCTCTTTGATCTAACTTCACTTTTGTGAACAAAACAGAGACTCAACAATTATCTAGCTAAATGAGTTGAACTTTCAGTGGGAGACAGTTTCTAGGAAACACTTAGAAACTGCTGCTCAGCCCTTCTAAAGGTCTCCCAGTTAATGCCAAAGTTAGCTCCAAGTTAAGTCCCCAAACACACATTCCAAACTGGAATTATAGCAACATTGAGTCACAAGTCACCAGAGCTCTGTTTCTTTGCCCCATATTTGAACAGAGTCTCCAGGGAACCTCTTAAGAAATTTGTTTGGGGGGTTAGGGTGGGAATAAATTTGTTTCTGCATCAGCTGAATTTTGAACTCTAATGGGAGAAGAAAGGATTGTGAGAATTTATATCTACTCAAGGTGTTGATATATCAACATCCCTGTCCTATGCCAGAGTGAGCAGTGGTGCAGGTCCCTTTTATCCTTTGCGATGTATTCTCAAAAGTTCCTCTTTTTTCTTTTTCTTTTTTTTGGTTTTTGTGTCACACCCGATAGTGCTCAGGGGTTACTCCTGGCTCTGTGCTCAGAAATTGCCCTTGGCAGGTAAGGGGGACCATATGGGGTGCAGGGATCTGAACTACCATCTGTTCTGGATAAGCTGCATGCAAAACACCCTACCACTGTTGCTGCAGACGTGTTAGCATCCCTAAGCAAAAACCTTAGTGGGTCAGATAAATTTCCTACTGGAATATGCGGGCACACAAGGCGGACGAATATGAAATATGAAAATGAAATAAATGAGACCATACAAAATGAATAGTATGGGGACCCATGTCCAAGGGACGAGAGACAAATTTACTTTTCAGCTGATGACATTTATAAGCACAAACTCTGGTATGCAAGGTGTCCTCAGGGAGAACAAAGAGCAGGAGAGCAGTACAATGGGGAAACAGGCCTAGAATCTACATATCAAAACGACTATCCTATAGGTGAGAATGACCCCTGTTGGAGGGCAGTGAAACAAGAGCTAGAGATGTTTTTGGTTTAGCAAAAAGCAGGTTTTTCAAGAAACCAGGAGGAGAGAGACAGAGATATTTATGATGTTTTTGTAGTTGCTGGAAAATAGATTTTAGGGGGGATGGAAATAATTGTTTACCATTATAGAGCTAGACTCAGAAAAACAAGCTGCTGGCACCAGGTTATACTAGAAATACGAGTTACAAATAAACTAGCCAGCAGGGAACTTTTGGTGGGTTTTTGGTACTGATGTTTCTTTGTAGGAAAGCTGAGGCTGGATTTCTATAGTGTCCAAATAAAGAGAAAATGTAATGTTACAGCCATGTTTGAATTACTGCTAATATTTCACGCAAAGGGTCATATGATTGACTTCTGAGCAGGCCTTTTGGCAAATAATTCTTTGGGAGGAAGGCACCGCACCAAGAAAGGAAAAAGCCATGTCTGGTGCATGCTTTCTTTAAGTGGGGGGTAACAGTAACACATTGTTCTATCAGTCCATCCCAGTTCCTCTTTTTAATATCCAGAACTATCCATTTCCTGGTACCTGAGAGATTCTGGAATAGTTCAGTGTAGCTGGGACCTGAAAGCAGGCTCTAAAATCAAGTGTGAATTTGGCCAAATCACTGCACTTGCTGGAACGTCACTCATCTGTATAGATGTTGAGGAAAACTGTCCCTTCAAATCAGAGAATTGTGGGGCTGGA
Organism: Suncus etruscus; assembly: GCF_024139225.1. Taxonomy (NCBI): domain Eukaryota; kingdom Metazoa; phylum Chordata; class Mammalia; order Eulipotyphla; family Soricidae; genus Suncus; species Suncus etruscus. The sequence goes on from NC_064849.1 coordinate 124,398,719, forward strand.
GAGATAGTACAATGTGTAGAAACTTGCCTTGCACATGGCTGACCCAGGTTAGATCTTCAGCACTCCTTAATATCTTCTGAGCCACACTAGGGAGTGGTGATCCCTGATCCTAGAGCCAAGAATAAGCTTGAGCACAGTTGTGGGTTCTTATTTTTTTAGTTCTAGTAAAGTAACACATATCAAGACCATTTTCCTAATTGACCAATGAAAAAACAAGCACATAAATATGCCTGAGGCTCTAAGCAGCACGTATATTCACTATAACTAGGTAGGTCTGAATTCCTACCAGATTTGGTGCACTTGGCTAGGACACCCACACTTGGATTCAATGATGTTGGGAAATTGTACCTTTTCTGGGTGTAATTTGGAAGGTGGTCTTTGTGATCTAGAGAATTCCTGAAACATAATTTTCTTGGATTCTGTGGTGCACAATGGGGAGACTCAGTGTAATAAAATATTGGGTTATTGCCAAATACCTTATTATGGACTGGAGGAAAGGATGAGTGGATTGGTAAAACTCAGATGGGATAGTGGTGAACACAGAACTTGTGTTCAAACAACAAGTTTGTGGTGGAGGCACCTATCAGCAATAGATATGGGATATTTCTTCACATATTCATAGTGACACTGACTTTAAAGGGCTATAAACATATGATGACAACTAGGAAGGAACAGGGCATCAATTGTTTTTCAGAGGTGAGATGAAAGAAAATTGTCCTACCTGGAGAGAATTCAAGCACAAGTAATTAAGGAAGAACCTTTCCAAAGCACTCAGGGGAGCCACACAGGGATGGAGATGTGAATATGAAAAGAGGGAAAAACTGAGAAGAAGAAACCCAGTGATAGAGTTAGAAGAACATTTCTAAGAGAAGTTCTATACTATGCCTTGGTTAATGTGATACTTGAAAAAGTATCTCTTTAAATGGAAGAGTTTCCCTGGCATTATTCTGCACATGTCCAAGGGAAGTAAACAGAATTTTATACCATAAAATTAGTAGCCAGAAGATCCCTAAATTCTAAGTGGGTAATTGAATTCATAGTCAAAGCCTTGAATTATAACTTATTATCAGAGTCTCTATGAGGTGGGTGGAGTGGAGGGTGAGTATGGCCCAACTCCCTCATCTGAACAAATGAGTCATGGAAAGACCTTAGATCATACAGCCCCACCTTTATTCCATCCCTGAAATCTTTCATATGACAGCTCAGACAGATGATCATACAGTTTTGTGTCAAGTCTTCCATTGGAAAAAAAAAAAACCTGACACACTATGTCTTTTAACAATGGCTAACTTGAACATTCTTTTGTGAGATAGCCTTACTTGTTAGAAACATAAAATTGAATATGTCTCCTTTTGGTTATAGCTTTATTCTCTACATTTTCAAATATAATGGTTTTCAACAGCCCACTTTCAAATTTCCAAAGAAAGCTATTATTTCCTCAGGGCCACCTGCATTCTTCTCCAATTCATACTCCTTTTTTTTTTTTTATAAATTTTTTATTTTGAATTATGAGAATAAAAGATGCAAAGAAAGAGGATAAGGTAAAGTTACAGTGGAAGGACAATCACCCATAACATAATTATCAGAAGTCCCCTTGTTGATATCTTAACTTTGAACTTTCACCAAAGAAAGTTAAGATAAATAAAACAGAATCCATGTGCAATTACTTTGTCCCTCAAGTCCCCAGATTGTAGCACATTATAATATTTCTTAACAGCACACAAGGCAATCTAAAGCCATCAAACTTACATAACTCCTTAAACATTAGAGGCATAGTATTTTTTACATTTCCATGTACATGCATATTAGCTTAAGTTAACCTCAAATTTTAAGTGGGTGCGTTTTAAGGATTAGAGTCAAAGGAGCACAGTAAAAACGGTGTTAGAGTGGCAATTGTTGTTTGCATAGGCCCACCAAAATATGAGAGGCATGGAAAGGAATAACCTTGGCCTAAATACAAAGAGATCCTACCCCTGAAGTTTCCTGGCATAAGACCATCTCTAGGCCTCAGGAAAGTTATCATTCGATCCAAGACATTGTCTGTAGTGCCAACACACTTTTCACACAGTCTCTGTTGTTGGTCTCATGTTTCTGTATTAAAGATTCTGGAATCTGCATGTCCTACATTGAAGTCATGATGTGGAGTGCCTTCTCGTTTCACCTCACCATGAAAGGGCAATGCAGGAAGCCCTTTCCTGTAAGCAGGTTGTTGTTGTTAAGTTTTCTCAGTGTTAAGGGAAGTCTCTTTTGAGCAGGACGATGTCTGAGCAGTGGTAGGGTCTTCCGTGGTAGAGGATTGCTTCCAGGTGATGTTATAGACAAACCTCACAATTAAGGGGCAATACAGCAAGTCCTGTCCAGTAAGCAGGTCTTTGTTCTTGTTGTCTTCTCAGTGTTAAGGGGTGTTTCTTTTGAGTAGATGTCAGAGCAGCTGTAGGGTCTTTCCTGGTACAGGAATGCCACCAGGTGATGTTATATACAACCTTGGATGTTTTGTAAATGTCTTCTGTAGATCAAGGGGTGAATGGAGAATGCCCATTCTTCTGAGGCCTGTGCCATGTCTTTATGTCAATGTTCAGGGTGTAAGGTCTCATTGCACTACAAGATTTGTGTGTTCCCATTCTTATTAGATAAGAACTTATTGGTATGTATAGTATTTTTCCATGTTAGTGTGCCTACGCAAACAAGATATAAAGCCACGTGGTGCTATCAGATATATGGGGGCATAAGAACATTTCCAACAAGACCCATGACTTGGTTCAAACATAAGTATTAAACTGAGGGATTCTTTCACACCAAATTCCATATTGAGCAGTTCACAAAGAGAAGATAAAAAACATGGGGGGGATCATCACTGTATAAGAAAGTATTTAGCAAAAGTTATAGCCGTCAAAGAAAACACCCATAAAATGTTGAAAAGATATGTGTCCTTTTTATGCCTTTAAAAATAGTTGGGTGGGTGTTAACTCTAGGGCACCACTTTGGTCTGTGACTTAGGACTCAACAGTACTTAAGTTAGAAAGGGTATAAAAGGAGTAATGATGATAGGAGTTAAAGAAGTTAAAGAGAAATATGAACTTATGAAGGGGTATGCAAAAGGGCAGAGTACAAAATGGACATTCTGCATACATAAAAACATAATTCAATGATAGTGAGTACTATTAAAGTTTCTTGTGAGAGTACTATTAAAGTTTCTTGTGAGAGTACTATTAATGTTTCTTGTGAGAGTACTATTAATGTTTCTTGTGAGAGTACTATTAATGTTTCTTGTGAGAGTACTATTAATGTTTCTTGTGAGAGTACTATTAATGTTTCTTGTGAGAGTACTATTAATGTTTCTTGTGCGCGCGGGGGCTATCGCCCCCACGCAATTTTGAAAATGTAGACTGGACAGAGATTACCAGTGCCAGCCAAACCTCCTCCTGCTAGACTCCCGGCTTTCAGGAAGGAGAGATCCTTCAAGAAGCTGGGAGACCAGAAGCTCAGAGCCCCACCCAGACCCTCCCTAAGGAGCCGCATGGATAGTGGGGGAAGGCCTAGGGTACCTTCAGGCTCCACCAAGGGACCCAACTCACCGGCTTGCCCAGGCGTGTGGCCCGGGGAAGCCCTGGAGATCTGGAGCAAGGCGGCAGAGGGGTGCTGGGGTTACCCAAGTCCTGCACCCCCCCTAGGCCTGGCCAAGCAGGCCTCCGGCATGGCGGGGGCCTGCCAAACCTCCTCCTGCTAGACTCCCGGCTCCCAGGAAGGAGAGATACTTCAAGAAGCTGGGAGACCAGAAGCTCAGAGCCCCACCCAGACCCTCCCTAAGGAGCCGCATGGATAGTGGGGGAAGGCCTAGGGTACCTTCAGGCTCCACCAAGGGACCCAACTCACCGGCTTGCCCAGGCGTGTGGCCCGGGGAAGCCCTGGAGATCTGGAGCAAGGCGGCAGAGGGGTGCTGGGGTTACCCAAGTCCTGCACCCCCCCTAGGCCTGGCCAAGCAGGCCTCCGGCATGGCGGGGGCCTGCCAAACCTCCTCCTGCTAGACTCCCGGCTCCCAGGAAGGAGAGATCCTTCAAGAAGCTCCATACTCCTTTTTTTTCAAATAATTTTCAGTTAATTCCATTGTGGATCATCTATAAAACAATTCTAGACTCTTCCATTTCTGTAGACATTCTCAGGTCTGTGTGATCATGTGTCTTTTCCCCCACTCTGTTGTCTAGGAAGATGGCAGCACTGGACTTTTTAGGATGTTGAGACTGACAGTCTTTTGAGCTTCTTTGAAATATTTACTGCTATGGTCTACTGGTGTTGTGCAACCATTAGTGGCATCTTACAATTGTGAAAAATTTGCCCAGGTGGGACTATTGAGGACTGAGAAACTGGATCATTCCCAAAGTATGGAAGAATTTATGTTGGTAAAGATGAACTATTTTCATCTTTGAGAATCTTCTTAGTGTCCAAAATAGTATACTTTCTCCACTTCCAATCTTCAATAGGCTCTGGGTGCCCTGAGACCCAAGGTTATGATACAAAACATAACTTTGTTCCTAAGAAAGAATGGATAATGATTTTATATCACTTCTTGAGGCCATTCAACAACATCCACCCAGGCATTTAGTCATTCACCTATTATCCATCCATCTACTCACCCACCATCCATCCATCCATCCATCCATCCATCCATCCATCCATCCATCCATCCATCCATCTGCCAACCCACACAGTCATGATGCAATGATTTATAAGCATGCACTGAGCACTGACTTCATTTTAGCTATGGAGAGAGAACTGTGAGATGAAGAATGCCTGGTGACTCACCCCTCTTTATTTATTCCCTCTCCATAAAACCCAAAGGATATTTAAGAAGCCCCAAGAATATTAAAACAAAACTCATAAAGGTCATCATAATATCTATTTAAAGACATGCTAAAATCCTAGGGCTTGGGATTTCCTATGGGGATAGAAAAATTTAGAGATAGGAAAATATAGAAAGTTCACTTCAAAAAGTGTACCATTAGATTATTATTGTGCCTTTTATATAATTAAGTGAATGTGCTCAATATTTTCAAAAGTTTTTTTTAACCAAGCAATTCTTTTTTAATTGTTTTGAAATTTTTATTGAGACCATTGTGAATTACAAGTCTTTCACAGTTATATTTCAGGCATATAGTGACAGTGAATTAGGGACATCCCCACCACCAGTGTTGACCTCCCTCAATCATAGTTCCCAGCATGCATCCCATACTTCCACTCTTAGCCCCCTGGACTACTAGTGTAACTGGTCCATTTTGTGTTTAGCTTGTTATAGTTTGGGTCTCTTGATTCTATTGTTGTTGACTTTGGCTTGGGTATTTAGTTCTGAGCATTTTGTTTCCTAATCAATGTACCTGAGACCACTTGGTTCCTGGGTCCCATTTACTTTTACTTTTTCTTTTCTCTTTTTCAATTTCTTCTGTTGTGTTGAGTTTTTCTGCATCACATCTTTCAGTACTCCAATTCTCTCCTCAGCTGCTGATACCCTGCTGGCAAGGCCATCTATTGAGGTTTTCAGTTGAGCTACAGTGTTTTTCAGATCTGTTATTTCAGTTTGGAGTTTTCTGATTTCTGTCTTTGTGTTCTGTTCAGATCGATCTATGCTTTCTTTGAGTTGTTCAAACATCTTTCATATTGCTATTTTAAGTTCCTTATCCAAAAGGTTAATCAGGTGGTTGGAATTTATTAGGTCATCCGAGCTTTCATCTTCATTCTCTGTGCATGGTGTTTGCTTGCAAGGTTTCCCCATTGTCACGCTTGTAGTGTGGTTTTTCCTGCATGTTGTGGTGGGGTACATTGGTTAGAAAGAGTGCGTGGCCGCGAGCTTCAAAATGCAGTTTTTTGGGGGTGAGCTCCCTAGGCCTCTGAGGAGACCTTCACTTTTTCTTTTCTCAATTTATAGGAAGATAAAGAAATATGAGGCAGAACAAAATGATTCATGTCCTAAGGTTCTATGGAAAAGGCAGGAGCCCTATCTATCAAAAATTAAGTGATTGTATGTATGGAGAACATTCTCTGAGTACTCAAGCCTATTCCACTGATCTGAGGGTCTGTCTTTATTACAACAGCATATTTTTGATATTTGATAACTATTGCATGGAATACAGTTTAAAATTGGGGAAAATAATGCCTCCCATATTTTTTTCCCAAGGATTGCTTTAGCTATCAAATCTGTCCTGGCTTTCTTAAGCTGGACTCAGAATGGAGAACCCAGAACACACATGGTGTCTGTTCTTAACATAGTGGAGGCTCCTTCAGAAGGAACATACACTAGAAATGAAGTGGGAAGAGCTGAAAACTTGGAGCTTCCCCCCAGAGGCCTAGGCACCCAAACTTTGTCCTACCAAAGGTGACATTTCCAAGGACCACAGTCTCCAAAACTGCAAATAGAGGTCACTGATTGAAAAAAATGCCAAAAAAGAATCTCCTTGGAATGAGACTGGTAGCAGGCAGAGGAGTGGATTCCTCCCAACCCACATACCAGCCCAGAGGACCTTGGCAGCCTAACACAGAAGGTCAAGATTGAGAAGATGTAGGATCCAAGACCAGCTGAAGACCAACAAAGGAGAAGGTGTTTTTCAGAACTTTCAGCATCTTAACTTTGGTTCCGGTTAAATCTCTTGACTCTGTTTGCATTGGTCATTGTCTTGCTGGTTGTGTTTTATCTGTATGAACCTTACTGTTTTGTTCTAAGCCCCATGCAAGCAGAAAATTTTGTATCTAATTTTAATATTTATTTGCATAATTCTAGGGAAATGCATGTTAGAGTTTGAAAGTTCTCAGATATCCTAGTGAATGTTTCTCAATTGCTATGTTATATTATATATCTTCTGTTGCAGCTTATTTTCAAACCATATTATCTGCAGAAATGTTCTTGTGATCTTGTTTATAGAAGCTTATGAAAAGAAACTCAGAAAGAGAGGGAGCTTAGTTAGCAGGCCCTTCATCTCACTTCATCTCATCTTGCAATTTTCCCACTGCTGGATTTATGTTTCAATATAGCTTCAAATTCCTGCTTATCACCTATCAATGACTCAGGTTTTTGGCAACCCCAAACTCTTTTCCTCAAAGAAAATGAATCCAGAGCAAATATGGTATATCCCCTCTCCAATCATGGGACTGATGCCCAGGGAGATAGAAAAGCCAAAAACTGTAACTCCAAGATGAGCATGAAAGTCCTACCTACTAGGAAGGGAAACACGATAGGTTGCTGCATTACATTCATGGGCCTGGCACTACTCTAAATTTAGAGAATGCAGCTTACCTGCACATTCACACCCTACTCCCAGCATGTGCTTTTTTCTCCAGCAAGAATTTCCTTAATCAAATAAAGATAAAGATTTATAAATATGTATTTATACTTATTGTGATATTTATTTATGTATAATATATAATTTATATAAACAGATATAAATCTATAAATAGATTAAGATTTATCTTACAGTAGGTTGTGGTACTTGAGTCAAGTACTTGATATGGGTGAAATTTCCTAGGTGTTCAGTGTTCAGTTCATTGTAGGTGCCCTTTAAGTATTGGTTGAAGGGAAGATGGGCTAGATTGAACAAAGGGATGGTCCTGGCCAAGAAGAAATTTTGAATCTTGAAGATAGTTTGATAGAAGAAATATTTCATTATAAAAGAAGAGTAGTGAGTGGGAGCAGATGTACTGTCCACTCATTTTCCAATAGAAAAACCAGGTCATATGTGAATTAGAAGTCTGGACTTCAGAAGGTGAACCAGCCAGGATTTTTTTTTGTTTTTGTTTTGTTTGTTTTTTGTTTTTGGGTCACACCCGGCAGTGCTCAGGGGTTACTCCTGGGTCCATGCTCAGAAATCACTCCAGGCATCCATAATGGATGCAGAGATTTGAACCAATGACCTTCTGCATGAAAGGCAAACACCTTACCTCAATGCTGTCTCTCTGGCCCCACCAGCCAGGATTTTGGAAGGGCACCTGGAGTATGGTTAACTCAGGATCCTCAGGATCCCTCTGACAAGGGCGAGCTGCCTCACAGAGGGTGAGTCATTGGGAAGTGCCAGATTCAGAAAGAAGGCACAGTGTAATTTGCAGGGCTAGTTAAAAGTGAACATAATTCAAAACTTATTAAGAATTTCAAGATGATAGTAATATAACATTCAATCAAATATAGTTCATAGATGTGTGTGTATGTGTGTGTGAATGAGAGATAAAGAGAGACAGAAAGACAAAGAGAGATATGTTGAAATTTAACCTGGTTTTCTGCATACAGAGCATGTGCACCAGCCCATTGAATTATCTTGGCCCTGTGGCAGTTTTATATGCCTTATCTCTAATTCTTTCTGTTCTACCTTGTGGTAAGCACCTTTACCATTATTTTGGTTGTTTTGTTTTGTTTTTGTTTTTTGCAAAGTGATTTAGTTAAAGCTACACACCTTGTAAATACAGAATTGAGTTCAAGAATGCTTCAAAGATCATGGTCTTGCCTTTCACTGAAGCCTTTTACTTGAGGCCTTTGCATTTTTAAATTTTTTGTGTCTTCAAGTGGACTGATAGCACAGCTCCCTGTGTATATTTTATGCCAGGGTTTTTGTGAGCAGAGAGCCATCAGAGTTGAATTCAGAGTTTGGACTCCCAGGAAAAACATTGCTTTTCTGTACATTTCTAATAAGAAACCACTCCTGTGGGAACCAGAGCAATAGTACAGCCAGTAGAGAGAGCATTTACCTTGCATATGGCTGACTCAGGTTGATACCTGGTGCCCCACATGATCCCTTGAGTCTGAGCCTGCCATGAGTAATTCCTGAGCGCAGAGCGAGGAGTAACCCCAGAGCTTCTCTGGATGTGAACCCCCCCCCCCCAAAAAAAAAAAAACCAAACGAAACAAAAGCACTCCTGAAAAGCTGTAGATTTCTTGGATTCTAAGACTCCATTTGTATGAAGAATACCCTGGCTTAGGCCTGATTTGTATATCTTCCTGCTTCTCATAGCTACTGAGCTCATTCTTGCCAACTACATTGTCCTAGGTAGTCCTCTGCTGGAATCTTATCTCTTTTCAAGCCAGGCTGTAGTGCTGACTGGGCTGTATGTTTGTGTGTGCATGCTTGGCCTACTTTGTTGTTCTGGGACAGCATCTAGGATTAGGATGGGAAAATTTGCCATGGATACCTGTCCAGTGTGATCTTTAGATCCTACCAGTCTATCAGGCAGCAGTCAAGTTGCACCTGAAACCCACTGGATAAATGTGGTGCTGAAACTGGTCTCCACTATCCCAAGATATTTGGGTGCAGTCTGAGTCAGAAAAGGAACATTGTTCTTTTCAGGAAGAGGACTCAGGGATATTCTGCTGATTTTTACTGTTGGTGGAAGAGGGGATTGTGGATTGTGTTAGCAAATTTCTGACACTGTAATTTCTTCTCTCTTTTTTTTTTGACATTGTAATTTCTATGACCATAAAATTCAATAGGGCAGATTACAAAAAAAAGTGCCTGTAGATCCATTGGGAGTTAATCTTTGGAATCACAAATCGAGCAGAGAGATTCTGAACAAACTGGAATTTCTATTTGGAAGATCATGTTCTCTTGAGTCCTTCTATGTGAGCTGGTTCAGGTTTCATGCTGTTTTACTCATCTCTGTTCCCATATTTAGTAGCAACCGAGGAAGGAACAAAACAGTTTTTTCCTGGTGTTTATTTGACTATTGGGGCTAATTGTTCATTTGCTGAAAACAATCAAAGCTAAGGGTTTCTCAAATAATCCTTGGTGTGAGTGTATGAATACTATCTGAGCATTTGGGCCTGTGTGTGTCTATATTTGCACCTGTATGTGTTAGAAAAGGAGATGAGAGCCCAAGCTAAAAACAGACAAGAACAGTATATCAAGAATATTTCTAGTCTTTTCTCTGCTGCTCCCCTCCCCAATCCACCAAGGTACTGCCTTTCAGCTGTAATTACATTTTCTATTTACCACTTTCTGAGATTCAGTTACATATGTCCCTGCACACAGCAGTGACATTGCATCGTGTATCTTATCTTTCAATATATAATTGTGGTTGAAAGACAAAAGGATGATCAGATTTCGGAAGTACGAAGAATGACAGCAACAAACAGTGTAGGGAGATTTCCGTTCTCTGTGGATCTCTGATGGAAAAGGAACTCTTCCTACTGGACCTAGTGCTCAGATGGCACCTCACAACGCAGGCAGCCATGCTGGGATCATGGGCAGCAGCTTCCTAGGAATATGTGTCTGAGCCGGGATGATGAAGGAAAAGTGCACCGAGATGGTCCAGACTGCTGCCACCAAGCCCGCTGATGAAAATTGTGGATAGCTGAAAGAGCAAATCGCTCTCACTTTTTCCCCGTGATTGCACTGGATTTTGAAATTAAACCCAGCGGGGAGAAGCTACCTGCCTGAGTTTTTGAGAGAGATGCTGGGCTTGTGGGCTCGTGAGCTGAGAGCATGTATTTTTCAAGCTCTGTAGTGCTGTGGCTGCCCGCTGCAGCATCCATGGGAAGCATCTCAGGACTGGTGAGCTCCTCACCCTTTTCTACTCAGACACATGATTCTTTTTGGCAGCGGGTGGAGGCTGAGGGGACCATGGGGAGGATGTCCAGTGGCTCAGAACTCCACAGAAGAGTACTCTCTTTTGCTTTTTCTACCACTGGAGTTTTGGGCATGCTACTCCTCAGCCTAAACTCTGGGGGGATTTAAACTGCTCAAAGTAAAGACCAGCTCTCAGGAGATTCTAATCTAATTAGAATTAGTTCAAAACTGAAGGAGGTGCCAGGTGAATGGTCAGTAGGGAGTGAATGGTCATTCATGTATAGGAAAATTTCATGACTTCATTTGTCCTGCCAACTGCATGGATGGACATGGAAACTATTATGCTGAGTGAAATAAGTCAGATGGAGAGAGATAGACATAGAATAGTTTCATTCATCTGTGGGTTTTAATAAAAATAAAAGATAGTATTGAAATAATGCCCAGAAACAATAGAGATGAGAGCTGGAAGGACCAGCCCATGAGATGATGGTGAGTGCAGTTAGAGAAATAACTACACCAACAACTATCATGATAATGGTAGTGAGTGAGAGAAATACAGTGCCTGTCTTGAAGACAGGCAGGGGGTAGGAGAGGAGGGAGATTGGGGCCAATGGTGGCAGGAAGATTGTCCTGGTGAAGGGGTGTACTTTTCATGACTGAAACCCAACTAAAAACCCAACTAAAAACATGCTTGTAACCATGGTGCTTAAATAAAGATATTATTTCTTCTTAATAAAAAGAATTAAGAAAGAAAGAAAAAAAAGGAGTGAATGGTCAGCACAGCAGGCAAAACTAGCTGCATGCAACATAATAGGTTTGAAAGTCCCTTAGCCTCCTGATGAAGTCAATAGAATATGCCTGAAGCAGGGAGGTCAGGGCCATGACCCCATGGCTGGGAAGGGCACTGACCCTGCTCTTCTCTCATTGGGGTCATGTTCTTTTTATGGAAGGAAGCTTAGATTGTATTTAATTCACATAAGTCATTTTCCTCTGGGTGTCTCATGGTGCCACTTGCTTTCTTAAATTTGCTGGAGGTAAATCCATATAGGATGATGTTTTATTGCCCCAGTGATGCACCCATTCCCCTAATCCTGCCCCCAAAACAAAGATAAAAGTTCAAAAAAATGAACATTTGCACTAGCTTTGTCTAGAGGAAAAGAGCCAGGAAGAGAAGCAGAAAACTGGATCTTAATATCCTGACCTCAGGGAAACTTGGCTTCACTGTGGCACATTTATGGGGCCTCCAGCTCATAATGAGAGCTACTATATCACACTAGCTAAAATGTGCTAGCAAGCCCTGAGCCCTCCATAACTCTCGGGCCCAGCTTGATCATCCCATCTTACAGAAGCAGAAGCAATATCCCAATGTCACTTGTCTTTGCAGTGGTGGCTTAATACAAAGATGGGTGTGAGGTGCAAGGGGACAGAGTTATTGCCAGGGCTTGGTACTGTTTTCTCTATGGGGTCCAATGGGGTTGTTACAAGCTGGAAAACCTGTACTGTCTTGAAGCCACTTCCAGCATCCTTTCTCTGGTCTTTGCACTTGGGCATAGGAAATCTCCTCTACTTAGATCCCTCTGTTTCCTCCTTTCATTGTCACAACTGCCAACTTCCCTTTCTGGCTCCATGGCTGGGTTAGAAATCCCACTTCAGGCCCACTCCTCCACACTGAACACTGGCTTCATTTCCTCCTCCTGGCTCTTCTTGTTTTCTCTACAGCCCTCAGCACACACCCAGCTCACTCTCCTTGGTCTGCACTTGCTAGAAAGCTGTCCATTAAGTAAGGAAGCTCCCTATCACGTTTCTCACATGCAAGCAAAATATGTCAGCAGGGGAAAGATATGTGCTGAGGATAGGTGGGGTGAGAAAGAATAAAGCAAAGGAACTGGCATGGTCCTAGGAAAACAACCCATTCTGCAGAACTGAGGTTCCTAAGAAGAGGCAGGGGAGTTAAGGGGAAGGTATTATGGATAGTAGAGAGATATGTTGGCACTTTGGTTGGTGGTGTTGGATCATACCCCCAAACTTGTGAATATTTACACTCCTTGTGAACTAGTGGTACTGAAATAAATTAAAATTATATGTAATTTTATAAATCTTGCCCAAAATAAATAAACAGGACACAAGCATGAGCCTACTCTGAAGAATCTGAAGTTCTGGATGAAAATGCTAACTGGAGGGGCCTGAAGATAGCACAGCAGTAGGGCTTTTGCCTTGCATGTGGCCGATCTAGGATGTTCAGTGGTTCGAATCCTGGTGTCCCATATGGTCCCCCGAGCCAGAAGCGATTTCTGGGCACAGAGCCAGGAGTAATCCCTGAGCGCTGCCCCCAGATGTGACCCATAAACCAAAAAAAATAAAAAGGAAAAAGAAAATGCTAACTGGAGCAGACTTTCTAGTATTTGAAACTATTGCCTATCAATCTTAAACCCTTTACCATGTTCCTGAAAGATAACACCCAAACAGCAGATCATTAGCCTCTATCAAATACTCTTCTATTAGGAGATAAAATGCTTAACTCATTCCATCTTCCTCCTGGCTCTGTGTATGGGTGGGAAACATTTGCCCTGGTGTAGAACACCTTCTCTTCAGCATTATTGCTTTCCTTCCTGGCTTGACATTCTTGAAGTTTTCCTTCAACATTTTCTTAAATACTGAAGGTAAAGTATCTAAAACCTATGGAGATCTAGTCAGGACAAGGATCCAACAAACAGAGAATGGTTCACTCTTGAGTGTTCAAACCTCCAACTGAAGCAAAACAAAATGAAGTCTCAGTTTCAGTAATGTAAATGTAATTAGCCTTTCTAAGATTTCCTTGTCACTGGGAATATTTTCTCATCACTAGGGCTTCCCTTCACCTCTTCATTTTTTCACTCTTTTCTTCCTCAATTCCATTTTTCCTTTCACTCTCCCTTCCTCCTTGTTTTCTCCTTCCTCTTTTCCTTCTTCCTTATTTCTTTGAAGTAATTGCCTAGAGGCTAGAAAGATAATGCAAGTGTTAATATGCTTGCCTTGCATAGTCAACATTAATTCATTCCCCAGCATTACATGATCCTTGTTGCACTGTTGCCCTTCAGCACTACCAGGATGGCCCAGGTAATCTCTGGCATATTCCTGGGCCCTCTCCTTGAACACCTGGACTGGTAAGCTGAATATCATTGGGAGTCGTCTCAGGGTTCCTGAGCACTAATTGGAAAATCCCTCCTCACATCCTCTAAATAGTCTATCCTATAAAATTTAGGTATCATTGATGAAGAGGTTCAGATTATAGCACTGCAACCTAAAAATTAGTTCGAGTGAAGGAATTTGAAAAGCAATAGCAGCAGGAGGCACTTTCTCTGTACCCCTTTTATTTGCCTAGGTCAGAGAAGAGTCCTTCAAAAGAATATGTGTGTTATGAATCCTCTTCTAAGGGATGTTCCCTGTTCCAGGGCAGAAGAGTGATTCTGTCACGGGAGACAAGAAGTCAGCACCAGGTTTCAGTTAAACAAAATGTAGCCTTCCTTAGTTTCCCCAACGAGGTCTCATTCGACTCCCACCACCACCAGATATTGTTCCTTGCAGTCCCAAATCCTTGTCCTTAAAAAAAGAAAGCTATAAAAACCTAAAATAGGGCCAGAGAGATAGCACAGTGGTAGGGCATTTGCCTTGCACTCAGTCGAGCCGGATTGTACCTGGGTTCAATCCCCAGAATCCTATATGGTCCCCTGAGCCTGCTAGGAGCAATTTCTGAGCCCAGAGCCAGTAGTAACTCCTGAGCACTACCTGGTGTGACCCAAAAACCCAACCCCCCAAAAAGCCAAAATAACGTTATTGTAAATATGTTTATAAAATAAAACTTGACATAAAAAATAGATGCTTTATAAGCTCCAAATTTTAAGTCCTTCTCTGAGCCATTCTTTTTGTGGGCTCTCAGCTCGGTACATGGGTAAAGGTGTCTTATGAATCTACTTGCTGTAATTTTCACTGGCAGACCCCAGACACTGAAGAGCATAGAAAAAATGGTTTTTCCCCCCTCTTGATATCAAAAAATGTTCTTTTAGGAATAATGTAAAACAGGGGTAATTCTGCAGTGTGGGTCTTTCTTTTCAAATGCTAGGAACGCCCATGTGCTCCTGTAAAAGACAGAGAGCTGTCGTTTTTGAGGCTTACATGTGATGCAACTTTTTATCTGTGGAAAATATCCTTGGAATATCATGGTGCCCACGGGAGGGGTGGCATATGGTCAATGGTTGAGAAATGCTGACTTAAGTCATTTACCTGTTAGTCGTCTGGGGGCTTAAGCCACACCTTTAACACTGAGGTCACAGTCTTTTATTGGGTCAGAATTTGGTTCAAAAATCTTGAAGCATTCTTGATCCCAGAGTGCTCTCTCCATTTCTCTCTCTCTCTCTCTCTCTCTCTCTCTCTCTCTCTCTCTCTCTCTCTCTCTCTTTCTCTTTTTTATGAAATTTGTCCAAATTCTTGCTTCATTAGTTTGATGAGGACACTTTATGATGAAAATGAATGCCTTGGGGCCGGAGAGATAGCATGGAGGTAAGGCGTTTGCCTTACATGCAGAAGGAAGGTGGTTCAAATCTCGGCATCCCATATGGTCCCCCGAGCCTGCCAGGAGTGATTTCTGAGCGTGGAGCCAGGAGTAACCTCTGAGCACTACTGGGTGTGACCCAAAAACAAAAACAAAAAAACAAAAAACAAAAAAACAAACAAAAAAAAAGAAAGAAAATGAATGCCTTAAGTTAACGAGACATTAATATCATTTGGTAACAAAACTCCTGAATTTTAGCTGGACATAGAATGAAAATGTTATTTCCCACTCTCACTTTCAGGCAGGGTGGCCCTGGGACAAGATCTCACCAACAGAGTATAAAGGGAAGTGATCACTATCATTTTAGGGGTGGTAATACTATTTGGAAATGGATAAGTTCGCAGTAATTTCCAACTTCAAAATCATCTCTGTTCTTACATGATGGACTCAAGAACAGAGAATTCCAGAGTTCACTGAAACTAGTGTGATGCTATACACTGTGCCCAGCGCAAAGTAAGTGTTCAATAGACAGAAGTGTTGCTTTAGTGCATAATTTACTAAATGCCTAGAGACCCAGGTGTTTGTGTTGAGTGGCAGCCATCTGTCATGATTCAGGAATACAAATTAAGACCCTAATTTAGTGTTTGTTTAGTTTTCAGTGACCTGCAGGCAGGATACGATCTATCATTTCTGTGTATAGGAGCCTTGTTGACAGTCACAATAGCACCCTCCTTGCTTAGTGCTGATGCCTGAGGCCAATCCTACCTTTCTTTTTTAAATGTATTTATGGATGATTGACAAATGGGGCTGAAAAAAAGGCATGCTATTTTGCAGAATTTGTCAACCTGTTCCACTTCATAGCCTGTTTCTTTCTTTTAAAAATGTATTCCCTGAACCCAAGAGTAGATGATCAAATAAAGAAATAACTCATTTCTCAATTGCAAGAGGTGAGGATGATATCTTGGGAGTATTGACCTTTACCCACGCAAGGCAAGATCAAGTATGTTTGGCCCCTTCTGAAGCCTTCCAAGACATGGTTACCAGAACAAAAGTTTTCAGATGTTCATTTCCTTGTCCCAGTGTCAGGTACCTTGAACTTTGCTCACTAGAGAAGCAGGCCTGAGGGTGAAGCAACCTCCTGCTCAGTGCCTTCAGTCCTTAGGGAAGGGAGATAAGCCTGCCGCTAAAGAGAATCTTCCAGCATCTTGCCTACATCCTTAGACTCTGTCCTTGGATGTTTTATTTTTTTCCAGTTGGAAAAAAATATCACAAGGACATGGTATCTAAGGGCATTGATTGTGTGGTAGTTTGTTGATTAAGTTCAAGAGATGCAGGCATCTTCCAACGCATCTTATTAGTTGTGATCAAGCAAGTAAATTGTCCCTGCCCTCTGGCATACTACAATAATTAACTCTAATACTAACAACTAAAAGTTAATCACAGCACGTGCAGAGCCCAGCTCTCTTTGTCTGTCTGCAAAATCCTTTTCTACCTTGGCATCAGGATGTAAGCTCTGAGACTTAGAACCAGGTTTTTGAAAAAGAGCCTTTCCTTCCAAGGAAACTGTTCCCCATATTATTATTTTAATTTAATTAGGTTTCAAAAAGGTTAACTGTGACATTTTAATAGCTTAAGCTCACA
Organism: Suncus etruscus; assembly: GCF_024139225.1. Taxonomy (NCBI): domain Eukaryota; kingdom Metazoa; phylum Chordata; class Mammalia; order Eulipotyphla; family Soricidae; genus Suncus; species Suncus etruscus. Next base: position 124,415,420 of record NC_064849.1, read on the forward strand.
TTAATATTCTGAGAACGCTGTTTCACCCAGCCACTTGTGATTCCTAAGGATGTTTTTCTAGAAAAGGAATTGGCTTTTAGGACAATTACTGAAAAATAGCTTTCATTTGATTAAGACTGGTCTCTGGCTATTAAAAGACGGCTATTGAAATAACATACATATAAGACATTGAAAATTATTCAAACCTTAGTTTGGTTCCATTTATCTGGAAAAAGGGAGATTGCCTAGTGTATTTATGGAGATTATCCCAAAGGGATTATCCCAAGAGTGGGGGTGGGGGTGGGGGCTAATGTCCTTCAGCAATGAGCATATTATGGGACTATGCTTGCGTTGTCCTGAGTGTTGTCATTCTTATGTTTTATTTCTTTGCCTGAGAGCTGCTGTCTTCATTAGGGAGCTTAGAAAGCCAAGTAAGATGATACTTACTTACTTGGCAAACTAATAAGCTCTGTTCATGTTTCTTCTCTATTATGGCTAATAGTTCTTCTTTTAGTTTTTTTTAATAGTCCTCTAATACACTATGAGAACAGGACTAAAGTCTAACTTTATATGGAGGGAGGTGGCAAGGAATGGTCTTCCTGATGTGACCTGCAATGATGTGCCAGAGCACTGTGCTAGCTCTGGGGGCACAGTAGTGGTAGAAATGGGGTTCAACCTGTCAGACTTAAGTTAGCAGGGAGTGGGCAATCTCCAAAAATGAATTTTTCTTAGAGGAGTGTCAGAGACAGTCTTATTGCCTTAGAGAAGCACTGGGTTTGGTTGTTAGTTCAATTGATGTGACTAGAGATGGTGGCAGAAAGAAGGGAAAAACTGGGGCTTGATGGTCTGAGGAGTTTTACCTGGAGAAGAGAAAACACATGGTACAGACTGCAGCTTAGCCCAGTGACTCTTGAACTAAGTGTGGGAACAGCACCCCTCCATCCCATCCCCACTCCAGTATCTGTTGTGGGGCTGTGGTGAAATGTACTTTCTCAACCTTTCCCTGGAATCTGTTGAGTCAGAAAGTGTGTCAACAGTTTGTGTTTTAAGCAACTGCCCAGGTAAAGCTGCAGCATTACCTGAAAATTGGAGGAGGGGGTCCTGGCAGTGAGGCTGTCCTCTCTGTGGAGAAATGTCTCCTCCAGAAATGTAATTCTGAAATGGAATTACAGAACACCACTTTTGTCAGGGAATGACAAGAGTGACTTGACCAGAGATTTGAGCTGAAGAGAAAAGGGAGTGGAGAGTTCAAAAAGGCCAGTGGGGATCAATTAAGCAGGATGAAAGAAGAGGTATTAATAGTTATATTAGGTATATTTTAATGTAAACAGTTTTATATACAATAGTTGATACCAGCTAACAGGAACTGATTCTATCTAGCTTAAATAATAAGGAAATTGATTAAAAAATAATACCATGGTAGCTCATTGCAACCCATGGTAACAAGTCTTAGGAAGATATATATATATATTCCCATTATTTATATTCTTTCCTCAGGATAGATTCCCAAGATGTAAGATCACTGACTCAGAGAGTATGAACAATTTCATGGCTTCTGATGGGTCTGGCCGAATAGCTTCTGAAAGGCAGTAAGAATGAGAGGTCAGGTGCAATGAACTTATGAACTTACATACCAGTTTTACAGCCTCCTTATTGGCATCAATTCTAGTGTTTCTAACTGCTTAAGGGGGGAATGACCTAGCATTTTGACTGCTATTCATTGATTATTAATAAAATCAAATACTTAAAATTAAGTTTATTTAGCGAGCATGTGCCTTTACTAATAAAGGATATTCCGACTTATTTTTAAAGGAAAGACTCTACTGTACTCTGCAAAGAATAGGATAAAAGCCACTTGAGCAAAATAAAGAGGCAATCACACAGGTTTTGGAGGAACAGAAACTCCCAGATTACCACTGGGCATCCCTTGCTACTCTCCTCATTAGTGATTGAAAGGTGAAAGGAGAAAGAAGAATTGAGTCCTTGTCTTGCCCATGCCACTTACTGGTCTGAGATTTAGTTTTTGCACTCCTGTGAGCCTCACCTAATCAGGAAAATGGCTACAACCATCTGTCCTACATTCAGATACCAACTTGGTATTTTCAAGATCAGAATGTCAGCCTCGTTATGGCTGGTCTAAATGGACAATCTATCAGGCCACCAGAACTTCTGTCGTGGACCTATAAGTAGAACAGTGCTCATTCAGCTTTTTGCTTTTCACACGAATGGGGCTCAGTTTGGAAATGCAAATTCAGGAAAGTCCAGGGGACAGGGACAGAGTTTCACATATCCTGATTCTCAGTGACAGCTAAGGGGCTTCTTGATGTGTGGAGTGATCTGATTTTCCTACCTTTGGGCCATATTGATTATCTTCTCTTTTGCCTCCCTCTCTCTTTCTGGTTTCCTCTCCCTCCATGTGCCAAGCATTGGGAATAAATGGTGAGCAAAAAGCAAATCAACCTTCACTCTGTAAAGGGAGCTTACATGTCCCTTTACAAATATATGCTGCCCATGTGCCCCTAGTTCTGACACTAGTCGCTAGAAGGGTGCCTTACAGTTTATAAGGTCTGGGGGTCGGAGAGATAGCATGGAAGTAGGGCATTTGCCTTGCATGAAGAAGGACGGTGGTTCAAATCCCGGCATCCCATATGGTCCCCATGCCTGCCAGGAGCAATTTCTGAGCACAGAGCCAGGAGTGGCCCCTGAGCGCTGCTGGGTGTGACCCAAAAACAAAACAAAATAAACAAAACCAAAAAACCAGTTCATGAGGTCTGTTTCTAGTAAAGTGTGCATCTGATTCTCCCTCACCTTCCTGGTGGGCAGGATGAAGGCACTATTTCCTGCAGTCAACAGTTAGATGACTTGCCTTGTCTGAGAACAATGAGAAGGGGACACTTTTACAGTGGGCTCAATCTAGCTCTGCTTGGATGAGGGCTTGAGGAGGTGGATTTTCTCTCCAACAGGACTTTTCAACTTTTAAATAGATATTATTACAGAAATTTGGGCACATAGCTAGGTCTAAAAGAAAACTTTGATTCTAAATCATAAAAGAATAATTTTAAACACTTATTTTAAAGATAACTAAATTTTGGGTTTTAACCCATTGTTTAAGAAGTGAGACTCTACAGAATCCTAACTCATCAGCAAACTGAGTTGATTTTGTTGTGTGAAGTGTATTTCTGTTTACACTAAAAAAACTTGACAACCAAAAAATTTTAAAGTTCTGTGTAGGCTAGACAGTGGATTGGGGGTAGGTGGGTGGACTACAGATTAGAGGAGGGTCCTGGCAATAAGGCTGTCCTCTCTGATAGAGAGTTGTCTCCTCCAGTCAATGGAATTACAGGGGATGTTTCCAGGGATAAAGGAAGATAAGCGATCCAGCTAGAAAAGCTTACAGAAAATTGAACAAAACCAGAAAAAGATGAAATGGTCTAAAAAAAGAAGCTTGGGGAACTGGGTAAGTGAAGTTGCCTGCAATTCTAAGCATCTTTTCATTGCCAAGAGGAAAAGGTACCGAGTTAGCTGACTATACAGTGCACTTTAAGGAGAAGGGTCTCTTTAAGGAGAAAGAATAGCTCTCCCTCCTCTGAGCTCTGTACTGGATGAAGGCTCTTGAAGGTGACTTGTGACTCTTCTCCAACACCCAGTAGAGTGTGCCTGGTTCAGGTCAGGTGGGGTGGAATTAGACTCAGAATGGTCTGCTATTTTCCTGTTTGAGAAATTCAAGTCTTCATGGCATTGATAAATCTTTAATACAAAAGTTAAAATGCTATTCAGGGAATACTTAATATTTCCTGATTTGTATGGGTAAAAATTTAGACTGGACTTGGGTAATTATTCTGTAGTATGAAACTGCAGGTGAAACACATGAGCAGTAGTAGCCTATAATGCAAATCAAGGTAATTTAAATGTTTTGATTGTTTTCTTCATTTATAATATGGACTTTTAGGGGCTTAGCTTCACACTTCCATGTGTATATTCTACTCACTATCTTCATCACCAGAGTTTTAGCACTACCTAACAACCATCATGAACACCCCCTACACAAGTTCTCAATTTTAGTTTCTTACTACTGTTTCTTTATAGCCTACACATAACCAAGAAAAATTCTATTTGTTCTTCTGATATTACATTGAATTCTTTCAACCATTTTGAATTATTTTTTTGTAAATAGGGCAAGAGTAATTTTGTTCCATACTTTTGCATGTGGTTATTCAGGTTATTCCATCACCACTAAAGAACTTTCCTTATTTTATTTTATGTTCTTGACAACTTTGTCATAAATTAGTTGTCCATTGATGTGTAGCTTATTTCTGTTATTAAAATTTTTTATAGGAGTGTGTTCTGTTGTTCTCTGGGAGTCTTGTGGTACCATGTGTCAAACTCATTTTTGCAACTTGCCTGAGAGTCCTATTTTTAAGGAATTTGTATTTACTCTAGATGAGTAGCTGATGATATATTAAGCCAAAATTTTGCTTGTTTTTTTTTTTGGGGGGGCCATACCTGGCAATACTCAGGAGTCACTCCTGACTCTGTGCTCAGATCACTCCTGAAACTTTAGCAAACCATAACGGGTTCCTGGAATTGAACCTGGGTTGGCTGTGTGCAAGGCAAACACCTTACCTGCTATAGCCCCTGAGCCAGAATTTTGACTTTCTGAGAACACGTGTTTCAGTTGTAATTACTATGTTCTTGTTACATTTCTGTTTAACAAGCTTCTGCCTCATATCTCAGCTTTAACAAAGAGACTCTTTTTCAGTTTTCTTGGCCTTTTCTCAGTCATTCAGGGGGCATTAGCCTTTGGTCTATAATAAATCTTTGGTCTCCTAGTTGATGCTATCACCCTTATCACATACTCTGATTACTTTTAAACTTCAACCATGGCCAATGGACCTTCCTTCTTCTTCCCTTATTTCCTCTTCCTTTCCATATACATTTCTCTATGTACTTATATAGGCTATTATATTTTATAGATCACTCAATTTAAGGTATGTTTTAGGCAGTCTTCTCTGAGAGATGACCCTGATTGGTCAATATGGGGCTTGAGGCTTGGTGGAATTAAGTTTTGTTAAGCTTTACTCCAATTTGGGGTCTTGTCCTTTGGCTCTGGACCCTACATCAGTGGGCTTGTGTGGGATCGACCAAAGATGATTCACTTGCCAACAAAGCTGCATAGGTTCAATGATCATACACTAGAACCTCCTCTAACTGTTTAAGTTGCAGGAATGAAGAAGATGCAGGAACCTCCATTCTCTTCGTGGTGGAGGGTCACAGTCTGAATGAGAAGAACCCTCTGAAGATCCAGCTGACTTAGCCTCCAGGACTAGGACAGAATGCAAATAGTCCTGGTGCTTCTGCTGACAGTGGTGACTGTGGGATGACCAATAAGAATAAACATCCTCTCATCCAGACTGTGGATGGGGGGTTTGTGGGTCAAACAGTTGCCCCAGGGATCCTTCCCTAAACTTTGACTTATGTGATTTGACTTATGTAATTTGATTTTGTATCTCTCCCTAAACAGAGACTTATGGATCTCTGGTTATGCTCCACAAGATCTGTTATTGAGGCATAAGTGTTAAGAAAAGAAGTGGATACACCCAATGTGGCTTCATGGATAGGGAAGTGGCCCTGAGAGCATTCTCATTTTATGCATGTCTAGAATGGAATCCCTGGAAATGTAGGGGAAATGGGGGGTGGGAGAGAGGCAGACTTTCTCTGCAGTACTGTATAAGAATGTGTCAGGGAAGCCATCTGGCATTCAAGAGGGAGGAAGACACTGAGGCTAAGGTTGGAGGTCTCAGGCATTTTTGGGAGTGCTGTTAACCAGTCCTGTCTGGCCCAAATATCAGTAGGGCCTTTAAGAAAATGCACCCAGGCTTACTTTTTAGTAGGGAAGCATCAATTAAGGCAAATGAGGAGGAGGAAGCCAGCAGTTCAACACTGCCTTATAGTACCTGTGTAAGCCCCACCATTAAGCATGGAGTAAGTAGAAGAGAGCCTAGGATCAAACTTTCCCAGAAATTGCTAAAGATTGTTGGTTGTGCATACATCTAGAGCTCTCTCTGGACTCCTTAACAGAGTGGGCCTACAGAGCAGGAGGAGTTTGGACCCAAGGTTCTTAAAAACAAGGTGGACTGTGTATGTCTCAAAGGGAAGTCACCCGGGGGAAGCTGCAGCAGGAGAAGGCCAGTTTGCATCAGAAGTAGAAAGATTCTGCCTGCTGATATGAAGATTGTTTCACTCTATCATCCTGGATAACAGCCCTGGTTAGGCCTTGACTTGTTTATTCTTGTTGTAATACTCTCAATAGTTCCTTGCATAATTAATTTCCTCACCCACTTCATTCAGGCACACATAGGTACAGCTAATATGCTTGTGTTAAGGTCCCACTATGTACCCATAAGCAGGGAAGAAAGTGAGGAATCTCAAGGAGAGTGAAGGACTTGATTCAGGTTCATAAGAACCTTCTGAGCAAGGAAGGACACCATTTTGTAAGGACCACATGTTGTAAGCCACATGTTAGTCTTTCTCAAGTCTGTTTCCATTAACACTGCCCTAAGCTACTTGGCCATATCAAGTAGCCTATTTGGATAGAAGATGAGGAGCAGTAGGAATGTATGCTAGACAACAGCCAATATTTTTTAATTAAAAATTTATTAACAGCCAATCATTTTTAACATAATCAGAAGCTAGAACCTCCCTATATCTCCTCCCTATATAATCTGATTTGTGACCTTGAGCATGATCATCTTCTCTGGAAGACAGCCCTGATTGGTCAGTATGGGGCTTGTGGCTGATAGAATAAAGTTTTGTTAAACTTTAAAAAATAAAGATATATTTTATACAGTGAATTGATTGTTATACCCTCTAAATTATCTCTCTATTTCTTTCGTGTCCCAAATAGTATTATCAAATAGCAGTCAGATGATGTTTCAAGGCTTTAAGCTCTGCATGGGTACTTACATGTTTTGAATACCCTGTCTTTACCTACCTACCTATTTGAACATTCTTCTTTATCTCTACCACTTACCACTTTATTACTCAGGTCTGGACACTACATACATTTCCTATCTTACCATATATTTACACAATATATTTATAATGGACAAGAAAGTAAATAAATAGAAGTCCTAATATGTTATTCTAATCCAATGAATAATTATATATGCTCTTGGAAATCTGTTTAGCCAACTTTGAAGATCAAAACTTTAAAATGTTATACTTTTAGAGCCAGAGTGATAGCACAGTGGGGAAGGCATTTGCCTTGCAAGTGGCCTACCTGGGTTTGATTCCCGGCATTTTATATGGTTCCCCGAGCCACTCAGGAGTGATTCTTGAGTGCAAAGCCAGGAATAACACATGAGCACAACCAGGTGTGACCCAAAAGGCAAAAAAAAATGTTAGCCTTTTTAAACTTTTTTTTTTAGGGTTTGAACCTGACTCAGCTGTGTGTAATGCAATTACCTAACCTGTTATGCTGTTGCTCTGTATAGTATAGCAATACTATACAAAATGTTGAACATTTTAGGGGGGAAAGGTAACATATTGAACTGCTTTTATTCCCAACATCTGACTCTGATAGCATGATACCTTTCCCAATACTGTTCAACTCTCTGATACCAGCTCCATGTCTTCCATACCATTCTGACATGACACTCTCTATGGAGTGAGCAATACATCTTGAAAACAAAGAACCTAGACCCTCAAGATTTTCTCCACTCCTAATGTCAGTTATAAGTGCCTTATTGTCTCTGGTAGTTCTGACCATACAGCTCTAAAAATAATAAGTCCCAATAGCCTTTCCTTAGGTTTGATATTTTGATAGAATGACTCACAAAGCTGAGGAAGGTGATCTACTTGCTATTATTGGTATTCCAGAAGAGTTATAACTCAGAAACAATCAAATGGAAGAGTTCCTAGAGGAAAGTGCAGGTCTATCCTCTAAACTCTCTTTTATGGAGGTTTAGCTTTGTAGGCATGCTTTAGATATTATTGGCCATTGGTGAATCATTCAATCTCCAACCCCTCCTGGGATGTGATACTGAAAGTCCAACTGCTTAGATGGTTGGTTCCTTTGGCATCCACTCCTCTCCTAAAACTATCTAGAGCTTTTATGAACATAAACTCAATAATAGTTGTCAATGGCCTTTTAATACGTTATGGATTGACAAAGATATTCCTGTAACCATTATCAAGAAATCTAACTGATTTTAATGCTTATAGGAAATTTGACAAAGATTAAAGAGATATATGTCTTGTTATATCACAGATGGGTATGAACTGCTGTTTGTGGTTAAAAATTAATGCCTATTGCCCACTGATATTTATATGATCAAGAAAGTAAATCATTTCAATGGTAAAAGTATACAACACTCACCCTACCCCATAGAATTCAGTAGTTGCTTTCCTATTAAATTTTAAAATGCTGATCATAAACATTTGCTTTTTTTCCTGAGTTGGCTCTCAAACAGAAACGGCTGCTTACCACTTGTTTAATGTCACTAGTAACCACATGTGTTTCTTGGAGATGTAAATTCTTAGGCTTGTTAAAGCAAAATGCTCCTTTGGGCACTATAAACAGATGCTGTGGAGGCATTACCCTCATCAACAGGAAACTTCATTCTTGCTTCATCGCGGAAGTTACATTGGCAGTTAGCTGGGACTTGCCCCTGTTTTTCATAGGACTTTTGAGTGCCAGGCACTGGGCTAGGCTTTGCATTTCAAAGACCAACCAAGAGTGATAATAATGTTTATTGCCTTCATGAAGTTTGTTTACTAACTGAAGTAGGAAAAAGCTACAAACCAATAAAAAATGACAGGGTGGAGCAGGAGCCATCGCACAGTGTGTAGGGTGTTTGCCTTGCATTCAGTCAACTCGGGCTTGCTCCCTGGCATCTCATTTGGTCCCTCGAGCCCAATAGGAGCAATGTCTGAGTGCATAGCCAGGAGTGACCCTTGAACACCACGGATTGTCCCCAAAACAAACAACCCCCCGAAAGAAAACCAAAAACGGATAGGGTGAATCTCTGAGGAACTCATTGTGGAGATAGAGAATCTTAGGGTTGAGGTTAAGAATGAGTCCCCAAGAGTCAAGAACATTTCTCTAAAGAAGGGCTGCATTTTTTGGTCTGTTTTGTCTTTTCTTAAATTAGATAAATATTTTAATTGAATCACCGTGAAATAAAATTACAAAGTTGTTCATGACTGGGTTTCTGTCATGCAATGTCCAAAACCCATCCCTTCAGGAGTGCGCTTCCTACCACCAATGCCCCCAGTTTCCCTTATGCCCTCCATGCTATCTTTTCTCCTGCCTCTATGGTAGACATTTTTCTCCTTTGTCTCTGTCTCTGTCTTTCTCATTCACTCACTTTCTGTATCTCCCCACTCCTCTGTTTTTCTTCCTTTTGTTTTCCTTTTAAGCATTGTGTTTGCAATTTTATTACTGAAGGGGTATTGTGTATACCACTTTAGCTCCTTTTAACACCCAGTTATTGTCCAGAATGACCATTTCAGCTATCATTATCATAGTGGTCCCTTCTTTGCCCTAACCGCTCCCCTCCCTTCATTGTGGCAAGTTTTCTACTATGGACCAGCCCTGATGGCCCTTATCTCTATTGTCTTTGGGTATTATTTCCATACTATTAAAATATATATTCCACAAATAATTGCAAAGTCTATATCTATCCTGTCCCTTCTCACTCACTTTAGTTCACTATAGTGCTCTCCCTATACATCTACTTATAAGTAAATTTTATGACTTCATTTTCCCTAACAGCTGGGTAGTATTCCATGTGGAGACATATCACAGTTTCTTTTTCATTTATTGTTTTGGTTTTTGACCCACGCTCTGGTGCTCGTGGACTAATTCTGTCCCTGTACTCATAAATCACTCCTGGCAGGTTTAGAGGATCATATGGAATACTAGGGATAGAACCAGTGTTCGAAGTGTGCAAGACAAACACCCTATCTGCTGTGCTATTGCTCTGGCCCAATACCATGGATTTTTTATTCATTCACTTGTTCTCAAACACTTGGGTTGTTTCCAAAGTCTTACTATTGTGAATAGATGCCTTTTCTGCATTGTTTTGGGATATATATAATATAATATAATATAATATAATATAATATAATATAATATAATATAATATAATATAATATAATATAATATAATATAATATAATATAATATAATATAATTAATATAATTAATATAATATAATATAATATAATATAATATAATATAATATAATATAATATATAATATAATAGGCTATATTCCCAGGAGCCATATTGCTGAGTTATATGGAAGTTAATTTCTAGTTTTTTATTTTTTAGGCCACACCCAGTGATGCTCAGGGGTTACTCCTGGCTATGCACTCAGAAATTGCTCCTGGCTCAGGGGACCATATAGGACACCAGGAATGGAAGCCAGGTTCGTCCTGGTTCATTCGTGTGCAAGGCAAATACCCTACCACTGTGCTATCACTCTGGCCCCTCAATTTCGAGTTTTTTGAGGAGTGTCCATATTATTTTCCAAAGAGGCTGGGCCAGTCTATATTTACACCAGAAGTGAATGAGAATACCAAGAAGGGTTATTTTACAGATAGAGTGTTTGCCTTGCATGCAGCCAACCTGGGTTCAATCCCTGGCATTTTAAATAGTTACTTGGAGCACTGTCAGGAGTAATTCCTGAGGGCTGAGCCATGAATAATTCCTCAGCATGGTATGGCTCAGAAACAAATGAAAAATACCAAAAAAATTTTTGCTGTTTTAGACTAGGTAGCCAGATTCTGCCTGCTGCATACCATCTGCTTCTGTTCATAGTAGGTATTTTTGAGACCTATATTGACAGGGGTCTTTTTCATCTTTTCTTGCTCCTGTCAATTTGTTTGTTTGTTTGTTTGTGGGTCACTATTGGCTTTGCTCAGGGATTACTCTTGGCTCTGCATTCAGGAAACTTCTGGGAGTGTTAGGGTACTGAGGATCAAACTTTGGTCAGTCATGTATAAGGCCAAAAATGCTGAAAAACCCTTAGGTTGACTTTTATTAGCTGGTGGTAAATTCATATTTGTGTAATTATAGGGGAAATCTGGAGTTCTTAGTGACTCCTAGAGGAAACATTTGGTGAAAGCTATGCTTATGTTTATAATAAACTATGATAAACACACTATCTTCCTGGTAAAGAAAGAACTGGCTATGACACTGGTAGTTGTCAGTTAAGGGCTTCATGCCAAAAAAATTTGGTCAAAGGGAAAAATCAGTCTTCGTCTGTTCATGAACAGATGAACCTTTAGACCTTCTCACTCAACATGTTCTCCCTACAGCCTCATGTGTTCCTATCACCCAAGTTGCTCCCTGTGTGACTGATTTCCAGTATAAAGCTATAGCCCAGTTACTCTCCTGAGCTTCATTTATGTATGTTCAACTGTTCAGTAAAACTCAAGAATCCCTCAAGAACCAGGAGAGCTCAAGGTGCTAAGCACATGTTGGGTATTACTGGCATGTGGAACTCCAGATTACATTTCTAACACTACATTAGTGCCTCCCATGCTGTAGGTGGCCCACACTTCAGGGCCTGAGTAGCACAGCATCACTGAACTGGTCATTAACACTCCCAGTCTGGTTGGCTGAGTATCACTGGGAGTGGCCCCTTAGAGTGACTAGTATGTCCACAAGAGCCATTTGGGAACCAATACCATCAAATAAGAGGATGCCTAAAGAACCTCCCTCTTCCTTTTCAGTCTGCTTTTATTGTCTATATTGGCCAAGGAAGAATCCTGAGAATATTCCTGACTTTAGTTTTCAATCACTGCTCATTCACTCTCTCTCTGATAACCTAACATTTCCTTTTTAGAACTTTTATTCTATTTTCTATTGGTTTGGGATCATACCTGGCAGTTCTTCAGAGTTTCTCCTGGTTCTGTGCTCAGGAATTACTCCTGCCAGTGTTTGGGGACAATATGGGATGCATGAACACCAGTCCAAGTTGGCCACATGCAAGGCAAATGTTCTATTGGCTGTACTGGCTGCTCTGGCTCCTTTTATCCTATTTTTATATACCTTTACTAGTCATTTATTTGCAGTATCATGGAACTGGAAGAATTTAATTTTACACCTCTCACCTCACCAAATACCAGCATCTTTCCACACCTAAAAACCCTTCATTCATTTATCTCACCTTCTTCCTTTCTCTCAAGGAGCTGTTATCATATTAACTGAATGCAGAACTTAGTTTTGATAGGTTTTGCTAGTGTTGTTTGCTTTACTAATTTATATTCCATATATGAGTGAAACCATCTGCTAATTATTTTGATTTATTTTATTTAGTATAATCGCTGCAAGATTTAACCATATGTTCCCAAAAGACACAATTACATCTTTAAAAAATTATTTTACTGGGGGGTGACTTCTTAAAGAGTGCTCAGTGAGCCTAAGAGACTCTTCTGGTGATCCTCAGTCAACCAAGCCAGTGGTTAAATATTAGGGATCAAAGATATGGTGTTGCTCAGGCCATATAGTGATAGAAGTTTTCCATGTTGGTAGTGCTGGATGCTTCCAGTGCCACATTTGGTGGAGCCTGGAGGCCTCTAGGACTGACTACACCTAGTAATGTTCAGGGGATAATGTGATGCTCAGAGGACCACATGTGGTGCTGGGGATTGAACTGGGGATAGGCTTATGTAAGGCATGTACCTTTACCCCTAAGCTATCTCTCTGGCCCCTCATCTAACAAAAGAAATCTTTAAAGAATGACAGAGTAGGGTTGGAGCAATAACACAGCGAGTAAGGCACTTGCCTTGGATGTGACTGATGCAGGCTCTATTCCTGACATCTCATGTGGTCCCCCAAATTCTCCAGAAATAATTCCAGGTTCAGAGCTAGTAGTAACTGCTAGCATCACTAGGTGTGGCCACAAAACAAAACAAAATAATAGTATTCTATTGAGTATATAATCCACAACATTTTTTTCTATCAACTTTTGTTGGATTTGTAGGTTCTATGTTGCTAGCTATTGTGAGTAATGGTATTATTCATGAACATAGAGGAACAACTATTTTCTCTAATTAGTGTCTTCCTGCCTTCCAATAGTTAGGACCCCAACACTTGCACCAGTGTTGAATCTTCTAGGGGCATGATTTGCCAAAGCTCCAGGCAGAATGTCAGCACCAGCCTCTTCTATCTCTTGATTGCCTGAAACCTACTTGAAGGTTCAATGATCTATTTCCCAGGACACATGCTGATGACTGACCTGTATTTCTTAGTCTTTGTCTCTGAGCCTTCTCTTTGTTACTGTAGTAGTCCCTGAACTTAGTACAATGACTGACTTCACTAAGATGCTCTGTAATATGCAACAGTGAACAACTGACTCTCTTGCAATCTTCTGAAGAGAATATGTAGATGGCATGTCTTAAAGTTACAATGCAGAGTAATCAGGGTTTCTGGAAGCCTATCAGACCTCATTCAGTTCCCAGCCCTGCCCTTTACTTTCCACAGCACCTTGAGTAAGTGACTCTTTCTCTATAACATATATAGGAAGTGATTTAATAGGCTGAGATGGGGTGTAAATTAGAGAATATATATAAAGCACTCGGCATACCTCCTGCTGTTTAAGTGCCTGCATTATAAATGGCCCCTTTATTATCACTGTGCTTTCTTTAGAGTCTTGGAGTCCTTCTGACTTGCAGATAAAATGATTTCTGAGTCCTGAAGGAGGGAACAATGCTGCTTGGCCTCAAATTTGCTCTTGGCTGAAGGTGGAACTGTCTTCCTCAAGCTGAGCCTTAGTAGGTCTCTTAGAAAAAGCCAAGACCTAGGAAGAAAGATGGGAGAATCATCCTGGTCAAGCCACCATATTGATCTCCCTAAGACACCCATATTGGCAGCTGTGTGTGTGTGTGTGTGTGTGTGTGTGTGTGTGTGTGTATGATAGATAAATAGAGAGAGAGAGAGAGAGAGAGAGAGAGAGAGACAGAGAGACAGAGAGAGAGAGAGAGAGAGCACCATGTCCAACAGAGAACAGCTGGCTCTCCAGAGTGGAAACAGGCCTTTAAAAAATCTAAAAGTTCTTTGGAGATGAATTAAAACTTTGTCAGTCTAGAAGCTGTTGAGATATCTAGGAGATTCTAGACTGTGTGGGAGAAAAGTGATATATCTTCCTGGCAGGAGTCCCTTTGGGGATTTAAGGGTAAACTGTGGTCAGGTGCTCTCCTGACTGTAAAGAGACCCTGGGTCTAGCTACCCCCTCTGTTTTCTGTCCTTTCCTTCCCCAGCTCAGTGGGAAAGGGCCAGCATAGGGGTATAGCAGTGATGTCACTGTGTTCTGTCTCTAAGTGGGTCAAGAGCCAACTTGCAAACCTGTTATGTTTTCCACACTGGGACGTCGCTCTGGGAAGGTTTTCTATTCTGAGCCTGCACTTTGCTTTTCACAGAGGAAGCAGTAAGGAGTCTAGCATGTCTGAGCTGGGAGGTGTGTTGGCATGGAATACAAATTCTTTGTTTCTCAAAGGCATAAGGAGAAAATAAAAACATACCTGAGTAGAAATTATACCCACCCTACTCCAATCCATCTTACCTCCCAAGCAATATTTCAGGGAAGAAGCAGGGGAAACAGAGGCTCAGCTCCAGACACAACTCTAGAATAAAGTGGAGGCCTTAGTGAAATGGGGCAACTGGCCCCATGAAATTATGCTCAATTGTTAGTGCTCCTCAAAACCATAACTGAGAGCCATGATATTAGAGCTGGAAGTGTTCATGCAGTTCTTCAAGGCCACACTCATAGCAAGGTTCTCTTGTTTTTGTTGAAAAAATTGAGAACATTGAGGTAGAAGGAAATGCAATAAATAGCTCAAGATGGTGCATCTGGGAAGACAAGGGCCAGGATGGGGTTCTGACCCCACCATGGTGTTTGATCAGCCTGAACCCTAACCATACTCCACTGGCCACCTTCCAGGAGTAGAGTGGGACCATGTTGCCCTCTGCTGGAGTCAAGAAATGGTGAAAATGTGTGTTTTCCGGGAAAGGGAAGCTTTCCAGGAACCTCCTTCTCCTTCTGTAAATTAAGAGTACGTCAGGAGACATAACCCTTTGTACCCTAACTCATTTGGCCTGACATGAATACTATGGACATAGTTCTTGCATTATTATACTTCATTCTCCTACTAGGTATGATATGAAATCTTCCACCTTTATTTCTTCTGATTATAAAAGAGAGGCAGAGAGATTAAGAGACTTACATGTCATAAAATCAAGACTGAGTCTGAATTTACAAACTTCAAGCTCCTGGGCCTGAGCAGTAACCAACCAAGAATTCTAAAACCTACCTAGTGAAACATATAGAATGGCCTGGTGGCAATAGGTATCTTTGCTATTACTCCCTGCAAATAGCCAAATACTGTGCTGAGTTAGTTCTTTGCCTTAGCTTTTCTACTCCTCTCCATAAGCCTCTCCAGGAATTTAATGAGTAAAGACTCCTGTTTTAATATTGGCCTCAGTGAGAAAGACTTTCAGAGATTGCTGAGGATGAGGATGAGTTTCTCTTTCAGGGAGCTAGCTGCCTTAGTCTGATTTAGTCACCTCTACCTCCACAAATCTAAGTCTTTGTTTTAGCACTTTCCTGGACAGTTAGAATGAGTAGTGTGTGCTGAGTGTGCTGGTTGTTGGTATATTCAGTTTAGCACCAGGATTAGCCTGGTATCTAGAATATGGTGCTACAGCAGAAAGGAAAGTGATTAAATCTGGACTTGATGCATGCACAAAGCAAATCATAGTAAAAAGCAAGTCATAATGAAGTGGGTTAAGCTTCAAGGCATCAAGGCAGGTAGAATCCAGAGTGACTTAATAACAATCCAAGGCAGGAGGAGAACAGGCATTGCCATTGTCCATCCTACAGACATTTATCTAGTTTCCTACTCCCACAACAAAGTCTGAAAATGCCTGAGAATCACAAAACTTTTTCAGACAACTTTGCACTTAAGGGAAATTTATAAACAGAGATGCTAGAGAAAGATTATTGGAAATATTTTTCTTTCTGGTAAAAAGCAGATAATATGTCAAGACAATTCTCTGTCTACTCTTTTCTTCCAGCTATGTTTTTTTTTCATAAGGCACTCAGGCTTAAAGCTTGTGACCATGAGAGTTCAGAGGAATAAAAGTTCAGCAGGAAAAAAATTGCAAAATGATGACATGGCTGCGTTACTAAAACTGTTAGAACAACCTACCTCCATATATTCTATTCTGTGAAAAAGTAGGTTTAAATCATGTTGAAGTTTGTTACTTGCAGCCCCAAACACCCCAATGATACATTCCTTGTATGTAGTACCATACAAGGTACTATGTTCAGTCATGCTATTATGGAGGCTGATGGACCACTGACATCACCATCCCAACTCACACATGGGTCTAGAGCCTCACACCTTAGCATGCTTTTGAGGTGAACAAACAGCAAAGGACCCAACTGGATAGAGACATACAGGAAAAAGTGATCATGCTTTTAGCCTCTGTCTGTCCAAAGAGACACTACTTTTTTATTTTTGCAAAGGAGCTATATTTCCCAGTTATTGGTTAAGTTCCACCTTCTTTTTTTATAATCTTAAAGCTGTGTTTGGCTTTAAAACTTGTCTCTGAAACACTCTCTTATTTTCTTTAAGTCCATAGAAAATTGAAGCACTGTGACAGAAATGGGAACTGAAATCTTCATGGTCAAATGAAAAGATCCTAATTAGGAACACTTTCCAGAAATGGGGAGATTGGAGCTGGGTTTGAATAGAAAGGCACTTGACAATAGAAAATATAGAGATTTGCTATACTCCATCTGATTGATCTTGGTCCCTATCTGTCCAGGTTGGGGTCCCAGAATGAGTTCCCTACTGGATGGGGGATAGAGAGATGGTAAACTATAAGGGGTTGTCTCAAGGAGGGAAGGACTTTCCACCTGCCACACTTACATCCTATCCTCCTGGTACAAGGCAAAAAGCTCAGAGACTGACCTTCAATGGGCTAATAGCTGGGTGGAAATTCAAATGGCAGAGTTAGGAGGGTAAGTTCTGAGAAATATCTGGGGAGACTTTAGAAGTCAAGAAAATTCAGAAGCTTACAGCAATGCTGTATAAAGTTATGTGCTTATTTGGAACTAAGTCTGAGATAAACATGAAAAACCAAGAGGAGCAATTCAGTTAGGAAACATGTAGTTCTGACTTTACTGAATACATAGCACCAACTTGATGAGAGGAGCTTTGCTGTGAATTGACAAGGGTAGAAATAGTAAAGGACTTGAGCGAGGTAAACCTGTCATACAGGGAGAAAATTAACATTAGCTGAAAATAAAGAACTAGGAAATTATTGAAAAAGTGTTTTTCTATGGTTAGTCCACATCTGAGAGCTAAACTTTTTTCATTGATATAATTAGTGATTACGTTTTCAAGAGGCCATTTTTTCATGTCACAGAGACAATGGCACCTAAGAAGAAGTGGGTAGAGTTTTGTGCACAGTGAAGGAAGCACCAAGCTGATATCATGAAGGGGTGAAACCGAAATTAGATTTAAAAGATGCATCCTTCTTCCCCATTATATTCCTCCCAAAGCACAAGCAAGCATGAGAAGACCCTGTGATAACACATTCCACAGGACCTCCAAAGTGATTTGGCTATGGTTGAACTTGGCAAATTCAAGTTCCAACTCACTCACTTTCTTTTTAAAATGATTATTTATTTATTTTTTATTACTTTACTTAAAAACCATGGTTTACAAAGTTTTCATAAGACAGTTGTTTCTGACATTCAATGTGCCAACACCATTTCCATCAGCTGAGTAATATTCTCTGCAGCATTGTCCACAACATCACCACCGCCCCAACTCCAACCTGCCCCCTTGGGAGGCAGCAACTAATTTATTTTATATTGGTTGTTACAACAAAAAGACTAATTGTCTTATCAAAATTATTATGTAAAATAAAAAATTTGAAAATATTACACAATGGAGTCATTAAATCATTCATTGTTTAAGCATTTACTATGCTATTTGTTGTTAACTGAACATTCAAGTATTGTTTTTATTTGTTGAGCTTAGGGGAGGTCATTGCTACTTACCCATCTAATTTGGTGTGTGGCTGCACAGATGTCATTATGGAGGAATTTGAAGGTGTTGCATTCCAGGATCTAGAACTCAGCTGATGTGCTTGCATGGAAGTGGTGAGGCTTCCTGTCTCTGCTCTGAGAAGACTCTGGAGTTTTCAGCTCCCAAATTGGAATGCTTAAAGATTTTTTCAGGTAGGTGTCTTTGCAAAGATTGTTGAGAAGCAGTGAACTGGGCCCCTGGTATGAAAGTAGTCATGAAGTGTGAATGCAGTTATCAGGGTTTTGGCAGGATGGGGACTCAATCTGTCCCCTCTTGAGGGCACTACAAAGTTTTCAGCCACAAGACAGTATTTCCCTCAGTCTTTCTCCCACTTCCCTCACTGCTTCCTTCCATGCTCTTTCCACTCCACATCCAGCTATTAGAAATACTTAGATCTGCACATCTATATTCACTGCAGCACTATTTACAATAGCCAGAAATTGGAAACAACCCAGATGCCTGACCACAAATGAGTGGCTAAAGAAACTGTGGTATGTATACACAATGGAATACTATACAGCTGTCAGGAAAATGAAGTCATGAAATTTTTCTACATATGGATGAACATGGAAACTATTATGTTTAGTGAAATAAGTCAGAAGGAGAGAGATAGAGACAGAATAGTCTCATTCATCTGTGGGATTTAAGAAAAATTAAAGACAGTAAGTTAATAATATCCAGAGACAATAGAGATGAGGCTGGAAGGACCAGCCCACAATATGAAGCTTACCACAAAGATTAATGAGTGCAGTTAGAGAAATAACTACATGAACAACTATTGTGACAATGGTAGTGAGTGAGAGAAATAGGTTGCCTGTCTCGAATACAGGCAGGATGTGTGGAAAGAGGGATATAGGAAGCATTGGTGGTGGGAATGCTGCATTTGTGAAGGGGTTTTTATTTTTTTATAACTGAAACCCAACTACAAGCATGTTTGTAATCATGGTGCTTAAAATATTATAAAATAAATAAAAATAGATATAATGTGGATATAGACTATGGCAAAAAAAAAAAAAGGAGAAAGAAATACTCAGATATATAATGCATAGTCTCTCTTTCCAAGGAGGGAATAAAGAAGTGCACAGTAATAATATATTGTATTTTATGGTGTGCAGGGTGCTAGACTAGTCCCCACAGGAGGGATTCCTAAAAAGCCCAGGAGGTAGGTCTTCGAAGGCTTGGAGAGAGTTCATAATATGGAGATGAGCCTTAAAGGGAACTACCATCCGCCAACATCTTGGCTCCTACTGTTCCTTGGCCCTCACAGTTTCAACTGTGAAAACTTACCAGTTATCTGGTTAGCTCTACAGCCCTGCTCCCTCAAGGTCCTGGACATATTAACTAGGCTTCCCCAGGTAGAAGAATCAAAATTATGCCACAGAATGTGGGGAAGTTCATGGAAGTTAGGGAATGGTAATGGTCTCCAAAAGTGCATAGTACCTCTGCGGGAGGGGACCAGGAGTTTAGAGTGGCAAGTGTGATATTTGCCTACAGAGGGGATTCTGAATCCTGGCTCATGTGACCTCTTGTGTAGACATTTTGTGTCTCCTGAGTTATGTTATCCTACTGATGCTGTTTTCTTCTTTTTTTCGCTTTTTTTTTTTGGGGGGGGTCACACCCGGCAGCTCTCAGGGGTTACTCCTGGCTCTACGCTCAAGAATCACCCCTGGTAGGCTCAGGGGACTATATGGGATGCCGGGATTCGAAACATGTCCTTCTGCATGCAAGGCAAACTCCCTACCGCTGTGCTATCTCTCTAATTCCATTTTTCCTTCTTTCTTATTAATCTCATCTTTTTATTTGGTGAGGAGTAGTACTTTTTGCTCAAGGGTTCACTCCTGCATGTCTTTAGGGGACTATATAGTGCTGGGGATTAGCCTGGACATTCTTGCATGCAAAGCATTTGCTCCAATTGATTAAATTATCTCTCTGGCCCAAGATATATATATATGTGTGTGTGTGTGTATATATATATGTATATATGTGTATATATATGTATATATGTATATATGTGTATATATATTTGTGTATATATATATGTATATTACAGTTTCAGGTATGAAACCCAGGTCGCATACAAGTGAGCAAGGGATTGGCCTTTGACCCATATTGGTAGCCCTATCCTCCTGCCTTTTGAATGCGAAAATATTTAAGGAAGTTCTCCACTTTTTTTTTTTTTTTGGTTTTTGGGCCACACCCGGCGGGGCTCAGGGGTCACTCCTGGCTGTCTGCTCAGAAATAGCTCCTGGCAGGCACGGGGAACCATATGGGACACCGGGATTCGAACCAACCACCTTAGGTCCTGGATCGGCTGCTTGCAAGGCAAACGCCGCTGTGCTATCTCTCCGGGCCCGGAAGTTCTCCACTTTTGCAAGAAGTTAGTATATTTTGGGTGCTACTATTCCTCAATACAATTGCCACGAGTCAGCGGATGTTTGATTTGGCCACGGTGGAAAGTGGGGAATGATAGAAACAGATCTCGCCATTGCTCAGCTGGTACCAGAGTTGAATTTGATTTTATGATTTGCCCTGTCACAATTTCAAAGAATTCTGATCCTTGTTATGAGTCTGCTAGATGACAGGAGTTCTACAAGAATCCACTATCCTATCTTAGAGAGTCTTGATTCCAACTTCCCTCTGAGAACTCTGCTCTTTGCCATTTTTCTGTCACCTTCTCAATCTGTTTTAAGAAAAACGTTGACATGTTTTTGGAGAGGGCACAAAGACTATTTTTTTTCCTGACCAGCGCTACAAGCTCTCATTGTGAATACATCAACCTACTTTTGCCTCCTTGACTGATCAGGGCACTAACTAAAAGCTCAATTATTTCTGAGCCTTAGTAGTTTTAGGTTCTTTCTATTGCCCATGGGAGATCTAGAGAATATGTTTTAAAAAAAAATATTGCTTTTGTTATCAGGTCAGCAGTTTTCAGTTTTTAAAATGGAAAATAGGAATCTGTAGTCAGGAGTCAGTAAGGAGTGAATAAGACAGGTCACTACCACAAAAAGCCAATCACAAAACCAAATCACACCTAATATCCTGGAAAGCCTTTGTTTGAAAGCAAAGTCTGAAAATTCACTTTCCTCATAAATAAGTGACAACTCAGCAGAATGAGTACAGCTTAAAAAGTAACCCAGTATGGGGCTGGAAAGACTGTATAGCATTACAGTGGAGGGGCAGTTGTTTTGCACTTAGTACAGGCTGACCCGGGTTTGACCCTTGGCATTTTATATAGTCTTCAGTGCTCTGCCAGGAGTGATTCCTAAGTGCAGAACCAAGAGTAACCTCTGAGTTTGGATGGATATGGCTCAAAAGCAAACAAACAAGAAAGTAACCCAGTAAAACTACTGTCCACAGGTGATTTCTAGAGGCCATTCTGTGTAAATATTGGTATATTTATTGGTAATAATAGATCTTAAGTCTTCTGATCTGTCAGAGCTAAATATTTCAAATTGTAATAAAAATGTAAAAATGTTTAATTTTAGATTTGCATATATTTGTGTTCATCATTTTGTCTTTTTATTAGCTAGACTATAATTTAATGTTTTTTCAGTCAGCTCAAATAATTATAACAAATAATCACCTTTGTCCTAATCATTACTATCTATAAGATAATATTTATATTATCTGCATTTACTAATCAACAGGAAATAAATTAAAATAACTATAAAAATTATGTCTTCAGGGGCTGGAACCGTGGCATAGCAGTAGGACATTTGCCTTGCAAGCAGCTGACCTAGGAGGGACCGTGGTTCGATCCCCCAGCATCCCATATAGTCTCCCAAGCCAGGAGCTATTTCTGAATGCATAGCCAGGAGTAAGCCCTGAGCATCACCAGGAGTGGCCCAAAAATAAAAAAAAAAAGGAGGGGCCGGAGAGATATCATGGAGGTAGGACATTTGCCTTGCATGCAGAAGGACGGCAGTTTGAATCTCTGCATCCCATATGGTCGCCCGAGTCTGCCAGGAGCGATTTCTGAGTGAAGAGCCAGTAGTAACCCCTGAGCACTGCCGGGTGTGACCCAAAAACCAAAACCAAAAACCAAAACAAAATCACAAAAGGAAAAAAATTATGTCTTTAATCTGGAGACATAGTTCAATGGGCCAAGTACAGGCTCTGTATGGTCTCCCAGCATTGCCAAGAGTGATCCTCAAGAATCAAAGCAAGAAGTAACACTGAGAATTTACTTACACAATTGCCCCCAAACTACATTACATACTTACCAGGAGACATATACCATATACCATACTTTGTAAACTACAGGGAGAGAAGAGCTCTGGGAACCTAGAATTCTTTTCCATCATCAGAGTCTATTCTAGTCAATGGCTTCACCGTCACTCAAAATAAACTCCTAAGGATTCTCCTTGTTGCAGGTTATTTCTAATGCTTTGCCACTGTGGAAACCAAGATCAATTTCACCAAGACCTTTAATTTTTCACATATCACTAAGATTTCAAATTCTCTCAATTCAATAAAGATTTGAGTGCTTATTCTATGCAAAGTACCAGGCAAATCAACATAGTAGGACACCTTTAAGAAACTTCTTTTTCCTGTGAATTTATAGGGAAGAGTGGCAAAAGAATGCAGATTTCCATTTGCTTTGCCATAGTGTGCCAGAAACCTTAGTGAGCAAATCTGTGTCTTAGGCTTGTCTAAAGGAATTGACCTCTCTTTCTCTCTTTTTGTTTTTGGGTCACACCCAGCAGGGCTCAGGGGTTACTCTTGGTTCTGCATTAAGAAGTTTCTCCTGGCAGGTTTGGGGGACCATATGGGATGTGGGTATTGAACCTTAGTCTGTTCAGGGTCGGCTGCATGCAAGGCAAACACCCTACCTCTATGCTATCACTCTGGCCCCTTAATACAGATTCTTAATATATAATATAGATTCTTTTTTGTTTGTTTTTATTTTTGGGTCGCACCCCGTGGCACTCAGGAGTTATTCCTGGCGCTGCGCTCAGAAATCGCTTCTGGCAGGCTCAGGAGACCACATGGGATGCTGGGGATCGAACCCACATCTGTCCTGGGCTACCTCTCTCTTCTGAAACCTGAACCATCTGTTCACTTATCAGCCACATAATAGGAGAGTAAATGACGAAGATAAAAGAACATGAGGAAGAAGGGAAGAGAGCTATCTGTATTCCTGTTTACAACTGCTGTCTGCAGGGACAAACATTCATAGATAGGGTTCTTGAACACACACTTCAGTAAACAAGTTCCAGAGTACCCCATAATTTCTGCCTGGAGAACAAGAAGAGCTAATGGAGAAGACTAACTGGAGAAGGTGGTGTTGGGAGAAGATTCCTGGATGGGGGGAAGACTTTCAAAAGCATGAGTAGATTAAAAGACTTTGGGGCTGAAATGTTTTTGCTTTCAACCATCACTACTACATGAGTAGCCTCCATTCTATATGCAAATATATATTAAATATGTAAATAGCCATACTAGGAAATTATTATAGGTGAGAATTCTAGAACAGTTTTCCCTCTGATTTGGATTCCTCTAAGAAAATGTCACTGTGTTATGAAGCTTTTGGTCAGCAATTTATCTTGTAGAGCAGGAAAGTCAGTAGCCTTAGAAATAAGCCTGGTTGATTCCCATGGATTAAATTGAGGTGTCAGTGTTCTGATGGACTTGGTGCTTTGGGTTGTTTTCTAGCTGTATCTGTTTGTAAACCTGTATTTGACGGCATCATTTACTGAGACGATCAAATTCAGTTAGTCCCATTTGAGAAGTCCAATATTCCACCCTCAGGGACAGTCTGAGGAACTGAGCAGGGGAATGCAGTTAGGACAGGAAGGGACCACTACTTACCATGATAGTTGGAAATTATCACTCTGAACAAAAACTGGGAGCTGAAAGGAGAAAAAGTGATATGCATGATATCCCTTCAGTAGCAATATTGCAAACCATAATGTCTAAAAGAAAAAAAGGAAGAGAAAGCAAGAGAAGGAAACAGGTCTGCCATTGAGGCAGGCAGGGGAGAGGATTGGGGGAGAGTGGGAAGAAAACTGATGACATTGGTGATGGAAAATGTGTACTGGTGAAGGGTGTTGGACATTGTATGACTGAAACTCAATCATGAACAACTTTGTAACTGTATATCTCACTGTGATTCAATTAAAGAATTTATTAAAAAATAAATTGGTGAGAATTGTCCAATTCTTCACTTTATTTAGTGACCCTTTCCTTTGGATGTGATTGGGGGGAAGGGGGCAAAGTGAAAACTATCAGGCTTTATCCACACGATGAGCCTAGTTTTCTGTATAGAAGAAAAATAATCCACTTAATTTTGACCACAGGAATGAGTAAATTAGTTCTTCACCAGATGAATGCCCCATCAACTCTGTCAGCAGCTCACCAGGTGTCCAAAGAGAATGAATGACTCTTTACACAAGGGCAAAACCCAACAGCACTTCATATACATGCGAGACATGCAACTGAAAGTTGTCTGAAAGCTGGCAATTACTAATGGCCACTTGAGACATATGTCATTTGAAAGAGACGTTTGAAGGGATGAGCTCCAGATCACCGGCACCGCATCATCCAAGCACCTTCTCTATTAACTCAGGTATCTAGGAAGCAATATGTTGATGTTTCAAGTATTATAATGAAAAAATATAGTAGGAGTGAAGACTGAGTGTTATGTTTTGGAAAACTCTGAGTGTCATTTTGCAAGTTTTCTTTTGTGTGTCTTTTGCATGTCTATTTTAGAAAGTATCGCTTGTTACATAATTTATTTAACACTGCAGCGAAAAGGCTGTTTTGACTGGCTTGACCCATTTATTCTCCCAACAAATTTTTATGTCTGACACTAGCCTGAAACTGGCCTATTGGAATATGGGTGAACTGGTGGTATGTTTGATTTGATAGATGGGCTGCATAATTAAAACCATATTCAGTTTTGCTATATCAAGTAATAACACCAAAGTAAAATTAACATTTGCTAATGTTTATTGTCTTTTTCCAAGTAAAACTCAAAGAGTTTAAATAGTTTAAATAGTTAACTCTTAATAGTTTTCTAATTTTTATTACTGATTACAAACAACTATATTATTAAAGTACGCTCTCAGTTCCAAGTGTTCCTACTATATAGAAAAATTTAAAAGCTCTTTTTTCTTGGTGCTGGAGGAGTTAAGACCTTGCCTTGCCATGGCTAGGGTCTATCCCTGGTACTATATATAGTTCCTAAGTGATCCCTGAACATAGAGCCAAGAGTAAAGCCTGGGCATGGCCTAGTGTGGTCCTAATATTCCCTCACCCATCCACCAAAACAACAAAGAGTTCTCTGCTCTTCATACACCCCTCAGTCCCACACCCAGATATAACCACTATTATAACTATGTTTTATGTTATCTCTGACATAAAACCACTGACTCCTCTACCCTTAACCACACACAGTTGTCTTCATTCCAGACATTTTACATATTCATATAAGCAAACCAAGGGGAGGGAGTTTGGAGTGGTCCATGACAGGTGCAGGCAATGAGGAAATGCATTGTCAGGGAAGAACTGTTAAAAAAATAATAAAATCTTCTAAAAGCAAGTCTGCTTTTTATTAGCACCACACACCAGCAATTCTAAACAATGCCAAGGGTTATTTACTTTCCTATGGGGTTGTGTCACATGTCCCAGTTAAAACACTTGGCACGTGTATACATAGACAAACATTACACACGTGCAGACAAATACATAATATGTACATATACACAAATCCATGATGTATATCCTTGTGAGAACAATCAGAATAACATTCATTATTTCTAAAGTATTTTTCTTAATTTAGGTTGGACTTTACATCAATTTTTTAATATAATTTTTATTTTAATCATAGTGGCTTACATATTGTTGACAATAATATTTTCGGTATATATTTACATAAAATCAGGAGGAATTTCCATCACCAATTTGTCCTCCCTATACCTCCGTTTTTGTCCTACCTCCCATATGCTTTTCCCTTACCCCCAGGGCTGCCAGAATATATGGTCCCCTCTGTATCTAGCCTACTACTTAGTAGTCTTGCACCTGTTTGGTCCTGGTGCCTCTCTTATATCCCCCTCTAACTGGGGGGCAGGTTTACATCAATTTTTAATCAAGCAAATTCTTCCTTCATCACTGTCAAATGTGAATATCTAATACATTTTTATCAAGTCTCCTATATTTTTACATTATCATAAGTAAATGAGTTATTATCTTTCAGACCAATGGTCATTTTTACTGTGTGGATATATCTCATTTATATTTATTTTCTATAATATATGCTAATTGTGTTTTTGTCACAATGTTTGGTTCTAGTATATCTTTAATATCTGTTTATATTGTTGGATTAGATTTTTTTTGTGTGGCTATTTGTGGTTTCTTTGTTTTGCTTTGTCTTCTTCCCAGGCCTCATAATAATATTTGAAACTTTGATATAGTTAAAGCTTTATTTCTCATTTTATTAATATTGGACATTTTTACACTTCATCATGAAAGAGGAAGAAAATTTATATTTCACACATCCTTCCAGCTTCTTCCCCTCATCTCACTTTTTATTATTTTTGTGTTATCAAGATTTATAACTTCTATAGACTGACCTCTGGAAACATAATTACACACTCAGTGGTCACCAATAGTCCTTTCATCCATGGCTTTTCTGCGCTTGACATGATTTAAAACATTTTTCATTCATCTTTGGGCTAGTAATTTTTTAAAAAAAACTTAAAGGTTCCATATTATAATCTTTGCATTATTAAAATGATATTCCCATTACCTTTTGACACCAAGCATGTATTTCTTGGGCCACATATTTCTTCTTCAAAATGCTGTATATACTGATCCTGATTCATCAACTTCTTGCATTGAATATTATGACTGAGAAGGCTGTGGGCACTCATTTATTTTCCTTTGGAAGAACTTATTTTTGGTTCTTGAATGGCCAGAGGTTGCTATTTTGATTCTTGAACTTTAGGGTCTCCAATTTGATAGTGTATTATACCTTCAGCAGAACATTTGTTTGCTGCAGATCTCTATCTGGAATTTGTCTTTTTTTATTTTGAAAAAGTTTCCTTTTTATATCTTTGGATACTTATTTTATTTTCTGCATTAGGAAAACCAGTTATGCACAGAAAAAAACTCATTCCTTTCCCCCATCTATTATTTTCTCTATAATTTTATCTCTAAATTTTTTTCTTCATTTCATTTAACACAATTTTTTAAACTATGCCTCCACTTCCATATCTCTAATTGTGTTGCCTGCATGTTCCGCTTGCTATCTCTGAGGTGTTTTTCAGGCTTTTGTTTTTACTGTTACCAAAGTTTCCTCCAATGCTGTTTCAATTAATCTACTTTTCTTTTTTGTTCTTTAATCCTCCATGGAATCATGTGTTCTTCTGGATTGAGAATCTATACACATATAATGATTTTATTCAAATAGTAGCATAGACTATACGCGCTTGCATTTTCTCACTTCAGAACTATGCTGGCAATTGTTCTAAATTTGCATGTATCAATCTACTGAAGTTTTTGTAATAGCTGCAGTATCCTTTTAATTTATAATAAATACTAGACATCAAAACCTGGGTGTCATACAGAATAGTTTGCTCTACACTGAACTCACATCTTTGCCCCTAGAGAGTTCTTACACACACACACACACACACACACACACACACACACACACACACACACGTGCTCGCACATGCAAGGCATTCTGGATAATTCTGATTTCCTCAATCAGTTAATAATTCGAATAATGATTTGGAAATATTTTCTTTACCATTTGTTTCTTCCTTGTGTTTCCTACCTTCTTGGTGCTGTTGTCTGGATCCCCTGTAGGTCACTAGAGTTAAGAGATAAAGCCTGAAGGGCTCTAGTTTTTTGAAGGTGAAGAAAAATCAGATATTCTTGTTCATACCTATGCTAAACCACATTGAAAAGGACTAGTGGGACTGGAGCAACAGCATAGCAGTAGAGTATTTGCCTTCCATGCGGCCAACCTGGGACAAACCCGAGTTCAATTCCCGGCATCCCATATGGTTCCTGAAGCTTGCCAGGAGTGATTTCTGAGCACAGAGCCAGGAGTAACCCCTGAATACCACTGGGTGTACCCCCAAAACAAACAAACAAACAACAACAAAAAGAATACTGGGGTCAGACCCAGCACCTAACACTAAGCTATATAACTTTTCCCTGAGTGCTGCTGGGTGTGGTTCCTCCTCCCCCGCCAAAAAAAGAGAGCATCACTGTGACAACTTTATCAAATAGACATTAAATTAGGAAATAATGTGATCTGAATAAATATGAAATCTGGATATCTTTATTTTCCCTTGAACGCCCCTTCCAACAACAGGGAATATTCCAGTAGATGACCTAAAGTGTGCTTTATTTTGGCCTATCAGAAAATTGACTTAATATAACGGGCTTCATTATGTTTGTAAAGTGATTCTTATAAGAATAACCCGTGCCTGCCAGGAGCTATTTCTGAGCAGACAGCCTGGAGTAACCCCTGAGCACCGCCGGGTGTGGCCCAAAAACAAAACAAAACAAAAAAGAATAATATAGTTGGGGCTGGAGAGATAGCATGGAGGAAAGGTGTTTGCCTTGCATGCAGAAGGACGGTGGTTTGAATCCCGGCATCCCATATGGTCCCCTGAACCTGTCAGGAGCGATTTCTGAACATAGAGCCAGGAGTAACCCCTGAGCACTGCTGGGTGCTCAAAAAAAGAATAATATAGTTATATTTCAGATTGGGCAAAAAGTTATGGTTATCACACAAATTAAATAAACAAATTTAAGAGGATTGAGATAAACTACTGATACTGGAAGTTTTAATTCAGCGAGTAAAATTTTTAAAGCAAAATCTTATATCTAATATCCCATGTTATATTTATATCTTTTATTTATAAAGACAAATAGAAATTTCTCCAGGGGCTTATTTTGAATGTTTTCCCTTGTGAAAGCAAGACATTTTTCTGGGGTGCTATCAGATAGAGTTGAATACAAGTAACACAATAACTTTCTTCCTAGTCTGTACATAGAGCAGGTCTATTGACTATACAGAACAGGGGATGGTAGGGGAATTATTTAGAAGAGTCTTTTAAATTCTATGTACATATAAATAATATGATATGTATTATTATATGTTTGGAACTGTGCTAAGCATTTTATATACATGACCTCACTCACTTAATTTTCTTAACAACATGGTGGGGTAGAGTCAGATGCCTTGGATCAAATGATGACTAATTCTTGGCAAGATTACTTAACGTGTCTCAGCCTCTGTTTTATTATAGATAAGTTGAGGATAGTGATTGCATCCATTTTATAATCCTCATGTGAGAAGTCAATGAGGTAATGGATGGAAAACTCCCAGCAGTGTACCAGGGACCTAGTCAATTTTCAAGAAATGTCTGTTTATATTAGTATGATTTTTCTCTTTTCTCTATATTTATAAATGAAGGGACTGGGACTACAGAGTGAGTTTGTTTTTATTATATCACCCAGACAATGAAATAAAGTAAGGACTAAGACCCAGTCTGGCTGGTTGTAGAAACTGAGCTTTAAACATGATATTGTTTGCTTCATCATCACACCGATATCCAAATTCAAGTTCAAAGCTCTTTGGATACATGGTCTCTAACAAGATAGATGTTTTTCAATTTCTACATATAAAAGATGCATTCTTGAAAATTATATTCATGTTGAACCATGTTTTTCAATGGCTTTCATAATGTAAATATTTTATAATTGTGGCTTTCCTGTTTACTCAGTGTGTTCATTCAGTGTCATAAACATTTTGCATTTTTTCTGCACTCCAGAATATATTATTCTTTCAGAATTTTTATCCATTTACTATAGAATTAAGACTAGATTAGATTTACTCATAAAAGGGGTGTCATGTCCATTTGTTGAAATCACTAGGTACTCACTCATACCCCCTTTATAATTAGTACTTTCCCAAAATGTTTGGCTTAGAACAAAAGATCACTTTATGTAAGATCATGTTGGTATTTAAGAAAGTTTTGCTTTGATTTTTTAATATATGGAGGCAAGAATATAGCTCTTACTGTTTAAAAATATTTTTTAAAAAGAATAATACTC
The DNA here is from genome assembly GCF_024139225.1 of Suncus etruscus. Lineage (NCBI taxonomy): Eukaryota > Metazoa > Chordata > Mammalia > Eulipotyphla > Soricidae > Suncus > Suncus etruscus. The sequence goes on from NC_064849.1 coordinate 124,445,586, forward strand.
AAAACAAATGGGAGTGCAGTTGGTTCTCATTAAACATGACAACTGTATTCTAAACAATTGCTAAAAGTGCTAGTAAATTCTGTTCATAGGGGAGAAACAAGGTTAGATTTCTTTGAGCTCCTGGTCACAATGTTTTCTGCAATGGATCTATACATACACAACCTTGTTATAGTTATGTATCTGTTTAAAGATAGTTTCTTGAATATGCATTGTTGATGCATTAACATTAAACTCAAGACCAACAGCACTAATTCATGCAGATGCTAAATTTGTATAACACCTATAGTTTCTCTGTAAGGCATATCAAAGCCTTTTTGTCTTTAAGAATATTAGATAATACTTCAGCACTATACTTGCAGGCTTTATAAACAACAAAATCACCAATAACTAGCACAAAATATAAAAAATATATACTAGACATTATGGAAGGAATACTGGATTGAATAAGAAGGCACATCCTCACCTTGTATGTTCTCAGCTGGGAGAAATGCATCAGGCATTTTCATTCTGTACAGGAGTAACTATAAAAACTATAAAAAACTATAAAAACTATAAAAATTGCCAAGCATTGATTTTGAGACTATAAACAAAATTTTAACTTATTTACTTATAATTTAGGTAGTATGGTTAAAATAGTGTTAACATTTATGGTTTTCATGTACACAGTTATTGCACCCCACTACCACTAAAGTACCCAAGATCCTGTCTCTGTCCTTAAGTCAGTTCCAGTCCACTTCTTTTTTCCTTACAACATCTCCCTATTGCTTGGTAATCTCAATTTTGTAAAATAAGGCCAAGGATTTTTCATTGTTCAATACTGTCTCTTCTCTTGTTTTGCTGCTTTCTGTACTACAGTTGAGTGAGATAATTTGGTACTTATCTTTTCCCTCTGACTTATTTCACTTAAGTTTTATGTACTATTGTAAATACTCCATTTTGTATATATGACACAATATTTTTTTTTTGCTTTTTGGGCCACACCCAGTGATGCTCAGTGGTTACTCCTGACTATGCACTCAGAAATCGCTCCTGGCTCAGAGGACCATATGGGATGCTGGGGGTTTGAACCGTGGTCCATCTTAGGTTAGCACTGTAAGGCAAATGCCTTACCGCTTGTGCCACTGATCTGGTCCCAAAATTCTTTATCCTTTCATTTCATTAAATCTTTGAGCTGTTTCCATATCCTGGCTATTTTAATAAATGTTGCAATGAACATAGGTGTGCATCTATCTTTTAAAATTAATATTTTTATGTTTGGGAGTGGGGTAAGATGCCAAGAAGTGGAATCTATGGAACATATAAAGCTAAATATTTAGTGATTTTTTTGAGAAGAATCCATACCGTTTACTTTAAGAACAGAACTAGAAAACAGATTCACCAGCAGTGAAAAGAATGACATAAAAAAACTATATCATTATTACAAATAACATTTTAGCATAATTGGTGGATTAAAAATATCAAAACTTCAAATAATGAAGTTGATTCTATTTTTATTTTCAAATAGTTCTTCTTTGCTCAGTTCTTGGTTTAAGTAATTATGATAGATTAAACTCATTGATATCCTTCAGGAGTAGTCTCCCAGTATCAGGTCCTCCTGTAATGTTTTTATTCCTTCCACTTTAATTTCATAGTTATATTAATTGGCTTGGTCAGTGAGATGTTGACAAACCTGGTGCAAGCAGAACTTAAAAAATACACATGCATTTCTTCTTCCTCACTTTCACCTCCAACACTATCGTGAGTATGCATTGGGCTAGCCTACAAGAGAAGTGTGGAGGACACATGGAGCAGAGTTAACAGTTGGTTTACTAGTTGACCACAGATAGAATTTCCTAAGATTATTCATATGGTCTTCAATCAGTCAACCTCTTAAACCCAGTCTATAGACCCAAGAAACCCAATAGTTTCTGGGTCAAGCCATTATAATTAAACTTGATTTATTAATGAACTGATACAAGGATTTGGTATCTCTATTTTAAATGTAAAGACTTTAACATTCTAGGTACAGCAGAATAGTATTTTTCAACGTTTTCTTGATTCTAACCCCATTCTGATCTTGTACCTTTCACTGCTCTCTCATCCTACTAGTTTGCCTCTAGTCTCACACCGTCTCCCTTACTGTTGATGCTATCTATTCTCACTCATGATTGATTGTCCTAGAGACTCACAAGGAGACCATGTGGTTTCCAGTTGAGACATATAGAAGAGTAAAACTTGACTTTTGATTATGTGCAAAATAGAAAATAATCAATCATTTCAACGTAGGCCATGGAAGATAGAAGGACAATATTGGCCAGGAGTAAAGGCCAAGAGTCTGAGATGGAACCAAGAGCATAGATTCCACAATTGGTTTCCACAATCTTGATGAGTAGATCTTTGTTTCTTAAATTTAACTTTGGCTTGTTTAAAACATTACCTGTTTGTTTTTTAGAATTTCTTCCATTGTTAATGGTGATTAATTAATTTATTTCTTTTACTGAAAGAAAAAAAGTAGCCAGGGTAAAGGGAGCTAGAAGTGAAAAGAAAAGAGTGATTTATGTACAGAAAATAATTTCTCTTGTTTCAGTTTCAGAACACGAAGGGAAATTCACAAGAGGTATAATACATCAACAACTACAGTATACTCCTCTGGAAAAACTACTGGCCCCGAGGCATAATAAAAGTTTCACTTAAGAATACCATAAACCATTTAAAAGTCACATTTTGAATCAAAATAATTTTCTTATAAAATATTAATTCTCAAAATGAGTTGTAAAATATGAACACAAAATAGCCTATGCTATTTTTATTTCCAGCAATAAAGCTAAAATTTCTTAGAGAAAACGACAGCTAGTAGAATGTAGTTCTCAGAGTCAATGAATGGAAATGTGAGTTCAAAATTCCCCTGGATTCTATTCAATATTTTTCCTGCAGCTCCTGAGCAGCTCTGTGCAAGGTTTCTTAGTCCAGCTGTCAGAAGAAAATCATAAAACACAATTGGAGCTCAAAATGCAACTTCAGGGTAACTCATCACTCCTGGGTTGTTCTGGACATGGGATTTTCGAAATGGTAAAATAGATCTGAGTTAAAGACACACATCAGAAACAACTATTTTTAAAAAATGTGTGTGTGAGAACAACTCAATTATTAAAGCCTAGGTCTGAGTGGAACTGAAAATTAATTGAAAATTGCCTTATGGAAATTTATGCTAATACACTACAGCTTATGTTAAAAGTCTGGCTTTCTGACATATATTTTACTTTTGGCATTTTTGGTATAACAAATATTGGATTTCTGACATCTTCCTGTGATAACTTGAGTCTTTGAAGTCCTTCATGGAGTTAAATGTTAACATTACATTTATAATAACTGTAATTTTAGGCAATTTTTCTCTCCTTCCTTCCTTCTTCCCTCCCCTTCCTTTCTCCCTCCCCTCCCTCCCTCCCTTTCCTTCCTTTCTCCCTCCCTTCCTCTCTCCCTTCCTCTCTCCCTTCCTCCCTCCCTCCCTCCCTTCCTCCCTCCCTTCCTTCCTCCCTCCCTCCCTTCCTTCCTCCCTTTCCTCCCCTCCCTCCCTTCTCCCTTTCTTCTTCCCTCCCCTTTCTCCCCTCCCTCCCTCCTTCCCTCCCCTTCTTCCCCTTACTCCCTCCCTTCCCTCCCTTCCCTCCCTCCCTTTTCTCCCTCCCTCCCTTCCTTCCTCTCTCCCTCCCTTCCTTCCCTCCCTCCCTTCCTTCCCTCCCTCCCTTCCTTCCTCCCTCCCTTACTTCCCTCCCTCCCTCCCTCCCTTCCTTCCTTCCTTCCTTCCTTCCTTCCTTCCTTCCTTCCTTCCTCTCTTCCTACCTTCCCTCCCTCCTTCCTTCCTTCCTTCCCTCCCTCCCTCCCTTCCTTCCTTCCTTCCTCCCTCCCTTCCTTCCTCCCTTCCTACCTTCCCTCCCTCGTTTCCTTCCTACCTTCCCTCCCTCCTTTCCTTCCTTCCTTCCTCCCTCCCTTCCTTCCTCCCTTCCTACCTTCCCTCCCTCCCTTCCTTCCTTCCTTCCCTCCCTCCCTTCCTCCCTCCCTCCCTTCTTCCTTCCTTCCTTCCTTCCTTCCTTCCTTCCTTCCTTCCTTCCTTCCTTCCTTCCTTCCTTCCTTCCTTCCTTCCTTCCTTCCTTCCTTCCTTCCTTCCTTCCTTCCTTCCTTCCTTCCTCAGAAGTACTCAGGCACTATTTCTGGCTCTGTGCTCAGATGTGTATCCTATGGTGATCAGAGGATCATATGTGGTACTATCGTTTCTACCCTATGTAAATTTCTTAACCTGTTGTGATTAGATTTCCTCTTCACAAGATGAAGATAAAGACATGATCTGCTTCATAGGTTTGCTGTGAATTAAATAAGATGATGCATGGATGTGGCCATTCTATGTCAGCTATTAATAAATAATGTTAGTGACATCTAAGAACTCAAAGCCTCAACTGGCATTTTCCAAATATATCTGTGAATTTACCCCAGGGTGAGTTCCAGGCCTGCCAATGTCTGTGTCTTCTTTGTCTTTTCTTTAGTCACAGAGTAATTTCATGTGCTGTACTGAGAGTCTTTTTCCACCTGGTACCCTGTTCTCTTGGTGATATGTAAATTCAACACATGCTTCTTTATATCTGGCTAGTTAAGTGCAAGGCAGTTTTCTGTGTGTGGGATAAGAGAGAAAATAGGGGTCAATTTGCCTTAACAATCTTCTAAGAATCCCATTCTCAGGCTGCTACTGAGTTCCATAACCAGTATCCTGGCTTCTCCATATCCTGCAGGTTGCCTCCTGTTTCTGTGCTTATGGACTATATCCTGAAACTTTCTTCTAATTATTGATTCTGAGAAATTTCTGCCCCAGAGGGCTGGGTCCCAGTGATAACATACTTAGAGATTATTTTGAGTACGTGCTTATGTTTTTGTTGACTTAAAATTAATTTAATTTATTTATTAAGCACGTATCACATCATTGACATAATTGATTATAATATATTGTTTCTAGGTGAGAGAAAAATTACTTAAAAAAGAAAAAAGAAAAGAAAGAAGGAAAAGAAGAAAATAAGTATAGCAACAAGCAAATTTATGAAAATCATTGTATCTCCGATGATGTCATTAAGTTATTGTCAGAAGGTTTAGTAAGCTCTTGTTGCTAGTGGACCATTCTGATACTTTATTTGTTTATGAACATTAAGCAGCTTTATATACATATTAGTTTTTTGGTTTTTGTTTTTTTGGGTCAAACCCGGCAGCACTCAGGGGTTACTCCTGGCTCTATGCTCAGAAATCGGTCCTGGCAGGCTCGGGGGACCATATAAGATGCCAGGATTCAAACCACCGTCCTTCTGCATGCGAGGCAAACACCTTACCTCCATGCTATCTCTCCGGCCCCTACATATTAGTTTCTAAATTGTTTGTTCCTATGGGGATGACAGTATTAAACAAAAATGAATGTGTTACATGGCTGTGAATGTAGCCATGTGGTCCAGGAATTCTTAGCACTATTGCTGATACTGTGCTTTTATGGGGTATGTTTTCAGCTGCCAGGTCTTATGAAAGTATGAGAAGGTGGGGGGGGGGGGAGCTGCACTTACTCCAGAAAAGTCCTGGTGATGTCAGCCCAAATACTGATATACCTGGAGTTTGGTCAGATTGGTGTCTCTGCAGAAAGCTGTAGAGGAGTAGTGAAGCAGGGCCATTGGTAAAAGTGGAGAATGTGGGTGATGGGTACAGCAGGTATAGCTTCAGCAGGGCAGGAACTTGGCCTGTCCCTTTCTCCCAAGATTGCTAGCTTTCAGCTGTTTGGTTGGTGTACCCATAATTTTTCACAAATTGGTTCTCTTTCAAGAACAGAGTGTGTCCATGGATCTGGCTAGGTACAGTCAAGGTCTCTGTGTATTTCTGATGATATTTTGTGTGTTGTACTTAAAAGTAGCTGAACCATAATAATTTACAAATTTGTCAACATTAAATTGACCTACTTACTTACAGCTCTAATTCTCTGTAAATCGCCTGCATAGTCCTAGGACATCCCTGAATATGGGGGGGCTCTGAGACCCATATCTATCGGAATAAGCTAAATCCACATCCTTATTTTCTTCCCAACTCTTTTTCAAATCAAATCTATTTAAAGAGAAATTCCATCCCAAAGCCCTGAGCAACTTACTCTGACCTGCCAAGCAAACCCCTGATTGACTGTCAATAGATCAATTCTCATCTAGAGTTATTTAACTCACATGCTCTCTTGAGCTTCTGTTCCACAAACACCACAAAGTGTGTGTGTGTAGGGGGTGCTTATCAGGGGTAAGAAATAATTTAGAGTCCTACAATGAGGTGCTGTTTGGAAAGGCCTGACTTCAGCTGACCCAGCCTCCAGCCATAATTCGACGTTGCCATCCACACTGACCTTCATCAATCTTTCCTCTTCCAATTAGCCCCTTTCCCTAAAGAACAGTGACTGGCTCACAGTTCCATGGCATCCAGGAACAAAGTAATTATGAGTTAGCTCTCTAAACAATTCCCCCTTTCCTTAGGAAAAAAATGCCTCCTGCTACTTGAAAATAGGGTTTCAAACAATGTCAAGAGAAAATGCAGTGAATGAGTGTAATGACATGCCTGAGAGAAAGGGACATACCAGTATGTTTTTCGAAAGAATAGAAAAAATTGGATTATTTGGACACTAATAACAGTAGTGGCTAATATTTAGTAATAAGCATATGCAAGACACCACACTCCATAATAGCTTTTTCCCAGATTTTATGTTATGTTGGTTCCAATAATAGACCTATTATTCATTCAAAGGCTTATATATAGTGCTTACCATGTGATCTATAGGTAAAAGTAATACAGGTAACTCTTTCAAAAGATTTAGCCTAGTGCATTAACTTATGTCCCCACCCCCATAATTCCTGGCAGTCATTCTCTTCCTCATTGTATCTGGGGAAAGGAGTAGGGTTGAATGATACATGAGAAACTAAGGACAGAAAGAACTTGGAAGTGGAAACTTTAGTTTCTTCCAACTCTAGAGGTTGAGAAGAAGAGTCAGATAAGCGTGGGGCAGGGAGTAGTAGTAACCTGTGGACCAAGTAGTAGTAACCTGTGGACTTGAGGAAGAAGAATGCATATATCTGTGTAATTAGATAGAGTCACAAGCTGACAGCACAGAAGGTCCTGGAGAGATGTTCTGTTTGAAACTCAGGAAAAGCCATGCTTTGTGAAGTGATCCACAATGCCAGGCTGCAAGTCATCAAGAGAAAAAGTCTGAATAAAAGTCTGAAAGGAACGAAATGCAGGTAGTATTTTCTCAGATCAGTACTGATACCTGGCTAGCTCCCCACTCTTCCTGTCTTTATTTTTCTAAGTAACAGAATAACAATTTTGGGACAGAAACCAACCCAGTTGGAAGACCGTATTGCAGTACATATGATCACAGAACTGAAATTTTCACAGTGAAACGGAAGAAACAGTTTAAATGGCAGTCTGAGTTCTGAGAGGGTTTCTTAAAGAAAGACAACAAGGTGATGTTCCTTATCTTTTCTTCTCCTTCTCCTTCTTCTCCTCTTCCTCCTCCTCCTCCTCCTCCTCCTTCCTCCTCCTCCTCCTCCGTCCTCCTCCTCCTCCTCCTCCTCCTCCTCCTCCTCCTCCTCCTCCTTCTTCTTCTTCTTCCTTCTTTTTTTGGGGTGGGGTCACACCCGGCTGTACTCAGGAGTTACTCCTGGCTCTATGCTCAAAAATCGCTCCTGGCAGGCTCAGGGACCATATGGGATGCCGGGATTTGAACCACCGACCTGCATGCAAGACAAGTGCCTTACCTCCATGCTATCTCTCTGGCCCCTCATCTTTTCTTCTTATGTTGCATGGAACTGGATTCCCATTGCTAATCTGTAACAGGTCATTTGGAGCATGAAAGTACTAATAAAGCACAAATATAGAATGGTGGCTTAATGGAGCTACAAACTCTGGATGAACTTCCTTTAGGACAAAGAGATTTTTTAAGTGAGAAAAGTGTAACCACAGTTGATATTTCATTTGCTTATGGTCAGGCTGGAGGGATTGTGAGAGCAGTAAACAAGAAGATGGATTCACATTGTCTGGGAAGATAAATTGAAGCAAAAGACACAAAGTTTAACTGCTCAGTCTGGGGATGGTTTGGGACTTGCTGCTAGATTTCAGGGATACACATTTCCAGTGAATGCCCAGCTGAGACCTCTGTCAGCAAGGAAGGTTCACCAGGCCTTATTTAAAGAGGACAGAGCACAACATGAGACTGGTGAAGGGTGGTGTTCTTTTTTCTTTTTAATAACTGAAAATCATGTTTATAATAAAGGTGCTTAAATAAAGATATTATTTTAAAAAATAAAATTAAATGTTGATCCTAAAGAAAAAAAATAAAGAGGACAGAGCACAACATGAGAGATAGATACTACCATTGGGTGGCAGCATGCCACTTGAAGCCAGGCAGAATAGGGAGTCAGCAGATAGGACAGGACATGCCCAAGGGGGGTCTTATGAGCCTCCACCCCAGCCATAAAAGAATCCAAAGTCCAGCTGTCAGCATGGGAAAAAGAAGCAGGAGAGAGTGATACATTGCAAGATTGCATCTAAATGTGAAATAACTGAATTTACGAAAGGCATGGCTTTACATACTGGTGGAAGCTTATTGTCATTAAATTGAACCACAGTTTTTCCTTTACTATTGGATTATCAATGGAGCTATGATGGAAGGCTCAGATCTGATAAAGAGATAATTAGAGTCTAGTGTCTGAATTGGCTTTACTGTGACCTAAGAGTGGCTAATTTTTGCAGTCGCAGTTTACTTGTCTCCTGTTGGATGATAGATCAAACTAGAACTCAATTTCAGAGCCTTTCCTATTTTCAAAATTCTTCCTGCTAGATCGTGCAGCATTTAGGAACTCAGTGATCTTGATCTGACTTCAAAATATACCATAATATGGATATTACCCTATCATTCTTGACTCCAGAGACTGTCAACAGGCAATTGATTTTTAAACTGAAAGTTGAAAAGCTTATAGATACCCACATAAAGTGGCAAAATGGCATCTAATAGATTGAAAGAATACAATACCAGAGTACAGCTAAAAATATGAGGAGTCATCAAGCAGGTCTTTACAAGTAGAATATCTATTCACTTGGAGCTGTGGAGATAGTACATTGAGAGAGGCACTTACCTTGCACACAGATGACTGGGTTCAATCTCCTGAGTGCAGAGTACAGTTGAGTGTGCAACTCAAGAAACTATCCACACATTTCTACACTTAGTTATTCATTCACCAATTGATTTTTGAAGCCCCTTCACAAGCTAAACACAGATAGAGTGGGTAAGAGAGTGATTGAGAATAGTAAAAGACTGGACTCTCCAGGCTGGACTTTCCTTTATTTGTTTGCATTCTTTCTCAAACATTACAGTGTTTCAGAAAATTCTATTTGACATCCCCCCCCCCCAAGACAGAGGATTTCTAAGCATACACATATCTTAAACTTAAGTTTCTCAGGTAAATAAAGAGATGTGAGAAGTTTTTAGATAGTTCCTTCCAAAGGGCCGATCATTTTGCTTGTTAATTCCTAGTTTAGTTCTGCAAGCTGCTGATAAGATTTGTGTTTGTGATATAGGCTATACTCTTTTATATTCACATTTGATCCAGAAATTTTACTTATAAAATTTCTTTTCTGGAGATAGCGCGTACGGCAGTCCCCCACTACCATAAATTACGCAGTCGAGTTTCCCACATTTGGGGAAATCACAGGGGTCAACACGCCCGGAGTGCAATGGGCGAGCCTCACCCTGGGGAAACCACCTTCTAGATCATGGAATCACCCCTGCCAGGTAAGTATCTACTTATAAAGTTTATTCTTATAGATAAACTTGAACATATGCAGAAAAAATTTCACTATAGCATGGTGTCATGTAACAATTGTCTATAAATAACTCCAATACCTATAAATGTAGAATTCACAGATTAAATTATAATATACTATGGAATATTTTGCAGCAATTAACAAAATTAAAGGAAAGAGAGAGGGAGAGAGAAAGAGAGCTACCTCTAAAGCTCTAACATGGAATAATTTCAGCAAGTATTGCTAAGTGAACAATTCAAGGAACCAAGGTATAAACCCAAGAACTTTATGTGATAGTCTGATGGATAGAACAACTGAGGAGGAACCTAAAACTGCATAAAAATTTTTATTTATAGGGTCTGGAGAGATAGCTTGGAGGTAAGGCATTTGCCTTTCATACAGAAGGTCATTGGTTTGAATCCGGCATCCCATATGCCCCCCCCCCCCCCGTGTCTGCCAGGAACTATTTCTGAACATGGAACTAGGAGTAACCCCTGAGCGCTGCCAGGTGTGACCCCCCAAAAAAAAACCCAAAAATATTTATTCATTGTAATTATTGCATAGCAGATATGGATTAGGAATCCTGGAAGTGTACCTTGTGAAACCATGTGAATCTAAAAGACAGCGTGATTCTTAATGATAATGTTTATATCCAGCTAAACACAATATGCTTCCACTGTGGCTGATGTAATTGAGATAAATCAGGATCTGGGACAATATCAAGGAGCCACCATGAACTATCCCTGCTCTTGCCTGGAGGAGGCAGAAAGACTTCAGTGATAGGAAATGGAAAGGCCCAGACAGGGACAGTGAAGAGCCAAGATGCCTTCTTCCCTTTTTTCTGGTGTCCTTCTCATGCTCTATTAGTGTAATACCTCCCCAGGGGTCCCTGCTGGCTGATCACCTGTATTTAGAAAGGAGGTGCTAAAAGCATGAGAAGAAGAGAAAACTGCAGCTCCTTCCAGCACTTCCACAGCTTCTCTGAGGGATTGGGTCCCTCAAGTCCCCAGACAATTAAGACTGGTGAATCATTCCAAAGGACAGGCTCCTTGTGGGCAAACAACGACAATTTCCCTTGTAAACAGAATGTGAACAGAATTACAGATTTGAAAAGGTGGAGTAACAGATGGGTTATTCAGGACAGACATATTTATTATACTAACTAGAGTTTTAGAAGCACATCACTGGAACATGGATATCCCTTTTCAGGGAAACTTTGTAAATTCCTTGTTGTCAAGGGTCTGCTTCCATTTGCTTCCCAAGAATCAAAATGGCTTTTCAACAGTTCTATCTGACTAAACCCTAGGTCTTCCTGTCCTACCGTGATACTCATCTCTGGATCGTACCTTATTTCTGTCTCTGTCTTCTCTCAGAGACACAACCCATTCTGTGGGTCCTTTGCTGCAGAGGAGCTGTTTGTAGATGTCAGGGAACAGATTTTGAGGGAACTGGTTCCTGACTCAGAGGAAACAATGTAGAGTTACCTATATACTATCGTGCCCATTACTAGTTTTCACCCTAGTTTTATTCTTACAGTAAAAATTAAAATACAGATTTATATTTCATTGGAAGGAAAAATAACCCACCCTTATGAGAATCATGTGCATTAAGTCTAGAATTGGGCTTGTTCTCTCCCTTACCCCTGAACCCCCATGTTCCTGGAATGTTCCTGTTGCAGCTGAAGTAGATAGCAGAGTGCCAAGTGCTCCTCTGCAGGTTTGGTCTTGAATGTCAGAGTCCAAAGGTGTCTCTCACACTTACACAGGCAGCCTGCACACTATTGAATTCAAAGCCAGCTTCTTCCTTCTACAGTAAAGGTGGCTGACAGAACACAAACACAGAGAGTCTGAGTGCAATGATGCTGGTTTGAAAAGAAGGAGAGACTTGCACTTGCTATTTCTCCCACTCTGCAGGAACTAAAGGGCCAGGGATATAGATCAGTGGGCTAAACGTTGCTTTGCAGGCAGGAGGCCCCAATTCCATCCATAACACTGCAATGCCCCCAAACACCACCAAAATTGAACACTGTCATAGCCCTTGAGGATTACTTGGTGTAGCCCTAAAATTTTTTTTTAAAAAAGGGGAAGGAAATCAAAACTGTTATGTACCTATATGAAAATTGGTAAATTTGCAGTCTCATCACTGCCTACTGCATGATTAGGTTATTATGAGTGTGTGTGTGGCACCAGATGTATCCATACACAGCTTGGCCAGAGAGTGTGCTCAAGGACTTATGGCTGTTATTGCCTTCATGGTTGCAATTCTGCCACTAATGAAGCATGGGGCCCTGAATGGAAAATTGTCTTTCAGAAGCAATTTGCCTTTCCCAAGCAATGTGACAATATTATTTCCCTTAATTGGAGCACCCATTCTTCTATTGACACATGCAGTTTGAAAAACTATTGGAGCTTGAAGCATACTACCAAGAACCCACATTGAATTCTCACAAGATTAACTCCTACTGCTATTCTTTCCTGGCACTATGTAAAGTGTAATCAAATCTCCTCAGTTCTGCAATTCTGAGATTAGCTCTTTAAAAAAAAAAGTGATAATTTTTGGTGCTTAATTCCATGTTTAACCCTTACATTATTTCATTTTAGACCTCTCAAGGCCTTAACTAAAATATAAAATATAAACTTAATGTGCTTACAGGTTTTATTCAGCATTAAGTATCATGTTTCATCTACTTGTGAATCTACCATAAATGAACAAATTTCTTACACCCAGCATCTCTCAGCTCTGATCCCTCTGTGAATCTAAGACTTTATATTCATCTAAAAACGTTCAATTCTAGGTCAGAACCTGGCCAGAGACGATGGTTAGTTCATGTGATGTTTTAACACGGGAAGACCAAATATTTGGTCACATATTATTTGGGTGCTTGTGAAAGTGATTTTTATGAGGGGAGGGGAATATTAACATTTAAATCTATAGACCAAGTAGATCAAAACACTTGTTCCAATATGTGTGAGTCTTATTCAATCACTTGGAGACCTTTTTTTGATTGGGAAAACACCCAGTAATACTCAATGGTTACTCTTGGCTCTGTTCTCAGGAATCATTGAAGGTAGTGCTTTGTAACCTAGGTCAGCTACATGGAAAGCAACCGCCCTCCCTACCATTGTATCACTTCAACCTCTTGAAGGCCTTTGAATTCAAAACAAAAAGGCTGACCCACCTGAGTAAAACAGAATTATTTTTGCCCAATTTTTTTTTTAGATTACTTCCAGTTAAAACATTGAATCTTCTAGCCTTCTAGCCTGAAAACCTCAGAAGAACTATTTTCTTGTCTTGAGGTCTTTGGGCTCAAAGGTAATGTAATCACTGATTCTCCAGATTCTAACTTCCTTTGTATTTTTTGAGGAATATTCCCAAGCAGTACCCAGAGTTCATGGGGTCCACTTCAACCTAACTGTGTGGTTGAATGTGGGGGCTAGAGAATGTGGTGCTGCTTAGACACAGCTATGCTGGGGACCAATCAAGTCACCCTGGCCATACTCAGTTGCCTTTATAGTCATATCTGGCAGAGCTGGGGTAGGGCATATATTGTCAAGGATAGACATAGTTGGGTGCTGTAGCTTATCTAGTCTCTTCCAGCCCCTTCGGTGTCACTTTTTTAGATCTTGTCATTTTTATAATGCATGGGTCATTAAACATATATAATTATGATATTATATACATAAGTATATATTATATGTTGCATATGTATGTATATATTTTTCTACTGAGTCACTCTGGAGAAACCTGGATAATATACCAGGAAAGGTTTTTATTTATATTGATTGAAACTCACTGGTCAACATACAAGGCACACTGAGGCCCCCTGCCTGGTTTGGAAAATAAAGTTTTACTGGAAATCAGCCAGACCCATTTGTTCATGTCCTGTCTATGCTGACTTCACACAACACTGATAGAGGTGAGTACTAATGGCAGAAACCATCTGCCTGCAAAGCTCTGTCTTGCTAAGTTAAATACTTGCCTTCTGGACTTTTTTCCCCCAGAAAAATGACTTGCCAGCCTCTGCTTTAGGTTGTGATGGTCTTTTCTGTCTCACCCACTCATGCTGCTTTTCTTCTTGTTGTGCTTTTTCTTCACTGTCTGTCTTAAAATATGAACCATGTGTGTCTCTGAACTTGAAGCCCTTACTCCCAACCTGATTTCTACAATGCCACCAAAAAATGAGTCATTTCTAGAATCATTTGCTCAGGGAGACTAGAATTCCTACTCCTTCACTCCTATCACTCAAAATGAAAGAAAACAGATGTGGAGTAAGCAGAGACATTTAGGTGAGATGCCAGATAGAATTTAATAACACTGATACCTATAGTCATTTGTTTCCTCAGGACTGGGGTGGTCTCTTCAGAATCTTGAGACAGGCACAAGAGCCGTTTATTTTTATTTTTATTTACTTTTATTTAAGGCATAAGAGCCTTTTATTTTTAACACCTTAAGAGTTAAGGTGTGGGGCCGGAGAGATAGCATGAAGGTAAGGCATTTATTTGCCTTGCATGCAGAAGGACAGTGGTTTGAATCCCAGCATCCCATATGGTCCCCCGAGCCTGCCAGGAGTGATTTCTGAGCGTAAGATACTTTTTAGATATTAGATTAACACTTCTTATCTTAATATTACCATTGTAATTAAGCAAATATCTTAATTTTAACATTTAATATTTAGAAGTGATATAACTATGCACATCAAAAGTATGAGTTAACACTATTATAAGCACATGACCCAGACTTTAATAGTCAAACATTTAAAAATAAGTCTGCTATGGAGACAGGTAGAAACAGGGAAGAAATTGTGGATTATTGTGGAGAGTGATGCTGACACTGGTGATGGGTTTGGAGTTGAAATATTGAATGCCTTAACTCTGTTATTAAAATCTATGTAAATCATGGTGTCTTAAAAACAGACTTTTAACTCTTTATCAAATATTTCATTTTAAGATATAATTGCTTTGTGAGAAAAAAGTATACATCTTGGCTGGGAAGATAGTATAGGAGTTAGGGTGCTTGTCTTGTATAGAGTTGACCCTGGTTCCATTTCTGGCACCACACAATCCTTAAAAAACCACAGGTGTGAGCATGGAAGCTCCTAATTACCACTGGGGTGACCTGAGTAATCTGTGCACTGCAGGGTCTAACCAGCACTGCATCCTCAGGTCATTGTATTGAACTAAGAACTAAGAATCATTGCTCCTGGTTCACTAAGAATCCACTTAGGTCCCTCAGGACCTCCTGAGCTCTCTGGTTGGGAGACAGAAAAAAAAAGAAAATCTAACTACCAAATCCAAACTCCTAAACTCTAATGTTATGGTTATTGTCTAAGATAGGATTAACTAAAAGCAAATCAATATACAGTTGATTTTAGGAAATAGGCAATGCATAATATCACAAGTATGCAGAGGTGGCAAAAGTCATAAAGGTGGAGCACAGATGAAGGAGATGGGGGGGGGGGGAAGGCTTGATTCAAGGACCAGCTTCCTGCCCTTGTGTCATGCTCCCATGACCTTTGTAGAAGTTTCAACATCATTTAGATCTTTAAGGTCTCTTTCTCCCACCTGCTGTCAGTGTGACAGGAGAGATTTTCCTGGACTAATGTGATTTTCAGGTATTGGTGGGGAGGCCTGGCAGCCCGGCCTGGGTAATGAAGAGTTCATCTCCCTGGCAGCTGAGGCTCCTTATCATCCACGGTGTGGAGGCTGAGGCGTGGCTGCTGATGAAGATCGAGAGGCCCAGGCTTGCACTGTTATTAATGCCAGAGCCAACCTGCGAGCATCTGCAAGTGAAACAAAGTGAGATGCCCTTCACTGAAGCCCAGGAGGACAGAGAGAGCCAGTGTGGTGCTTGGAAGCGAGCCAGAAACGGGCCTGTTGTCAGAATCAAGAAGTTCATTAGCAAAGATCTCGTACCCAGGGCTGAGGAGAAAAAGAGGCGGGGTGGGTGTGACTAGAGAGACAGCAAATTAAAACTTTGTCCCTTGCTCCAGGATATACTGAAGTCCTTGATACTTGGGAAATTTATGACAGTGAGGCTGCGAAGGAAATGGAGACCAACTCTCCAACTCTCAGCTCCTTCCCAATCGAGGGCTTAGGAAAGGGTTGTCCAGACGTTACTGGGAAACCCGGAGCATTCTGGACAGATTCACATTCCACGGACAGAGGTTAAAGATCTGAGGATGATGGTTTCTTGAGTCCAGAGTGAAAGGGTCATTTAGAATCCAGATCTTAGTAAAATACAGGGTACTGGGTTTACAAATATAAAGGGGCCTAGTCAGGTCATAGAACTTGAACTGGCAGTAGCAACATGGAAGAGGAAACAAAGTTATAGGAGCCAACTACTTCTGGGCATTATCTGGATAAAGAAAATCTGGTTTTTGTTCTTAGATTTTTAAAGTTCATTGAGAAACTATTAAAAGGCACACCAAATTGATTTCTGGTACTCTCCCACATAATCCCTTTCTGCCCCTCTCCCATCTAAACTCACAATCTAAAAACATTTACTTAAAAATATATTTAAGAGGGAATACCTTGAGTGATGTGCAGGTGAGCACCCCCCCCCCCAAAAAAAAAAGATCAAAAAATGGGTTAGGACCAGTTCCCTTCATGGCAGCCAAAACCAGGTGAGCATGTCCAGCCCGAAGGGACAAAAACAGTCCTTAGTAGGAAGCTCGCCACAAAGTGTGGTGAGTGCAGGTAGAGTAGAGATAGGTTCACTATGACAATAATAGTTGGAACTGATCACTCTGAACAAGAACTTGCTGCTGAAAAGGGGAGAAAGTGACATGCAAGGCAACTCCTTCCATTAACAATAGTGCAAACCATAGTGACAAAAAGAAAAGAAGTGTCTGAAAGAAAGGGGGGGGGAGAGAGGGAGAGAAAGAGAGAGGGAAAGAGAGGAGAGAGAGAGAGAGAGAGAGAGAGAGAGAGAGAGAGAGAGAGAGAGAGAGAGAGAGAGAGAGAGAGAGAGAGAGAGAGAGAGAGAACCAATTGCCTGCCCTAAAGACAGGCAGGGGTGGGAGTTAGTGGGGAGGGAAACAGGAGGTGGCTGGAAAGATGGTGGAAAGATGGCTGGAAAGGGTGGGGTCCATTCTATGAATGAAATCTAATGATGAACAAATTTGTAACCACGGTGTTTAAATAAAAAAATAAGCAAGAAATAATCATTGAAAAATGTTTCAAAATGTTTTTAAAAAGAGAAAAAATAAAACAATTGGCCAGTGAATGAGATAAAGCATGTCTGGGCCATTGGTAATCGGCTGTGTCAAGATTACTGAAAGGTCTGTCCCCATTGCCAGGGCCTGTGGACAAGCGAAATTCAAAAGGCAAATCAAGGCTGTAATGGGAATTTCTTTGCTGATGAGCTGGCCTTGAGATAACAGAGGTTATCTGATGGTCCTGGGCTAACCTTCAAAGAAGATAGGAAGTCTGAACTATCAAGGTTAAAATGATAAGATTTGAGACATAATTAATGCATCAATGGTATTGAAGATAGAAGAGGGCCATGAGCCAAGGAATGTGGGCAGAATCTCTGGAAATGGGAAAGGCCAAGGAAGTGAATTTTTCTATAAAAACTCCAGAAAAAAAAAAACCTGTACTACTGATGTCTTGGTTTTCACTCACTGGAACCCTTTCCAGGGGTCTCACAATTGCAGAACTATAATATTGTGCACATTGAGGTACTAACTTAATAGTAATTTACTATAGGAATATAAACTAAATTTTGCAAGTGCAATTTAGAGACTGAGTGGTCATGGGAAAAAGGTTAATACAATAAAAAAGAAACTGGAATTCACCTTACAGTAGTACACCTTACAGTAGTGAGGGAGGCAGTAGAAAGAATAAATGCTGGACTTAATTTCTTGAATTCCTGATGGGCTAAAAACACTGCCCACATAAGCATGTAGCTGATATTTTATATTTGGGATCATTTTGGAGCAATAGCTCAACTATCTCAAAGTTAGTAGGTCATAGCATGTATAGTAATGCATAGCATGTTACCATGGCAGAGACCTTGATATCTCCCTATCATTAACTGTGGGATCAGCTCACTGCATTTGAGCTGTATAGATGATGGAATAAGGTCAGAAGTGACACTGGATATTCAAGCCTGGTTCTTCCATTTGCACATCTGCCCTTCAGCTTTCGTCTCCCTTCCATGATAACTCTAGAGGTCTGAGTTCCAGGACACTAAGTTGCAAAATGTTGTCTCTTCCTGCTGGAAATGTTCATTGTGCTGAACTTCAGAATGATATGTAGCTATATTACTTATGCTTCCACTATAGAGTGAAAAATTGGGCAAAACAAAATTAGAAAGGGAACATGAAAGATAATTGAATTGGGAACCTAATAGAGATGCTGTCTGTGAGGGTTCAGAGCAGAAACCAGGTTTTTCCAAATGTTATTGGTAAAGGACAAATGGGAACTGAATCTATGTGCATGACAAATAGAAGAGCACTTAAAAGATTTTAAGAGGCATGCATTTATTTGACTATGTATTAGAAAACATTTACCCAGCATGTATGCCTACCCTGTAATTTCAGAAATATTTCTCAAGAATCAATTAGAGGGCTAGAGCTGTTGGAGTACTTGTATGTGTGAAGCCATGGGTTTAATCTCTGGCACCAGACACACACACACACACACACACACACACACACACACACACACACACACACACACTTTCAATTATAAATAAGCTTAAAGACAATATTAACAAATAAACAAGTAGTATATTGGAATGGAATAAAAATATGACAAAAGCATTTGAAATAATGAATTTTGGAAACTGAAAACAGGCCACAGGCAAATAAAAGGGGCTTGGGATGGAAAAAGAACAGACAGCTGTTATGGAATTTTCTGTTGGAACAGTATATATTTAACTCTACCATATTGATACCCCCCACTCCCCACTAAATCTCTTTAAAAGCCATAGAGCACTTATTTCTGGTATCAAGCAGACATAACCTTGAAGAGTTATTTCTATAAGATTTTTACCTCTCCTGATCAAGTGTTTTACAATACTAGACTCTTCAGGATTTCTTGATAATTTTTAGTAACATATAATCAACTTATTTTCTTTAACTTTTTGTGATAGAACATCTGTTTCTCATGCTTCAAAGCTTTTCAAAGCACAAGTCAAGAATTACTGGATGGCTATAGCAAAATTGAGATGTCCTCTGACATGTGGGTAAATTAATGAGCTTTCTGTTTGAGGAAATTTCTAGGCTCTAATGAAGATGTCTATCAGGGGTCTCATGAGGTTCACTAATACCTGATTTATTAAAATGATCATGTTGGTGGACTATTTGTACTACAACTATTAAAATAATAGTATTTATGAAAACAAACGGTCCTCACTATTAAATAAGAGATTTATTTTTCAATTGTTTAATAGTCAAGACAGATCAGCTCTCTTCAATGTGTTTAGGAATACTGTCTCCTTCTATTAATGGCTTAA
This sequence comes from Suncus etruscus, assembly GCF_024139225.1. Taxonomy (NCBI): domain Eukaryota; kingdom Metazoa; phylum Chordata; class Mammalia; order Eulipotyphla; family Soricidae; genus Suncus; species Suncus etruscus. The sequence continues at coordinate 124,464,873 of NC_064849.1, forward strand.
CCATCTTCTAAATCCATATATCCTGCTGGCAGAAAAGAAAAGAGAGTATCAGAAAATGACTACATAATTTCAATTCAGTTTGTGGATGAAAACTAGTCACCTATAGATTTAAGAGGAATCTTGGAAAATGAAATTTTGAGGTGCTTATCGTTACAATTTTAGAATTTTGTGCCAGTGTTTGGTAACCTTGGACATAGCTCAGACACCTATCAGCTATCTTCCAAGTTTAATCACCACTTGATTTTTTTCCACCAGGAACATGTAAGAGTCTGGGAATAATTGGTAAAACAGAACAAAAGTGAATGAATTAACCTGTGAAATATGCAAAACCTAAGCAAACACCTAAATTCTGGACACCTAAATTATTATGGGAATACATTTAGAAGATGAAGAGAGACCTAAAAGAGATACTAGAGTTCAAGTAGGCTAAATTATGGAGTAGGAAGCATGAATGGAGTATGACTATTCTTTGTAAGTGTCAGAGAAGAGTCATCATGGGATTCTGGCCAAATAGAAGAGGGAAGTTGCCAAGCACTACCATCTGGACTGCTGGCCAGGTTATTCTGCTTATGTGATTGCTGGATACGAGAAAGGAGAACCATAGAAATGACTTTTATATAGTGCACTGTTTCTTTTCATTGTTTCTTTTTTTAGGATTTTGTTTTTGCCCACACCTGGTAATGCTCAAGACTTACTCCTGTCTCTACACTCAGGGAACACTCGTGGTGTGTTTGGGAGATCATCTGTGTTACCAGGAATTGGACGCAGCAGCATGCAAGAAAAACACCCTACCCACTATACTATGTCTCCAGCCTCATTTTCAATTCTTATATCTATTCGTTATAATAATTTGGAGTAATTATGTATGTTTTTATCTTAGAAAGTAGAAAGTGGAAGAAATGGTCTAAGACCCCCTATGAGTGTTTGAGTCCTGACTAAATTATAAAACTCCTGCCTATATGTTTATGGCCCATTCCATGACAGCACAATTACTCTTCACCCCCAGGGAGTAAATAGCTGCAGAAGTAGGTCAATTCTGCTTTTCAAATTTCCAGGTTCTTTCTTGTCCTCCCAATCAAAATTTGCTTTACCTCTTGCAGTGTTTACTTATGCTTCTTTGAAAGGGTCCAGCATTTTTAGACCTAATCTAAAGAGAAGTAGTTCTGCTAGCAGGCATCCTGGGGAAGGATGATTGTGTGCATGGGGTCTGTTCCAGAACCTATGGAATAGGAACAATTACATACTTCATAAAATCATTCTGGATTCAGACAGCAGTGATTTAACTGTCACTTTAAGCCAGGGCATAAGCCACAAAAGTACAAATTTACCGTTACTACAGATTTTATAAGCAGCCCAATTTAGCTATTTATGTTTTGGAAATAAGTCTATAAATCACTTTCATTATCTATCATTAGAAACACAATCAAACAGGATATTGTTTTTTTTTTATTGATAAAAAATAAGAGAAACATGTTTGCTAGTAGTAAGACTATTGGACAATGGTTCTCTGATATACTATTGTATGAATGTTGAATGGTTGCAACCAATTAGAAGTACTTTGGCACATTTTAAAGCAAAAAAAAAAAAACCTGAAATAATAAAAAATGTAGAATTGGCAGAAATATAGTTGGCAATATAAATTCATTTTGTGATGGTGTGTGTGTATGTAGTGCTAGGGATTGAACTAAGGTCTCACACACATGTGTTAGTCATTGGCTCTACCACTGAAAGTCATATTCCTGACTCCATTTTTGTTTATGGTGTAAGATAGCATAATTTTTTTTGCATGTATCTATATCATTTTCCAAACACCAAAAATTTAAGAAACAGTCTTTCTTCCAATGTGTTTTTTAAATTAAAGTCTTTTCTTGGATCACTGTGAGATATAGTTACAAAGTTGTTCATGATTAAGTTTCAGTCATACAATGTTCAACACCCATCCTTTCACTAGTACACATTTCCTGCCATCAATATCTCCAATTTCTCTCCTACCCTCTCTCCCACCTGCCTCTGTGACAGACATCTTTTTTCCCCTCTTTCTGTCTTTCCTTTTTTCCTTTTAGACGGTTGCTTAAAGGGTGAATGTATTCTGCAGATCACTTTACCTCTTTTCAGCACTCAGTTCTTGTCCAGAGTGATCTTTTCAACTATCATTGTCATAGTGGTGCCTTCTCTGCCCTAACTGCACTCTTCTGCTATTTGTGGTAAGTTTCCTACAATGCACTGGTCCTCCTGGCTCTCACCTGCATTGCGTTTTGGTTCTAATGTGATTTATACCTCCTTTTATTTTACAAATTAATTAAATACATATTTGAGAGTATTCTTGACTCCATTCTGCTTCATTAATATATTTCATCTATATCTCATTTTGAAAAATTGCCATATCATATTATTTTGATTATCATAACATTTTAATGAGTTGAAATGAGGAATAGTGGTGTTCTTCGTGTTATTTTTTCTCAGTATTTATTTGACTAGTCAAAAATTTTTATGTTTTTGGGGCTGGAATGATAGCACAGAGGGTAGGGTGTTTGCCTAGCATGCAGCCGACCCAGGTTCTATCCCCGGCATCCCATATAGTTCCCCGAGCACTGACAGGAGTGATTTCTGAGCTCAGAGTCAGGAGTAAGCTTGAGCACCTCTGGGTATAATCCAAAAACTAAAAAAATAAAATAAAATAAAAAAGTTATTATTATTATTATTTTGGTTTTGGCCACACCCAGTGATGCTCAGGGGTTACTCCTGGCTATGTGCTCAGAAATAGATCCTGGCTTAGGGGACCATATGGGATGCCTGGGATTGAACCCAGTTCATCATGGGTCAGCTGCTTGCAAAGCAAACACCCTACCACTGTGCTATCTCTCTGGCCCCAAGTTTTTATATTTTATGGTTTCACATGAATTTTAAGATGTTCGATTTCTGTGAAAAATGCCATTGAAATTTGATATTGAATTTATCTTGGGTAATATATACCTTTTAAGAATATTAATTTTATAACCCTGGAGCATGTGTTGTCTCCATATCTTTGTGTCACCTTTAATTTCTTACATGAGTGTCATATATATTTTTATTTATTTATTTGGTTTTTGGGCCACACTGGCCGTGCTCAGGGTTTACTCCTGGCTCTGCGCACAGAAATTGCCCCTGGCAGGCTCTGGAGACCATTTGGGATGTCAGGATTCGAACCAGTGTCTGTCCTGTGTTGGCCGTGAGCAAGGCAAACACCCTGCTGCTATGCTATCGCTCAGGCCCCAGTGTCATATATTTTTATTACACATCTTTTACTTCCTTGGGTAAATTTATTTAATGTATTTTATTATTTTTATGGGGTTGTAAATAAATAAATTATCTTAATTTCTCAGAGTTTGTTTTATATATAAACCCAAATTATTGTTGTTTATTGGTATTTTATTATGCAAATTTATTAAATTATTAGTTCCAACCGCACTTTAGAAAATTTATTTAAACACCATGTCTGCAAAGTTGTTCTTAAAATAGTTGTTTTGAGTATTCAGTGTTTCAACACCAATTGCACCACCATTGTGACCTTCCCTCCACCATTGTTCTCAGTTTCCTTCCTACCCCCTCAAATCTGTCCCTTTGGCAAGAACAAAATAATTTATTTTGCATTGCTCATTATAATTAAATGCTAAGTAGAATTATATAAATAGTTCAGTACAAGAAAATTTGTGAAAATTGTTATATCTTACAACAGGGTTATTAAAGTAATTATTAAAGGCATTACTGCACTGCTGGTTGTTAGTTGAGCCTTCTATGTTACTTTATTTGGCTTATTAAGCTTAGTTAGCATCTATGCTACCTTGCCATCTACTTTCCTGTGCTCCTACAGGGTTGTCAGTATTGTAGAATTTGGAGGTGTCATGCCACTACATATGGCTATGCATTCAAGGAGTTCCAGGATTTATTGAACTGGGATGATTCTTGACCCCTCCAGAGGGGTCCCAGAATTTTCAACCTGAAGACTAGTGTATCCATGAATTTCATTGGCTTGGCTTTTCTTCTGAGACTAGTCCTGATGTATGAAGCTAGATCATTTATCTGGTGGTGACTGTAGAGCCTAATTTTTTTTTAAAAGATCTTTAAAGTTTTTTAGAAATCACCTCACTTACAAATAAAGTTTTAGTTATTTCTTTATTTTATAATCTGGATATCTTTTTTTGTTTGTTTTTGGGTCACACTTCGCAGCACTCAGGGGTTACTCTTGGCTCTATGCTCAGAAATCGCTCCTGGCAGGCTCGGGGGACCATATGGGATGCTGGGATTCAAACCACTGTTCTTCTGCATGCAAGGCAAATGCCCTACTTCCATGCTATCTCTCTGGCCCCAATCTGGTTGCATGTCTTTTATTTATTTTTCGTGCCTAATAACTCTGAATTAGTTTTTTAATACTATTTCCAATAAAGATAGAAATGGGACATCTTAATGTTGTTTTTTATCTTAGAGAAAAGATGTTTAACTTTTCATTGTTGAGTATGCTAAGTGTGGGCTACTACCACTTTATTTTTCTTTAATTTTAATTTTGATCATAGTGGCTTACATATCTTTCACATTAGTATTTTAGCTACATATTAACATTGAATCAGGGGATACCCACCACCAAATTTGTCCTCCCCCTTCCCCATTCCCTTTCTGCAACCCATATCCCCCACCATCACCCCCCGGGCTGCTAGAGTAGGTGGTCTCCTCTTTGTCTAGCTTACTATCAGTGATCATACATTTGTTTGGTCCTGGTGCCCTCCCTTGTTTCTCCCTCTATTGAGAGGCTAAGCTAGATAAATCGAGTTATGTGGTTTTGTTTGAGGGAAAGAAAAGCAATAGAATGGGGTAAAGATTAAGCAAAAAAAATAAAAATAAAGATATGCTAAAAATGGGTGGAGTCCTTCTAGTGGCTATCAGTCTCAGTTTGAGAGAGGACTTGAAAAAGGTAATTGAAACACCATAACAATACAAAAATAAATGTCAAATTAAATATCCAGTGGGCCCTACAGCAATAAAGTGAAGCACCACACAATAGTCTCGGTTCTGAATTCAAATCATGCCGAAGTGCAAAAAGAAAGAGAAAGATAAGATAAAATAATATAAAATAAAAAAGGAGACATCAACTTCAATATCTACACCAAAATAAGGATGTCAAAAATTCAATTAACCAATAAATATATATGTGGAAAAATGATTATTTTGTGCTTTTTTTTTCCTCCCCCTCCTGCATAGGCACAGTAACTACTGGGGATATCATAGAGAGAATTCCCTTGGCCTAGGAGATACAGGGTTTCTCCATCCCTGAAGCATATTGTCATGGGATTAATTCTAGACTCCTTGCATGATCATTTACTCTCCCCTCGGTGCTTTTGTGGTGTATGGGAGACTTCTGCTTCGTCATGGATGGTAAAATCAGTCCTCTGTATCTAGAGATCTTGGTGACTGTGCAGCTCAAGGAATGGAGCTAATGATGAAGGCTTTCTTTGTGGTTCTAGCAGTTCTGCTTCTTCAGTGTCGTTTTAATTCATCTTCTGTAGTTGGTGTTCTTGGTCATTATGTTGCTCCTAGGATGGAGCCTGGGACAGTCTTTCGTCTTCCGTTCACTTGCGGTTGTCTCAGTCAGACCTCTGGAATTGGAGATCTTGTTTGTTGAACAGATTGTAGACCAAAAGCTAGGTTAGAGCTTTCTGTTGTTGGTGGTGGTGGTCCCGGGATACTGTCTAGTCCTAGTTGTAACAACCAGTCATATGTATATAGCAATCTTGGTTTTTGCACAAATCAAAGGGTGACATGTCTCCTGATTTTGTCTTATCGTTGTCTGGTGAGAAAGGATAACTTGCTCTTAGATCTAGTTGTTCCCATTTCCTCGTTGTCAGGTTATCAATTTAGAACTGGTGTATGTTGGCGTCAGAGCAGCATTATGAATGCGCTGGAGGGGATTTGGTTCCTGGAGCTGTTGTGGAGAACTCTATCATTTCTATGTCTGGGATCCAGGAGTCAAGGCTGGACGGTCGGTGCCTACTTCCCTGGAGTCTAGGTTGGTTCCCCATGACATACATTCAGGGTGGGAGATGTCCCTGTGTTGTAAAAAAAGTATAAGTTCTTATCCCTAGTAGATAAGAGCTTGTTTTTACACATAAAATTTCCCCTATTTTTAATATGCCTTTGCAGGAAGAAGTGGTGCTACATTATATTGCTGGTGGATTTGGGGGTGGAGAGAGAAGAAAACAGACCCATGACAGAAACTAAAAATATATATGCTCAGACATATCTAAAGAAAAAAAGAGTTTCTTAAAAGAAAATAAAAGGATTAAATAAAGGGCATAATTAAAGGAATAAAGAGGGGCCGGGAGGGATAGGATGGAGGCAAGGCGTCTGTCTTTCCTGCAGAAGGACGGTGGTTCACATCCCGGCATCCCACTGGTCCTCCATGCCCACCAGGGGCAACCTCTGAGCACAGAGCCAGGAGCACTCTCCGAGCGCCGCCAGCTGTGACCCAAAAGAAGCAAGAAACAAATCAAAAAAAAAAAAAACTAGAACAAAACAAATAAATAAAAAAAAATGAACAAGGGGGGAAAAAAGAAAAAAAAACAAAGAAAAAGGGAGAAAGAGATACAGGAGATTACATTTGGGGAGAAACAGTATAAGAGGTAGTGTTACATAGGTCTATACTTATGATGATAGTATAGGCTTCCCCATTGTCTTTTGAGATTTCCTCGTGAGGTGTGGGCTCCACGCATGGAGGTCTTGGGTAGAGTTCTTGCAATGGGAGTCTTTTTGGAGCTAATCCGGTATTAAACCACAGTCCACAATAGGAAGAGGTGATTAGGAGGGCCACACTGCATGAGTCAGTCGGGGTGTTGGTTGCATTTTTTTGCCGGGAATGAGGTGTGAGTTTGAGTGGGTGTCTCTTCACTTGGGAACTGGGTACTGGTTCGTTGGTGTAGGAGGTTGGTCTTGATGCCTAATGAGTTAGAATTGAAGGTGAAGATTTATAACATGGTGGGGATATCGGGATTGGATTAAGGTGTGAAGGGATAGTCAGGTTTCTGAGGGGAGAGAGGGGATAGTACATGGGAGGGGTTATATAGGGTATAGGTATGGATTGTTTGTGGTTTAGGTTTGTCTCTTAAGGAGGATTCCTATCTAAGTGTGCTCCTGCCCCCATATAAATATATAGAAGTTAGCTTAGGTATATATTAATGTCCTCCACTACCACTTTATTAAGAATTTTGATCATAAATGAATATTCAATATTATCAAATACTTTTGTGTATTTATTGATATAACCATATAATTTTAATTATTAATTTTGTGGTGCATAACCATGGTTGTTTTTTGGTTATTACATTATCCTTGAGTCTGTTGAATGAATCTACTTCATCAGCATACATGTTCCTTTTAATGCATTTTTAATTCAGTTTGTTAATATTTAGGCTGATAATTTTTCCATTTATTTTTATCAGGGCTAGTAGTCTTAATTTCTTCTCTTACTCTTCCTCCCCCTTTCCTCCTTTTTGAAAATAGTATCCAAGTAATACTAACTTCTTAAAATGAGTTTAGAAGTGTTCTATACTTTTCACTTTTAGGGAAGAGTTAGGGAGGTATAGTTACAATCTTGAAATATATGGTAGAATCCTTAGCAAAGTCATCTGGTCCTGGATTTTTATTTTAGGGAAAGGTTTTGGTAGGTACTGATTTCATTTCTTTAATGGTAATTGCCCTATTCCAATTATCTATTTGTTCTGTTTTAGTCAGGGATGATTACATGTTAATAGGGTGTTTACATATTTACTTTATGTTGTCCAATTTTTAAGCATATAATTGTTATTAGCAGTCTAGTACAGTTTTTTACACTTAGTAAAATCAGTTATAATTTCTTCTTTTTTTAATTGTACTTGTGCTTGCTTTATTTTTTCTTGGACGGTTTAGAAAAAATCATCAATTTTGTCTTTTTAAAGAACTAGAGTACTTACTTTAAACTAATCTATTTTTCAGTCCCGTGTTTTTATTACCTTCATCCTGCCTCTTTTTTATTTTTTAATTTTTTTATTTAATGTACCATGATTACATGCAATGATTGTAGTTGGGTTTCAGTTATAATAAGAACACCTCCTTCACCAGAGTAACATTCCCCAACACCAATCTCCCTTCTTCCCCATCCTCTGAATGTATTCAAGACAGGAATTCTACTTCATTCATTATAGTCATTATAGTTAGTGTAGTCATCTCTCTAACTACACTCACCACTCTTAGTGGTGAGCTTCACATCGAGAGTTGGTCCTTCCAGCATTCATCTTTGTTGTCATTGGGCATTATTACAATAATGTTTTTTTGTTTTTCTTAAAACCTATAGATGAGACTATTCTGTGTCTATCTCTCTCCCTCTAACTAATTTCACTGAGCATATACAGCTTTCTGGTGGTGGAAAGCCATATATATGTTGATATCTACTAGGCCACTTTCATTTTTCCCTTTAGAGCTAGTATATTCTTATTAGGTTTCATCTTGGCTGATCTAACAAGTGGTGACTTGTTGGTGTTGAGGTCTCCCACTATTATTGTGCTGTTATTGATGACGTCTTTCAGATTTGTCAACAATTATATTAAATATTTTGCTGGTCCTTCTTTGGGTGCACATATTTTTAGGATTGTGATTTCTTCCTGTTTTACATATCCCTTGATTAGTACAAAATGTCCATCTTTGTCCCGTATGGCTTATCTGAGGTCTAAGTTTATGTCATAAGATACCCAATATGGCCACTCCAGCTTTTTAAAGGAAGTCATGCAGGAAATAAGAAAGCCCTACCCTGCTATTTATTATTTTTATTTCTTCCACTACTTTGAGCATTATTAAGTTCTATTTTTATTTTTTTATCTTTATTTATAACATCTTGATTACAAATATGATTGTGATTGGGTTTCAGTCATGTAAAGAACACTCCCTTCACCAGCGCAACATTCCCACCACCAATGTCCCAAATCTCCCTCCATTCCACCCCACCCCTACCTGTACTCTAGACAGGCTTTTCCAGTTCCCTCATTCATTCACTATGGATCATGGTAGTTCTCATTATAGTTATTTCTATAACTGCACTCACCACTCTTTGTGGTGAGCTTCATGAAGTGAGCTGGAAGTTCCAGCCCTCCTCTTATTGTCTCTGAGGATTGTTACAAAAATGACTTTTATTTTTCTTAAAACTCATAGAGGAGTGAGGCTATTCTGCATCTTTCTCTCTCCCTCTGACTTATTTCACTCAGCATGATAGATTCCATGTACATCCATGTATAGGAAAATTTCATGACTTCATCTCTCCTCATGGCTGCATAATATTCCATTGTGTATATATACCACGTTTCTTTAGCCATTCATCTGTTGAAGGGCATCTTGGTTGTTTCCAGAGCCTGGCTATTCTGAATAGTGCTGCAATAAATATAGGTGTAAGGAAGGATTTTTGTATTGTATTCTTGTGTTCCTAGGGTATATCCCTAGGAATGGAATAGCTGGGTCGAATGGTAGCTCAATTTCCAGTTTTTGGAGGAATCTCCATATCGCTTACCATAGAAGTTGGACTAGACAGCATTCCCACCAGCAGTGGATAAGAGTTCCATTCTCTCCACATCCCTGCCAGCACTAATTATTCTCATTCTTTGTGATGTGTGCCAATCTCTGTGGTGTGAGATGGTATCTCATTGTTGTTTTGATTTGCATCTCCCTGATGATTAGTGATGAGGAGCTTTTTTTCATGTGCTTTTGGACATTTGTATTTTTTTTAATCAAAGTGTTCATTTCTTCTCCCCATTTTTTGATGGGATTAGATGTTTTTTTCCTTGTAAAGTTCTGTCAGTGCCCTGTATATTTTGGATATTAGCCCTTATCTGAAGGGTGTTGGGTGAATAGTTTCTCCCACACGATGGGTGGCTCTTGTATACTGGGCACTATTTCTTTTGAGGTGCAGAAGCTTCTCAGCTTTGTATATTCCCATCTGTTTATCTCTGCTTCCACTTGTTTGGAAAGTGCAGTTTCCTTCTTGAAGATTCCTTTAGTCTCAATGTCATGGAGTGTTTTACCTACGTGTTGTTCTATATACCTTATGGTATCAGGGTCTTGATATCAAGGTCTTTATTCCATTTGGATTTTACCTTCATATATGATTGTTAACTGGGGGTCTATGTTTGCTTTTTTGCAAGTGGCCTAACCAGTTCTGCCAGCACTACTTGTTGAAGAGATTTTCCCATGCTCATCTAGGATTCTTAGCTCCCTTTGTCAAAAATTAGGTAATTGTATGTCGTGGGGGGACATGTATTGAGTAACTTAAGCCTATTCTACTGAGCGAGGGTCTGTTGTTTATTCAAATATCCCATGCTGTTTTGATAACTATTGTTTTGTAGTACAGTTTAAAGTTGGGGAAAGTAATGCCTCCCATTTTCCTTTTCCCTAGGAGTGCTTTAGCTATTCGAGGGTGTTTATTGTTCCAGATGAACTTCATAAGTGTTTGCTCCACTTCTTTGAAGAATGTTATGGGTATCTTTAGAGGGATCGCATTAAATCTGTATAATGCTTTGGGGGAGTATTGCCATTTTAATTATGTTAATCCTGCCAATCCATGAGCAAGGTATGTGTTTCCATTTCCATGTGTCCTCTCTTATTTCTTGGAGCAGGGCTTTATAGTTTTCTTTGTATAGGTCCTTCACGCCTTTGGTCAAGTTGACTCCAAGATATTTGAGTTTGTGTGGCACTATTGTGAATGGGATTGCCTTCTGAACGTCCATCTCTTCCCTATTATTATTGGTGTATAAAAAGGCCATTGATTTCTGTGTGTTAATTTTGTAGCCTGCCACCTTGCTGTATGAGTCTATTGTTTCTAGACGCTTTTTGGTAGAGTTTTTAGGGTTTTCTAAGTAGAATATCATGTCATCTGCAAACAGTGAGAGCTTGACTTCTTCCTTTCCAATCTGGATTCTCTTGATATCTTTTTCTTGCCTGAGCACTATTAGTTCTATTTTTCTAAAAATTTGTAAGCCTGTCTTTCTATGAAATTCTTAGAACTTTTGCTTTATTTCTTAGGCTGGAATGTATTGACTCTATATTTTTGTTTGTTTTAAGATATTTTATTTACTTACTCATTGATTGTTTTTGTTGACTCAGTAGTTGTTCATACTGGCTTGTTTAATCTCTACATATTATCCACAGATTTGTTTTTCTCTTTTCATTTTATTGTGGTGGAAGAGATGCTTTCATTGATTTAAATCTTAAATACATTTAGATGTGTTTTGCGGCTTTATATCTTGTCTATTATGGAAAATGCCCTATATGAAATTGATAAGAATGTGCAGTTGCTACTTTTGGATGGAATATTCTATATAAATTTAATAAAGTCCATTGGTTTTCTTTCTTTCTCTTTCTCTCTCTTTCTTTCTCTCTCTCTTTCTTTCTTTCTTTCTTTCTTTCTCTCTCTCTCTCTTTCTTTCTTTCTTCCTTTCTCTTTCTTTCTTTCTTTTCTTCCTTCCTTCCTTTCTTCCTTTCTTTCTTTTCTTCCTTTCTTCCTTCCTTCCTTCCTTCCTTCCTTCCTTCCTTCCTTTCTTTCTTTTTTTCTTTCTTTCTTCCTTCTTTCTTTCTTTCTTTCTTTCTTTCTTTCTTTCTTTCCTTTCTTTCTTTCTTTCTTTCTTTCTTTCTTTCTTTCTTTCTCTCTCTCTCTTCCTTCCTTCCTTCCTTCCTTCCTTCCTTCCTTCCTTCCTTCCTTTCTCTTTCTTTCTTTCTTTCTTTCTTTCTTTCTTTCTTTCTTTCTTTCTTTCTTTCTTCTTTCTTTCTTTCTTTCTTTCTTTCTTTCCTCTCTCTTTCTCTCTCTCTTTCTTTCTTTTCCTTCCTTCCTTCCTTCCTTCCTTCCTTCCTTCCTTTCTTTCTTTCTTTCTTTCTTTCTTTCTTTCTTTCTTTCTTTCTTTCTTTCTTTCTTTCTTTCTTTCTTTCTTTCTTTCTTTCTTTCTTTCTTTCTTTCCTTCCTACCTTCCTTCCTTCCTTTCTCTTTCTTTCTTTCTCTCTCTTTCTTTCACCTGTCTTTCTGTCTTCTTTCTGTCTGTCTTTCTGTCTGTCTCTTTTCTCTCTGTCTTTCTGTCTTCCTTCCTTCCTTCCTTCCTTTCTTTCTTTCTTTCTTTCTTTCTTTCTTTCTTTCTTTCTTTCTTTCTTTCTTTCTTTCTTTCTTTCTTTCTTTCTTTCTTCCTTCCTTTCTCTTTCTTTCTTTCCTTCCTTCCTTCCTTCCTCTTCCTTCCTTCCTTCCTTCCTTCCTTTCTTCTTTCTTTCTTTCTTTCTTTCTTTCTTTCTTTCTTTCTTTCTTTCTTTCTTTCTTTCTTTCTTTCTTTCTTTCTTTCTTTCTTTCTTTCTTTCTTCCTTCCTTTCTCTTTCTTTCTTTCTCTTTCTTTCTTTCATCTGTCTTTCTGTCTTTCATTCTTTCTGTCTGTCTCTTTTCTCTCCGTCTTTCTGTCTTCCTTCCTTTCTTTCTTTTTTTCTTTCTCTCTCTCTCCCTTCCTTCCTTCCTTCCTTCTTTCCTTTCTTTCTCTTTCTTTCTTTCTTTCTTTCTTTCTTTCTGTCTTTCTTTCTTTCTTTCTGTCTTTCTTTCTTTCTTTCTTTCTTTCTTTTCTTTCTTTCTTTCTTTTCTTTTTCTTTCTCTCTTCCTCCCTCCCTCCCTCCCTCCATCCCTCCCTCCCTCCCTCCTTCCTTCCCTCCCTCCCTCCCTCCCTCCCTCCCTCCCTCCCTTCCTTCCTTCCTTCCTTCCTTCCTTCCTTCCTTCCTTCCTTCCTTCCTTCCTTCCTTCCTTTCGACTTTTCTTTTTTTCAGTTTTCTTTATTGATAATATATATCTAATGATTTTTAGGCCACATCCAGTGGTAATCAGGGCTTATTCCTAGCTCTGTGCTCAGCTATCACTATTAGCAATAATCAGAAAACATATGGGGTACCAGATACTGAATCCAGGTTGACCATGTGCAAGGCAAATGCCCTACCTGCTGCACTATCTTTCCAGCATCTTCATGGTATGTCCTTACACGTAATTATAGTATTAAATATTGTATTTTTTATTGTATTTCTGTCAGTGTATCCATTTAGGTATATTAATATATTCTTTATATACTTATAAGTATCTATATTATATGCATAAATATAACTGATATATCACGTTATTGAACTTTTATTAAATAGATAATTCTCTCTTTTCCTTCAGTGTTTCTTTTAAGTTCTATTTTTTTCTAAGTATAGCTATCCCCACTTTCTATTATTTCTATTGTATTAAATATCTTTTTACCATCATTGAACTTTCAGTGTAAATCTATCTTTACATCTGAAGAGGTAGGCAGCACACAGATGGCAACTTTTCTCCATGTAGTTATTTTGTTTTCTGATTAGATAATTTTGTTTATTACATTTAAAATTTTTTTTGTAAGCATGTATTTAATGCCATTTTGATCATTGTTTTTTGACTGGGTCTATAGTTCTATTTAATTTTTCTTAGCTTGTTCACTTGTAGTTTTATAACATTCTTTATATTAAGACATTTTTTTGTTTTTTGTTTCTACTATATATTATTGCTTTGTGGTAACCATATAATTCATAACATTTAATGAATATAAAAATGTATTTTAGGCTAATAGAAACTTAATTTTGAACTCATCCAAAATTTTTTATTTTTACTTCCCATTATCTCATTTTTATATTTTTGAAGTCATACTTTATTTGCCTGCTTGTGTTGTCCCTTAACTAATAACTTCAGTATTATTTAACATTATTTCTTTAATATTCATGCTAGATTTATAAGTGATTAATCCTTTGCTTTATCTGTTTTTTTTTTTAACTACTAAGGTTTTTTTTCCCTTCAAAGATTTTTTTTCAGTTTAGTAGAATTTAATTTTAGAATACTTTTATTGAGTTGGAGAGATAGTATAGGGCTTAAGGTCCTTACTTTGCTCATGGCTGACCCTGCTTTAATACCTGGTACTGTGTATGTTCCCTGAACCAGAAGAGATCCCTGAGCACAGGACAGGAGTAAACTTTGGTCCTAAAGCAGCACAATTCTCTTCAGTGACAATAGAAACCAGTAGAGAGTAGATTTATTTCCCATGTATACTGAGGAAAAGTAGTAGTCAATTTAGTATTTTATAGTCACTCAAATTATCGAGTAAAAACTAATGAAATTATTAGAGACTTAGTGTCTGAAAGAGTTTACTACACTAAGAAGTAAATAAGTAGAAAATTTCTTCAGCAAGATAAAAGAAAACTCAGGAAAAATACAAGTCTGTCAAAAGCAACTATGACATTGTACATTAATTTTTGCAAATAGAAAAAAATAGTTTAAACACCATGGTTACAAGGTTGCTTATACTAGATTTTTCACAGGTAAAGTTGTTATTGATTGAGTTTCAATGTACAATAACTTTCACCAGTGTGCATTTCCTGCCACCAATTTCAATAACTTCCCTCTCACTCTCCCTGATGTCCTCTTCCCTCCCACCAAATTGAAAATTGGAAGTTAATTAGCAATTTATTGTATAAATAATTAAAATTGTTTTGTGTAAAAATTTTGAGTTTTCAGAAAATATTAAGATGGGGTAAGAAATTAGTCAATGTTTAGTTAAAATGTAATAATAGTCTTTCATGTTTTAGAGGAGGAGAGATATATTGAACAAATTTAAATTTTGTGAGAAAACTTATGCTTAATTAATTAAATGCTTATATTAAAATTTTAAGGATAATGACACAAAATGTAAACAATTTATATATTGAAAGCCAATGTGGTAGGAAAGAAAGAAATACAGAATGCTGTCAATCAAACATAAGAAAGTAGATTTTTTAATGAATCAAAGAAAGAAGTAAAATATGTCAGAAAAATAACTATCAGTAATCAGAATAAATATAAAGCAATTAAATTGACTTAAGTCATAGATTATCTGATTGCATTTTAAAAACTAAAGAGATATGGTAGCACAGAATTATTTATGATACTTAAATACTTTCAAAAAGAAAGATATACATTTTTTGAAAAAAATTTTTATCAACTTACTGTTGATTTATGACTGTGAAATTTCAGGAGTTTAGCTCTATTCATCTATATGTGTGCAGGTGTCACCACTGCACAATAAATTTTTTAAAAAGATGAAAAACAAGCATAGTAAAAGAACATAAAATTGTCAAAACTATTGGGACTGGGGATTTTGTCTATCTAACTGAGCATACGTAAGAGTGGGGATGGTTGGGAGGTGCCCTTGAGACACTGGTGGAGGGAAGTGTGCTTTATATTGCTGAGTGTGGTGTTGGGATGATATATACATGAAAAGCATAATTAACAGTATGGTAAGTATAATCCTAATACCTCAACAAAAATGGTTTAAAATGATTTAAAAAATAGAATAAAATTAGAACACAAAGACAAATTATATGTAATATATAGCAGCTGAAATAGAGAAAGAATGCCAGGCATAAACCAGTCAAAAGAAAGCTGAAGGACTGGAGTATAGTGGGTAGAGTGATTGTTTTGCATGTGGATGACCCAGGTTTGATCCCCAGCATCCATATGTTTTCCTGAGCTGGACAAGAGTAACCCCCGGGCACTATTAGGTGTGGCCTAAAACACAAAAAAGAATAAAAGCAAAAAGCAAAAATATCAGACTAACTTGAACTTAAGGCAAGTAAAAAGGGCCAAAACGTTATATCAGTTTGAGCACTTGTCTTACACATTGCTGACCTTATGTAGTCCCTGGCATTTCTATGATGCCCCAAGCTCTGCAAGTAGTGATCTCTAAGTGAAGAACCAGAAATAAACCTTAAGCACCAATGATTGTGACCCAAAATCCAGTCAATGAATAAACTCAAGTTAAAAATTAAGGCAAATGCAGATAATTCCCAAATATCATGTTTTGTCTTTCACTTCTTTAGTGCATTTTACTAGGCCTGTCTGGTGTCCCCTGAGTGTCTCCAATTCAACTTTGTAAAAATGAGCCCATCATTTTCCTTTTAGACAGTCTTTAAGTCTGTTACTTATCCACAGTCTATAGTTGCTCAGAGACCTTTAGATTACTGCTCACTTCCTACAGAGAAGTTAGTCCTACAACTCTCTCTTTCTCCCTCCCTCCCTCCCTCCTTTCCTCCCTCCCTCTCTCCCTTCCTCCCTTCCTCCCTCCCTCCCTCCCTTCCTCCCTCCCTCCTTTCCTCTCTCTCTCTCTCTCTCTCTCTCTCTCTCTCTCTCTCTCACACACACACACACACACACACAGAGTTGTTTTTACTTTGATTATCAGAGCAACTAAAATATAGATTGCCTCTCAGGAGGGGAGAGAGTTCCAGGAGACCCCAATCTAGGAATAGCTCATGTCCTTATAGGGTACCCTATGGAGTGACAATAGGTAAGGCAGCTACGTGCAGAAGGGGTCAGCACAAACACAGTGATGAGTATGCGGGTCAACAAAGACCATGAGTCTTGTTTGTCTCTGTGACCTATCCAATAGTTTTTGCTTATGAACAGGCAAACAAGAGGAAAAGGAAGGCAGCTGTGCTCAGAAGAAGTGGTTTTTCAGGGTGCAGAGGCTGGGAGACTGGAGAGTGTTGAAGGAGGTGAGGTGTGAAAGAAGAGCCTTCTGGCTGTGTAGACTTCCAGCCCCACCAGATTACTACTTTGGAGAAGACGGGGAGGGCAAAAGTGTGGGAGTTTCAGAATATTCTGACCCTCCTTTATGTTTGACTGTGTCCGTTCCAACATGTTCACCCCAAGCTGGCAGAGACGGAGCCCTTTACAGCAACACAAATCAAATATTCTATTGGGTCGATTCAGAGCAGTCATTAAGCAGCCTGCCCCAGGGAATTGGATGTATCACTGTCCCGAAAGCTGGCTCTTTCCTGTCAAGCAGGCACAAGATGGGCCACAAAAGGCAATGATTTCATGACCCAGTCTCAATCGCTGGGACAGAGGCTGAGGTGTCCTTGTAAACCTCAGCCTTTGTTCAGCAGAGATCAGCGCTCTGCCTTAATTGAATGATGTAAATATTCATTTTTCAAGGCAACAGTGAGGCCATGGCTCAAACACACACACACACACACACACAGACACACACACACACACACCCCACCACCACCACCACCAACAACAACACACACGCACATGCACACATTTTGTGTGTGTGTGTGTGTGTGTGTGTGTGTGTGTGTGTGTGTGTGTGTGTGTGTGTTTAAGAGGTCATGGTCAAAGTAGTGCTTGAATGTTTAGCAATCCTGGGAGTACCCAGCATTGGGAAGTTGTGGGGCAGGGTGGGTGGGATTCACCCCTGCATAATTATTCTGATCCTGGATGCCTCTGTGCTGGGAGACTGGGACGTAAACAGAGACTGGCAGTCTGTGTGTGCGCGCGCCTTCCCCTCCAGCCCAGATTGGAAGGGAAGATGGCTGGGCCCCAGGGCCCCAGGAAGAGGCAGGGGAAGCGGGGCCCGTCCTCCTGCTCGCCCTCGGTGCCCATCTGCCACGCCGCCTCGGTTTTAATGAAAACTGTCCATGTGTAGCTGCTCACTCCTAATTATCCGCTCAGGCCTGGCTGGCTGACGTATTTATTTTGTGGCTGCCAGACTTGTGGTGAGAGTTCTTTCATAAAGAATCAAACCCTTTCAAGTTGAGTTTTCTTTTTGCCCATCATTTGTTTTCGCAAACATTTCGGGATTAATTGAACACTCTCCCCCACTTCCAACCAAAACACATGCTCTCCTTCCCCGTGCAATATGGCAATCTTGGCATTTGATCATCCCTGTGCTCTTTCACTGCTCAGTCCCCCTTGCTGATGGGTCTCAAGTCACCTCAGGCTGCTGTATTGGAGAAAATTGAGTTTCATTTTAGATTAGCCTCTTCAGTTTCTGTCTTTGTAAAGCTCATTTTCTATAAATCTAGGTTTGGATATCTTCAGGCTCACCTTGAGCATGAGACTGCATATCTTTTGCTTGTCTTTTTAATTATAACTATGGGTTTGGAGGCTTCATACACTGTGTCATGTTTTGAGTAAGAGAAGAAGGGGAAAGAGGCAGTTTCAGGCAGGCTTTTGAAAGTGTCAAGAGAAAATCTTTAACAAAATTTCATGATTAAGACACCACTAGAAGAAAAAAAGTCAGGAATTGAAATGATTGTCTTCTTTATTTCTACCATGGCACACTTCGTTTTTTAAAAAGCAAAACAAAATAAAAAAAAATAAACTCTATTATTGCTCTCTTTTTGTTTGATCCTGGTGACTCAAAAGAACCACTGAGAGTGTTAAAAGGAATGAACCCCCATATGGTAATCAGAATAATAGCATCCCAAAGATACCTATGTCCTGTGCTCCTGGACCTATTATGTTCCATGGGTCTAAATGAAGGATCTTGAGGTGTAGAGATATCTTCATTATCCAGAGGGGCCCAAATATATCACAGAGGTCTGCAAAAGTGGAAAATGAAAGAAGATGTAAACATGGAAGAAAAATACAGAAAAGTGCTGTGTGACTGCTTTTGGAACTGGAAGTCTCCTGGAAGCTGAAAAAGGATATGAAAAATAATGCTCTAATGGTGTCTCTCAGGAAAAGACCAAAGCTCTCTTGATACATTAGTTTTATCCCAGGGAGTTCCACAGTCAGACTTTTCGATGACAGAGCTAAGATATAGATTTATATTGTTTTATGCTCCTATGTTTGACAGCAGAAAGAGAAAGCCACCACATCATGTAGCTTTGCTGTAGTCCAGTTAGATGGAAATGCAGAGGGTGGCCCAGGCACAAGTCTTAGAGCTGTGCATGTGATTGGCAGGTGCAACCTGAATGAGTATTAATGGGTCCCATGTTCTCACACATCCTGGATTCTGTCTGCTGCTGTCTGGTTACTAACCTATCTCTTGAAAGTCTTCTGACATATCAATCTCCTCTTTGTGGACAAATACAGGACATAATTTTCAGTTGTTGACTTTCTCTTCATACTAAATAACCCATCTTTGACATCTATGACCTCTCATGATCTCATGATCATGATCACTTCTATTCTCATGATCACTTCTCTGGTCATTCTTCTAGTTTTCTTTGTTTATTTATCACCATCATCCTCCCTTAATTTTTACTATAACACTGTGATTTACCAAATTATTTATAATATAATTATTTCAGGTATTAAATATTCAAACAGTAATTCCACCATCAATGTAATGGTGTCCTTCGCTAGTGTCCCTAGTCTACTACCCACCACCATACCCTGCCTTCATGCAGGCACAAACAAATTTACTTCAAATTGCTTGTTACTACACAAAGGCAAATGGGATTATCAAAACGTTTTTTTAGATCAACGCAGGTCAATTTAAAATGATTGTTGTATATCTCCATGGTGTTAAAATCAGTAGTTGGTGCTAATTAAGTTGTTTGTGTTAATGTCTAGATTCACTGAGGTTAGGTTATGTCGAAACTTTGGCTGCTTTTCTTTATTTCAATACTAAGTGCTGATGCTCTGGGAATTCTGTCCTGGAACCCATATTTTATGATTCCAGGATATCCCATCTATTACTTGGACTTCTATATAACAATAAATACTAACCTGTATCATGTACCTGGAACTTTCTTCAAGTCTTCAAAAACCATCTATTCAAGAATGTACTTCAAACTCTTTGCACTCAATACTCAAACATACCTCCTATTTCAATTTTTTCCCGCCTATATGACATTGTTGTTCATGTAGCAAGTAGGTCAGAAATCTAGGAATTATCTTTATCCTCTCTCCTAAGTCTAATTAATCATATCTCTCCAGCCATTCAGTGTTATCTTGATTCAGGTTTCTTTCATCTCTCCTTGAATTATTGCAGTGGCCAAAGCCATCTCTCAAAAAAAAAAAGTCATAATTCTACATAAGACACTTTTATCTTTCTCATCCTAAGAAACAAATGCCAGGTTCTTTGCTTGTCTTTAAGACCAGTGTCACCTTGTTTCTGTTTTCCTGTCTAACATAATTTCTCCCATTCTCATTCTCTTATCCCCACATTATTCTGCCTAGCATGTATGAATCACTCTAGTTATCTAAATTGACACCACCTCCTCTTGCCTATACTTTATACTTGCTTCTTTCAATTGTCTTTCTTATGCAAACATCACTAATCATTAGAGTAATATAAAATTGTGAGGCGATATCACCTTATACCTGATGAAAAGGTTATCACAAAAGGACAAGAAGTTACAGGAGCTGACAAGACTATGGAGAAAAGGGAACTCCAACATATTGTTTTTGAGAGTGTAAATTGGTGTAGTCACTGTGGAAAAAAGTATGAAGATTCCCTAAGTCGTAATTATAGAAGTGTTGGAATGATAATGCAGTGGGTAGGGTACTTGCCTTGCATTTGGTAGACCCAAATTCAATCTCATCATTTCATATGGTTCCTCAATGATCCCTGAGCTCAGAGTCAGGAGTACTCCTTGAGCACTACTTGATTGGCTTTAAAACAAAACAAATAAAAACAGAGCCCTAATAGCATTCAGCAATTCTACATCTAGGTCTATATTTGGAAGATATAGATTTCCAAAAAATTCCAAATAAATATATATACCCATTGTCTTTGCATCATTATTTAGAATAGCTAGGACATGAAGACAACTTGTATCTGTCAATAGATGAATTGATAAATAAGATGCACTCACACTAAATAATATATTCAGTCAAAAGAAAAAAATAAGTCCTGGGGCCGGAGAGGTGGTGCTAGATGTAAGGTGTCTGCCTTGCAAGCGCTAGCCAAGGAAAGACAGTGGTTCAATCTCCCCGAGTCCCATATGGTCCCCCCAAGCCAGGGGCAATTTCTGAGTGCTTAGCCAGGAGTAACCCCTGAGCATCAAATGGATGTGGCCAAAAAAACCCCCAAAAATAAAAAATAAAAAAATATATCCTGCATTCTTTTATTTATTTATTTATTTATTTTTTTGGTTTTTGGGTCATACCTGGAAGTGGTTACTCCTGGCTCCATGCTCAGAAATCGCTCTTAGCAGGCATGAGGGACCATATGGGATGCCGGGATTTAAACCAATGACCATCTGCTTGAAAGGCAAACGCCTTACCTCCATGCTATCTCTTCGGCCCCAAATCCTGCATTCTTTTAATCTGAAAAAAGAAAAAAATATTAAAGAACTGTGAGATACTGTCAAAACTTGTTGATAGCTGGGTTTCAGTTGTAGAATGTCCCAACAACCACCGCTTATCTAATGTTCATTACCATTTTTAAGAACATGGATAGGCCTGAAGCTGTGCCAGTTGAAACAAGACAAATAAAGATAAACTGTGCTAGATATTACTTAAATTTTAATCTTAAGGAACCTAAATTCAACTTAAAAAGTGTAGTTTCAGTGGGCAGGGAAACTGATGGAACAATTAAAGATGATCAATAGGTATAATAAGTAAGATAAATAGCTATATTAAGTAAGATTTAATAAGTAGGATAAATGATGAGTATAATAGACTATACTTTATTGTATATTTGAAAGTAATTTAACAATTTTAGAAGTTCTACTCTTAATCTGCTCTTTAAAAGAATGTATTTTGATGGGGTAGAGCAGTGACTCAAGCAGTAAGTCATCTGCTTTGCATGTGCTAGTGTAGGACAGACCGCAGTTTGATCCCCCAGCATCCCATATGGTCCCCCAAGCCAGCAGCTATTTCTGAGTGCATAGCCAGGAGTAACCCTTGAGTGTCACTGGGTGTGGCCGAAAAATAAAAACAAAAACAAAAAAAGAATGTATTTTGAAAGTTCTCATTATAAGAAAAATCATAACTTTGTAAGATTATGGATGCTAATTTATTGTGGTGATCATTCACATAATAGATCAAACTATTAAGGCATATACACCTTAGAATTATATGGTATATAAATTATTTCTCAATAAAACTGAAGGGAATAAAGTCATTTATATGTTAAGGTTAAGTCTACATATTATTTTTGCTTTCTTTGTTTTCATTTTCCTGAAACTTTTAAGATTATATTTTTAGAATTCTGTTTTGATTTATTGAGTAGTTTAAAAATATTTTCTTAAATAGCCTTTTTAGTGACCATATATATTATTCTCTTATTTCTTTAAATTCATAAAATCTACTCTGTCAATTTTGTCAATTTGAAAGGCACATAGACATTACTTATATGTCCCTCAACTTAAACCATAGTTATCTTAAAGATTTTCTCTACTCACCTTTGAATCATAGTCAACAGTGTTAGTTTTTATTCTATTGTCAAACTAAAATTAGAAAGCTCAACAGAAGGAAAGACAATTGCATTTATGTACAGTTTCTTCATCAGGCTCATTCTTTCTTCCTAAGGTATCAAGTTTCTCTTACCATCCTCTTTCCTTTTGGAGAACTTCCTATGACTATTATTTTAGGGTAGGACTACTGATGACAAATCTTCATTTTTTGAATCTGAAAATGTCTTGCTTTCCCCTTCATTCCTGAAAGACATTTTCATTAGATAAAGAATTATTGGTTGATAGTTTATTCTTTTAGTTCTTGAAAAGTAATCTGCCATTCTTCCCTGGTTTCTGATGGGTAAACTGCGTAATTCTTTTTGGTTTTACCTTATAAGTAAGTTATTACTATTCTACTACTTCTTTCAAAGTTTTTATTTTTCAGAAGTTTGTCTATGATGTGTCTCAGTGTGGATTTGCAGATAAGTTGTGAAGGGGGTTGCTACATACTATTGAAAACAGTTTCTTGAATCTATAGATTTATGTCTCTTACCAAGATTTTTTTGTTTTGTTTTGTTTTGTTTGGGCAACACCCAGAAGCACTCAGGGGTTACTCCTGGCTCTGGGCTCAGAAATCACTCTTGGCTTGAGGGACCATATGGGATGCTAGGGATCAAATCCGTGTCTGTCCTGGATCAGCTGCATGCAAGGCAAATACCCTACCACTGTGCTATCTCTCTGACTCCTGATAGTTGAGTTTTAGATATATAATATCCTAGCACCAATCCCATCACCAGTATTAGCTTTCCTCCACTGATATTCCCAAGTTTCCTCCCAGACCCCCAGCCTACCATCTTCAAGCACATTTTAAAGCTTGACTGTTGTAGTTTAAATATCATGTTTTCAGTGTTTCTGACTTTGTGGTGTGGATATGTAGTTATTCCAATCTCCCACATTATTGAGGAACTCCAGGCTTTTGAATTCTGTTCCCCTGTTACTTCCTTTCTCCATTTTCTTAATTCCCTCATTGAATTTTTTCTTTCTTTATCCTTCCCCTCCCTATACTTTGGCGTCAAGGATAATCTAAGTACCCCTGCTTTACTACAAATAAATAAGTATAATGCTAAAAATATTTAAATAGCATTTTTATAAAGCAGGAAAGGAAAAAGGGTCCAACATACCCAGAACAGGCAAAATCAAAATGATAAATCAAATACAACAAGATCCATAATTAAAAGTCATGTTGTCTGAAGCTGGAGAGATAGCTTGGAGGTAAGGTGTTTGCCATGCATGCAGATGAATGGTGGTTCAAACCCTGGCATCTCACATCATCCCCTGAACCTGCCAGGAGCAATTTCTAAGCATAGAGCCAGAAGTAACCCCTGAGTGCTGCCCCCCCAAAAAAGTCATGTTGTCTAAAGACATGAAGAAATCTACTGTATTATAAATAAAAATATAGAAAAGATATTCTTGTGATAATCAAAAGGAAATGAGAATGGCCATATTATTATCACAGAGGCAGATGAGAACAGAAAAAGAGACACTATAAAATAATAGAATTCTCAGTTCACCAAGAAGATATAGATTTTAAACACATATTCAGAATTTTGTGACACTTGGTGGAAGAAAGATGGATAGCTATGATGTTTTTTCTCCTAACAGTTTTGATTTGCAGACAGATCCTGAAAAAGTGCTGCTGTTTTAGTCAGGAATAAGAAGTAAAATTTGTTTGTTTATCCTAAACTAGTTTACAAAATAAGCTCCTTGATCCTTAAAAGTGTGAATCTTCCACCATCACACTGGGTAGGAATCTTGAGCAGATATGGCAAATGGCTTCTGACAGGCTGGCTCCTGATTTCTGACCCTAAAAGTTATGAGTGTTTGAAGCTATAACTCAGGCCTGGAGCAAGCAATCATAAAAGACCTCATGTGTGAGCAATACTCTACTCACTGCCCTCATACCCTGTTGGCTGATGCTTTCTGTCTTCAAACTTAATGAAAAAGATACCTCTGGCAACAAAGGCAATGGCCTTAGAGGGGCCCTGAGCTCCTAGCCCCACATTGTCCCCTCTTTATTGGCTGCAGGAGGCTGTAAGAGGTGGGTCTTTACCTGACATGCCTGTGGGAAGTATTTCTTGAGTTTCTTTCCTTTATGAGTTGGAGACTCATTACTTGAATCTATTTTCTTCTATGTGCCAACACAAGGAAATGGAGAATTTATAGTCAGAATATCTATTAGCTTTTGAGCCTTCTGCCAAGTCTTTCTTGGAATCACAAAATAGAGTATGTGGAGAGAAATCAGGAATCAATAGATATTTATTGGTATATTGCTGCAATAAAATAAAACCATAAGATGAAATTATCAAAATTAAATATATTCATGTATAAAAGATGAATTTTGTTATAAATAGCATACATGAGGCCCTGTAAAAAAGCCTGAAGAAACAGATAGCAAGGTCACTATCTGTGAGTGAAGTTAGTAAAAATCAATTTTAAGTGGATGAGGACAAAGAACATGAAAGTATCCACAAATACACATATATCTACAGACTAAGCTCATTCATGCAATAGCCTGAAATAAAATATGTGCAAACAGACAGCATATTAAAAGATTAATATTACATGACCAAAGGACTTTTTTTCTTGAATTCAAGGATGTTTCAATATTTATATATTATTCATCTATTTTACACTAATAGATATAAATAGAAAAATCATATGATCTTTTCTATGAATACTGTAAAACTCAAGTGCAAGTTCAGCAGCTATTCTTCATTTTAATAAATGTTTTAATAAAGTGGAAATCAATAAATGAAAATTATGGAAAACCCAGCATTATGTTTAATGGGGAAAGAATGAGAACAGCCCTATTAAAACCAGAAACTAGGAAAAAGCACTATCTCTAATGTTACTTATCATGGTCTGCTGGATTTTTCAGCATAGTTGGTGAGAGAGAAATTAATGGGTTAAAATTAATATGGAAAAATAAATAAAAGTTAATATAGAGGACATATAATGAAAATGATTAGCAGCTAACAATTTTCCTGAAATATCTTCGAGTAATTGAAATACTATAATAATTAGAGAACTCAGTAAGATAAGTGAGCAAAGATCATATATGGAAATCAATTTCCTTTATATATGCAAACTTTAATCAATCAGAACAAGAGACCATGAGATTATGTACAAAATACATGAAATGCTAATGGTAGCTTAATGAGAAATGTGCAAGATCTATAGGAAGTAAACCTTAAATACCAGCGAGAAACCACAGAAGGCAGTTTGAACAAATGAACTGTCTACTGAATTAATAGGTAGGGAGTTGTACTGTCATAGATATTAATTCTCTTTAAGTAAGCTAGAATTATGATATTATTTCAACAAAATGCGAACTGAACTCTTTGTTTGAACCAGGCAAGGTAAACCCAAAATTTATTGTGAAAAACAAACAGTATAGAAAACTCAGACAATTCAAAAGAAGGAAAAAGGAGAGGCCATCCTTTTTTCTTAGATAGGAAAAGCGAATATTTCAATAAACAAAACTCTGCTGGGGATTGAACTCAGGTTCGTGTGGGTCAGCTGCATGCAAGGCAAACAAATGCCCTACCACTGCACTATCGCTCCGGCCTCATAAAACTGTACTTTTAAAAGAATAATGGAAGAGGTTAAAAAAAAAAAGTCAAGAGGGGGCTGGAAAGATAACAAAGTGGTAGGGTATTTACCTTGCACCCAGCGGACCCAGGACGGATGGTGATTTGAATCCCGGAATCCCATAAGGTCCTCCGAGCTTGCCAGAAGGTATTTCTGCAGAGCCAGGAATAACTCCTGAGTGCCATCGAGCATGTCCCAAAAACCAAAAAAAAAAAAAAAAAAAGTCAAGAAAAAGCCCCTCATACATCTTGCTATTCATGGGAGGCAGCCTGTCTTTGCTTGAGATGTATACATCGTTTACCACAAGGGATGGTTGTCATCACTTTAAATAAAAATATTTGAGGAAGGGGGGACCAGAGAGATAGCACAGAGGTCGGGCATTTGCCTTGCACGTGGCCAACCCAGGACAGACCTGGGTTCAATTCCCAGCATCCCATATGGTCCCCTGAGCCTGCTAGGTGTGATTTCTGAGAGCAGAGCCAGGAGTAACACCTGAGCACTGCTGGTTGTGGCCCCAAAACCAAAAAAAAAATTTTTTTTAGAAAGGAAGGAAGGAAGGAAAAAAGGGAGGGAGGGAGCAAAGAAGAAACAAAAGGAAGGAAAGAAAGAAGGGGGAAGGGGGAAAGGGAGAAGAGGAAAGAAGGAAGAAAGAAAATGGGACGCCTTGATGGGGAGGGGTAGTGAGAGAACAGGAGGAACCACTGTCATGCTGCTGGTGCGCTTTCTGGCAGGAACAGGAGAATGAAGGGTGGGTAACTGGAGTTCCACCAGCATTAGGGAGGAATGTAATGATTCCATCAGCATTATTCAAGTTTCTGGCTGCCTGCTCAGTGTTCAGAGTGAGGCACCACTAAAAGCAATGAGCAGGTTGCCAGCAGCTTACCAATTAACACCAAGTAGTGGTTTCCACCCCCTCGGCAGCAGGGGCTTCATTGTGCTGAGCAATAGCCCCTCTCCCTCTTCCTTGCTTCTTCAGCCTCTTTCCCTCTCTCTTTGCTTCTTCAGCTCATCCTTTGCTTCTTCAGCCTGTCACTTATCTTTTGCATTACATTCCCCTCTGCTTGAAATTTCTAGAGTGCTTTCAAACTTCCTGACAAGACACTAACTAATACCAGGAGAAAATCAATATATGATATTGGTGAAAGTAGTTGTCAGCTCCTGTGGGGAAAAATAAAAAACGAGTTGAATCTCTACATCAGATCTTATGCCAAAATACATTTTGGAATCAAAATGAATCAAAGATTTGAAATAAGAAGAAGTATTATAAAAAGACAGAAGAAAACAGTGAATTAAAAATAATAATCTCAAAAAATGCCCTTTCTAAAACAATCCAGTTATAAAACATTAAACAGCTTTAATTTCATAAAAAGTGTTGGCATTACAATAATATGACCCAGCACAAAAGAAATCGATGTGTAAATGGGGAAGATATTTTCAGTACAGATCCACAGATAGGCACCAAGTCCTCAATAGGAAAAAAAGCATCATAGGCAGTTATCATTTTTTTTTCCTTTTGTTGTTGTTACTCACAATTCGCTAATGAAGCAATCTGGTCTTGGACCTCACAGCCTTTGCTGGAAGGATTTTGATTACTGATCCAATCTTCTTACTCATTATTGGTCTAGTGAGATTTTCTATTTCTTCACCAGTCAGTCTCAGTAGGTTGTGGTATTATCCATTTCTTTTAGGTTAACCAATTTGTTTGTGTATAATTGCTCAGCACTCTCTTGTGATTCTTTTTAATGTTGTGGTATCAGTTGTGATGTCTCATCTTTCCTTTCTGTTTTTATTGAATTTTTCTCTTTTTTCTTAGTTATTCCAGCTAAATGTTTTTTAAAATCAATTTTGTTTATCTTAGAAGGTATTGGATATATCTATTATCTTCATCATGACGATGCTATCCAGAATTTTCTGTGTAAGGCCAAATAATAAACATAAAATTGTGATATCCTATAATATTGATTATATTTCAATGAAAGTATTAAAATAGTCTCATTCATAATAAAATACATACTAAAACCACTATAAATACCATTTCTGCCTATTAGACACACGAAACTTTTTTTTTCATGCCAGAGAAGTAGCTTCGAGGAGAATACAGGGCATGTACATGACCCTCTAGTACCACCAGCACTGAAGGCCTTGAACACCATCATGGTGACCTTGGAGGTGTCCTGCAACACTGGGTCAAGCAATATAGCATCTTCAGGTCCTAGTATAGAACCTATACCCCAGTTGGGCTCAGGTTACTTTGGGGATTGCTTAGGAGCCCCTCAAATATTAAATAAGATATTAATAGCCAACTATAATTTTAAAATATAACACTAAATTCTTTGTTATTCTTCTTCAAGAGAGAGAATTTAGTTTCACTTACTTTAAATGAACTTAACTCTCTTGCTTTTAATGAAAAAAATATAGGTAGGATGGGCTGTGACATCTGAAAGGCCATAAAAGGTCATGAAAGGCATCATTGTTTGCCCATTTACTCTCTCTTGGATTATTTACTGTGGAAAAGCCAATTGCTCTGTCATGAAGACAGTCATGTTATTCTGAGGAAAAGTCCATATGGCAAGGACTGAGGCTTTCTGCCAACTGTCTGCAAGAATTTAGGCTTTCTGCCAACAGACGTTTGAAAAGTTTATCACCCAGCCCCAGTTTAAGGTTTTAGCTGCTGGCAGTCCTCACCAACCTTGTGAGAGACCATGATGTAGAACCACTCAGCTATACTGAGTTCCTGCCTCCCAAAGTGAGGCCACACATGCTGTTTGGAGGTATCAAGTGCTGTGGTCATTTGTTACCCAGTTGTATGAACTCTTTCTGTGGTTAAGTGTGTAGCAACAGACACTCATGCATTACTAATATGGCTATATGTTGAATCAATGCTATGGAGACATATTAAGCAATATCTATTATAGTAACAATGCAACAGCACATCTAGAGATACATACAAAGATATAATTGCACAGGTGTAAAATGTTAATTAAATAATCTTCTTTGTTATGGTATAATTTATAATGGCAAAGACTGGAAATAATTCAACTATGTATGATTAGTGGGACAAGTTTTATAAAATTGAAATTCTATGCAGCTATAAAAATAATAACATAAGGGGTCAGAGCAAAAGCACAATTGGTAGGGTGCTTGCTTTGCATGCATATGACCTGGCTTAATCCCCAGCATCCCATTTGTTCCCTGAACTTTGCAAGAGCTCGGAGTCAGGAGTAATCTTTGAGCTGCCAGGTAAGCCCCCCCCACAAAAAACCAAAAATCATAATTATATAAACAAGGAAGAAAGCAATGAACATAGCATCCTACCATGTATGTAATGCATAAGAAGATACTATGTAGTGATCCTCTTTAGATGTAACACAAAGGATTTGACAATAATGGAGAGATGGAGACAAGAAGTGGGAAAATTTTGCTTTCTGCTTTTTCCTTCCTTTCCCTTCTCTTTCCTTCCCTTCCTTCTTCACCTCTCCCTCCCCTCCCCTCCTTTTTTCTCTTTTCTTTTCTTCTCTTCCTTCTTCCCTCTCTCCTCCCTCCTTCTGTTCTCCCTTCCTCCATTCCCCTCCTTTCCCTCCTTTCTTCCTTCCTTCTCACCCTTTCCCTCCTTCCATCCCTTCTTTCTTCCCTTTCCTCCTTTCCCTCCTTTTCCTTCCCTACTATCCCTTCCCTTGCTCCCTTCCCCTTTTTATCCTTCCTTCCTTCTTCCATCCCTTCCCTTCTTCTTTCTTTCCTCCCTTCCTTCCTCCCTCTCTTTCTTATTTCCCTCCCTTCCTCCCTCCCTCTCTTCCTTCACTCCCTCCCTCCCTTCCTCCCTCCCTCCTTCCCTTCCTCCCTCCCTCCCTCCCTCCCTCCCTTCCTCCCTCTCTCTCTCGCTCCCTTCCTTCCTTCCTTCCTTCCTTCCTTCCTTCCTTCCTTCCTTCTTTCCTTCCTTCCTTCCTTCCTTCCTTCCTTCCTTCCTTCCTTCCTTCCTTCCTTCCTTCCTTCCTGGAATACAATGTTTGGATATCCATCCCTTTATTAGTATTCGCTTATCTCTACCAAAGCCTGTTCCCTGCCCTGTTTCCTCCCCATCCCTGGCTGCCTCTTGAGAGGTACTTTTCTTTTTAAATCACTTTTGACACTGTGGCTTACAGTACTGTTCCAATATGGAGAGAAAGTTGGTATTTAGTAGGCACGGAAACTTTAGTTCTAGACAGAAATACTTTATGAGTCAAGAGCATTTAATTCTCTTAGTTTCGATTTTGTGCTCAGTGGAGAAACTTTTAATTACTAATTAAGTTCTCTATTAGTTATTGGGTTTTTTTTTTTTGCAAGAAATCTCTTTTAAATTAAATGCAGGTATCACAATCACTGTGAAACTATAGCACACACATATACACACACCCTCAAATTTCAAAAGGGCATTTATTTATTTATTTATTATTTTTAAGGGTATTTATTTTTATATATCACTTTCTAGTTAGATTTGTGTGGCATAGACCCCAGAGAGCATGAGTGACAGTGGTGACAGTAATAGGAGTGTCAGGGATCACCAGAATGAAGAGCAGTTCCACTGCAGTCCCATAGTCCTTTAGGTCAGAGGAGTAGCAGGACAGCCTTTCTTTTGATTCACATTAGAATTATGCTCAAAGCAAGTAAGAAATCATGCTGAATAGCAGTTTATAGGAAAGTCACTATAATAGATGGTAAGACTCAACTAAGAGAAGGCAGATGAGAGTTCAGGTTCTATAGTGACCACAGGGAGCAGATAATGAAAAAATCATTATCTTATTAGATTTTTTTGTTAGTCTTCTTGAAAAAAAAACTTTTCGAGTGAGGGAGACACATTTGGCTGTGCTCAAAGTTTACTTTTAGATCTGCACTCAGGAATAACTCCTGAAGGTGCTCAGGCAAATGAAAGACAAATGCCCTACCTGCCATACTATTGCTTTGGCCTCCACTTTTAACAATTTTTCTACTTTATAAGTTGAGAGGAATACAATCTTCCATCTTTGAAAATCACCATATTTTCTGGTACCAGGAGAGAGTATAATTTGCATTATGAAACTCATGCATGATCAATATAAAATTGTGATTTGAATGTTAGATCATGAATTAGGTTTTAAAGACAACTAACACACCAAACCTATGACATTAATTTAGATTGGTTTTGCTGGTCTGTTTTGTATTTTTTCCAGGACCACAAGACAAATTGCTATAAGACATATGCCTTTAGGATAGCTCATGGGAAGTTAAACTAATGTTAGCATGGTGATTTTCTAAAGTCAATTCTACTTGACTTTGAAAAGTAGAAAAGAATGGTTGGCAAGAATGGTTGGCTGACTTGAAAGTGATTATCTGTATCCACTCATGCATTTACCTATTTATTCATTTGTTTGTTTATTTAACTTATATTTACTGAACCACTTCTATTTGTCAAAGACTATAAGTATGGTTTGGGCAGTAATTTTTTCACAGCAATATGGAACTTTAGGTATTACCAAAATAGAATATTTAAAGGAAACATAAAAGTTGATTTTAACTATGTGAAGGGGTAAGAGGCTTATCTGCTTTTTTAGAGGATACCACCAGCAATAGTGCATAGAAGATAAATGGCATCAGACTTGGGCATAGATAATAGAAGCATTTTTGACTTTGGAATGAGCTGACCAACAATGGAATCCACTGCCTTGCACAACATTGATTTTCTAGCCAGTCAAGGGAACTGCCAGGAACACAGATAAGGAAGATGGGCTCAAACAGATTAAATGACCTGGGCCACTTAGTCTAGGCTCTATCTTGGCACCTAGATTGAGAGTCAACCTAACCAAGTCATCCCTTGGCATGTAATGATTTAACTTTTGGCCCTTCATCCTTAGGATTAATGATGTATTATAATTTATTATTTTGCTGAAATTCTTGCTATAAAGCTACAATGTGGGAGTGAGAATGAATAAGCAAGCAAATGCCTATGTCTTAAGTAAATGTGAAAACTCAATGCTAATTGGGCACTAGGTAATTTCTGTGATGGTTTAAGCTTTTTTGCCTGTTATTATGAAAAGTTATCTAAGGCATATTTTAGGGAGCAAAATATTAAGTTAGCTATAAAAGGTAAATATTTCTATCAGAAATAGAACATTTCTGATAAATTAGAGTGGTATGTTCAATTTTGTGGTGGATGTGTAATGTGAAGATATTCTGCCAAAATCCCACAGAAAGACTTGAGGAACACATTCATGAGGAACAACAGCATTTCTTATTGATCAACCATATTCCAGAGCCTCTCTTGACTCTTTGCTCTAAATCATTTGAACAACACTGGTTTTGAGGAAGGGAAAAGGATCCTAATTAATATTACGATGGAGGTAAGAATTGTGGGATAGAACTACACTGAGGATCTCCTGTAATGAAGTCTCTGCAAACAGGCAGAATCTTCCCATGAAACTTATAAGCTTCAGGGTTGACAGGATACCATATCTATAAAGCTCCTCTGTAAGAAATAGACCTATATCTGTCCCAATCACACACACTTCCTTTAGAAGGGCATTCTCAAAGAGTTGACCGTATACTATTAACTTGTTTTGGAAAGTTGTTCAAAATGTAAATTTCTGCTCCCTGCTTTGGAGGCCCTGAATCTTTTTTTTTTTTTTTTTTTTTTTTTTTTTTTCAGTTTTTGGGCCACACCCGGCAGTGCTCAGGGGTTACTCCTGGCTGTCTGCTCAGAAATAGCTCCTGGCAGGCACGGGGGATCATATGGGACACCGGGATTCAAACCAACCACCTTTGGTCCTGGATCGGCTGCTTGCAAGGCAAACGCCACTGTGCTATCTCTCCGGACCCAGAGGCCCTGAATCTTAAACTTCTAGAATTGGAGGAGTTCTGGCAGTTCACATAGTAATAAGTTCTTTCAGGGATTCTGGTGGGTGTGCTTGGAGTTTAAAGACAGAAGACATTGTGGAGCAGGAAGTGGAACTGGGATTTCATGGTTGGTTTGAGGTCCAACCTTGACAGCCAGCCTCTTCCCCCTCCCCCCAAACAAGGCAGTTCTCTCCCAGAAATTAGCAATGACCCACATGGTTTCTATCTGCCTCCAGAATGCGCAGGGATTTCTGGAACTCAGAGAAGCTCTTAGAAGATATATTCAGTTTGACTCCATGTGGCCTTGCCAAGGTTTAAATGGCACCCAGAATTTTTGTAAATGAAAACAGAGATGTCAGCATGCCCACTGCAAGTTGCTCACAGTGATTCTGTTTACATAATTGTGCCGAGACCCCCAAACCAGCTGCTTTTTGCATATTTTTACCTGCAAAGTTGTCCACACAGCACTTTTGCCAGCTCCACTTTTAGTGGATAAAGTCAAAGCCCAACCATTTATATGATTCATATCTTTTATTACTAGAACTTTACCAGATTAAATGTTTAATAACTAAAGTAACAAATTTTCTGCCTCTCTGTAAGACTCTGTGTGTATGTATGTGTGTGTGTGTGTGTGTGTGTGTGTGTGTTTGAGTGTGTGTGTGTGTTGTTCACCTAGTAAATATTTCAATCTCAGTCATTTCTCTCCTCCCCTCTACACTGGGTTCTAGTTTTTCTTCTTTATGGCAGGCTGTGTTTACATGACAGCTGTTTTACATTGATATAAACATGCACCCCACTCCAATTGAATAAATATCAGGCAAGCAGCAGGAAGTCTATTTCTTCCTGTTACATCCCTTCCCTATTATAAACGTGTGTGCCCACTGATGACAAGGAATATTGGCAGAATCCAGAATCCACGCCTATAAGCCAAGAGGTGATCTACTCTCTGCAATTCCAAGAGGCTGGGTCTGATTATATGCCCAGAGCAAACTCTTCACTGCAGCCCCTGAACCCACCATTCATGGTTTTTTATTATCAATGCATTTATGTAGTAAATAAATAAGGAGCAGCAACAGCCTGTGGAGAGGGGAGGAGAAACTGAGAAATTATATGGGAGATGGCAAGGACCTGAATTTGCATCCTTAACTCTGCAATTCCATCACCAAGTGTATGCGATTTGGAGGAGGACAAGTCATGATCACTTTGAGATTATATCTGTTGGAGGTACACAGTACTTGCTAGCTCTGATGCGGCACTTTTCCAGCTGGCAGCTAGCAGATGGTTAACTACTAGACAAAGCCTGTTTATCTTTCTGCCTGATGACAGCTGATTTCAGAGGCCTAAACCCTGACTTCTCTTTTCTGGTGGTCTGCAGGAAAGAGGGTAAGAGGTGGATGTGGGGGAATTCCGAAATTTCAATATTCTGTTCAGAACTTCTCATCGTGGGGTCCTGAATAATACATGTCCTCATGGGAAAATAAACTTTAAACATTTCAGGTGTCGTGTTCTGGCTGGAAGGAGGTTAGGAGTCGCTCTGCATGCTCTCCAACTTCCCCTGGTTGGGGTCCAGGGATTGAGGAGGGGGCATCAGTGATGAATTGGTCCTTGTTTCTGCTCAATGAACGCTGCTGACAGCCCATGTGGAGTAAGCTCTGGGTTTGTGGAGGGGAGGGTGCTCTTCTGCTTAACGTCTTGAGTCATGAAAGAAAGGGCATCTTTTGTGAGCAGCTTGGCCCTCACTTAGTTGGCGCAATCCATACCAGTGGGTGTGTGCTCATATAAAATCTCTGTGTGCTGAATAAAGGTCAGTAGCACAGTGGGCAATGAGTTTCATCCCATTGTGCTCATGCCTTGTTACAAACCAGGTCACCACCAAACCTTCTTAACAATACGAGCCTTTGAGGCTGCCTCTGGGTGACTGGGTTGTGCCGCTGGTCTATTTACAGTTATTTTGTTGTGGTGCTTCAGGATTCCAGTGGAAGGCAGGGCAGGTAAGTTGGCAGAAACATCTTGTGGCAGGGACCCACTCCAGCTTTGGGAGGGTCTTGAACTCCATAGGTAGCTCCAGCATGGAAACTGGGCAGCTGCCATACCCAGATAAAATCAGAGTGTGGAGGAATTGTTTGGAGGTAAGTTCTATGATGGTAGGAAAAAAAAGGAGCCCCCTAGCAAATCATATGCTATTCCTTTAAATATTCTACCTTATAAAATCACAGGAAAATGAAGTAGAAAAGATGATAAAAGGTATCCTGTATTGAACATTTGCTATAGCCTACATTGCTCATAATATATCTCCTAGACTTCTCTCTAGTCATCCTTCACACAATGGATTGCTCATATAATCCTCATAATAATTCCCGGATGGAGACAATCTGATGTGCTCTAATTTTACAGATGAATGAATGAAGGTTAACAAAAGCACTCCTGGGGTTAGGGACATGGTCCAACAATCAGGGGCACGTGCTCTTGATACACCCAGATCTGAGTCTAAACTTGGTGCACATGGACACTGACACTTCTAGGTGTGACCTTGAAGCCCAGGAAAACATGGCAGGAGTGGTTATACAGGAGTGGTCATTGGGCTTGCAGGGTCTGAGCAGCTCTGATCCTTAGATCCTCATACTGAGCAAATGATACTGGGAGAAGTCAAGTCACTCATCCCCCTGATTACTGCTTGGGAGTTCCCCTCAACATATAAATGAACAAAGCATGCTAGGATCACATGGGTGATTTATGTGCAAAGTCAGTGATTCTAATTGAGATGCCTCAAATCCAACCTCTAGAATCTAAGCCACTCAGAGGCTGAGTCTCAGGTTTTCCTGTGTATTCCAATTATCTCAAACTCTTGCTAACAGTGGGGCTCAGATCCATTGACTTCTGGGCTTCTGTATTTCTACTAGGTATCAGCTCTGCTGGTGATATTATGCTGGACTACAGGCCTGTGATTTGCCAAGAGCTCAGGGCCTAGAGTCCGACCTCAGAGTAGGGTGCTTCACATCATTTATTTGTCTATCTTGGGCACTCTCTACTCCCCTGAGAAGGGAGAAGGATTTCTGGGATTTTGCCCCTGACCCTCACTTTGAGACTGGAGAGACAACCTTGTGGCTTCCACCGTACAACCGCCTCTTCCTGTTGGCATAACATAAGGGCCAGGTTGTGCAGAAGCAAGAGCTTGAATGGCATGCTGCTTGGGGCTGGGATATAGCTCAAATGGTTAAACACATAGCCTACTATGTGCAAGGCCCTGAGTTCAATTCCATCCCACCATTGTTTTTTTCTAGCACTGCTGAGTTGGGGAAAAACAACAATAAATTACCCCTGAGTGACAATGTTGTTTTTAATGAAAACACATTTTAAAAAATTATGCTCTTTAAATTTATCGCTTCATGCCTTCAATCCTCTTCGCAGTTTTCTTTCAGATATTCTAAATTGTATGGCACAGTTTCAAAAGATGTGTGTGTATTTCTCACGTAGACTAATGGGATGGAGATGGCCCTGGATTGGAGGGCCATGCTTTCTAGGCCCAATTTGTATCTTAATATGTTCAGTGACCAGAAGCTAGAAATTTAAACTTCTTAAACCTATTTTTTCTCTCTCTCTAAATAGAGCTAATAAAGCAAATCCCCACTCTGTCACTTAGGGACACTCCAAAGATTAAGAAATTTGCACTTATAAAGCAAGCTGAACTCTTTTGAAATATGCTCTTATTATCTAAAATATATTGATACATAAATAATATCATCATCACCAAAGTCTGTGAATGCCTTCGATGGCAGTCACTCATTAGACTTAATGAGCTACTCTCCTCATTGGTTTAAAAACCATGTTCTCATTACAGCTTTTCCTTGGAGTAGTCAAAGGAAATGGCCTGGCTGAAATTTACGCTCAATTTCACCATCAGTCAAACTCCACTTAAGTGTCAAGGCTCTGCATTTCTAGAGAGAATTTCACACACCAACTTGGGCTGGAGTAGTGTGGGGTTGGGAAAAGTAAAAACTAGGACTATTCGACTGCTTAAGGCAGATGCACTTGGATTATAGTGGGGCCCAGATTGTTTCTTTGTTCCCTTAGAAGGAATCCAACAAGATAATAATTGTTGGAAATGATCACTCTGGACAAGATCTGGATGCTGAAAGGAAGTAAAGTGATAGGCATGATACCCTTTCAATAACAGTACTGTAGAACCACAGTTTGAGAGATGAGATGGGGGGGGGAGGCAGAGAAAAGAAAGGGGAGAGGAGTGAAAGAAAGGTGAGAGAACAAAAGAGAAAGAGAAGGGGGGAAATGTCAAAAGGGAGGTGAGAGGGAACTGGAGGTGGCAGAAAATATGCACTAGTGAAGGCATGGGTGTTGGAACATTGGCTGAAACTCAATCATGAGCAACTTCGTAACTTGTGTATCATGGCGATTCCATTCAAAAAAAATTAAGAAAACAAAACAAACCAGTCAATCCTTTGAGGGGCTTCAGGTAGGCTCCTATTCTCCTTGCGTGAGGCAAGGTGAGGTGAGGGTGCTGAATTAGTTAGGACAGCAACAGAAAATTCTCTTAGTGGGTGTCCGGAGCTGAGGAGGGCTTTGAGGACAGGCTTTGCCTGTCTGACAGGCACTTTCTATGCCTTAGCTGAAGTGCCAAGTTCTCCCTTCTCTGCAGTATGCAGGGGAATTGTTCTTGTCTCCGTCAAGATTGCTCTCTTGCTCTCGTTGAGGAGAGAGAAGTTCAACTGGCATATTGCCTGTCAGAGGCTCAGGCAGGACATTGCAGAGATGATGATTTATCCTGTCTGCACGATGTCTTAGCAGTCTTTCATTCACTTAATGATGAGTCTATGTTTTTGCTTCTGTCTCCTGATGCACAGCATGTAGTTCTGCTGCCTTTTTCCCATTTGATTTTCAGGTGTTCCACAAATGCCAGCATTGGGAAGTGAAGGGCGCATATTGCTGGTGAGCTGGCTGAGGTCTCGGGCATCACTTGCAGCAGTGAGCGGTGGGTGTGGGAGGGTGCAGAGCTGAGCAAATCCAAGTGCCCGTATGCACCTGGTTCTTGGGTTGGTTGGCTTTTTGCCAAAATCTCTTTCATCTTCTCCTGATGTGATATAGCGACGGATGAAACACTCAGTTCCTCACATGCCTCTCTACTTGATTTAGACACCAATGAGTGCTCTGGTCCACTCCTCGGTCTGAGATGTCCCTTTATTTATGCCTCCTACCTACCTCCTTCCTTCCTTCCTTTTCCTTCCTTCCTTCCTTCCTTCCTTCCTTCCTTCCTTCCTTCCTTCCTTCCTTCCTTCCTTCCTTCCTTCCCCATCCTTCCTTCTTGCTATCCTTCCTTCATTTTCTTCCTTTCTTTTTCTTTCTTTTCTTCCTTCCTTCTACCTTCCTTTTCTTTCTTTCTTTCTTTCTTTCTTTCTTTCTTTTCTTTCTTTCTTTCTTCTTTCTTCTTTCTTTCTTTCTTCTTTCTTTCTTTTTCTTTCTTTCTTTCTTCTTTCTTTCTTTCTTTCTTTCTTTCTTTTTCTTTCTTTCTTTCTTTC
The DNA here is from genome assembly GCF_024139225.1 of Suncus etruscus. NCBI lineage: Eukaryota > Metazoa > Chordata > Mammalia > Eulipotyphla > Soricidae > Suncus > Suncus etruscus. Next base: position 124,503,077 of record NC_064849.1, read on the forward strand.
TTTCTTTCTTTCTTTCTTTCTTTCTTTCTTTCTCTCTCTCTCTCTCTCTCTCTCTTCTTTCTTTCTTTCTCTTCTTTCTTTCTTTCTTTCTTTCTTCTTCTCTCTCTCTCTCTCTTTCTTCATCCTTCCTTCCTTCCTTCCTTCCTTCCTTCCTTCCTTCCTTCCTTCCTTCCTTCCTTCCTTCCTTCCTTCCTTCCTTCCTTCTTTCTTCTTCCTTCTTTCCGTCCTTCCTTCCTTTCTTTTACTGTCTTTCTTTTCTCCTTTCTTCCTTTCCTTTAAATGGGGCATTTCCTGTGTTGATTGGGGGCCATATGGTGCTCAAGTGGTGCTGAGGGATGAACTCAGAGCTCACAATACTTGAACCCTGGCCTTAATCTATTATTTCTTTTATTTTTATTTTATTTATTTTTTTTATCTTTATTTAAACACCGTGATTACAAACATGATTATAGTTGTATGATTACAGTCATGTAAAGAGCACCCCCCTTCACCGGTGCAACATTCCCACCACCAATTTCCCAGATCTCCCTCCTCCCTACCCCCCTACACCTGTACTCGAGACAGGCTTTCTACTTCCCTCATTCATTCACATTTTATGATAGTTTTCAGTGTAGTCATCTCTGCAACTGCACTCATCACTCTATGTGATGAGCTGCATGTCCTGAGCTGCACCTACCAGCCCTCATCTCTCTTGTCTCTGAGATACTGTTAAAAATGTCCTTCATTTTTCTTAAAGCCCATAGATGAGTGAAACCATTCTGCGTCTTTCTCTCTCCCTCTGACTTACTTCACTCAGCATAGTAGATTCCATGTACATCCATGTATTGGAAAATTTCATGACTTCATCTCTCCTGATGGCTGCATAGTATTCCATTGTGTATATGTACCACAGTTTCTTCAGCCACTCATCTGTTGAAGGGCATCTTGGTTGTTTCCAGAGTCTGGCTATTGTAAATAGCGCTGCAATGAATATAGGAGTAAGGAAGGGATTTTTGTATTGTATTTTTGTGTTTCTTGGGTATATTCCTAGGAGTGGTATAGCTGGATCGTATGGAAGCTCAATTTCCAGTTTGTGAAGGAATCTCCATATCGCTTTCCATAAAGGTTGTACTAGACGGCATTCCCACCAGCAGTGAAAAAGAGTTCCTTTCTCTCCACATCCCCGCCAGCACTGCTTGTTTTCCTTTTTTGTGATGTGTGCCAATCTCAGTGGCGTGAGGTGGTACCTCATAGTAGTTTTGATTTGCATCTCCCTGACGATTAGTGATGTTGAACATCTTTTCATGTGCCTTTTGGCCATTTGCCTTTCTTCTTTTTCAAAGTGTCTGTTCATTTCTTCTCCCCATTTTTTGATGGGGTTAGTTGTTTTTTTCTTGTATAGTTCTGTCAGTACCTTGTAAATTTTGGATATTAGCCCTTTATCTGATGTGTATTGGGTGAATAATTTCTCCCACTCAGTGGGTGGCCTTTGTATTCTGGGCACTATTTCCTTTGAGATGCAGAAGCTTTTCAGCTTAATATAGTCCCATCTGTTTATCTCTGCTTCCACTTGCTTGGAAAGTGCCGTCTCCTCCTTAAAGATGCCTTTAGTCTCAATGTCCTGGAGTGTTTCACCTACATGTTGTTCTATATACCTTATAGTTTCAGTTCTGATATCAAGGTCTTTAATCCATTTGGATTTTACCTTTGTACATGGTGTTAGCTGTGGGTCTGAGTTCGCTTTTTTGCAAGTGGCTAACCAGTTGTGCCAACACCACTTGTTGAATAGGCTTTCCCTGCTCCATTTAGGATTTCTTGCTCCTTTATCAAAAACAAGGTGGTTATATGTCTGAGGAACCTTCTCTGAGTACTCAAGCCTATTCCACTGATCTGAGGGTCTGTTTTTATTCCAATACCATGCTGTTTTTTATAACTGTTGCTTTGTAATACAACTTAAAATTGGGGAAAGTAATGCCTCCCATATTCCTTTTCCCAAGGAGTGCTTTAGCTATTCGAGGTTGTTTGTTGTTCCAGATGAATTTCAGAAGTATTTGATCCACTTCTTTGAAAAATGTCATGGGTATCTTTAGAGGAATCGCGTTAAATCTGTACAATGCTTTTGGAAGTATTGCCATTTTAATGATGTTGATCCTGCCAATCCATGAGCATGGTATGTGTTTCCATTTCCGCGTGTCCTCTCTTATTTCTTGGAGCAGTGTTTTGTAGTTTTCTTTGTATAGATCCTTCACATCTTTAGTCAGGTTGACTCCAAGATATTTGAGTTTGTGTGGAACTAATGTGAATGGGATTGTTCTCTTAATGTCCATTTCTTCCCTATCATTATTAGTGTATAAAAAGGCCATTGATTTTTGTGTGTTAATTTTGTATCCTGCCACTTTGCTATACAAATCTATTATTTCTAGAAGCTTTTTGGTAGAGTCTTTAGGGTTTTCTAAGTAGAGTATCATGTCATCTGCAAACAGTGAGAGCTTGACTTCTTCCTTTCCTATCTGGATTCCCTTGATATCTTTTTCTTGCCTAATCGCTATAGCAAGTACTTCCAGTGCTATGTTGAATAGGAGTGGTGAGAGAGGACAGCCTTGTCTTGTACCAGAATTTAGAGGAAAGGATTTTAGTTTTTCTCCATTGAGGATAATATTTGCCACTGGCTTCTGGTAGATGGCTTTGACTATATTGAGAAAGGTTCCTTTTATTCCTATCTTGCTGAGAGTTTTCATCAAGAATGGGTGTTGAACCTTATCAAATGCTTTTTCTGCATCTATTGATATGACCATGTGATTTTTATTTTTGTTGTTGTTTATGTTGTGTATTATATTGATAGATTTACGGATGTTAAACCATCCTTGCATTCCTGGGATGAAACCTACTTGATCAAAGTGAATGATCTTCTTGATGAGGCACTGGATCCTGTTCGCCAGGATTTTGTTGAGGATCTTTGCATCTGCATTCATCAGGGATATTGGTCTGTAATTTTCTTTTTTGGCAGCATCTCTATCAGGTTTTGGTATTAAGGTGATGTTGGCTTCATAAAAGCTATTTGGAAGTATTCCTGTTTCTTCGATTTCATAAAGAGCCTGGCCAGAATTGGTAGTAGTTCCTCTTGAAAGGTCTGAAAGAATTCATTCGTGAATCCATCAGGGCCTGGGCTTTTGTTTTTGGGTAAATTTTTGATTACAGTTTTAATTTCCTCAATAGTGATGGGGGTGTTTAGATATGCTACCTCTTCTTTATTCAACCGTGGAAGGTTATATGAGTTCAGAAATTTATCCATTTCTTCCAGGTTCTCATATTTAGTGGCATAGAGTTTCTCAAAGTATTCTCTGAATACCCTTTGAATCTCTGCAGTATCTGTAGTGATCTCCCCCTTTTCATTTCTAATACGCGTTATCAAGTTTCTCTCTTTCTTTTGCTTTGTGAGTTTTGCCAATGGTCTATCAATCTTGTTTATTTTTTCAAAGAACCAACTTCTGCTTTCGTTGATCTTTCGGATTGTTTTTTGGGTTTCCACTTCGTTGATTTCTGCTCTCAGCTTTGTTATTTCCTTCTGTCTCCCTATTTTTGGGTCCTTTTGTTGAGCACTTTCTAGTTCTATTAGCTGTGTCATTAAGCTACTCAGGTAAGCTCCTTCTTCCTTCCTGATGTGTGCTTGCAAAGCTATAAATTTTCCTCTCAGTACTGCTTTTGCTGTGTCCCATAAGTTCTGATAGTTTGTGTCTTTATTGTCATTTGTTTCCAGGAACCTTTTGATTTCCTCCTTGATTTCATCTCGGACCCACTGTTTATTGAGTATGAGGCTGTTTAACTTCCAGGTGTTAAATTTTTTCTTCTGTGTCCCTTTGCAGTTCACATCTAACTTCAGAGCCTTGTGGTCAGCGACGGTAGTCTGCAAAATTTCTATCCTCTTGATCTTATGGAGGTATGTTTTATGTGCCAGCACGTGATCTATCCTGGAGAATGATCCATGTACATTGGAAAAGAATGTGTATCCAGGTTTCTGAGGATAGAGTGCCCTATATATATCTACTAGGCCTCTTTCATCCATTTCTCTTTGCAGGTCTAGTATATTTTTGTTGGGTTTCCATTTGGTTGACCTATCAAGTGTTGACAAGCCTGTGTTGAGGTCTCCCACAATTATTGTGTTATTATTGATATCCTTCTTCAGATTTGTCAACAATTGTATTAAATACTTTGCTGGACCCTCATTCGGTGCGTATATGTTTAGGAGAGTGATTTCTTCTTGCTGTACAAATCCCTTGATTAGTACATAATATCCATCTTTGTCCCTTACAACTTTTCTGAGTATAAAGTTTGTGTCATCTGATATTAGTATGGCCACCCCCGCTTTTTTAAGGGTGTTGTTTGCTTGAATGATTTTCCTCCAGCCTTTGATTTTGAGTCTATGTTTATTCTGACTATTCAGGTGTGTTTCTTGTAGACAGCAGAAGGTTGGCTTCAGTTTTTTGATCCATTTCGCCACTCTGTGCCTCTTAACTGGTGCATTTAGTCCATTGACATTGAGAGAAATAATTGTCATTGGATTTATTGCCATCTTTGTGTAGAAGTTTGGTGTGTTTTTTGTTCTGTCTTGTTTTTAGAGTAGATCTTTCAGTTTTTCTTTTAAGGCTGGTTTTGAGTCTGCAAAGATTTTGAGCTGTTGTTTATCTGTGAAGCCGTGTATACATCCGTCAAACCTGAAACTTAGTTTTGCTGGGTGCAATATTCTTGGCGAAGCATTTATTTCATTGAGTTTTGCCACTACGTCCCACCACTGCCTTCTGGCCTTGAGTGTTTCTGGTGACAGGTCTGCTGTAAATTTCAAGGATGCTCCCTGGAATGTAATTTCCCTTTTCGATCTTGCTGCTTGCAGTATTCTATCTCTATCGGTGGGTTTCATCATGGTGACTATGATGTGTCTTGGGGTGTTTCTACTGGGGTCTTTTTTAGCTGGTACTCTTCGGGCATGCAGGATTTGGTCACATGTTTTCTTTAACTCTGGTAGTTTCTCTGTGATGATGTTCTTAACCATTGATTCTTCCTGAAGATTTTCTTCTTGGGTCTCTGGAACTCCAATGATTCTAAAGTTGTTTCTGTTGAGCTTATCAAAGACTTCTATTTTCATCTTCTCATATTCTTTGAGTAAATTTTCCATTGTCTGATCATTTGATTTGAGGCTTTTTTCCAATCTCTTCTGCTGTGTAAAGTTGTTATGCATCTCATCTTCTAAAGCACTAATTCTATCCTCAGCTGCTATTAACCTGTTGGAAAGCTCATCCATTATGTTCTTCAATTCGTCTACTGAGTTTTTCAGACCTGTTATCTGATCTGATCTGATCTGATATTTCAGTTTGGAGTTTTCTGATTTCTATCTTCATATTCTCTTGATTTTTATTAGTGTTCTGATTTATACTTTCTTTGATATCTGTTAGCAACCTCCATATTTCGTCTCTAAACTCCATTTCTGAAAGACTGCTTAGGTAGTTGGTCGTTGTTGGGTCATCAGAGTTTCCATCTTCATTCTCTATGGTTGAAGTTGGTCTGCGTAGTCTCCCCATTGTCACGCTTACGCTGTGGGTTTTTCTACGTGTTGTGGTGGTACTCATTGGCTACTCATTGGCTACTCATTGGTACTCATTGGCTACTCATTGGTACTCAGCCGAGGCAAGCCGTCAGGGGATGCCAGGAGAAGTCCCCAAATGTCCACAATCCACAACTCCAACAGAAAACACACGCCTCAGGAGACATGCCTTGAAGAGATTAATGCTGAAGGAGGTCAAAGTTCCCAGGTTGATGCAGGCTGGGGGAGGTCCCAAAATGTCTGCCGGGCCTAGGGGTCCAGCAGTCAGCCTGATCCGCAACTCCGGCCCCCAAACACTCACCTCAGCCGAGGCAAGCCGTCAGGGGATGCCAGGAGAAGTCCCCAAATGTCCACAATCCACAACTCCAACAGAAAACACACGCCTCAGGAGACACGCCTCAGCCGAGGCAAGCCGTCAGGGGATGCCAGGAGAAGTCCCCAAATCCTATTATTTCTTTTAGTCACTAAATATCAACAAAGCATGCCAAGGATTTTCATTTGTGATATAAAGCTAATTTTGCAAAGCATGGGGATATGACTCAAATGGGTAGAGCTAATGCCTGGCATATTTGAAACTCCAAATTCAATACCAAGCACTGTGTAGTCCCTTAAGCAATGCCCAGGTGACCATGTCGATCTGCAGAAATGTCACTCAGAGCACAACAGAACAAAACTCAACTTCAAACCTTAGGCCTACACTGCCTGAATACCCCTGGGAAAGTCTCCAGAGCCAGCCTGAGAATTACTGGGTGTGGTCCCTAAATAAAAAAAAAGTACTTTTGTATTTTCTTTACTCCAAGTATGTTATTACTTAAAACTGATCTATTTGAAATTTGCAAATCAATTCTCCCTTCCCACCCTCCAGCTTTTTTGGGGGCAGGGCACACCCAGTGGTGCTCAGGGATTACTTCTGGCCCTGCACACAGAAATCACTCTTGGCAGTTTTGGGGGACCATATGGGGTGCCAAGGATCGAACCTGGGTTAGCCGCGTGCAAAGTAAACACCCTACACACTGTGCTCTCTCACTCAGGCCCCTAGCTTTGATTTTTTTGACCTTGCATTGTGACCTTTTTCATCTACCTGGATAGAGTTAACAACCTAACTTCTGGGGATCAATCTCTATCGGTGGTGAACCATAATGATCACCATTGTTATGATATAAAGCAAAGGACACTCACAGTTTTGGGGTAAGTTTTATCTTCAGGGCTTTCACCTGCTTTGTTTTTGCGGTTATAAATGTATAGTTGACATTAAGCCAACCAATCAGTTTTCATATTTTTGTCACATTCAGAGAATGTCTCTTGCATATCTCATTTGCTGCATTTGATAAAATATGTTTTTGAGAAACTTTCCAACAGGGAAGCCAGCTGCTAAAGAGTTTATATTTCTTCAAAGAAAACACTCAGGACACTGTCCTCATTTCATGTTCCTGCTGGAAATGTACTTTAGAGGAACTGTTTTGTTAAGTATTTGGATTTGGGGGGGGTATTGATTTTTGTTTCGTTTTGATTTTAAAATTGGGATACATATGCTTGTGAATGCTCTATGCATGTATAAGTGTGTTATTGCTGGCATTTCTGTCTTTTTCCTTTCATCTTATCTTTCTTTCTTTCTTTCTTTCTATCTTTTCTTAAGATTTCTTTTTCCCAAATGAATGAATATTAGCTATATGCTTCTTAAATCTTGGTAGCATCCCATACCTATTAAACTCTAGAGTCTTTCTTAGCCATTTTGAACCATGATGCAGGGAGTGTGTGTAGTTTAGTGTCACAAAAGCAGTTCAAGCTCTAAATCAGGGGATTGGAAGATCAATATACTGACCACAATGTGGGTCACTTGCTCCCTCATCCTTAAACTCTTGGTTTAATTTGACTTGCTTATATTGATCAATTTACCTCAACAACTTAATTGTTTAGCAATTTAATATATTGTTTGTTTTTTCTATCATTAGTTATGGCCGTGGAAGTTAACTGCTAGAGAAAAAAATTATTGAATAGGTATATCAGAAGGGTAGTTTAAAAGCTGTCAACATTTAAGTGAGCCAGAACAAACCTGAATTAAGGATCTGTAATGGAATTCTTGGCTTGATCACTTTGATTGATCTGGCTGCTGCATTAGGTCAATGTGGCTATCAATTTGAGCAGGTGACCAATTTGACAGCTTGCCTTTATCTGCCACATTAGCTTAGTCTTACGATGATCATGTAAGCAACTACATATATTTGTTCATTTACACAATCAACACATATATATTGAGTATGCATTTGAGTTTTCTGTGTCTTGGGGAACTATGATACAATATGGCAGCCCTCATGCAATGTCTTATATTCAAACAGAGAAACATAAAATAAGTGAGAAGTTAAATCCATTAAACAATTCTTTTTTTTTTTTTCGGGGAGAGTGGGGATGCGTGGACCAAACTAGCAGTGCTCATGTTTCTCCCTGACCTTGTGCTCAGGGATCTCTCCTGGTGGTGCTTTGGGAATCACATGTGATGAGCAGAGGTTGGGCCAGGGTCAGCCACATGCAAGGTAAGTGCCTACCCACTGTACTGCTATACTATCTCGTTGGCCAATTACAATTTTAACAGGTACTTCTTTAAATAAAAGGAAAGTGAAAAGAGGTTGTAGAACAACAAAGGGCATCACTGGATTTTAAATGATCAGAGGAGCCAGTCTGTGAAGCTATCACATAGATTTTTAACAGTTAAATATATCACCTGTAAGTAGTGTGAACCCCAGTCTTACTTGCTTCCTCTGTGACTGCCCTATTTTTTTTCTTGCAGAAAATCTAACAATGTTCATTTTTTAATTCATGCTCCCATGCTATACAAGAAAGGACTCCTAGGTGGGCCCAACACTCTTATTTCTCCGAGTTTTCTTTTCTCTGCATTTTACAAATTGGAGATGATGACAGAGATGAGTGCATTATACTGAAATCTACAGTTAAAAAAAGGGGGGGTTGGTTTTTCGACCACACCCGGTGACGCTCAGGGGTTACTCCTGGCTATGCACTCAGAAATAGCTCCTGGCTTGGGGGACCATATGGGATGCTGGGGAATCAAACTGTGGTCCATCCTAGGCTAGCGCAGGCAAAGCAGATACCTTGTGCCACTGTTCCAGCCCCTACAAAAAATATTTTATGGTATCTTCTTTGCTCCTTTGAACAGATCTTCTCTAATTTTCTCTTTTTTGTGTGATTCAAGAGCCCCTCTCATTTCACCACTAAATAATGGCCATTGTAAACAGGCAGTAAGCAAGCAAGTACTCAGACAAAAGTCCATTAAGGATGTATAGGAAATAGTTGAACTACAAATAAAATGTTTCTTCTCCAAATTCTTCTTCTGAAATAGCATTTTTAAGTAATAGCATTTCTCTGAACTTTGCTTCTTTTCTACCTTCATTTTAATGCCTTTAAAATTCTTGTCATTTCATAAAATGTGTCTATTGTGAATTTAATTTTTTAAAGGATTTTCCCCACTGACATTATCTAAATAAAATATTTGAAGTAGTTAGGTATTTCCACACTCTGTTTAGTGGAACTGAAGATATTAATTGAATTTAGTGGTTTTCCCAAGAGAAAATTATGGTTGCATGAATGCACCACTGCTACCCAGGTGAATACAACACTTCTGAAGGAACAAGAGTCAGTTCTGTGTGTATAGATTCTTTTTCCCAAGGACTAGGTCAGTCTACAGAAATATTACTAAGTACTAATATCTGTTAGTGTTTTCCAGGAGCCATGAATTATTCCAAAACTTATAGTTAACTAGCTGTTTTCCAATTATGTGATTGTCCTCATTTTATAGATAAAGAAACTGAGTCATGGAAAAAATCTAATAAAACTCTCTTATAATCACGCAGCTCAAATAGGGGAGAACCAGGAATTAATCCAGGAGGAATGGGCCTAAAACACATTTTAGTATTTTTTACCTCATATATTCTTCCCTATCAACAAGTATACTAGAAGATGTTCACTCAACCAGTAGGCATGGGTATGACTATACATGTTACTTATCCTGACATACTTCTTGATTGGTGGATGATCTATCAAATAATTAATCTGATTAATGTTCAAGCAATGTTAATGTGACTTTTTATTGTTGTTGTTTTTGGCCACATCTGGTGACACTCAGGGGTTACTCCTGATTATGCGTTCAGAAATTACTCCTAGCTTGGGGGACCATATGGGACACTGAAAGATCAAACCATGGTCCTTCCTAGGCTAATGTGTGCAGGGCAGACACCTTACTGCTTGAGCCACCACTCCAGCCCCTGACATTATTTATTTATTTATTAAACACCTTGATTACATACATGATTGTGTTTGGGTTTCAGTCATGTAAAGAACACCACCCATCACCAGTGCAACACTCCCATCACCAATGTCCCAAATCTCCCTCCTCTCCACCTAACCCCTGCCTGTACTCTAGACAGGCTTTCTATTTCCCTCATACATTCTGATTATTAGAATAGTTCAAAATGTAGTTATTTCTACAGCAAATAGATTCCATGTACATACATGTGTAGGTAAATTTCATGACTTCATCTCTCCTGACAGCTGCATAATATTCCATTGTGTATATGTACCACAGTTTCTTTTTTTCATTTATTATTATTATTATTATTATTATTATTATTATTATTTTGGTTTTTGGGCCACACCCGGCATTGCTCAGGGGTTACTCCTGGCTGTCTGCTCAGAAATAGCTCCTGGCAGGCACGGGGGACCATATGGGACACCAGGATTTGAACCAACCACCTTTGGTCCTGGATCGGCTGCTTGCAAGGCAAATGCCGCTGTGCTATCTCTCCGGGCCCCATTTTTTATTTTTAATTATGAGAACAAAGATGCAAAGAAAGAGGACAAGTTAAAGTTACAGAGAAAGGACAATCGCCCATAAACAGAATTCTCAGAAATCCCCTTGCTGATATCTGAACTTTGAACTTTCAGCCAAAGAACATTAAGAAAAATAAAACAGAACCCATATGCAATTACTTTGTCCCACAAGTCCCCAGATTGTAATACATAATATTTCTTAGCAGCACACAAAGCAATCTAAAGCCATAAACCTTATGTAACTCCTTAAACATTGAAGGCAAAGTACTTTTTTACATTTCCATGCACATGCATGTTAGTTTAAGTTAACCTCAAAAGTTTAAGTGGGTTGTTTTTCTTAAGGATTAGAGTCAAAGGAGCATAGTAAAAACGGTGTTAGAGTGGCAATTATTGTTTGCATAGGCCCAGCAAAATATGAGAAACATGGAAAGGAAAAGCCATGGCCTAAATACAAGGATATCCTATCCCTAAAGTTTCCTGGCATAAGACCAACTCTAGGCTCCAGGCAAACTAGTTTGTCCAATCCAAGTCATTGTCTGTAGTGCCATTACACTTTTATTTTTCACAGTCTCTATTGTTGGTATCATATTTCTGTATTAAAGATCCTGGAATCTGCATATCCTACATTGCAGTCAGGACGGTGCGGAGCGTCCTCTTGTTTCACCTCACAATTAAAGGGCAATGCAGAGAACCCTGTCCTGTAAGCAGGTCATTGTTGTTGTCAAGTCTTCTTAGTGTTAAAAGAAGTCTCTTTTGAGCAGGTCGATGTCAGAGCAGTGGTAGGTTCTTCCCTGGTAGAGGATTTATTCTAGGTGTTGTTATAAAAAACCTTGGATGTTTCATAGATAGCTTCCCTGTTTCAGGGGTGAATGGAAGATGCCCATTCTTCTGAGGCCTGTGCCAGGTCATTATATCAATGTTCAGGGTGTAAGGTCCCATTGCACTACAAGATTTGTGTATTCCAATCTCTATTAAATAAGAACTTATTTGTGGGGGCCGGGCGGTGGCGCTGGAGGTAAGGTGCCTGCCTTGCCTGCGCTAGCCTAGGACGGACCGAGGTTCGATCCCCCGGCGTCCCATATGGTCCCCCAAGAAGCCAGGAGCAACTTCTGAGCGCATAGCCAGGAGTAACCCCTGAGCGTCACAGGGTGTGGCCCCCCCCCCAAAAAAAAGAACTTATTTGTATGTATAGTATTTTCCCATTTTAATGTGCTATGCAAACAAGGAACAATGCCACGTGTTATCGGTGCATATAGGGGACGTAAGAACAAGTCCAACAATCCCCATGACGTGGTTCAATCATAAGCATTAAACTTAGGGACTCTTTCACCAAAATTCCTTATTGAACAGCTCACAAAGAGAAGAAAAGATAAAAAGTGGGTAGAATCATCACTGTAAAAGAATACTTAGTAAGAGTTATAGCTGTCAAAGAAAATACACATAAAATATTCAAAAGACACATGTGTCCATTTTATGTCTTTTAAAATAGTTGGGGGTTGTTTAATCCAATGCACGACTTTTGGTCTGTGATTAGGACTATGCAGTACTGAAGTTAAAAAGAGTAAATGTAGGGTACTGATGGTTGGGGGTGAGAGAGTTAAGGAGTAATAATGAGCTTTGTAGGGGTGTGCGAAAGGGCAGAATCTGTTGGGGTAGGAGGTCAGTCTTGATGCCTAACAAGTTAAGAACTGAGGGTAAAGAGGGTTAATTAAGGGGAAGATAACGAATCCGGATTGGGAGATGAGGGAGTAGAAGGGGCTCTGGTGTGGGGGGAGGGGCAATATATCAGAGGGGCTATATACATTGTATAGCTGAATTGTTTATGGATTAGGCTTGGCAGTAAGAGAGGACCACTGTATAGGAAGTCACTTCAACATATGCACTGATTTTAGAGACCTATTTGAATGTTATCCTCCAAATCTAGACCATTCCATTTTTTTTCCTAGAAACAATCAAGAATTAAGTACATTTTTGGGTGAAGTTAAAAAGTATATATGTCACTCAGGCAGATTTTACACTTTTGAAAATGAATACTAGTAAGAAAAGAACCCCTGAATGGGGTCCAGCAAGCATACGACAGGAGTTTGTTTCTCCAACCCTTCCCCGAGCGCCTGATATACCAGGCCCGGCCCTGAAGACCAGTCTGACGTGGTGGGATCTCAGTCCCCTAGACTAAGTGGTACCTCATAGTTGTTTTGATTTGCATCTCCCTGATGATTAGTGATGTGGAGCATTTTTTCATGTGTCTTTTGGCCATTTGTATTTCTTCTTTGTCACAGTGTCTGTCCATTTCTTCTCCCCATTTTTTGAATGGGATTAGATGTATTTTTTCTTGTAAAGTTCTGTCAGTGCCTTGTATATTTTGGAGATTAGCCCCTTATCTGATGGGTATTGGGTGAATAGTTTCTCCCACTCAGTGGGTGGCTCTTGTATCCTGGGCGCTATTTCCTTTAAGGTGCAGAAGCTTCTCAGCTTTATATATTCCCATCTGTTAATATCTGCTTTCACTTGCTTGGAGAGTGCAGTTTCCTCCTTGAAGATGCCTGTAGTTTCAATGTCCTGGAGTGTTTTGCCTACGAGTTGTTCTAAACGCATCTTAAAGGAGGAAACTGCACTCTCCAAGCAAGTGAAAGCAGAGATTAACAAATGTGAATATATTAAACTGAGAAGCTTCTACACCTCAAAAGAAATAGCACCCAGGATACAAGAGCCCCCCACTGAGTGGGAGAAACTATTCACCCAATATCCATCAGATAAGGGGCTAATCTCCAAAATATACAAGGCACTGACAGAACTTTACAAGAAAATAATCTTATCCCATCAAAAAATGGGGAGACGAAATGGACAGACACTTTGACAAAGAAGAAATACAAATGGCCAAAAGACACATGAAAAAATGCTCTACATCACTATTCATCAGGGAGATGCAAATCAAAACAACTATGAGGTATCACCTCACACCCTAGAGATTGGCACACATCACAAAAAATGAGAACAAGCAGTGTTGGCGGGGATGTGGAGAGAAAGGAACTCTTATCCACTGCTGGTGGGAATGCCGTCTAGTTCAATCTTTATGGAAAGCAATATGGAGATTCCTCCAAAAACTGGAAATCGAGCTCCCATATGATCCAGCTATACCACTCCTAGGAATATACCCTAGGAACACAAAAATACAATACAAAAACCCCTCCTTACACCTATATTCATTGCAGCACTATTTATCATAGCAAGACTCTGGAAACAGCCAAGATACCCTTCAACAGATGAATGGCTAAAGAAACTGTGGTACATATACACAATGGAATATTATTGCAGCTGTCATGAGAGATGAAGTCATGAAATTTTCCTGTACATGGATGTACATGGAATCTATTATGCTGAGTGAAATAAGTCAGAGAGAAAGAGAGAAAGATGCAGAATGGTCTTACTCATCTATGGGTTTTAAGAAAAATGAAAGACATTCTTGCAATAATAACTTTCAGGCACAAAAGAGAAAAGAGCTGGAAGTTATAGCTCACCTCATGAAGCGCACCACAAACAGGGATGAGTTTAGTTAGAGAAATAACTACATTTTGAACTATCCTAATAATGAGAATGTACGAGGGAAATAGAAAGTCTGTCTAGCGTATAGGCGAGGGTTGGGTAGGTAAGAGGGAGATTTGGGACATTGGTGATGGGAATGTTGCACTGGTGATGGGTGGTGTTCTTTACATGACTGAAACCCAAACACCATAATGTATGTAATAAAGTTTTTTAAATAAAAAATTGTCCATTTTTAGAACAATTATATACTTCTCAAAATGTCCACCATTCCTTGGGTTTCCTTCTTTTTTTAGTCCTCTCCTTCCTTTACTCTGCTCTCCCCAGTTCTGTAGTCAGCCTTTAGATTTATTTTACTTTGATTTTGTCTAGTCTTTTATTTTGTTGCTTTATGTACCACATATGATTTGAGCTCATGGAATATTTTTCTTTCTCCTTCTGACTTATTTTGTTTAGCATGAGATCTTTAGTTTCACTCATATTTGTATTAAAAAACAAGATTTTATCTTTGATTATATATTAATAATATTCTATGGTGTACATGTAACTCTCCTTTACTCATCTTTTTTTGAGCAATTGGTATGTCTCTGGATCTTAGTTATTATATTTAGATGGAAATAAACATTGGAATACATATATCATTTTAAATTAGCACTTTTGTGTTCTTTGGGTAAATAAGAGTATGATTGTTGAATCATATGGTAGATAAATTTTTAATAATTTGAGATTTTTTTGTTTTCCATAGATACTGTATAACTTATATTCTAATAATTAAAATTATTCTTTATTCCCACTTCTGTCAATACTTGGTCATTTTGATCTTTTTTATATAATCCATTCTCACTAGTGGGAGGTGATAGCTCATTCTGTTTTGATTTGCATTTTTCTAATAATAAGATATAATATTTTTATCAGCTGGCCATATGCTTGTTATCTCTGGTGAAAATAGTTTTCAGCTCTGTATCTCTAGAGAAAGAGAAAAAAGAAGTATATATGTACACATATATGTATACTCTCTAAGATCAGTCTATTTTCCAAATAATATGAATTCCATACATATTCTCATGGCTAATTTCAAGTGACATTATTTCACTTATCACAGATACCTCAATGATAATTATTTACTTCCCAGCTCTTATCTCTCCCAACATATTGATTTTTTTTTTTAAAAAAAAACTGACCCTTGTTTTACAACTGCAATGCCTCAAATTTTCAAGTTCAAAGTACCCTTACTTAAAAACCCATGCTCGGGGCTGGAGAGATTGCACAGTGGTGTTTACCTTGCAAGCAGCTGACCCAGAACCTAAGGTGGTTGGTTCGAATCCCAGCGTTCCATATGGTCCCCCGTGCCTGCCAGAAGCTATTTCTGAGCAGATAGCCAGGAGTAACCTTTGAGTGCCGCAGGGTGTGGCCCCAAAAAACAAACAAACAAAAAAAACCCATGCTCTTTTTCCTACAAATCTCTTCTGCCTCCAATATACTTACTTCTTATTTTTTTAAATATCTTTATTCAATCACCTTGATTACAAACATAGTTGTAGTTGGGTCAATCCCTTCACCCGTGCAACATTCCCATTACCAATTTCCCCAATTGCTCTCCTCCATTCCCACCTGTATAGGAGATAGGCATTCTACTTCTCTCACTCATTAACATTGTCACCATAGTTGCCACTATAGTTATTTTTCTAACTGCACTCACCATTCTTTGTAGTGAGCTTCATATTATGTGTCAGTCCTTCTAGCCCTCATCTCTATTGTCTCTGGGCATTATTACAATAATGTCTTTTATTTTTCTTAAATCCCATAGATGAGTGAGACTATTCTGTGTCTATCTCTCTCCCTCTGACTTATTTCACTCAACATAATAGATTCAGTGTACATGCACTGAATTATAGGAAAATTTCATGACTTCATCTCTCCTGACAGCTACATAATATTCCATTTTGTGTATGTCCTACAGTCTCTAGCCATTCTTCTGTTGAAGGGAATCTTGGTTGTTTCCAAAGTCTGGCTATTTAAATAGCACTACAATGAATATAGGTGTGAAAAAGGGATTTTTGAATTGTATTTTTGTTCCTAGGCTATATATCTAGGAGTGGTATAGCTGGATCATATTGGAGCTCAATTTTCAGTTTTTGGAAGATTCTCCATATTATTTTTCATTAAAGCATCCCCACCAGCAGTGAATGAGAGTTCCTTTCTCTCTACATCCCCACCAGCACTTCTTGTTCTTGTTCTTTGTATTGTGTACCAGTCTCTGTGGCGTGAGATGGTACCTCATAGTTGTTTTGATATCATCTCCCTGATGATTAGTGATGTGGAGCATTTTTTATGTGCCTTTTGGCTATCTGTATTTTTTCTTTGAGGAAGTCTTTTCATTTCTTCTCCCCATCTTTTTTTTTTGGGGGGGGTGCCACACCCTGCGACGCTCAGGGGTTACTCCTGGCTGTCTGCTCAGAAATAGCTCCTGGCAGGCACGGGGGACCATATGGGACACTGGGATTCGAACCAACCACCTTTGGTCCTAGATCGACTGCTTGCAAGGCAAATGCCACTGTGCTATCTCTCCGGGCCCTCCCCATCTTTTTGGGGTTAGATGTATATCTCTTGTTAAGTTCTGTCAGTATCTTGTATATTTTGGATATTAGCTTCTTATATGATGGGTATTGGGTGAATAGTTTCCTCCCATTCTGTGGCACTATTCTCTATACATGGAGTTGGCCTGCTTGTTTCCCCATTGTCTCGCTTGTAGTGTGAATTTTTCTACGTGTAATGGTGGAGTTTATTGGCTAGAATATGAGTGCCTGTGAGGCGAAGCAGAGCTTCTCTGGCACCACCCTCATGGGTGGGGACAGCCTACCTTGCTGGTGAGCCTTGATGGGATTAAGTTTGCTGGGGACTTTCTCAGCAGCCTCACATGGGAAATCAGGAAACCCTATCCTTTCTTCTTATACCCTATTAACATCATCAAACGACATCTTCACCATTGTGTCACCTATCTTGATCACATACTATTGATAAACTTCTATTTATTTTACTATTGACATTTAAATTTGACTACTTCTCTCTACTTAAACAATAATTAATGCAGACCTCTTAATCAGTTTTTTTTAAATTTAACTTAACTTTTTTTTTTTTAATTTTATGGCTGTTTGTTTGGAATCATACCCAGTGGTGCTCAAGGCCCACATAAGGCATATGATCCCCTGAGCTGAACTTGGGTCAGAGCATGTATGGCAAGTGTTTTTACATCCTGTACTATCTCTCCAGCCCTTTCCTTTTCTATCATAGATAAACTGTCCATATATTAAAAATACTATGTATTGTTTGTGTACAACTGAAGTTGTTGGTCCATGTAACCAACATCTGGTTCAAGAAGTACAATATTTCTCAATGGTATGTGAAATTCTTGTATGTTAAAGGTTCAATCCTTGGCACTACAAAAAAAACTAATGTATTATTATAATAGGAATTGTTTATTCTGTTCTAATGTTTAAAGTTTTACCACTGTTTTATGACTTTAAACCTCTGACACTTACTAAAATTCAAATACTCAGGTGTATAGCATTTCTAGTCATCTGTTATTATGTCTGGAATGTGGGACTAATTCAGTAACAGTTGAATAAATTCAGAGAGAAATAGGATACTGGGTAATTAAGAGTTAAAATTCATGCAAGGGTTGACAGTTCTGAGAAACACTAGAAATTTTGACTTTGATTCCCAAAGACCAACTGCCTGAAACACAGTTTTGCTGAGAAAAGGCTGCTATGGCAACTGAATAGGGAAAGTAGGCCTGCCTCCCCTTGCAAAATTCTGTTCCCTATTTGGTTTTAGTTTTTTTAGTTTAGTTTTTTTTTTTTTTTTTTTTTTTACAAAATTTGAAGGTGTCAGAAATTATAGCAGGAACAAAATTTAGGCTGAAACTCACAAGGTCTTCAAAGTCAGAGTAGGTGAGACCAAAGAATTGAAGATCCATTTACTGAATCGATCCAATTCATGTTCTATCAAATTCATTTTCAGTCTTATAACCAATCAAAGTAAACTTCTCTGAATTGAACTACATTGTGGGAGAATTATTGGATAGCCCACTCTTATAAAAAAATCATTTTTGGGGCCCCAACCATGTGACTCTGTGGTAAAGTACCTACCTGTCTTGCAGGCACAAAAATGCTAGTTTTATCTGTGAAACTACCTCATATGCCAAGTGTGATTTCCCGAGGCGCTGCTATTGTGGTCTCTAGTATCACTGCAAGCATGTTGCCCCTTGTAAAGACCAAAGTCAAGTATGTATAAGCACTGTCACCAGTTGTGAGACTCAACATATAGAAGTGACAACAAAGGGAAAAGAAAGGGTCCCAGTTGAAAACCTTTCAGAGCAAGTGTTCTGTAAATCCATTCTTCCTTCTGTTGAGGACTTCCTTCTCCAGTTCTAGGGCTGCAGTTAGCATCCTCCATTAGATGGTTAATTTGGGTCACTACTGATACATATCCACCTATTTAAATAACTGTTTAGAAAAACCCTTTCTCATTCTCTTATACAAATTTTATTTTAAAATTGTGTAATATTTAAAAACATAATGTGTCATGCCCATAACATTTATTTTATAATACATTTTATGTTTAAATATTGTACTATAACATGGCATAGGTTTCAGGCATGCATCCTTATGGATATAGTGTGCATTTGCTATGCTAAGTTCCATTTTATCCCTCATCACTCAGTTGTCCTCTTTGTCCCAATTTACCCAAATTCTTTCTTTCCCTTCTCATAACTACCAGTTAGTCTTATATTCTAAAAAGTGGGATTTTGTTTTAATTTATTTGATGTATCTGTATACTATATACAAGAGAAATGACATAGTGTTTGTCTCCATATTTCACATAAACATAATATTTCTAGGCCCATTCATCTTGTTGCAAGTAGAATTTCATCATTTAAAAAACATCTGGATAGTTTTCTATTGTGTACATGTGTATATGCATTTAGATGTGTATATGAATATATCAGTTTCTTTAAACATCTGTCAGTGGGTACCTAGGATGCTTCCACCTCTTGGCTGTTGTAAATAATTTTTCAATGAATATAGAAATATATATTTCTCTTCAAATGATGCTTTTTTATATTCTTTATATGTAAATACTCAGAAGTGGGGTAATTATATCACACAGAAAATCTGTCATCTTCTAGTTTCTTTTACAGCTATTAAAATAATAACTCCAGATTTATTTTTGATGAGTAGAAATTAATATTACTGGAAAAATTGTTTTAAAATGTCTCTTGTAGAAAGGTTTTCATACAGATAGCAATTGTTGCATGGCATGGAGTTATACTATAATAATTTTTAAGTTCAATTTAAGCTCAGAAATAAAACTTTCAAATGCAATTGAGCTGCTCCTTACTCCATTAGACATGATTCAGTTGCCCCTGAAGATGTCAACAAGCAACTCAATTGCATCTGGTTTCTTCCAGAACAATTGAATTTCTCCCTAGTATTTCTGCTGGCTCCTTTTTCAGAAAGAACCTAGTTGTACCAAAAATGAAGGTTAAACAAATACTTAGTGGATGTTAACGAAGAATTTATTATATATCTTTTTGCACTCAAAAATTAGAGAAAGAAAAAATTAGACAAAGAAAAATAAAAACACTGAGAATATCAAATACTATGTATATACCCCACACTTCTTATTAAACAGTTTATTTTTTGCCCCATACTTTTCTGAGTGCTAAGGCCCTGAAGACTAGCTAGAAAGACTATACTCATTTACCTCCTCAGATCAATTCTTCTTTTCCCCTTCTCTTTTATTTCAGTTATTGTTGTAGTGAATGGGGCACATCACACTGTGTGACACACTTAAATACATTCCATAAGGTTCAGCAGGAGCTACCAGGGGTCTCAAACTCAATTTACCTGGGGGCCGCAGGAGGCAAAGTCGAGGTGATCCTTGAGTGCAAAGTCAGTAGTAAGCCTTGAACATTGGGGGGTGCGACCCAAACAACTAAAACAAAACAAAACAAAAAAAGATTCTTCTAGGGCAGGGCCACAAATGCAAACGGCCCTTGGGCCATGAGTTTGAGACCCCTGATTGTGGTTCTCACAAACTTGCTTGCCAAGGTCACACGCTTGGCCACTGTACGTTCATAGCTTTAGTCGTGATGCTCACTACAGTGTGCTAGAGACTGGCCACTGTTATAATGTTGAGCATTACAAATAGCAGAATTGGGCCAGGAGAGATAGTACAGTGGCGTTTGCCTTGCAAGCAGCCGATCCAGGACCAAAGGTGGTTGGTTCAAATCTTGGTGTCCCATATGGTTCCCCTTGCCTGCCAGGAGCTATTTCTGAGCAGACAGCCAGGAGTAACCCCTGAGTACTGCCGGGTGTGGCCCCCCAAAAAAACCCCAAAAAACAAACAAACAAAAAAACAAATAGCAGAATTGCTATTTATGTGCATTGGGGATCAAACACATGACCTCATACTTATAAAGTAGCCCTCCCCTTTTTTTTTGCTACTAAGCCAACCATCATTAGCAACCACTTTACTAGATCAATTATTTTTCTGGTTATGTTTTCTGACTCACGGGTGGGAAGTCTGTGTCCTAAAGCTGGATCTCTGCAATCTGGGGAGCCTTTACCACAAAAATTAGGGGTCAGACATGTGATTATCGTTTAAGCCAATTACTCATTGCAGCCCCCTGGCCATAATGATTGATTCAAGGGATGTATGTGATGTAGGCTGATCCAATCAGAGTGAACCTATGGCTTTTAGAGTTTTTTTTTTTTTAAATACTCTTGTCTTTTCACTATTTGAAAAGACCTTTGCTTTTTTTGGGATCTCCTTCGTTGCCCTTCAACCCTAGGTTTTAGTTGCTGCTTACACTTAATCACCACAAGGAGAAAGTCAAGCTGTTGGGGATTATCTTGGAATTTGAGCACTGAGTCAGTGTGGCAGGAGACTCATACAAGGGACAGTACAATGACAGTCACAGCAAAAGGTTTAATTACTGAATCTATCTTTATCTGAGGTCAGTCTTACAAACTTTGACATAATAGCCTAATATACAGTTCCTCTGTGTGTGTGTGTGTGTGTGTGTGTGTGTGTGTGTGTGTGTGTAAACAGTGGAGCATTTGCAATGCAATAGGAGGGCTTCAATTCTCTTGACTACCTCCTGTGTATTTTACATTGTTAAATCTTAGTACACCATTTAGATGATTTGGTTATTTTTTTGTTCAATTCACTAAACAAAGGGGAACAGCCTAGCTGCTTTAACTCCATACTTGGGCCACACCAAGCAATGTCCAGGAGTTATTCTTGGATCATGCTCAGGTTTCACTCCTGGCAGTGCTTAGGAACCATGGTTACTGGGGATTAAATTCAAGTCCTGTCTACAAAGAATATGCTCTAGCAATCTCTTTGGCCCTACTTTCACTTCTCACTGTTAGGACAGTATCAACCTGAAGATGCACTAATGTTTAAGAATGTAAAATACAAGGAAGGCAGTCAACAGAATCAAAAGCCCCCTATTGCATTGTAAATGCACCATTGTCTTGACAAAGAAAAAGCAAAACTCCATAATACAGCTAAAAGCCAGACAATGGAATGGAATCTTCATTATTGAAAAGTATAAAAAACAGGTGTGGGTGTGTTGGTGTGTGTGTGTGTGTGTGTGTGTGTGTGTGTGTGTGTTTGAGATGGAATTTGATGAGGACAAAAGGAAAGCAGTTTGCTCATTTTAAGATTTTGCCAGAGCTGAGAGTAGCCTAGGCATAGACCCGTGTATGGTGTGGTCCAAATCACCACCCGCCAAGACCTCAAAAACCCAAATTAAAGACTTTGTATATCAATGTATAACATCAACAGAATAAAATTTAAATTACAGAGTGGGAGAAATTATTTGTAAATCATGTATCTGATAAAAGATTTATGGTCTTTTACTGGTTGATATTTATAACTCAACAATTTAAAAGTATCAGTAAAACAAAATAGGCCAAGAACTAGAATATTTCTCCAGAGAAGACATACAAATGCCTCACAACCATAAACTCATGAAAAGATGCATCACATATCTAGTATTTAGGAAAATGCAAATCCAAATCATAAAGACAAACCACTTTATGCTCATTAGGATGGTCATTACTTACAAAACAAAACAAAGCAAAACAGAAAATAGCAAGTAGTGACAAGAATATAGAGAAACTGGAACCTTGAACATTACTGGTGGGAATATAAATTATCTAATATTCAAGGAAAAAAAGTATGGTGTTTCCTCAAAAAAAAAAAAAAAAAGAGAAAAAACTATATTCACAATCCACTAGTGCCACTTCTGGGCATATGCTCAAAAGAAATGAAAGCAGGAACTTGAATAAATATTTCTATACATGCTTTCAGCAGCATATTTTACACATTAGTCTAGAAGCAAAAACAACTTAAATACATATATATATATGTTTGTATATGTATGCATATATATAAACAGTGGATGAATGGATACACAAAATATTT
Source organism: Suncus etruscus (assembly GCF_024139225.1). Lineage (NCBI taxonomy): Eukaryota > Metazoa > Chordata > Mammalia > Eulipotyphla > Soricidae > Suncus > Suncus etruscus. Next base: position 124,525,530 of record NC_064849.1, read on the forward strand.
TGTATATAGTGGAATTTTATTCTGCTTAAATAGAAATTCTCACATGCTACAACCTAGATGACACTTGAAAACACTGTATAAAATTGAATAAGTTTCTTACAGAGTGTAAATGTTGCCTGATTTATTTACATGAGGTACCTGCAGGAGTGAAATTCATATTGGCAGTAGTTGAAGCTCAGTGGAAATTTTCCCTGTGCCTCTGAGTTATTCTCCTAGAAAGGATGGTAGAGGAGAGGTCTGTTGAATACAATGGGCCCTGTGAATCAACATAAATCAGGAGGAGGAGAGAAGAGCTCTTATTTGCTGAACTAAGTAAGGAACAGAGCAGAAAGACTGGGATGTCTAAGAGTAAAAAAAGGGGGGTGTCATATGAGATGGAAGTGACTCAGGCTTACTCTGTGGAATAGAGGATATAGAAAGAGTCTCTGAGAGAGTAGACATTTCTAAAGATAATCTTACCTCGGAATCTTACTCATATATATATATATATATATATATATGTATGTATGTATGTATGTATGTATGTATGTATGTTTGTTTGTTTGTTTTGTTTTGTTTTGTTTTGCTTTGTTTTGCTTTGTTTTTTTTTTTTTTTGACCACACCCGGTGACACTCAGGGGTTACTCCTGGCTATGTGCTCAGAAATCGCTCCTGGCTTGGGGGGCCATATGGGACACTGGGGGATCAAACCACTATCCGCCCTAGGTTAGCGCTTGCAAGGCAAAAGCCCTAACAGCTTGCCCCACTGCTCCTGCTCCTTACTCCAGTCTTGATTCTTCTTAAGGCAGCTAAGGGTGTGGCCAATCCTTCTCTGATTAGAAGAGGGATGAAAGCTCCTTAGACTCCAGGACCTCAAAATAGACTCCACTGACCTCAAACTACTTTACTAGCCTGAGTGTCACACCTTTGGGGTACAATCAATGTCATCACTCAGGAGACTTTGGGAAATGTGTGCTTCAAAAGCTTTTGGAAAAGCAGTGTTCACTGATCATTGTGAGTTGAAGATGGAAAATGGGCAAATTTAACGTTTAATGGGTACTAAGTTCAAGTTAGAGAAGCTGAAAAGGTTTTGAAGGTAGGTGTTAATGATAGCAAATACCGTGTGAGCATACTTATTGCCATGAACTCCACAACTTAAAAAATGATCAAAGTGATATATGTTATGTCAATTGTATCACAATGTTTTAGTTAAAGAGGGCTGGGCTAGAGCACATGCTTTGCCTGTAGGAGGCCTCTGTTCCATCTCTTGCACTGTGTGGTTCCCCTGCTGAAAGCAACTCCTGAGCACTGAACTGGGAGTAGCCTCCTCCACTCCACCAAAGAGGGAGGAGAAAGAGAGAGATTAAGAGGAAGCTAAGGAGAAGGGTTGTCATTATGCTATAGTGATTAAGAGGAAGTATTGGGAAGGTTGTGGAAAAAAAAACAGATTAAGAGACAGAAACTAAAAAATGGGAGAGATGGATCTAGGTGGCTTGAAGAAATGGATTTTATTATTTGAGAATTTCCTTATTTAAGAGTCGGTTCTCTCCATAATTTCAAAGGAGTTCTTTATATACTTCAGATAGAGATTGCTTTTGAATGAGAAAAAATACATTTGCACAATGTTGAATATGTGTGATTTACTTTTGTTGTTGTTGTCATTGTTTTGTAGTCACATCTGAAGTACTCAGGTCTTTTTTGTGGCTTTGTGTTCAGAGATTTTTCCTGGTGAGCTTGGGAGATCATATCAGGTATTGGGGATTGAACCCAATTTAGCCATGTGGGAGGAAAGCACTTCACCCACTATATTATCCTCTGGTCCAGATGTCTGCTATACTTAAGGCAGAATTTCATGAAGCACATATGTCCATGTGTGAATCTCAGGCTTAATTCCACACTAGAACACTTACAAACCCATCTCCCTTGGAAAAGTAATAAGAGTACGAAAGAATCTCATTTGGGATAGGGATTAAGTCATGGTCCCAACTCCTAGTAGCTTTCTGGCTTGAACTCTTGTCTATGATATCATGATGAGAATTTGACTCAATTATGAAGATAATCTGTGGGGAAGACATGCCGGTGATGTTTTTAAAAGGAGCCATGAGTTCAGGAATACTTTGATTTCAAAGTAATTAATTCCAAGGGGAACCTTTCTGAGATGAAACAGGGAGGTTATTTGGTCACGAGTGCTTTCATAGTCATGAAGAGAAGGAAGCACAATTCTTTTATTAAATTGACATCGCATCAGGAAAAAGAGCTTAAAAATGATTGATTGCAAATATAATGTAGGGGATGGAAGCATCTGGTTCAGGCATAAATAACAAAGGCTCTTCAACATATGGCACTAATTTGCGTTTATGCCTGTGTAATCTTACCTTTTCAAATTGCTGTGCCTTTCTTAAGATGGGCTCTTGTGGGTATCGAAGTAGAGAGGGAGAACCCAGAGAATGAGCACCTTTCTGGCCTGCCTTTCCTTCCTGCAAGGAAAAGTGGTCAGTATTAAGACTGGGACTGTGGCAGGATTGCTTCTGGCTCCACTTTATCCATAATCACAGCTGCAAGCCCAGGAATGGGGAGGCATTAAATCTTGTGACCTTGATTAGAAATGAACAGAGCAAACACTTGAAAGGTTTAATGGAGACTTAAATTGTTCTCATATCCTTTCTTTCTTTTCTTTCTTTCTTCTTCTTTTTCTTTCTTTTTTCTTTCTTTTCTTTCTTTCTTTCTTTCTTTCTTTCTTTCTTTTTTCTTTCTTTCTTTTCTTTCTTTCTTTCTTTCTTTTCTCTTTCTTTCTTTCTTTTCTTTCTTTCTTTTCTTTTTTTTTTCTTTCTTTCTTCTTCTTTCTTCTTCTTTCTTCTTTCTTTCTGTTTCTTTCTTTCTTTTTCTATCTTTCTTTCTTCCTTTTTTTCTCTCTCTTCTTTCTTTCTTTTTCTTTCTTTATTATCTTTCTTTCTTTCTTACTCTTTCTCCTTTATTTTTCTTTCGTTCTTTCTTTTTCTTTAGTTCTTTCTTCTTCCTTTCCTCTTTTTTCTTCTTTCTTCTTTTCTTTCTTCCTTTTTCTTTTTTTTTCTTTTTCTTTCTACTTGTTTTCTTTCTTTCTTTCTTGGAACAATGAATCCAGATTAGGTAGTTATTCTGTTTTTTTTTGTTTTGTTTTGCTTTGTTTTGTTTTGGGGCTACACCCATTTGATGCTCAGGGGTTACTCCTGACTAAGCACTCAGAAATTGCCCCTGGCTTGGGGGGACCATATGGGACGCCAGTGGATCAAACCACGTCCTTCCTTGGCTAGCACTTGCAAGGCAGACACCTTACCTCTAGTGCCACCTCACCGGCCCCTAAAGATAACATTGGGCTCCTAATTCCCTCCTTTTTTTTTTTTTTTTTTTTTTTTTTTTTGGTTTTTGGATCACACCCAGCAATGCTCAGGGATTCTTCGTGGCTCTACGCTCAGAAATTGCCCCCAGCAGGCTCGGGGGACTATGTGGGATGCCGGATTTGAACCATCAACCTTCCGCATGCAAGGCCAACACATTACTACTGTGCATCTCTCTGGCCATTCTTCTGGGTTTTAAAGGAATATTTGTCTTTTCATTTTTAAACTTAACAGTATCTGAAATATTTAATATATTTTATTTATTTTTTAGATAATTGACTGTGGAATTTTATTATTTCAACATTTTCTTTTGTAAGTCACAGAGAAATGAAAATTTCCTCCAAGATTAAAATTACTTTGCCTTTTTTCAGCTTGTGCGGTCATTTTCAGAGTACTATCCTACTAAACAAAGCAAACAATACTTATGGCTTGATTATATCACTAGAGTTTTGACATGTAGATACATAATAAAAATAGTCTTTTCATTTTAACCTCAGTACTTTAACATCTGAATTTTCCTCACAAATAATTGTATGACTTTACAGCAAAGAAGTCTCTGCTTTCATGTTATGATTTCAAGAAACACAGCATCTGATTTATTTAATAGAAGTTTTCACTCTCAGCTAAGAGTATATAGACATCATATATACCTTCTCTTTTTCTTCCACACTTGGAAAAACTACTGATTGGTGTCTGATATGTTTTATATTCTTTTTTTATTGTGGGGGATGGACCCATGATATTCAGGAGATTAGTTGGTGGAAGGGATCAAATCCAAGGCTTCTGCATGCAAAGTATGTGCTTCAATTCTTTGAACTAGCTCCTGGGCCAAATTTTAACCCTGAGCTCATTCTCAATATTCTAAATGTATCTTCTAAGTATTTATAATACATCAAATTCATAAAGGTTCATTAATAAAATAGATTAAAACATAATTTTGGAGACTGGAGCTATAGTATAGCAGGTGGGGTGCTTGCCTTGCATATGGCCAGTCTCAATTCTATCCCCAGCACCCTAAGCCTGCCAAGAGTGATTTCTGAGTCAAAGCCAGTTGTAAGCCCTGAGCACTTCTGTATATAACCCAACACCCCTCCCTAAATATATAATTTTGGCAGAAACCTGATGATCCCAGGGATTACTTCTGACTCATTGCTAAGGAGTGTTTTCCAGGTCAGATCTGGGGGGAAAATGTGGTGCTATTCAGAGGTCATAGATACAAAGCCAAGCCTAGTGATTTATCTCTCTGGTCCCTACTTTTCAAATGTTATATTGTCGACAGACTGGACCCAGGGCATTACACAAGTAAAACCTGAACTCTACTTCTAAATTACATCTTAAGCCTCCAAAATAGCAGTTCTCTGCTGCATAGAATAAAACCAACTAACATATAATCAATTCTCACCTTTAAATCTACTCTATTGTTTTCTGTCAATGTGATAGCTGCTAGGATGGGAGATTCCTTTTTTGCCCAGAAAAAAAAAAGTTTTTTTTTTTAATTCTATAAACTGAATTAAATATACCCAATTTTACAAGGGTTAGTTGTTTGCATATATTTCTGACAAAACTTTAGAAATTTTAGGATATGGGCATTGGGACTTTCAAGCCAGTAGGCTGCAAAAAACAGGCAAATGCATTTAGTCAAGATAACAACTGCTTGTCTTTGTGGCAGTATAGGTGCTGAAGAAACATGTAGAAATGTTGAAGAAGAAAGATCAGACAGTGTTTCCGTGATTCTGTCCGGTGGTTAGAAAGCCATAAGATGGAACTGAAACAATAGTACAAGTGAATAGGGTTCTTTACTTGCTTGAGGCAGACCCTGATTCCATCCCCCAACCTTTATAATCCCCTGAGCCACACCAGCAATGATCCCTCAGTTTAACCAGTGTGATCCAAAAACCAAACAAATAAACAATAATATGCCCCCCAAAATAGATTCAACCAAACAAACAACAAAAAATGAAAGTCAAAAGATAAGAGCAAGGATGAAAAAGACCTGGTTTCATCCCCCAAAGCCCTTATAGTCCCCTGAGCCACACCAGGAGTGATCCCTGAGCATAGCCAGTGTGGCCCAAAAAACAAACAAATAAACAACAATATGCCCCCCAAATATATCCAACCAAACAAACAAATAAACAACAAAAAATGAAAGTCAAAAGATAAGGGCAAGAATGAAAAAAAGCATGAAGATTTCTCAACCCAAGTTTCTTCATGCTCCTGTTCTTTCTGTTTAGGTGGACACTGAATCTGTTTTACTTTTTTTCCCCTATCTCTTGCCTCTTTCATTGTTGTTGATGTAATGACTAGGATTGCAGAGAATTAACTGTGATGCTCACAAGAGATCATCGCTTGTGTAGTGATGCTCCTACACTCAGCCATAATGCCTTCCGAGGGCCATACTCTCTAGTTGTGCTATTTGACCCTGTGCTTAGGGTGGGGAGGGGGCAGGGGAAATCACACTTTCAGTTGTGGAACTTGCAGACATTCTGGTTGTAGTGCCTGTTGGGAGTCATTGCCTTTCAGTTGTGGCGCTCACACAATGTTCCCCAGGGATCCCCATATTGATCCACAGTGAACTTATATCTTTTGGATAGTATCCCACACAAGTATTCAGGAGCCCTGGGTGGAATTTTCCTACAGTACTCAGTCTTACTATATGAACGTTATAGTTTAATGCTTGAGCTCTCTGATGCTTGGCTGCTCAGGGCCTTCGGTATTAGGACAACTAGGGTCATACCCAGTGGTACTTAGGGACTCTGTAGTATTAGGAGTCAATCTTGACCTCTGCATGCAAAGCCTTAGCTTAAGCCCTTTGAGCTGTCTCTGTGGCCCTTTAAGCTGACTTCATGACCCTGATCATATACCATAGTTATCACACTTGAACACTTCTGGCAGCAGACAGAAAGATGGCACATGGTTCTCGTGTCTACAATCCCACAAAACATAGCTGGCAGGAGATTTCTGCCTCTTGAGTCATCCCTAAACTCCTTTATGCTCCATCATTGATTAAACCTATGGAATGAATTTGTTGTACAGTAAATGTCTAACTGTGAGTCCAGGTATATTGTTCAATGATAGATTTGTATGCCTGAGGTTCTGAGTTTGACCCTTGCAACATTCCCAAAGTGGTGAAGCAGATTTATGTTCTATCAGGAACTGTAAAGTTACCCATACTGATAATTAATCATGAAAGTATTTGAAAAAAATCATAAAAGTATTTGAAGAACTTCACATATTTCCTAGAAGATAAAGTGTCTCTGCTTTTGCAAGATGTCAGATTCATTCCTCCCCTTCTATGTTTTTCCCCTTATCATTTTGAAAAACAGGCGTTCTGCCATATGTTAGATAATGTGAAAATATCTAGCCATAGTTTGTAAACCGGCAGTCTGAAAATATGGGCAACACAGGTAATAAAATGAAAACATCTCTTATGTGGCTATTTAGTAACAGATGGGCCCGTGGGAAACTTCTGCTGCTTCTTCACTTCAAAGGCACTGTTGAATTTTTTTTCTGCCCAGTTTTCATTTCTTCTGGAGTGTCTTTTTCCCTTATTCTACCAGTTACTACTCAGAGTAGTATGATGGCCTAAAACACAGACCTTTGTGAGCTGTGATTTGACTTCTGATTTCTGCAGAGGTAACTTTCGGGTCATATTTCAATCACTAAAACCACAATGGCTGCCTGCATTAGGATGAGCACTACACACCCCCCAGTAGTGCTGATTTGACTGCCAACTCCTAGCTTCCCCTCTGATTTAGCATTTTTCCCATATATTTTTTGGTTTTGTATTTCAGCAAAGCCTTATTGATTTATAATGATCCTGAAATAAGCCAGAAGAGGCTGATAGGCCTTCCGTTTGCACTAGTATGTCTACCTTAGTTACATCTAGCTATGCCTGTTTACACATGCACTGAAATGGTTTTCCCTTTAACATGCTCTTAACAAGAAAGAGAGTGAGCAACAACTCAGTTTTAAATGACTTTTTTTTTTTGCAGTGCTCAGGGGTTTCTCCTGGCTCTGTGCTCAGAAATAGCTCCTGGCAGGCATGGGGGGTGGCATATGGGATGGCAGGATTTGAACCACCATCCATCCTGAATTAGTTGCATGCTAGGCAAATGCCCTACCATTGTGCTATCTCTCCATCCCTAGATAAGTTTTTATATATACTGTCAAGTAGCATTTCTCTTTCAAGGAGAGCAAGCAGGACACTTGCTAATATAAATAAATACTGAAAAACTCAGGTAGCCAAGGAAGTTATGTCCATTGCAGACTATGCTAGTGGTGCAAATGACACATTCTGTCACTTAAGCTGAACACAGGAACATCAGTTGTCCCTGCCAAGGTCTTTTAAAACAAGTAAAAGTTCTTGGCATGAGAACTCATGGAATTTGGAGGAAATAGAAGTTCCTATAGAAGTTTTTATATATCTATAATATATGTCCAGAAAACAAAGGCTGAGCAATATTACTGGAGAGCATGAAAAGAAGATTTTTTGCTTTGGGGTCACACCTGGCAGTGCTCAGGAGTTACTCCTGGCTCTTCACTCAGAAATCGTTCCTGTCAGGCTCAGGGACTATATTGATGCCAGGAATTGAACCCAGATCTGTCCTGGGCTGGTTGCGTGCAAGGCAAATGCCCTACCACTGTGCTATCTCTCCAGCTCCAAGAGAGAAGATTATTGGAAAACTTGGTACAACCCAACATTGACTTATTTGTTGCTTGACAACACTTTAATTTGCAAAGAGAAAAGAAAATATACCATCAACTTGGATTATAGCATCATCATTATTATTGTTGCTATTGTTCTTTTGGCTGACATATTCTGTCATCAATTATTTGCCTATATAACACAGATTGACACTAATGTCCACACAAAATGGCAGAGGTCACACCAGTGTTCTGTCCTCTTCATAGCAGACAGGGCCTCTCTCAGGGAGTGTTTGGGAATTTGAGTTGGTCCTGAAGTAGAAGAAACAGATTGGACCTTAGTTGGGACTTTGATTGTGGGTTTTGGTCTACAGGTCTTGAGATCTTGGCAGTGCTCAGGCCCAGAACATTTCCTGAGCCTGGAGTGGGTCCTGTAGGCAGGCAGCTGAGCTGGCCATTCCTACCCAGTTGGAAGCTCGCCTTGCATCCTTGAGTCCTACAAGGACATTGATAACCACCACATGCATACTCATGACCTTAGCATTGATGGCCTTCATTTCTTCAAAGACTTGTGTCTCTTGGCAAGTCACAGGTTCCTTAGGACTTGAGCCCACTTATCTATAAGATTCTGATCATTGTGAAAAAGATTACTTAATGTTTATTTTCAGAACTGGTTGTCTATGGTTTGGTTTTTGGGATTAGACATGTCTGTTCCAAAGCCGGTAACTCCCTAAAAGAACCAATCATTCTTCTTCTTGAGATAAAATTCATTTTCTATTTTAACCCATTTGAAATATCCAATTCAATGACTTGTAATATACTCACAAGGTTATGCAAAGAAAACCTCTATCTCATTCCAGAATATTTCATCAGAGCAAGCCTTGTATCTGTGAACAGTCATTCCCAACTTCTCTCTCCTCTGTGCTCTGTGAGGAGCTGCCAAAAATGTATTCTAAACAAGCTATACCATTTCATATTCCACTAGGCATAAAAGAAAGTTTCATCTGGTTTTCTTCTTTATGTTGTATATATTATTTACATGTTGTTTATTGTTTTGTGTTTTATTTGTGGCTTGGAGGTCACACCAGAAATAACACCTAGTATAGGTGTCGTGGATCAAATCCAGGCGAAATCGTGTTCAAAGAAAGCACTTTAGCTGTTTCATTCTCTTTAGTCCCTTGCCTGCTATTTGATTATAAGCAAAATAGCAGATTTTTTGGGTGGTGTTTTTATTTGTCGTTTTTTGTTTTGTTTGTTTGTTTTTGGGCCACACCCGGTGATGTTCAGGGGTTACTCCTGGCTATGCGCTCAGAAATCGCTCCTGGCTTGGGGGAACCATATGGGATGCCAGGGGATTGAACTGAGGTCAGTCCTAGGTTAGCAAGGCAAACACCCTACTGCCTGTGCCACCACTCCAGCCCCTCTATTTGTTTTTTGATTCACAGTAATCTAATGATATCAATTATTTTTTCATATGCCTCTTAGTCATTTATCATCTTCAGTATAGACTTGTATATTGCTCATTTCAGAGGTTAGTTTTATTATCCATTTGAATATTAGACCCTTAATAGAAATGCGACAGAATTTTTCCATCAGATGGTTTAACTTTGTACTCTCTTGATTGTATCCTTTGATACACGAATGCTTTTAATTTAGATGAAGTGGGGTAGGGAAAAAATTTAGATGAAGTCCAACTTATCTATTTTTCTTTTTCTACTTGTAAATTGGTAGCACATTTAGAAACTTTTGTCTAATCCCAGATCATGGGGACTTATCCCAATTCTTTTAAGTATTGTTTAAAATCTTATATTTATGTCTTTTATCTATATACATTATTTTATGCACATGCTCTGAGAAGGGGTCCATATGTGTTCATTTACATGTTGTTACCTAGTTTTCTCAGCACCATTTGTGAAAAGATCTTTCCCTCCAATGAATGGTTTTGACATCCATTTTGAAAATAATTTATCATAAATGTCTTCACTGGTGGTTTTCTTGATCTGTATGTTTGTCATTTTTTTTATCAGTACCATATTGTTTGAATTACCATGGCATTGTAATAAGTTTAGAAATCAAGAACTGTGAGTCTTCCCCTTTTATTCTTTTTGAAGGAAGAGAAAGGAGTAGGTGAAACTTGAGTCACAGCCAGCAATGCTCAGAGGCTAATAATTACTCTTTGCTCAGGATTACTCCTGGTGGTGATGAGGGTATCATATTTGGTGTTGGAATCTAACTGGCTCAGCCACATGCAAAAGTAGACTTAACCTCGGCTATATCTCTGGCTCAATTCTTTTTAATGATTGTTTTGTTTTTTAATGCTTGAATTTGGGGGAGGGTTTGAGCCTTACCCAATGGCACTCTCGTTACTCCAGGCTCTGTACTCAGAAATTACTCCTGGAAGACTCGTGGGACTATATGGGATGCCAAGGAACAAACCTAGGTCATTCACATGCAAGGCAAATGTCCTACCCACTATGTTATTACTCTGGCTCCTGATTGAATTATTTCTAGTGATTCTTGTAATTTTTGTCTGTCTATCTAGGTCCTTGAATAGCCTTGGCATAGTGTTGGGCTAATGACTGAATAGAGATTTTTGTCAATGCCTAGTTTTTGCAGAAGGACTTATTTATGTGTCAGGACATGCCTCAATTCTTCACTAGGAACTTTACAGTTCTGTCCTAGCTTTCACTTTCTGCTTTTGAAGATTCTCAAAATCAGCGAGAAGTGAAAGTTTAGGGCTTTCTAGGGATTTCTTAGGGCTTTCCTGAACATGAACACAGTACGAATTCAGCAATTGTCTAACTTTCTAAATTCAGAGAATATGTGAGAGCTTTTCTAAGCTTTTATTTTCTAAAACATCTAAATTCAAGATGTTTCTCTCAGGGTTTTGGTTCATCTACTGTATGGTTCAAATGTTACTTCAATGTTACTTCAAATGTTACTTCAAATGTTACAAATGTAACAGGGACTAAAGCATTTGCCTATGCATGTTTTTGACAGCCCTTGCCTTCCTAGCAGCTTTAACACAAGCTGAAAGTTCCATTTAAGTGAGATAAAGAAAAGCCGTCTGAGAAGCAACTTGAGAGAGCCACCAGACAGATCAACTATAGAACACTTGGCAACTGACACCTCCTCTGCTCACTTCTCAATTTTAGGGAGGTAGATTTTTTTTTTTTCAGGTCTACCAATTTTCTGTGGGTTGGAAATGGGACCAAACATAGGTTAAGATGTTGCAAAGCTCTCTTTATACCAAGTCTCAGCTATTATGTTTTGAAAAAGAACTGTTGCAAGTTTTTGGTTAGGTTTAGGGATCCAAATATTTTTTATTATGGGGTTTGATAAATAGTATAAGGGTGAACATGCTTACCTTGCACCCGAATGACCCCTTGGCTGATCCTTGGCACTGCTTATGGTCTACTGAGTACTTCCATGAGTGAGCTCTGATCACAGATCCCTGAGTTTTGGTGGGTTTGAGCCCAAGACAAACAAACAAAAGTTAGTTTCTATAGTTTCTGTCAGCTTTATTTTTTATGACTTTTAAGAAGGAGGAATTCTTTAGCTCCCTATTTGTCATAGCAATTCTATTTATAGAAACATGTTTAATGAACAATTTATAACTGATTTAATTTCTCAAGAAAATTTGTGGTGTATGTTCTGAGGAAAAATTGTTCAATTTTATCATTCAACATGGAGTCATTCAACATGAGATATATGGCCACTTAACAGCAGGAGAAATAAATTATCAACATATATTTGGAAAGTTGGTCATTATCCTAAGAATACTGTCTTTAGAGGCAATTTCGCATATATGGTTATATAAAGTATGCTTATATGTCATCCTCTGAAGCATGACTTGCCTTTGGATAAAATGATGGTTGTTCTAGATTTATTTCTCTCATTTTAAATACCAGTTTCTTGGTGCATCTACAAATTGGTAGCTCTCAATAAGATGTGTCTATTTGCAAAGGAAGAATTTACAAACAGATAGCTTAAGCCTGCTTTATTCCATGACATTACATGCTTCAGGCAGAAATCAGTTGTGTTTTTACTAGTAATAGTTCATTTATTTTATAAAATTAATGGAGCCAAAATAAGCTTTCACAAGTTCATTATATTGAATTTGAGATATCTGACATTAGAGTGAATTTCATTGTAAATATGATTCAGAAGCTTAGCATTGAAGATAAAATAAATTTTGTTGTCATAGAACAAATACAAATTTTGGTAAGGCGTAGCATCATAGCAATAATGTCTTACTAAATTAGGAAGCTATGGAATAGAATTGTATTTGGAATTGGTTGTGTACATGCATATTTCATGTTGTATGTTTGAATAAGCTGCAGTACCCTACCATGGAAAATGAAAGTTGTTGTTGCTAAGACTTACAAATGCTTTTATATATGCATAGACTAAGTAAGATACACAATTTTTGTGACAAAACTGATGCTGAATTTAAAACTCATTTCAGTCTAACTGTATGTTTTTACTGTTTATTGTGCAATATTTGCTGAAATTTAGGTCATGGTTAGCCATTACACTAATTTATGTAATTTTTCTAAACAAGCTCTTTAAATCTTGTATTTTGTCAGAATGTAGAATTTAGTAATTAAAGATAATAAAATGTATTTAATACACTTTCACCTATAAAATTAATTGCCAAGGAAAATGACTGAATTAAGACAAAAATGTAGCACTTGTGAAAATAGTCTCAAAAATGTATACACTTAATTTTTTTATAAAGTAGAAATGATAGTACTAGGGTTAAGGCACATGCTTTGTTTGTGGCTGACCCTGTTTGATCCCTAGCACCATTTATGGTCCCCTTAGAGCACTGCTAAGAGTGAATCTTGAACATAATACTAGGAGCAAGTTCTAAGCACAGCCAGGTGTACCCCAAAATCAATACAATTAAATAAAATAACTGTTAAATGTAGAATTGAGAATATCTTCCATTGGAACTTGCTTTGAACTTTCTATGTACAAAGTGTAATTTCTCATATGGAATAGTATGGCCAACAGAGAAAAGTCAATTTAAAGTGTCAACAATTTCAAACTTAATAGCTATAAATGCAATGCTGAAGATAATTATAATAAATTTTATGAAAAATTTAATTACTTCTAACATCTCACTCTTGGTGATGTCCTGATATGTATGATAAATTGCATAACCCTACTTATAGTTATTAATCATGTATTTAAAATACCTGAAAAAAGAGACAATCATTATAAATAATTATAATTTGAGAAGTGTATTCAGAAAAGTAACAGTGACATGGTATTAGAATCAGATAATCCCAAAGAAAATAATTAAAGTACAAGGATGTTCTAGGAATTATAATTTTATTATTTAACATTCAGATAATCAGCCTAAGGAATTAATTTTTTTTTTACTGTACAAAAATATAATTTCACAGTTAATGTGTTTATATAAGTTTTATATAAAGAAATGTATATATAAATGTTTATATATAAAGTAAGCTTACACAATAAATAATTTAAATAAAACTTTTTAGTAGACTCATTAATTTTAGGTAGTTCATTTTATTTTTATTTATTTATTTATTTTGTTTTTTGGGTCACACCCGGCGGCCTGCAGGGGTTACTCTTGGGGAACCATATGAGATGCCGGGATTTGATCTGGGGTCCATTCAGAATGCAAATGCCTTACCGCTGTGCTTTTGCTTCAGCCCCTTACGTAGTTAATTTTAAAAGTTTATAAAAATTACATTATTGTAATTACATCTGAGTATATCTTCTACTCTCAATGATAATAAATTTGGTTGATAATTTACATGTCTCTATCATTATTGATCATGCATTTATTTAAATACCTGTGTGTATATATATGAAATACTTGGACTTCTGGGTTTCTTTGGCAAACTGATACTGTACATTACCTCTTTTCCTATGTCTCTGTATAACAGCCAGGATAGATAATACTTAAAGCTCCTAAAGGGGCATAAAGACAAGAAGAAATGGATGATAACAACTTGATATCACATTTCAGTCAGATGGGAGGTATATAATGAAGCATAGTTAGGTATCTTTGATCTAAGTGCTTAAGAGAAACAATTCATCACTTGAAAATCTCAGCAAAGTCAGGTATTGCAAGGAGGAAGAATAAGGTTACTAAGGAGAATTTGAGTGTCAAGAGAGTTCATCTTTTCACGCTTTTCTTAACTAAGATTCTGGAAACCCCACAACAGAAATAGTTTGGGTGACTATTCTTTCCATTCTTGCAAGGATGATCTAAAGTTAGTGCTCTTTTTGGTGCCTTGGGGAGAAAATTTTTCACTACCTACAGTGAATATCTTTGCATCTCCAAGTTCCACTTCTTGTAGCATCCAGCTCAGATGGAAAAGCTGGATATTCTAAAACTTTCTGTACCGTATGTGGTCACTAGTGAAAATACTGAATTTGGAGACCTTCTGGTCCTCTCCCCATCCATCAAACATATTTATATCTTTTTGAGACGGAAGATTAGAAGATTCTTCCTTGGAGAAACTGGAGCATTGAAGAAAACCGAACTAATAAACATTTACAGTGAAATCATGTAGTCAATGAGCCTGTCCAGAGCAGAAATTTTCAACAGTGTCAATTTCTGTGTGAGTGGCTATACAGTTCTCCAGTGAAATAGAAGCAAGAGAGAACTCTATCTTCACAGAACAAGAGAGAGTTTTGTTAGGTGTGATTGGTTCGTCTTGCCATAAAGGGACCAAGTGTGAACTCTGCAGAGTGAGTAGAAATGCTGGCAACTCATCATTTGGCTCCATTTTGAGTCAGAAGGCCCAAGAGAGGAGAAATGAGAATGGTAAAATTCCTATCCAATAATTTCTATCCAAGAATCAGGGAAAGTCATTATTTTAATTTGAGTCCAAAAGGAGAGAACCAGCCATTTGGTTATATTCAAACCTTCAACGAATTGGATGAGATCCACTCTCATTGTGGGGAAATGGGTTTTACTCAGTATGCCTATTAGAATGTTAATTTCATCCTTCCAGAAACACCCAGAATAATTTTGGTCAAATACTTGGACATCTTATGGGCTAGTCTGGTTGACACATAAAATTACCCATCTCAATAGACAACCAGATGCAAAAAGGTATTTGTGGGAGAATTTTATATGCAAAAATAAGATCAATTTAAACAAATGGAATACATTCTAAAGATAGATAAATAATGAGAAACTGCAAGTTTTAAAGTAAATCTCAAGTTACTACCTACTTGCTCATAGGAGTTAGAAGAAATATTGTATCCATAAAGCAAGTAAAATCATAAATAAAAGCCAACTTGAAGAGTAGCAGAAAAAAGTTTTAGAAAAATATTGAAAGATAAAGTTATTGAAATCTTTCAGATTTTAATGTTTAAAAAAGGAAAGAAAATAGGAATAAAATAATAAAGTTGGAGGATACATTTAAAATATCTTACATTGAACTAAGATAAATTTTATGACAGATTGAATGGAGAAGTAATTAACAAAATAACTTAATTATTTCTTTGATTGAGGACTCACTTTTCTAGGTTTGGTTCATCAAGTTTTCTACACAAATAATGATAATTTATAATTTCTTTTAAAATTAATGATAGTTTTAAAAGATCTATATTAAAGAAAATTAAGGTAGAGGGAAGTGAGTACCTACAAAAGATCAAGAGTCAAAGGACACCAGGCTGCTCATTGTCCCTGTAGAGAGTTGAAATGATGGATCAAATTCCATAGTAAAATTACCTCCAACTTAGAATTTTTAATCAAACCAAGTAACTAATCAAATGTAGAATAAAGAATTTGCAGGTAGAATCAAGATATTTTCAGACATTATGTTTTATGAGCCCCTTCTTAAAATATGAAAATGGCACCAAAGAGATAATTAAAGAGCAGGCAGTGCTCTTGAATTGCACATAACCTGCTTTGGGTTTGATCCCCAGCACCATACATGGTCCCCTGAACACCACCAGGAGTAATCCCTGAGCACAGAAAAAAAAAAAAGTAATCTCTGAATACTATGGGTGTGGCCCCCAAGCAAACAACAATGAAAAAGAAAACAAGAAATCGAACAAAGAGGCTGGAGAGCTGCTATCTGCCTTGCACGCAGCTGACCTAGGACAGACAGTGGTTCGAATCCTGGCATCCCATATAGTCCCCCAAGCCAGCCAGGAGCAATTTCTGAGTGCAGAGCCAGGAGTAACTTTCGAAAAAAAAGAACTCAAACAAAGCTTTTAATGTGTTCTCTGGCACAGGACTTTTTAAACATTTTCACATTTACTACACTTTTTCACCCAGAAAATTTTGCATAATTGTTAGTCTACAGGTATATAAAATAGGTATTTAAACATAACATTAGCCAACAATAAATCACAAATTTAATTTAAAACAATTACTTTGAGTTTTTTTTTTATGACCCTTATTTTACTTACGTGAATTTGGATTGAGATCCATAGTTTAAGAATGGAGTTTCTGCCACATGACCCAGCAATTTCACTTTTGGGTATCTATCCCCACAACTTAAAAGCTTTCTCTCAAGGGGCTGGAGAGATTGCATGGAGGTAGGGCATTTCCCTTACAGGTAGAAGACTGGTGGTTTGAATCCAGGCATCCCATATGGTCTCCTGAGCCTTCCAGGAGAGATTTCTGAGAGTAGAGCTAGAAGGAACTCCTGAGTACGGCCAGATCTGACACCCCCCCCCAAAAAAAAAAACACCAACCTTTCATTCAAAAGGATGTAAGCAAATCATTATTTATTGCTGCATTTAGTACAAGAGCTAACATATATCAATCTAGGTAGGTGCTCAACCACAGTAAATGGATTATGAAGATATGATAAATGCACACAATGGAATACTATGCAGCTGCAAGGAACAATGATACCATACAATTTGCTGCACCTGATTGGAACTAAAAGATATTTTATTGAGTGAAATAAGCAGCAGAAGAAAGAGAAATACAGGATGATCTCACTTATCAGTGGCATATAGAATCACTGGATGAGGAAATGTAATGTAGTAAAGGGGGATGCCTAAAACATACTTGGCCCCCATATTAGGGAGGAGAAGGACAGAGAAGGAAAGAAATTAAGGTGGGCAGAAATTAGATGAGAAAGGAAAGTAATGGATGAACAGTGGTTGGGACTTCGTTTATATTTGTGAAGAGGGAGAGTGATATAGCTGTGCACCCAAAGGATAGTTGAAACGAAACTGAAAACATGAAACCACTGAAACCTGAAAACTGAACTTGAAACCATTGAACTTTGTAATGTGCCTGTCAAGGTGGCAGGCAGTGGACAAGGGAGTGGCTGGGGATAAGGAATGATGGAGTATACTGGTGATAGGAGCTAACACTGGTGGTGGGATTGGTGTTGTAATATTAATACCTCGCGTGGGGAAGGGAGGAAAGGAAATTTTATACCTAAAGGTCAACTATCAATAGTTTTGTAAATCATGGTTCTTTAAATAAAAATTAAAAATAAAAAAGAATGGAGTTCTGACAAAACAAAGGAGTAAATCAAAGGAGGAGAGACCATCCTTTGGGTGACTGAAAAACAATTACATGGTCTTATCATTGTATCATTAGGAATGATACTTTTTGGGGGTTTGTTTTGGACCACACCTGGTAGTGCTGAGGGCTTTCTCCTGGCTTTGCGTACAGGGGTTACTCCTGGTGCGTTGGGAGATTGTATGGGATACCAGAACTCTGCTAGGTGCAATCAAGGCAAGTACCCTATCTTCTGTACTGTCTAGCTCTCCAATCCCAGGAAAGTCACTTGAGAATAAAAATATTTGTTAGAGTCCATGTACAAGATGCAGCCCCAAGGTGAGTATCTAGTAGAGATTTAAGGGGTGTGTTCTTTTTTTATAACTAAAACCCAACCACAAACATATTTATAATCATAGTGCTTAAATAAAGATATTAAAAAAATAAAGATCAAGCAGGTAAAGAGTGACTAGGTCATTGGTACTGACATTTTTTTTTTGGTTTTTCGGGCCACACCCATTTGATGCTCAGGGGTTACTCCTGGCTAAGCCCTGGCTTTGGGGGACCATATGGGACGCCGGGGGATGGAACCTTGGTCCTGATCCTTGGCTAGCGCTTGCAAGACAGACACCTTACCTCTAGCGCCATTTCGCTGGCCCCAGGTACTGACATTTTTAATTGGTTCTTTTTTGGGAAGGTGGGGTTCAGTTGGGCATTGAGGCCTTTCCTTTTAGTGCTCAGGGGCCACTTCTGACTCTGTGTTTAGTTTACTCTTTACAGTTCTCACGGATCAGATTAGACTTGGTGCTTACAAAGCAAGCACCTTAACCCTCATACTATTTCTTCAACCCTGAACTGATTTTTAAGTTCATCTGTCTCTGATTGGTGGGCAAAAGTCTTCTGACAGTTGACTTCAAAGTGTATATGTGTATAAGAGGTGTCTTTTCCATGATTAATAAATGATCTTGTTTTTACATGAACATGAATGTCTGAGTCAGGCTATTGAACGTTCACACACAAGTCTAACAACAGCTAGAGACAAGTTGGAGTCTATTCATTGAAAAACAGTCTCCCCATAGGGCAGTACATAAAGGAAAAATCCCAGGACAACAATAGTCTGGGTGTAAACCAGATGAGTCAAAGCAGAACAGGGATGGAAGTAGGGAATTGCTCCAGCAATAGAATAATCTATGCCACTGTTAGTCTGACCCAAGAAAATATAGAGTTCTGCTACTAGAATTGTAGCAAGAATTAGTGCAAGGTATGCAGAAAATGGGGAAAAAATAGATAATCAAATGAGGACAATGAAAGGAAATCATAACTTTACTTAGCTCAGCAATGCATAGTATTTATGCAACCATAATCTTACAGGCTTTAATATCGATAAAATCCCCAAATTGGAATTTAATTTTATGATAGGAGAGGAAATAAAGATATAAATATATGCACTTATAAAATATACACTCAACTAAACTTTACTGGCCTGAAAGTATTTTTTCAATCTCTGCGCAAAGCGGAAAATGTTAAGGTGATTAAAAACATGCCTGGGAGGACTGCACAGTGTGGAGGAAAAGAGTGAAAATAATTTGTGTTAATAAGGTGCTTTAAGCAAACTCCCAGAGGCCTTGGTTACAGGTGTGCCCTGTTCTTCCAGAAAAACTTGATCCTTTAAATGGATAGCAATTTCTACCTGAAAAGGATTCTTAAATTTGTGATATTTCCACTGCAGGGATCCTTTAATTGTGAGCCTTTACCTATTTGTTTACACACCATTAAATGTTGTATAAAGTGAGTTATCACTGCAATACAAAATTTCTTCTCTTAATGAGAGAGATTTCATCTTAAATATGCTCCCAGAATTGCTTCATTTTTCCTTCTTTGCACTCTACTTAATCTTCTGCCAAGAAGAGGAAGCTCTATTAGACTTGCCAATTACTCTACGATTCATTATTATGGTACACTTAAGCACTGAGCACTTGCTCTGAGACATATATAATCCCCTGGATTCAGAAAGAGATCATTGTCCTGCTCGAATACAGTTGGGAGGAGATGAGTTGAGGACTGACTAGTTAGGAAGTGGACATCTTCCGAGTAAGAAGGAAAATTGGCTGAGAAAAATGTGACAGAATAAAAGCATTAGATTCTCCTTCAGGAAAATGAACCTAGAACACATGATGTAAATATTCTGTGTCATCCAATACCTTACTTATGACTATCAAGTGCTTTAAATATGATTAGCAAGATTAAGAAATCAGAATTTTCAATTTTATTCTATTGTTATATAAATGTATATTTTTTGTGGGGTATTGGGCCACACCCAGCCATGCTCAAGGGCTTACTACTTATTGTGCTTGTAGGTACCACTGCTAGCAGTGTTTGAGGGACCATAAGTAATACTGTGGTATTGAATCTGGGGCTAGCTAGAGGCAAGGCAAACATCTTACACGTGTCTCACCAGTTCTTTATTTTTATATTAAATAGCCACAAAATGGCCAAATTGTACATTTCAGGTGTAGAAAGTTATGGTAATTGTTTCTAGTTTGCTAAGTTTTGAATTAACATTTGTGGGGGATTTTTCTAAACCTGTCTCATTTTCTCTCTCTTGAAGATTAATAATAAGAACCTAAAATTATAATTAGAAGAGGAATTATTAGGTGATTGAGGATGAAGAAAATAGAGGAGATAGATATTATAAAGGAGATTGAGAATGAAGAGAAATAGATTGAAGTAATAAATAATTCAACAAGAGAGTGGTGAAAACTTTTTAAAAGGCTTGAAAAGCTCCCACTAACGAAGGGTGGAGACTGATCCCTGCTAAACACTTTTCAATGCAACCTGCTGCCCAAGACCCATGGCTACTCAGTATGGGACCAACCGCTGCTTATAAGCACCTGTGAAAGCCACATGAACATAGGTGAACTGGACCCACCCAAAATGTTGTGGGAGCCAGAAAGATCCCTGCTGCTCTGCTTTGGCTCTGCAGCAGCACACACCTCCTAATCAATGAATCCTAGCACAACATGCATAAAACATCACACTACAAGCATGACATGGGGAAACAAAACAGGCCAACACATGCACAGAGAATGCAGATGGCAGCTCTGGTAATCTGAAAAATGTAAACTACCTATTTAGCCTTTCAGATAAGGAGTTTTAAAAAAGAAATATGGAAGATCCTCATAGAAATTAAAGAAAGCACAGATTGAGTTGAAGGAACCACAAGAACCATCATGAGTATATGAAAAAAAGGAAATGAGAAAATCTCAAACTGAAATAATGGAACAGAAAAAATTGGTAGGCAAAATGAAAAACTAACTGGAAAAATTTAAATAAAACCTAACTTTTCCAATAGAGTAACAGCAGCTCTGGACAAAAATCAGTGCACTGGAAGATGAGATGCATAAAACTACACACACAGAAGAGATTAGAAAAGAAGCCTTAAAGCAAATAATCAATGAAGAAATGCACAAAGAATGTGAACAGATGAAAATAGAAGTCTTGATAAACACAACAGAAACAACATAAGAATCATTTGAGTCTCAGAGACACAGGAGAAAATCCCCAGGAAGAATAAATAGTCAAGGACATCATTGCAGAGAAACTCCAGAGCTAAAAGAGTGCATACAATCAAATCCTGCATGCCCAACAGTACCAGCTAAAAGAAACCCAAAGAAAAGCACTCAAAACCACATCTTAGTCACAATGACAAATTCCACAGATAGGGATAGAATACTAAAAGCAACAAGATCAAAAAGGAAAATTACATTCAAGGAGCATTCTTAAGATTTACAGCAGATCTGTCACAAGAGACATTCAAGGCCAGAAGACATTGGTAGGATATATTGACAAAACTCAATGAAAAAATGAATGTTGAACTTAGAACAATTCACCCAGTCAGACTCAATTAGGTTTGAAGGAAGTATACATAGGCTTCACAAACAAACAACAGCTCAGAAACTTTTTTCAGACTCAAATTCAGCCTTAAAAGAAAAACTGAAATGTCTAATTTAAGACAAAGACCAACAGACACACAAAACTTCTACATAAAAGTGACAATAAATCCCATAACAATTATCTCTCTCAAAGTCCAATGTACTAACTGCCCCTGGTTAAGAGACACAGGATATGTAAGCCACTATGATTAAAATAAAAATTATATTTAATAGGGGGTCGGGTAGGTGGCGCTGGAGGTAAGGTGTCTGCCTTGGCAAGCGCTAGCCAAGGAAGGACCGCGGTTCGATCCCACCGGGCGTCCCATATGGTCCCCCCAAGCCAGGGGCGATTTCTGAGCACATAGCCAGGGAGTAACCGCCTGAGCGTCAAACGGGTGTGGCCCAAAAACCAAAAAAAAAAATACACACAAAAAATACAAAAATTATATTTAATAAAAAAATAAAAAAATTTATAAAAAAGAGACACAGAGTAGCAAAATGGAACAAAAATTGTAATCCAACATTCTGCTGCCTACAAGAAACACATCTAAATAGTCAGAAAAAAACATAGGTTCAAAGGCCAGAGAGATAGCACATTGGTAGGGTGTTTGCCTTGCACATAGCTGAATCAGCACAGATAGTGGTTGAATCCTGACATCCCCACATGGTCCCCCAAGCCTGCCAGGGGCGATTTCTGAGTACAGAGCCAAGAGTAACCCCTGAGTGCTGCCAGGTATGACCCAACCCCCCCTCAAGAAATTACCCAAAAAACAGGCTCAAAATCCTCAAAATCAAAGGTTGGAGAACAATCATCCAAGCAAACAATTCCTATAAAAAAGCTGAGTGGCCATATTAATATAAGATGATACAAACTTTAGACTTAAAAAAAGTTATAAGGGAACAAAACAGACATTTCATAATAATCAGGGATATGTACAACAGGAATAAATTACACTCCTAAACATATATGCACCAATGAGGGACCAGCAAACTATTTAATACAATTGTTGAAATCTGAAGAGAAACATCAATAGCAGCACAATAATAGTGGGAGACATCAGCGCTATCATGTCACCATTTAAATAGGTCAACCAAGATGAAACCTAACAAGAATATACTAGTTCTGAAGGGGAGAAATGAAAGTGACCTAGTAGATATGTATATGTGGTATATATATACATGTATATATACATATGTATATATGTATGTTGTGGTATATGTATGTGTGTATATATATATATATATACCACCAGAAAACTGGATATGTATTCTTGTCCAGTATACATGGATCATTCTCCATGCTGGTCCACACAAAACACTTCCATAAAATCACAGAATAGAAATTGTACAAACTACCTTCTCAGATCATAATGCACTAAAATTAAAAATGAAATACAAACAGGACACAGAGGAAAATTTTAATGCCTGGAAATTAAACAGCTCACTACTTGAACAATCAGTGGGTCAGAGATAAAATCAAAGAGGAAATCAAAAGATTCCTGGAAACAAATGTAGCATTATTTACAATAGTGAGAATCTGGAAACAACCCTGCAGCTCGACAACAGATGAGTGGCTAAAAAAAACTGTGGGTGCATATACACAATGGAATACTATGCAGCCATCATTAAAATGAAATAATAAATATTTTCCTATATATAAATGGACTTAAAACTATTATGCTCAGTAAAATTAGGTCAGAGGAAGAGAGACACAGAATAGTCTCACTCATCTGTGGAATTTAAGAAAAATAAAAGATAGTATGTTAATAGATACCCAGAGATAATTAGAGATGAGGGCTGGAAGGACTGCTCCACAATATGAAGCTTACCAAAAAGAGTGGTGTGTTCAGTTAGAGAAAATAACTACATTAAAAACTATCATAACAATGGTAGTGAGTGAAAGAAATAGAATGTTTGTCTCGAGTATAGGCATGGATGAGGGAGGAGGGAGATGGAATGGTTTTGTGGGTGGGAGATGTTGCACTTGTGAAGGGGGATATTCTTTTTTATGACTGAATCCCAACTACAAACATGTTTGTAATCATGGTGCTTAAATTAAATAAATTAACATTTTATTAAAAAAAAAGGCTTGAATGCAACTTTCCTTGGCTTAGAAGAGATGGAGAGAGGAAAAGTTAAAGAAAAGAATGAAGAAAGAAGTAGATAACTTTTGAAGTTACATTACTCAGTCTGGGATTATAACTACCCATAAATTGTGGTAATCAACATACTGACACACCCCAAAACATTTAATATATGGGACCAGAGATAATATAATATAGGAGTTAAAGCTACTGACTTGCATACAACAACTCTGATTTGATCCTTAGAACCACCAAGAGCATAGAGTCAGGGAGTAAGTCCTGTGTACCACCAAGTGTGGCCCCCAATATCAAATAAAAAAAACCCTCAGGAAAGTGTTCAGTTGAGACCAGAGAGAGTACAGCACATACGAGATTTGCCTTCTACACAGCTTCCTGGGCATACGAACAAAGTCAGGACTAAGCCTGAGCACAGCTAGTAGCTAAAACCAGTAATAAAAATCATAATAATGATAGTAAAAATAATACTTTGTTCTTTCATATATGTTATCAAAACTACTTCTATATTTTAGTTAAATATTCTATACATTTTATAGATTATAAAATTATAACCAACATGTGTTAATATAGATTATAGTTTATAAATTTATAGATTTAAAAATTCTATAAATTCTATAGATATTCTATAAAATATTTCTATATCTTTTCTTGTTTTTTTTCTTTCACTCCCCAGCCCCCCATATTTCTATATCTTTAAGTAAATACTTCTATTACGAGTAACTAAAATGTGTATTGCCTTGTTTAGTATAATCCATATCGTAAACTTAAATCAATAGGTGAACTTTAATGTGGCATGTTTACTCATGGTGATTTGAACTCTGAAATGTTGGCCTAATGACAGATGTGTGTATAGGCACTGATAATCTTCCTTGTACATTATTTTCTGGAAAACACTGAAAACTTTTTAACATTTTGTTTACTGGGGAAAAAAAGATGAACAAAAATTTCAATATCTATATCATTTATAAAATATTATTCCCTTGGCTTGGCAATAAAGAAACCTAAACCCAATTCACATTGTACAACTTAATGCTTTGTACACACAAAGGGAATAGATGTACATGAGTCTTTTGGGGGACTGACTTTATCTCAGAAATAAAAAATAAGTTTTCTTCAGTTCATATTTGTTCAAATGAGAGTAAAATAACAATGTCAACACTAAACTAACTTAGTTCTCTAAGTTCAAGACCTAAAAGATACTCCCATTATAAAAAGTAATAAAATTTTAATAATTAGAATTTGATTCACAACATTACAGACCAGGATTCTTTCCCACAGATAACCCAGGAAGTTTGTGGGAAGAATTTGTAAAAACTTTACAGATGGAGACCAAAAAAAAAAAAAAAAAATGGATCCAATAGTTGTCTATACTCAATACAAATAACTATGCAATAGTCAAAGTAATGTGCTCTATTAAATTTAAGGTTTCATATTGGGTTCTACCAGGCATTCCAAAATTTAAGGTTTTCTTTAAAAGTGTTTATATTTAGGGTTCAAGAGGATTGGCAGTGTGAATAAGTTTCTGCAGATTAGTAAGAGGGAAGAACAATAAATATTTTAGAGTACAATGCTATTCATTGGAAGCCAGTAATGTTAACATAATTTCTTCCATTGTGCTTTCAGTTCTTTGCTAGAAAATAACAAGGGTACAAGTACATTTATAGTTACATTTATTGTCAGTCCGTGACATTTTACTGGGTTTGTCCTACATGCAGAAATTAAACTGACCATGGTGAGAAAGATCCAAAAACCCTGTCTGATCAGATGTTTCTCTGGAGATGCTCTATATGAAAAGCATATTCATAGAAGAATATAGTGAGAGCATTATGAATAGGGGGAAATCTCTAGGTACATAATTAATGAAGGCTCATTGAGTAGAGGAATTAAGAGAATTAGGTCAAGTTCATCAGGAAAAAGTTCTCATGCAGTAAATTTTTAAAACTGAATTTGAAAGGTGGGGCGAGAGTTTAATGAATGGTGCAAAAGCGATCTCCCTCATGACTTGGGCATCCCTGTGTGATGATAGGTATGACTTTGGGCTAGTACATCCAATGCTATTGTATTGATTTAATGGCATGATGAAGGCAAGGTGGTTTTATGCTGCATATGCTATTGAAAGTCTGAGGCCAAAATAAAAGGCAGGGGGAAGAGTGATATTCTATGATCCCTTATCCCTCTCTTTAAATGGCCAAGCTTCATGCAACAACAAATCAGATGAGGGTACAAAATTCTTCTTTAAAAAACAGTTTGAGGACATAAAAAATATGCTGTGATTTTGAAATGAAAGAATTACACAAAAACCCACTAAAGGAAGAATGGTCTTTGGTGTAGATAGTAGCTGCCCCTGTGAACCACGTGGGTATAGTATAAAGACAGAATCCAGTATTCCTTAAAGTGGGTAGAAGCACTTTTACACATCAAATACTTTTCAGAAGAATTGACCAAAGCTCTTAAGAAGTAGACCTAGGGCATGGCAGAGAGATGATGAGTTCAAGCAATTATGATATGGAATAGCAAGTGCTATGATAGAAAGAATGAGAACATCATGGGATTTAAATGACATAGATTCTGCTTAGGGTCCTTCACAGATAGTGAATGACATTTGACTTTTGAATTACAGAACCAAAGATTTGAGTAGCCATTTTTTTAAGTAAGAAATGCAGGCAGAGCATTTTAGGCAATGGACAAGTTGATGAGAAAGTGCAGACCTGTGTTAGGGGGAGGAGGTGCCATAAGTGACTGAAAGTAGGAGGGAAATGTACTTTTTAAAGGTTACCAGGCCTTGTTAAAGTCAAACAGTTTAATGAATTCAGTCCTAATTTGCAGGAAGCCCCTTAGGATAAGAGAATTTGTTGGAATGCGCACAGGTAAAATCCAGAATGTGACAAAGATTACAGAACCCTTTGCTTTGAGTTATCAATGAAGTGTAAGAAAAAGGAAAGAAACTAAGGGGGGGGGGGATGTTTACATTTTATAAGTGAATTACATCTTGCAAAAAGAAAAAATAGGCAATAATTAATGTATATTTTGTTTGCTAGACCAAAGGCTATAGAGAATTTAAGGAAGATTTCTATAAAAATCTGTCCAGGGGGCTGGAGAGATAGGCATGGAGATAAGGGCATTTGCCTTCATGCAGAAGGTCCGTGGTTCGAATCCTGGCATTTCATATGTCCCTTGAGCCTGCCTAGGAGCGATTTTCTGAGCATAGAGCCAGGAGTAACCCCTGAGCGCTGCCGGGGTGTGACTAAAAAACCAAAACCAAAAACAAAAAAATCTGTCTGAGGGCAGAAGAAAAGGGTTTATGCCCCTAGGCATATCAAGGGGGTTTCTAGGGGGCGGAGTGCTGGCAATGTTATTGGTTTGATTGGTAGTTTTGAGTATGTGCCTAAATACTTAATGAAGGTCTACATCTCTTTCTTCAAATTGTATAGTTGGGTAAAGTATTCTTGGTGAGACACAATCATTAAATGTTCTCATTATATTCCACCACTGACTTGGGGCCTGGAGGGTTCCTTGTGATTAATCTGTAAATCTTAAGTGTGTTCCCTTTGCATATAATTTTCTTTTTTGATCTTGATGTTTTCAATATTTGATCTCTATCTATTGTTGTGACTAGAATGTTCCTTGGGGTGTTTTTATTTGGGTTTCTTTGTTGGTACTCTTTGGGCATCCAGGATATGGTCTCATGTGCTCTTCAGCTCTGAGAACTTTTCAGCAATGTCTTTGACTGTTGCTATTTTCATAGGGGTTCTCTTCCTGGCTCTCTGGGACCCCAATTATTTTTACGTTGAAATCTATTGAATTTATCCCAAAGTTTTATTATTACCTGTTCCTTTACTTTGAGATATTTTCCATCTACTGTTCATATTATTTTTGAGACATTTTCATCTTCTGTTGTTCTCTGAGGGTTTCCTGCATTTGATCTTTTTTGCTCACTGATTCTGTTTTCAGCAGCTCTATTTCTGCTGGTGAGATCTTTAAACTAATTTTGCTTATTAAGTTTTTAAGTTTGATATTTCTGTTTATATTTGTCCATTTATACTCTGATATCCTCCTGGTATTTTATTGGAAGTATGTATTGTTTCTATGAGCTTGTTGAACATTCTAAGCATTTTCATTTCCATCTCTGAACATAGGGGATAACTACTGATTGAGGTCTGCAGGATTTCAGTCTTCACCCTCAAGGCGATGGTGGGGTTTTGTGCTGTTTTACTATGGTTCCTTTTGTAGTATTAAGGTGCTTTTTTATGTCACTGTCTTTCTTCCTCACTGCCAAGGGAGGTCTGAGGAGAATTTTATAAGGGTGAGAGATTATCATGAGGCCCTGTAAGCTGTGATATGGCCACTACCTGGCTTCTACATGGGACAGTGGGGCCAACATTATTTTTGCTTGTTATTTCGCATAGGATCAGCTGCAGTGCACCCGCCATTGCTACCATCCTTTTTTGGTCTCACACCTGCTCTCCTTCGAAGCTCTACATTTCTTTTGTAAAATTTTTTGTATAAAAAACGTTTAAAAATCTTAATAATAAGTTATGTTTTTTCTAAAAGTCCAATTCTAGCATAGAGTGGCGGTAGAAACAAATCAATCACCGTGATTCACCAACCTGAGCTCCATCATAACTTGAGTGAGTACATATGAGCTAAAGACAGAAAGCAGCTCAATTTCCTGCTGGATGCTCAGAACTCAGCAGCTAAAGGCCCAGGGGTGTCTGTCCGATAAGCAACAACTGCACACTAACTTTTTCCCAATGCATCATTTCATGTTAGAAAAGTAAATAAATAAGTCAAACAATACCCAGTTTTCTTGGTTTGAAAGCCTTAGGTCTTTGCATTCTACTTTGGTTGAGTAGTTTAATTTTAAATAACTTGGGTTCACATTCATGAACCCCTTTTCATTTTTATAAGACGGGGATCAATGTGGGCCTTGGGCAGAATGAAAAAGCAGATGCATGAAAGCCTCATGCCTTTCTCTCTTCCCACTCATCTTTGCATCATGCAGGCCAGGTGTTGAGTTTCAGATCACATCTCCACTGTTCAGTCAGGGGCTCATGTTTGTTCTGTAGTAAGGAGTTAAGCATCTCCAACTGTGGGTTCCAGCACTGAATGTACTTGAGTGCAGCCAGACATGAAGCAGGAATAATAATCAAGCATAAGTAATGTGATGAAACAAATATGTTTCCAATTCCCTTTTCTTCTACAAACATCTAATGCAGATCTCTTTGTCCTTATCAGCTGTGCACTTTGCTGTCTGCCCTTCCTCTGCTTGATGGGAGCAGTATGTCTAGAAGGCAGCTTTCTCATAAAGGAGCCTGTCAGAGGTTCTTAATATAAACAAGTAAAGGTAACTAAGGACTATTTTAAGGCATATGACACTTTTATTGCCAGTCCTCTCTAGTCATTCTGGTTGGTTCAATTTAATGAATGAGATTTAGATCTTGCTGTCCTCATATGCTGTATTAACTTTTTCACACAGAAACAGAAAGGATATGGTGTGAATAATAAATCAAGGATTAGAAGCTTTGCATCAATAGATTCTTCACAAATGAACACTGTTTCAGTGTCACAGCCAAGGTCAATGGCAACTGTAAAGTCATTTGGGCAGAGGGAGAGAGACCAAGAAAGTGTCTTCAAAGTTCAGAGGGGACCTAGCCAGCCTGAGTTCCCCAGCATTTTCTAGTTTATAAAGAGAGCTGACTTAGAATAGCTTTCACATTAAACTCTTTTTTTTAATTAAATAATTTTTATTTTGACCAAAGTAAATTACAAATCTTTTACAGTAATATTTTAGGTACATAGTGACATTGAAATAGGGGTATTCCACCACCAGTGTTGTCCTCCCTCCACCCCTGTTCCCCAGCATGCATCCCATATCCTATCCTTTGACCTCCAGGCTGCTAGTATAAGCGGTCCCCTCTGTGTCGAGCTTGTTGTAGATTGGGTTTCGATTCTGTTGTCGTTGGCTTTGGATTTGATGTTTAAGTACGATCATTTTTTATTTCTACACAATGTTCATACACCTTTTTGGTCTTTGTACCCTCCATTATTTCTTCCTCAATTTGTGAGGCAGAATAAGATGGTTCAAATTATGTGGTTCTGTTTGGGAGGGGAAGAAAAAGAAAGAGAAAAAAAGGGGGGGGGAGTAAAAATCAAACAAGAAAGATGGGGCAAAAGCTGGCTCCCTGTGTGTGACACCAGGCGGGGAAATCCGCGAAAGTACACCGGCCCAGTGGGGCTCAGCTGTGAAAGGACTGTGAGTGTGACCTGTCTATTGTCTGTTCTACTGTCCTCTTGCGTGAAACTCTTGCGAGTGGGGCAAAAAGAGCCTCCAGAAACCTCGCTCGCCCAGACGCCATTTTCAGGGAGGGACTTCAGAGCATAAAAGCCGGCTATCCTTTGCAAAAGCTGGCTCCCTGTGTGTGACACCAGGGCGGGAAAATCCGCGAAAGTACACCGGCCCAGTGGGGCTCAGCTGTGAAAGACTGTGAGTGTGACCTGTCTATGTCTGTCTACTGTCCTCTTGCGTGAAACTCCTTGCGAGTGGGGCAAAAAGAGCCTCCAGAAACCTCGCTCGCCCCAGACGCCATTTTCAGGGAGGGACTTCAGAGCATAAAAACCGGCTATCCTTTGCAAAAGCTGGCTCCCTGTGTGTGACACCAGGCGGGGAAAATCCGCGAAAGTACACCGGCCCAGTGGGGCTCAGCTGTGAAAGACTGTGAGTGTGACCTGTCTATGTCTGTCTACTGTCCTCTTGCGTGAAACTCTTGCGAGTGGGGCAAAAAGAGGCTCAGAGGAGCACGGCCCGCTCCGCTTCGCTACGCGGCCGTGCACTCTTTCTAAGGAAAGAACTCCAATTGCAACAAGAAGGAAAAATCACACTAAGAACGGCGCTATATCACAGAAAGCAAACATTTCTCTCTGGACTGTCTTCTCTGTTACATGCTCGGGCCTAAGATTTGACCCAGTGTGAGGCTTCATCCACGGAGGATCTCCCTCCCTTAGAGGCAAGTCAGCCCATCCAGAAAGGGGAGGAGCCAGAGGAGGTGTGCTGCTACATCATATAGACAATGAATACCACTACAACACGTAGAAAAACCCACAATACAAATGTGGACAATGGGGGAAACAGCGCAGGCCCAGCATCAGACATAGAGAATGAAGATGACAATTCTGAGGACCAGATAATGACTGAACAACTAATCAACCTCTCAGATAAGGGACTTTAGACTAGCAATATGGAAGGTGCTCAACAGACTCCAGAAACTCATGGATCGAGTTGAACAGAACACTAATAAGAACCAAGAAAATATGAAGGCAGAAATGACAAAACTCCAAACTGAAATAACATGGTCAACTAACCAGGCCTGAAAACTCAGTAAACGAAGTGAATGACAAAATGGATAAGCTCTGGGACAGGGTATCAGAAGCTGAGAATAGACTTGGTGCTGTGGAAGATGAGATACATAACAATTCCATACAGCAGGAGAGATTGGACAAAAACTTAAAGCAAATGAGCAGACAATGGAAAAATTAGTCAAAGAATGGGAACAGACGAAAATAGAAGTCTATGATAAGATCAACAGAAACAACTTAAGAATCATTGAGTCCCAGAGACCCAGGAAGAAAATTTCAGGAAGAATCAATGGTCAAGAACATCATTAAAGAGAAACTCCCAGAGCTAAAGAATATATGTGATCAAATCCTGCATGCCCGAAGAGTACCAACCAAAAGAGACCCCCAGAAAAATCCACCCCAAGACACATCCTAGTCACAATGGACAAATCCCACAGATAGAGACAGAATTCTGAAAACAGCAAGATCAAAGGGGAAATCATGGTTCAAGCAAGCTTCCCTGAGATTTACAGCAGACCTGTCACCAGAAACGCTCAATGCCAGAAAGCAGTGGTGGGATATTTGTGACAAGACTGAATGAAATGAATGCTTCACCCAGAATACTATACCCAGCAAAACTCACTTTCCGGTTTGATGGAAGAATACATGGTTTCACAGACAAAAAACAGCTCAGAAACTTCACAGACACAAAACCAGTCTTAAGAGAAAAACTGAAAGACCTAATCTAAGACAAGACTACCCAAAAGACACACCAAATTTTGAAATAAAGATGGCGTTAAATCCCAGGACAATTCTTTCTCTCAACGTCAATGGACTAAATGCACCAGTTAAGAGACACAGAGTGGGCTAAATGGATCAAAAAACTCAATCCAACCTTCTGCTGCTACAAGAAACGCACCTGAATAGTCAGAACAAACATAGACTCAAAATAAAAGGCTGGAGAAAAAGTTTATCCAAGCAAACAACACCCATAAAAAAGCTGGAGTGGCCATACTAATATCAGATAATGCAAACTTTATACTCAGGAAGGTTGTAAGGGACAAAGACGGACATTTTATATTAATCAAGGGGTACGTAGAGCAGGAAGGAATTCACTCTCCTAAACATATATGCACCGAATGAGGGGCCAGCAAAATATTTAATACAACTGCTGACAAATCTGAAAAATAATATCAACAACAACACAATAATTGTGGGGGACCTAAACACGGCTTTGTCAACACTGGACAGGTCAACCAGACTGAAACCCAACAAGAATATACTAGACCTGAGGAGAGAAATGGAAGAAAGAGGCCTAGTGGATATATATAGGACACTCCATCCCCGAAACCTGGATACACATTCTTCTCCAATGTACATGGGACATTCTCCAGGATAGACTACATGCTGGCACATAAAACATACCTCCATAAGATCAAGAGGATAGAAATTTTGCAGACTACCTTCGCTGACCACAAGGCTCTGAAATTATTTGTGAACTCCAAAGGGACTCAGAAGAAACACTTTAACACCTGGAAGTTTAAACAGCCTCATGCTCAATAACCAGTGGGTCCGAGATGAAATCAAGGAGAAATAAAAAGGTTCCTGGAAACAAATGACAATAAAGACACAAACTCTCAGAACTTATGGGACACAGCAAAAGCAGTACTGAGAGGAAAATTTATAGCTTTGCAAGCACACATCAGGAAGGAAGAAGGAGCTTACCTGAGTAGCTTAATGACACAGCTAATAGAACTAGAAAATGCTCAACAAAAGGACCCAAGAACAGGAAGACAGAAGGAAATAACAAAGCTGAGAGCAGAAATCAACGAAGTGGAAACTCAAAAAACAATCCGAAAGATCAACGAAAGCAGAAGTTGTTCTTTGAAAAAATAAACAAGATTGATAGACCACTGGCAAACCTAACAAAGAAAGAGAGAGAGAGAAACTTGATAACTCGTATCAGGAATGAAAAAGGAGAGATCACTACTGATATGACAGAGATTCAAAGGGTAATCAGGAAACTACTTTGAAAAACTCTACGCCACTAAAATGAGAACCTGGAAGAAATGGATAAATTCTTGGACTCATAATCTTCCACGGTTGAAGGAAGAGGATGTAGCATATCTAAACACCCCCATCACCATTGATGAAATTAAAACAGTAATCAAATGTCTGCCGAAAAACAAAAGCCCAGGTCCAGATGGATTCACTAATGAATTCTATCAAACTTTCCAAGAGGAACTACTGCCAATCTTGGCAAGACTCTTTCATGAAATTGAACAAACAGAAACACTTCCAAATAGCTTTTATGAAGCCAACATCACCTTGATACCTAAACCAGACAGAGACGCTACCAAAAAAGAAAATTACAGACCAATATCACTGATGAATGCAGATGCAAAGATCCTCAACAAAATCCTGGCAAATAGGATTCAACTGCCTCATTAAGAAGATCATCCACTACGATCAAGTAGGTTTCATCCCAGGAATGCAAGGCTGGTTTAACATCCGTAAATCTATCAACATAATACACAACATCAATAACAAGAAAAATAAAAACCACATGATCATATCAATAGATGCAGAGAAAGCATTTGATAAGGTCCAACACCCATTCTTGATCAAAACTCTCAGCAAGATGGGAATGGAGGGAACCTTTCTCAATATAGTGAAGGCCATCTACCACAAGCCAGTGGCAAATATTATCCTCAATGGAGAAAAACTGAAAGCCCTTCCCTCTAAATTCTGGCACAAGACAAGGCTGTCCTCTCTCACCACTCCTATTCAACATAGCACTGGAAGTACTTGCTATAGCGATTAGGCAAGAAAGGATATCAAGGGAATCCAGATAGGAAAGGAAGAAGTCAAGCTCTCACTGTTTGCAGATGACATGATACTCTACTTAGAAAACCCTAAAGACTCTATCAAAAAGCTTCTAGAAACAATAGACTCATATAGCAAGGTGGCAGGCTACAAAATTAACACACAAAATCAATGGCCTTTCTATACACCAACAGTAATAAAGAAGAAATGGACATTAAGAAAACAACCCCATTCACAATAGTACCACACAAACTCAAATATCTTGGAATCAACTTGACTAAATATGTGAAGGACCTATACAAAGAAAACTATAAAACTCTGCTCCAAGAAATAAGAGAGGACACACGGAAATGGAAACACATACCCTGCTCATGGATTGGCAGGATTAACATCATCAAAATGTCAATACTCCCCAAGGCATTATACAGATTTAATGCCATCCCTCTAAAGATACCCATGACATTCTTCAAAGAAGTGGATCAGACACTTTTGAAATTCATTTGGAACAATAAACACCCTCGAATAGCTAAAGCAATCATTGGGAAAAAGAATATGGGAGGAATTACTTTTCCCAACTTTAAACTGTACTACAAAGCAACAGTTATCAAAACAGCATGGTATTGGAATAAGGATAGGTCCTCAGATCAGTGGAATAGGCTTGAATACTCAGAAAATGTTCCCCAGAGATACAACCATCTAATTTTTTGATAAAGGAGCAGGAAATCCTAAATGGAGCAGGGAAAGCCTCTTCAACAAGTGGTGTTGGCACATTTGGATAGCCACTTGCAAAAAATTAAACTTAGACCCCCCCAGCTAACATCATGTACAAAGGTAAAATCCAAATGGATTAAAGACCTCGATATCAGCCCCAAAACCATAAGATATATAGAACAGCACATAGGGCAAAACACTACAGGACATTACAGGCATCTTCAAGGAGGAAACTGCACTCTCCAAGCAAGTGAAAGCAGAGATTAACAGATGGGAATATATTAAGCTGAGAAGCTTCTGCACCTCAAAGGAAATAGTGCCCAGGATACAAGAGCCACCCACTGAGTGGGAGAAACTATTCACCCAATACCCATCAGATAAGGGGCTAATCTCCAAAATATACAAGGCACTGACAGAACTTTACAAGAAAAAAACATCTAACCCCATCAAAAAATGGGGAGAAGAAATGAACAGACACTTTGACAAAGAAGAAATACGCATGGCCAAAAGGACACATGAAAAAATGTTCCACATCACTAATCATCAGGGAGATGCAAATCAAAACAACGATGAGATACCACCTCACACCCCAGAGAATGGCACACATCACAAAGAATGAGAATAAACAGTGTTGGCGGGGATGTGGAGAGAACAGGAACTCTTATCCACTGCTGGTGGGAATGCTGTCTAGTTCAACCTTTATGGAAAGCGATATGGAGATTCCTCCAAAAACTGAAATCGAGCTCCCATACGATCCAGCTATACCACTCCTAGGAATATACCCTAGGAACACAAAAATACAATACAAAAACCCCTTCCTTACACCTATATTCATTGCAGCTCTATTTACCATAGCAAGACTCTGGAAACAACCAAGATGCCCTTCAACAGATGAATGGCTAAAGAAACTGTGGTACATATACACAATGGAATATTATGCAGCTGTCAGGAGAGATGAAGTCATGAAATTTTCCTATACATGGATGTACATGGAATCTATTATGCTGAGTGAAATAAGTCAGAGAGAGAGAGAAAAACGCAGAATGGTCTCACTCATCTATGGGTTTTAAGAAAAATGAAAGACACCCTTGTAATAATAATTTTCAGGACACAAAAGAGAAAAGAGCTGGAAGTTCCAGCTCACCTCAGGAAGCTCACCACAAAGAGTGATGAGTTTAGTTAGAGAAATAACTACATTTTGGAACTGTCCTAATATTGAGAATGTATGAGGGAAATGTAGAGCCTGTTTAGGGTACAGGCGGGGGTTGGGTGGGGAGGAGGGTGATTTGGGACTTGGGTGATGGGAATGTTGCACTGGTGATGGGTGGTGTTCCTTTTATGACTGAAACCCAAACACAATAATGTATTTAATCAAGGTGTTTAAATAAAAAAAAAATTAAAAAAAAAAAAAAAAAAAAAAGAAAGATGGGAGGAGTCCTTCTAGAGGCTATAAATATCAATTTTAAGGAAAAAAAGGAGAAAGGAAGGAAAACATAAAAACTATACAAAAAAATCAAACAAAAGAACCCCGAAAAGCACTACAGCAATAAAGACAACAACCAAACAATAACCATGGTCTTGAAATAAAAACAAAACAAAGCACAGGAAATAAAGAAAAAAAAAAACCTCTTGCATGGAATTTGGAGTAAAATATTAGCCTTCAGAGTGGCTTGTTCCACAAAGTCCAGCATTCTGAATCGCCAGAAACTCATCTAATTAAATATATATATATATATATATTAAAAAATCATGTCAGAGAAGTAACTTTCTGAAAAATGTTTTATGTACCTCTGAATAATTAATAGAAAGACTACAGACTTTGGAGGCCAAGAAAGCTAGAATTACTCACAGTCCTCATTTATTGAGTGTCCTTGGTTAATTATCCTTGGAGCCTCTGTTTCTTAACCTTTCTTAGCTCTATTTCTTAACTTGCACTATATCTTTCAGTGATGCTTAATTGTATCACAGAGTAGGTACTCTCCTTTTCCAGCTTCTCTTAAGTTGCTATCCTGATTCTAATATTTTAAAGAGACACGATTTAGGAAAATGCCATGATCTGAAAAGGCAAGTAAGAATAGGATTCACATGAATAAGGTGGAAGGGAGCCTTGGATTAAGAGAACCTGAAAGAACTGGGCAGTGTAGATAAGGCTGGCCTCTGAGTGCTGTGGAACCACATCAGTGTGATGTGGTTGGGAAGGTTCCTCTCTCAATTCCTTCCTCACCCACCACTACACTGTTAATGGGAGGAGAGGGGAACAGGCAGTGGTGCTCACAGCTTATTCTTGACTTTGTACATGGGAATTATCCCTGGGTGCTGCTGGAAGTGGGTAGGGACCATATTTGGTGCCACATATTAAATGCTGGAGATTCTGAACTGAATGCACCAACATACACTTTGTATGGAATCAGGGGGTTTCTCCCCGGGGACCAAATTCCTCATATACAGTATCTTGTAAAATAGATAGCACAAGAGATTATTCTTCAAGAAAAGAATCACTGTCATGTTCCAAGGGGAATGGTAAATTATAGCCTCTAGTTGTCCCTTTAGTGTTGGTCTTATATGTTGAGGCAAAATCACATTCTGGTTGGATATATTCTCAAGTCAATGAGGAATTAGATGGTGCAATGGCCTAGCTATTTTGTATTATGATCCTATTGTGAAAAATATTTCCTATAGACTACGATGCCTGAAGTGTTACAGAGAATTCTGCACAACATAATGAAAACAAGAAAGTTGTGAAGGCAAATCAGGAGAAATTCAGACACTCAAGAAACAGTCCTAAGAGTTGGGCTTATAGAGCAGGAGAGCAGGCAGATGTAAGAAAGCTTTCTTATTCATTAATGACTGAAAACCACAGTTTGAGGGACTTCTCTCACATATCTTGGTTGACAACCATTATGGGTCATAATAGTCAGCCAGCCTTAGACAGAAATAACAGAGGCAGAAAAGTAGCTGAATAGTGCATTATACAGATAAACTGTAACCTTAAAACAATGTGGCATGTTTAATACAAATGAGAAAAAGTGAAGCCTGAAGACATTATGTAATTTGGCCAAGTTAGTGAAAGATGCATGACTGTCTGAGTATAGATCCTTTGCACTGAAATGTTTCGAAAAGAAGGAGGCAATGATTTACATTTTTCTGATCTGCTTAGCATCTTTAACTTTAGTTGATTCTTGAATGGTATGCTCAAAAATCACTCCTGGTGTTTGTGTGTGGGGTTGGGGGAGGGCCCAGGGAACCATAAGCAGTGACAGATATTGAGCTTAGGTTATCTGTATGCAAGGCAAATAACCTCAGCCAGCATTTAAATTATTTTAACTACACCCAGTAGTGCCCAGGGTTTTTCTCCCAGCTCTATATTTAATAATCACTTTTTGGTGGGGTTTGGAGACCATATAGGTTTCTGCATATATGGTGAAATGTTTACAAGAAAAGTGCCCCTACCTTTTTACTATCTTTCTGGCCTCAATAAAAAAAATTTAAGAGTCGCAGTAGCAACTCTTAGATATCATAATTTTTAATATGACTTTATTCTGATGGAGATTTGTTTTATAAAAATAATAACCATTGAAGAAAATAATTAAAATATGAATAGTGGGTAGCAGTGTCAAATTGAAGTTCTTGGCATTTAAGGTAAATTTTAGATACTTAATTCAAGTTTAAAATGATATACTTTCTGGGTCCAGAGTTGATAGAGCAGTAAGGAGTTTGCCTTGCACGCGGCTGACCCAGGACAAACCTGGGTTCTATTGCTGGCATCTCATTATGGTCCCCCAAGCCAGGAGCGATTTCTGAGCACATAGCTCAGGAGTAACCCCTGAGTGTCACAGGGTGTGGCCAAAAATGTTATACTTTATGATAAGGTACAAGAATATTAACAATTGAAATTACAAGTTATATGGTGATAAAGTATGGAAAAATCATTCCCAGAGTTAGCCCTCCTAGAAAGTGATTTGTTAGTGAAATATGCTAAAGACTAGGACATTTTTCATACTCAAAAAAGATTTTCAGTAATTTTCCTTAAAGAAAGTCAATTTGAATATAATTGATATGATTCTAAATCATACTTACAGAAATATGAGGACATGTCTACTGATTCAATGTAAAGATTTTAAACACAAGATTGAATCTAATTCATACTTTCACTTGGCAAAAGGCAATCTATACCTACAAATCCAGACCCCAGAGTCTGACTTCATATACTTCTTCACACTTTCTTAGGCTCACTGAACTGCTACATCAGGTTTCATTGGCTTTATCAAATAACAGCATGACTTGTTGACCCAAGATTATGTTTTAAAAGGATCCTTGAAAATGACATCTAGGATTTCTTGTTTCAAAGGTTCTGATTTTTATTATATACAACTGCTCATCCTAATTCACCATTAAAGGTTTACTTCACAGATCTATTCTCTTGCTACCTACTCATTTGCAATGCTCATTTCCCTCTGAGTGCTAACTCTTCTCAAACTGTTATCCTCTTGTCTCTATCACATCATAACATTAGGCCATTTCATAATATTTAAACAAATAATTACGGAGCATTTATATATCTGAGGTCTATTTTAGGTTTTGAGGATGTAAAGTCACAAGGAAGACAAACACCTGCCCTTTTTAGGGTTGATATTCCTTTGATAGGTTACCAGCAAATGTAAGTTTGAAAGGCAGGGAAACTGCAACAGATTGCCTCACCCTAGTCCTAAACTTCACTATATCAATACAATCCTATCCCATGGCTTAGTGAAGTCATTCTACTTGTTAATATTAATCTTGTTGCCTGAGATGTGTTTGTATCATCGTTTTCTTTGTGGAATTTTTCCTCTCATAATCAATTCTTTACTCATAGATCTTTGCTTTCTCCATTACTAGCTTTGCTTTACAAAGACACACACACAGACACACACACAGGCACACACACACACACACGCCAAACATAAGAGAAATGCAGAGTCCTGTGCTTGGGGGAGGGAATGTACTAAAATAAACAATACAGGTGGTGACAACACAGAAACAAACACATCTGTGTTAATCTGGGTGTACTCCTACAGTTTTGTCTTGTTTTGCTTTATTAATCCATTTCCTATATCCTTATTGAACATAAAAAAGTGAAACTTTTGATAGTCATTCCACAAAGATGCTACAAGCTGGCAATATTTTTTCAAAAATAATTAGATCTTCCCATCTGTTTTTGTTCATTCAGCCTGCTATTACAAAAGGCTATTGACTGGTGTGAATTAAATAATAGCGATTTATTTCTCATAGCTCTGAAGGTTGTAAAATCTGAGATTGAGGTGCCAGCACATTCAGTATCTGGTGAGAGATGTCTTCCTGATTTTCAGAGGACTGAATATTGCTCTATGGTCACATGTTGGAGACAAAGTGAGGTGGAAAGGGAAAGGGGGGGGGAGGAGCCAAAGAAGGGGTGAGAGATGTGGAAAGAAAGAGGAGATGGAAAAGGGAAGAGGAGAGCTCTCGGGTTATTTTTTGCAAGGGTGCAGATCCCATCATGAAGACCCCATTTCAGACCTCATCAAGCCTTCCAAAGGTTCCTCCTTCAAATACTATCACATTGAAGGTTATAGTTTTAATGTATTACTTTTTGAAGAGGAATACAGATCTTTCCATATCCCTAGTTTCTGATAGTTTCCTAAATTTGCTTTGTATATTTGAAAACATTCTATTAGATGAAGACTTTCTCTTCTTCCTTCCTTCCTTCCTTTCTTCCTTCCTTCCTTCCTCTCTTTCTCTCTCTTTCTCTCTTTCTTTCTCTTTCTCTCTTTCTCTCTCTTTCTCTTTCTTTCTTTCTTTCTTTCTCTCTTCTTTCTTTCTTTCTTTCTTTCTTCTTTCTTTTTCTTTTTCTCTTTCTCTTTTTTCTCTTTCTTTCTTTCTTTCTTTCTTTCTTTCTTCTTTCTTTTTCTCTTTCTCTTTCTTTCTTTCTTTCTTCTTTCTTTTTCTCTTTCTCTTTTTTCTTTCTTTCTTTCTTTCTTTCTTTCTTTCTTTCTTTCTTTCTTTCTCTTTTTTCTTTCTTTCTTTCTTTCTTTCTTTCTTTCTTTCTTTCTTTCTTTCTTTCTTTCTTTCTTTCTTTCTTTTTGTCTTTCTCTTTTTTGTTTCTTTGTTTATTTCTTCTTTCTTTTTCTCTTTCTCTTTTTTCTTTTTCTTTCTTTCTTTGTTTTTCTTGCTTTCTTTTCTTGCTTTCTTCTTTCTTTTTCTTTTATTCTTTCTCTTTCTTCTTTCTTTTTCTTTTATTATTTCTCTTTCTTTCTCTCTTCTTTCTTTCTGTCTTTTCTTTCCTCCCTTCCCTCCCTCCCTCCCTCCCTTCCTGCCTCCCTCCCTTCCTCCCTTCCTCCCTTCCTTCCTTCCTTCCTTCCTTCCTTCCTTCCTTTCTTCCTCCCTCCCTTCCTCCCTTCCTCCCTCCTTCCTTCCTTCCTTCCTTCCTTTCTTCCTCCCTCCCTTCCTCCCTTCCTCCCTCCTTCCTTCCTTCCTTCCTTCCTTCCTTCCTTCCTTCCTTCCTTCCTTCCTTCCTTCCTTCCTTCCTTCCTTCCTTCCTTCCTTCCTTCCTTCCTTCCTTCCTTCCTTCCTTCCTTCCTTCCCAGGGAGGGGTGCCAGCTGACTATGTTCAGAGTTACTACTTGAAGTGCTAGGGGAAACATACGATGTCAGGAATTGAACCTGTTGGGCCACATGCAAGGACATCACCTTCCTGCTGTAATTATCTCTCCAGTCCCAGATAAGTATTTTTCAAAAAACAACTTTTAACATGGTGGTCTTATTAGATATATTCATATCATTTTTTAAAATTTTGTTTTGCCTGAAGACAATATTTTCACAATATTTTAATGAGTTTTTTTGTATATTATTTTCATCTCTTTTTTACTTTTTGTGATATTTAAGTTCTAGGTATAACTACTTAAATAAATTTTACTTATACTTGTTATATTTTGAAAAACAACCTGAGAATACTGTTATTTTATAAAGGGAGTTTAGTTCATAAATATTTGATATAGCATCTGGTATATATATTTTCTTTCTGCCTTCTATGCTATGTTTATCATGTATATTCTTTTACTTTTTAATTTTATTTTCTTTTATTCCTTCTATTGAATTTATACATAAAAATTAACTTTTAATCTTTACTAGTTTTAGAAGTTAAACATATCAAATATTCCTTTTTAAATTTTCCTTTAAAAAATTTAAATGGGTGCATCTAATAGCATCTATTGTTGCTTTAGTCTTGTAATATAATCTTATTTTTAAGACACTCATCTTCAGTTTTTATTAAAAAAATTTTTAATTTACCCACAGACAGTGGATCCTTTCCTTAGTACTTCTTCTTAGTTTTGGATTTATTTTCCTTTCTTCTGAGTATAATTTACATAGTCCTTTCAGCTAGGGTATGTTGATTGTAAACTTAGAATTTATTTCCAATGTCTCTTCTTTCAGCCTCATTCTTGTGTGAGTTTTTCAAAATACAGAATTATAGTTTTGCTTGTTTTTTCACCTTCAGTTCTGTAAATAGTTGAGTCCTTGAGTTTTGCTTTATGTTCTACTTGTTCTTGGGGGGAAAACACATGATCCTCTCTGGATGGATTCTTTCCATTTTCCCCTATGTCTTTGTATTTTAATGTTTCTTTATATTTAATTATAATATTTATGTGCTTCATTCACTTTATTTGCAAATATCTTGCTTAACATTCAAGACTCTCTTCAAATGCTAATGTTTATCATTTTAAATATTTAGGATGGGCCAGAGAAAGTGAAATCAATGAACTGAGTACTCCTTTTACATACAGGAGGCCAGGTTTATTCTAAGAACTTCATGGTCTCCAAAACCCACAAAAGAGTGACCCAAGAGCACAGAGCTGAAGTGGGCAGGCCTCAGCATCAGTAGGTGTGGCCCAAAGCCCACAAAAATAAATAAATGCTCAGAAAAAAATTTTTTTTTTTTTTTTTTTTTTGGTTTTTGGGGTCACACCGGCAGCGCTCAGGGATTACTCCTGGCTCTATGCTCAGAAATCACTCCTGGCAGGCACGGGGA
Organism: Suncus etruscus; assembly: GCF_024139225.1. Classification (NCBI taxonomy): domain Eukaryota; kingdom Metazoa; phylum Chordata; class Mammalia; order Eulipotyphla; family Soricidae; genus Suncus; species Suncus etruscus. Next base: position 124,567,937 of record NC_064849.1, read on the forward strand.
CCATATGGGTGCCGGGATTCGAAACCGATGACCTTCTGCATGAAAGGCAAACCCCTTACCTCCATGCTATCTCTCCGGCCCCAGAAAAATTTTTTAATTATTTTCTCAAATATTGTCTTCTGTTCACCATTCCTGAACCTGTGAACAGTAAACTATGACATATGAACCAAATTTGTCTATTTTCTATTCTTGTAAAAATTTAATTTTAAAATAATAATGGAATTACCAAATTCCTTTTATAAGAATGTAGTTTATGCCTCTATTTGCATACTCTCTATGGCTGTTTTACACTAGAATTATTGAGTTAAGTATTGTAATATAAATTAAATCACTAACAAATTTTAAAATATTATGGTTAAAAATATTTATGGTTTTATTTTTTATAAGAAAAAACCTGCCAGGCTGCTGTAGACTTTCATTTAGAAACTTTTATTTGATGTATGAGTTTTTATTTTAACCTCTGTGTCAATTAATCTCTAATGTAACTTTCTGTCCTTTTAGTTCTCTGTGCTGTGTTCTTTGTAATTGTTTTTTAGTTCAAACATTTTTCTGTTAGGCCCAGTATTTTAGGATGCCTGTCTTGTAAGTATATTGTCATAAATACCAAATCCCTGGTGTTAGCCCCAAACCCCAACATGATTCTGGCAGTTCTATTGTTTGAGCTTTGTCACTATACTGTCTGTGATATCTTGCAGCACAAGAGAAGTTGGCTGTGCCACAGTCAACTATGGTAAGACTCCAAAGGAATAATCCCCTGGGCAGCACTGCAACTAAAAAATATATGTGAGCACCATAAGCAGAAGTGGTGTATAAGCACCTAAACCTGATGTGAAAATCCCAGTGAACACCACAACTAAAAGTACAGTGTCATGGTTAGTTTTGTGTATAATTCATAACATCAGCATCAACAACAATGAATAATAGGGAAGGAGAATAATTTAAAAATATACTTACTGTATTAATAATAGTCATAAAATATTTTGTATCATATAATGTACATGTAGTCGGAGAGAGGACTGTGAAGCTCAGTTTGTATGTACTTAGAATTGTAATTCTATTCTATTTGATATACCATTCGAACCTAAACACTCATGGCAGTCATGGACAATAACCTGCTCATCTGACCTATCTATCCTATATTTGATTTTTTTAAGGAATTGGCTCTCCTAATTATTGAAGCTGGCAAGTTCCAAAATCTGCAGAGTGGACCAGGAAGAGCAGTATTGCATTTCAAGTCCACAGGATATCTGCTTCTGAGCTTCCTCTTGCTCAGGGGAAATCAGTGTTTTTGTTCTATTTGTGCCTTTAGCTGATTAGGGATGAGTTCCACCTTAGTAGGTAATTCATTCAAAGTCTACCAATTTAAATGTTAATCTTGTCCAAAAAACACTCTCAAAGGAGCATCCAGAATAATGTTTGACCAAAATGTCTGATGACAGTATCCTGAGTTTCAACCACAAGTACTGTGGTTCAGCATCAGACTGACATAAACATTTAATCATAAGACTACTTCTTTGTAAACTTAGCATCATATTCATCTTCTTAAATCATGCTTAATCTTAAATTAAAAAGGTACTAAAATATTATTTATGCCTAACATTACAAAAACTATCTTGCATACTGATAAAATGCTTAACTCTTTAAATAAGGATGCAAGGCCCTTGGTGATATTTACTCTTTTCACTGACATCCTATAACTGAAATGTAATATAACATCAATATTTTGTATTATATATTAAGTGAAGCATGAGGAAAGAGAGATATTTTTAAACACACACATATATATATACACACAAACACCATCAACAGGTAAAGAAGAAATTTAATGGAAGTAGAGTTATAGTTCTATAACTTATCCTATGCCTATAGGTATTCATAACTATTGTCTTTTACTTCTCATTCTGCATCCCTTTACTTTTAGCAAGTACTTTATCTGGTTATAGTTCTTCGGTTGTTATGACCTAGATTTTCATTTCTGAAAGCCCCTGAACCATTAATAGGTCTTTTATATTGGTTTAATGTGGTTTTCTATCAACTTTAGTTACAGGATATGATAATACTGACAGTTGTCCTAAGGAATCATCTGTATGCCAGACTGCCTCTTCCTCTCCCTCCTCTCTTCTATGGAGCAGAAGTCAAATTTCTCTTTAGTAGTAATCATCAGTAACCTTACTCAGCACAATGATTTCCTTTGCCTCTTGATTTAGAAACATAAGAAACCCAAAGTGACAGGAGTGGTACTCTATTCTAGGTTAGTAGATTCCATGATTATGTCTTCAGATAAAATTGTCTCTCTTTTGGAATTAAAACATGTAGGGTCAGTAGGACATAAGATTATGGGACAAGAAGGAAAATGGTATGCTAGTCAGTCACTATATGAATATTTTTCTCTCTATGTTATTTTCTTTATGCACAATATATCAAGTCAATTCTCCTTTCTAAAACTGTATTATAATCACAACAGATTTGATTATCTTTAATATATTAGAAATAAACTAGAATTTTGGTAAACCATGAAAGTATTACAATATTTCAAAACCAGGAAAAAATTAATGAATCTTTAAAAATAATTTAAGTTGCTCTACTAAGTGCTGTGGTAACAAATTTTGTTCATTGTGAGGTTCAGTCACACAATGTAACACCATCCTTCACCAGTGTACTACACACACAAACACATGCACATACACACATACACAAACACACACACACATACTCACATACACGCACACACTCACAGACACACACCACTCTTGCCTTGCTATAGGGCAGGCAAATTGCTTCTCTCTATCCTCATTTTCTTTTCTTTTTGACTCTGTGGTTTTGCACTGCAGTTAATGAAGAAGTGACTTGGCCTGTTAGTTTCTCCCCTTTTAGGTACTGAGTTCTTGTCCAGAGCGAACAGTTCCATGTATCATTGTCCTAGCAGACCCTTCTCTATTCTAGCTCCACAGCTACACGCAGCTCTTTGTGGCGAGCTTTGTAACCTGGGCTGGATTTCGCTGACCTTTGTCTCTATTGTCTCTGGCATTATTCCCATTGCAATCTTTTTTTTTTATTCCACCAAATGAGTGAGATTGTTCTGTGTGTGTGTGTGTGTGTGGTGTTGTGTGTGTGTGTGTGTGTGTGTGTGTGTGCTTTTGGGTTCTCACCCAGCAGTTCTCATAGGGGTTACTCTGGCTCATGCTCAGTAAATTGCTTCCTGGAGAGCATGGGGGACCATATTGGATGCCGGGATTTGAACCGATACCTTCTTGCATGAAAGGCAAATGCCTTACCTCCATGCTATCTCTCGGCCCCGAGATTGTTCTTTTTGCCTATACATTCTCTCTGACGTCATTCATTCAGCCATAATATCTCCTTCCCTGTCCATACCATGTATAGGCAACATTTTATGACGTTCATGATGCAGAAAGAATTTAATCGAATCTTCATGCAACACCATCAAAACTCACAAAAACATTGAACAATTACATTCCAAAAGTCAAATTGAGTTGTAAAATAGAATAAAATGGTACAAGTATATAGTAATTAATCCTCAAACTAAACAGCCATCTTCTGAATAGAAATATCAGTGACCCATATTCTAAACTAAAATACACACCGCGTTTAGTAAAAAATAAAAACCTTAAGTCATTCAGAGCAGCTAATTATACAACCATAGAAGCAATTACAAAAGGTAACAGGATTATAAAATTGTTATCAAAGTGGAAGTTTGTCATTGAAATTTCTATATTATCTCATAGACTAGTGTAGACAGGCCAGGCTTGGTAGGCAACAGATAATAGAAGTTACTAGAATATATTAAGTTCTCAAGTCTGTGTCCTGACTTATTCTGAGAAACTACAACAAAAAAGAAAAGGCAAGACTAGAGATAATAGTTCCTAACCTCTGGTAAGTATTTACCAGAAATTTTAAGCATAATACTCAGTTGTTTTTATATCTACAGTCTCCCTAGATCAGGCACCTGCAGATTACTTGAATATGTTGGTGTTCTCCCTTTACTCTGGGGAAAAACAAAAAAAGATGTTAAATATTATGAGGCACTTCACTCTAGTTGAAAAGACTTAGATAGTTTATCATATAAAATCCAAGACGTATTACAGGGCTAATCCATGCAGTAGCACCTTGTAAGGGATAAGTGGCTTCTATAGGATAAAGTGTTGGTTAAATCTGAGAAATAATGATTGTAGCAGATATTGGGGAGATGCGAGATGCGGGTCGATAGGGCTCAACATTCCTAGAAGCTATTAATATCAGGGATGAACTTGCATCCAGAAATATTATGTTGTATTTGGTTCTCATTTAGATAAAATATTCTTATCATTGGAGCCATCAGTTGTTTGGACTGTCAGAATAAGAACACCCAGGGAAGCTCAGCTCTCCTGCCTTGTTTTGATGAACAAGACTATATACTTATTATTTCTTGGCTTATAAGCACATTTCTGGAAGAACTGGAGTAGACTATAGAAAGTGTGAAAGGACAGGGAGGCAAAGGGCCCATGTGCAGGAAGCAGTCTCTTAGTATGCTCTACTTACCAGTGGTCTTCTCCTTGGAGCAAGACACCTTAGATTTCTGAGCTCTAAACAATCATGTCCCTAGATCTTACAGCAGTGCTTTCTTCTTTTCCAGTTCCCTGGATGCTCCCTACCTGCCTGCTTTTTATTCTTTCTACTTTTCTTGATAATATCCTGGTTTCTCTGACCTGTGATGCTAGCAAATATTTCATGTGGATAAAAATTGAGCTCTACTTTATCACTATTGATACCGGAATCCACTCTACCCTAGCCATCAATGATTAATTTTGATGGACTGCAATGGTGAAAAACTCCTTGAAATATTGTCCTTGGGTGCTTAGTGTTGGTGTTTTATTCGTTCATCATTTTGGTATGTATTTTATCCAGGGTTCTGTCCTCTGCCCCCTTCATTTTTTACTCCACACTCTTATTGAGAAATGTCATTCACCGTTCTTCTGGCCTCCATGTCTATCTTATCTCTGATGAATTCTCATTCCTTTCTCCATATTTCATAGTTTGAGCTAATTGGGCATGTAATTTGCTAGTCAGTGTCTGAAGGGTGATGAAATGTCTTATCTCAAAGAGTTATTGCATAGCTCCCAGAATTATAAAAGAGGATAGAAGAAACAAAAGCCCAAGCTGAGATACACCTGAGTCTTGGAAGATCCCTATTTCTTCAACCACTAGAAGTCAGAATTTACACAACCAGTATTATTCCTTGGAAAATGGGAATTGAAACTTAGGAAACAATAATAGTGTTAAATATTTCATTTTGGAGGTCAAAATGAATTATTTAATATTATTATTGTTTCCTAAGTTTTAATTCAGAGCTTTATATGTGTGTTTTTGATTGATTGAATGCAGTTCATGTGGATATATTCTGGTTGCAAGGAAATTGTTAAGCAAAAATCTGACCAATTATTTTATATTCAACTTAGACTGCTTCATTGACATTCATTCAGTAAGGAAATTTGCTACATATGGTGCAGAGCAGGAGACATAGACAATAGAAAGACATAGGAATTAAAAGGAAAAGATAAGGTGAAGAAAAGGACAAACAAAATACCCATCACAAAAACATGTATCCAACTGGCCATTAAAGCTTTATTAGATGATTTATAAACATTTGAGTCCAAAAGTAAAATCTTTATCATTTATCCCAAATTACTGTGCCTGTTTTCCTTACTCTCTCAGTAACTTATAAATTCATTCATCTAAGCACTCAAACTTTTTAAGTTAAATGCCCTCCTTATTAAGGTTGTTGCTTATCAAGTCCTATAGATCATATATTACAAATGTTTTTAGAATGTATCCTCAATTTTTTTTGGGTCACACCCGGCAACACTCAGGGGCTAGTCCTGGCTCTGCTCTCAGAGGTCTGCTCCTGGCAGGCTCGGAGGACCATATGAAATGCCAGGATTCGAACCAGGGTCTGTCCTGTGCTGGCCGTGTGTGAGGAAAATGCCTTACCACTGTGCTATCGCTCCAGCCCCACGTTTTTGAAAAATCTGTCTAGATTAATTGGATTTGCACCTTTGATCCCCATCTAATGGAAGCCAGTCACAAAGAATGAGATAAACATACATATAAGGGAATTGACAAACACACATGAACTGTCCAAGCTTTAGGTAGCCTGGACAGCCAGAACTGATCTCACAGACTGGCCACTTATTCAATACCTTATTTCTTTCCCACTGGAGCTGACATTGTTTAAGTTGACAGAGATATTAATAAACAGCAGGTACATAAAGATCAGAAACTGGGATATTTAATATAGCTACTTATTAGGCATTCTTAAAAGTATAAAGTCATGATAATTTCCTATTCTACTTTTGCCCATTTAGTCCCTACATCTAAAAAGCCCTAAACAATCTTATTACTATACCTGCTTAGCACTTTTTTCATCCAAGAGAAGTTTATTATTTATTCTATTCTTATCTGCTTATATTATTATTTCTGATGTGCAGTTTTGTGACCTTTTTGTATTTTAATACTTAAACTATCTTACCTAGGAGCATATCCCTTGAGTTTTTTTGTTAGCAGAAAAAATTCCTACAATAACACACTGCATTTAAATCTGCAAAATTTCAATCCTTAACCTAGTTTATACACGTGTTTCTTTTACTATTGTCCACTTCTGGTATCACCCTGTGGCCAATGTCACAGTAGCCATATTATTGCTGTGGAGCTTATTTCACTTATTTGTCTCTCCTCATCCTCTAGTTCTATTTTCTTCTGTGTTTATTGAGTTATTTCATTGATCTAAAAGTAGGATAATGAGAGAAGCACCTCTAAAAGTTGAACTGAATTATCACCATTCAGTTTACACAACCAATCTTTTCTTACCCTGCTGGCAGGAATACTCTGGAGTTGCAGAATTCCCCTATAATACTGACTCTGAGGAAAGAGTAAGATGAAAAGGACAGATGAGAGGACCAGTCCTTCTAATTTCCTATAAAGCCAACCTGACTTTCTCTAGACCTTGACTATGCCAGTTTACTTATTCTCACTATTGATTAAAGAATGTGGTAACTAGCCTATTAAGAGTTCCCAGTGGGTCATGCTCTTACTGTATCTTTTTATTGTTCGGCCCACTAGACTTAGGTCTCGACTGAACCAATAAAATTTGACAAAAATGACCCTATGCTAGTCCTGGGACTAAATCTTGAGAAGATTTGGCCATAGTTGTCTCTTGTACTTTGGGGACACCTGAGCTGTGATATTTTAAGTGTGATAAGCCTGCTGGAGAGGCTTTTGAAGAGAGCTCATGGAGAGGACATGAGGAAGAGAGGCCTTGTAATTACCTGAGAAAAGAGTATTGAACTGCTGCAATGTCCTAGCTGCACCTTATCTTCCAGTTGTCTCCACCAGCGCATCAGTTGTAAAAGAGAGCCAACTTGAATTTTCCAGTTTCATAAACTCCCCAAATGACCATCACCCAGCAGACATCATGAAGAATGGAATTGCCAAGACAAGCCCACTTAACCCATTGTAATATGAGAATAATCAAATAGTTTTGGTTTAAAGCCACCGCCACCATCTTGCAGTGATTTCTAACACAGCAATAGATAACTGAAATAAGGATATTGATTGTATGTGTGGTCTTGCTTAATTATTCATTTAACTGAACTCTACTTCTAGGCATATTTGGTATGTTTCTCTGTAGGCTAATAGCTGCTATTCAATGCAAAACCCCTCTGGTTGATAACCATCAGGAGGCTTTGATTTTTTAAAAGACTAACTTACTTGATGGCTCTGAAGCACAGGAATTCATGCCCACAAACATCACAAATTCCAAGCTCTAAATTAAAGTGTACAAATTCCTTCTGGTCTTTACTTTCCTCTGTCAGACTTAATATAACACAATTACCTGACCCATGAAGATAGTTTTTAAAGACCCTGACATAGATTGATCTGAATTTCCTTTAGCAAAAAATAATGACAGAATAAGGAAAAAAGGCAGTAAAGTTTTAATTTGGAGAAAATTTATGAAATAAGAGGTGAAATAAAAAAAAGGCAAATCAAATCTAACTGTGTATGTCATGTTTAAAGATGCTCTCATTTGGCCTATTGGCAACAGACAATGAATCTGCATTTTATTGGCATTGCTTAAGGGAAACCCTTACATAGAATAAGGCTGTCTCTGTGAAGCAAGCAAGTTGCCTAGCTAGCATCTGCATTTTCCTCTGCTTCTAGGTGTGGACAAACCACTTGCTAATACCAGTGGAATGTCAGCAGAAGTCATGTTCCAGGGCCTTTCAGAAGTTATTACACCTTTTCCATACTTGATTTTCCTTTGTGCTAGCTCGTCGCAAATGACTTAAGGACTCCAGGGTATGGCAGAACTCCCAGATGGAAAAAAATCCTGGATGTCTAAGTCATGGCAGGGAGGAGAATGCTTACTGTGAAATGTTTCATGGGAGAAATAACTTTCTATTGTGTATGAGTTTTCAGAAAATGTTGAGACTAATTACAGCAACGGCTTTCTTTAGTAAGTATAGTTATTCATTCATCTGAAAATTCATTTAATTGCCCAGCAGTGTTAGAATGGGGATAACTCCTAGCTTAGTGCTCAACTGTCTCTTCTAGTAATAACTGGGGACCATGCAATATCAGAGATCAAATTCAGGGCTCCCACATTTATTTATTTATTTGTTTGTTTGTTTGTTTATTTATTTATTTATTTTTTGGTTTTGGGTCACACCCGGCAGTGCTCAGGGGTTATTCCTGTCTCCAGGCTCAGAAATTGCAGGCACCGGGGACCATATGGGGCGCCGGGATTCAAACTGATGACCTTCTGCATGAAAGGCAAATGCCTTACCTCCATGCTATCTCTCCGGCCCCAAGGGCTCCCACATTTAAAGCATATACTCAAGCTCTTTGATTCATCTCCCCAGAAATTTGAGTTTTATTTTTTTTATAAATTATTACTCATTTGGAAATTATATGGGAGTTAATTTCATTTTTGTTTCTCTGTTATCACATCTATAAAATGGGGCTAATGCTGTGTACCTCACAGAATTATTATCATTTAACATATTATAGTTTCTCTGTATTAAATGTTATCTTGTCTTGAACTCTTTGCTAACAAGACTTTCTCTTACTAAATATTCCAATAATACATAAACAAGTTGCCCTCCTTTTAAAAATAGATTTGTATTGAATAGACATCCCTCTGGGGAAGACCAAAAAATGGCCAACAGGTATATGAAAAACTGCTCATCATCTCATCATTAGGGAAATCCAAATCAAGACTACAATGAGATATCTTATACCAGTGAGGTGGCACATATCAAAAATACTTTGAAAAACCTGTGTTGTCAGGGATATGGTAAAAAGGGAATTTTCATTCCTTGATAGTGGGAATGTTGTCTGGTCCAACCCTTATGGAAAACAATACGAAGGGTTCTCAGTAAACTCTATGCATCAAGCTGTCATATAATCCTCAATTCCACTTTTGGGTATCCTCAAGACAGTAAAACATTTATTTAAAAGGATAATATGCACACCACTATTTACTACACCACTCAGTACAATATCTGAGTTGGAATCAACCTAGATGTAACATAACAGATGAGTGAATCATGAAGATATGCTACATAATAAAAAATGGAATACTACATAGTTGTAAGGAATGATGCTATCATGCAGTTTGCTGCAACATGGATAGAACTGTAAGATATTATGTTAAATGAAATAAGCCAGAGAAGAAGGATAAACACATAATAATATAACTTACCATAATTTTTGTACCATAAAACACTTTTTTTCCACCAAAGATGCCTCTTATGGAATGAATGCCGCCTGGAGCTGAAGCCTGAGTGCAGGGGAGGAGAGAATCTAAAAACTATGTGTGTCTTATAGCCAGGTGCAACTTATAGAGTGAAAAATATGGTATAATTGGTGTTTAGAATAAATGCATAAAGTAATATAACTGGGGTTGTATAGAACACTGTTGGCCCCAGAGTTTAATGAGAAGGAAAGAAAATGAGTATATGAGGAGAAAGACAGATATGAAATAATGAGGAACAGGGTCAAAGGGACTCAGTATATTGGTGATATTATGGAAAGACAGAACTAAATATCCAAACCACAGAGTCAACAAAATGAAATCATGAGACCCAAACTTTAATAACAAAACTTTAAAAGGTGTCTGTCATGATGGTAAACTTGGGAAAGGAGAAGGTATTGGATGGACTCTGGGAATATTGGTGGAGGATGGTTGACACTGGTGATGGGATTGGTGCTGAAACATTGTATGTCTAAAATTTAATTATGAAAAACTTTGTAAATTACAATGATTTAAATAAAAAATAATAAAATTTTATTTTCATTAATTTTGATATGATAGAATTCTATAGCTTAGCAAGTCTGTGTGTGAAGTTCATGGCCCCCCATCTCCAAGCAACCCCTGCATCCTTCTCTCCCTGGGTAACCCTCATCTCTTTTCGCTGACTCTGAGAACTAAAGAGTATTAGTAGTTAAATTCTAAAGGCAAAAAAGATACTAAGAAAAGTTAAGAAATTGTGCAATGATAAACCAGTAGAAAAGGCAGAACCAGAATTCAACCGTGGCAGCCAGATCATACATTGTATGAATAGGCCCAACACAGAGCCCGACACATAATAACTATAAAATAAACATAAATTTTATTTTCCTGCTAAAAGAAGCAATCTCAAATGGAAGTGTAAATGTACGCATTTTTGGCCAAATGCACAAAAACCATCCCTCCCACATACATAAACCCAGGCCACCTTACCTTTATTACTCATATTACTATATTACTCATATTCAGTTTACTGTGTTTCAATTAGAAGCCAGCTAGAATTACTGGTATATTTTTCTAGCACTTTGCCAGGGTATACACAGCTCTCTCTCAGGCCATGATATTAATATTAGGTGCTCATAGTCTAACTGCAGCTATACCATCAAAAAGACCAGCAAGAGAACTGAAGAAATGAAGCCCAAAATGACTAATGCATTTTCAAGATGCTTGTGAAACATTCATGCTATCAACCAGTTGGAGGGAAATGGACAAAAAAATCTCATTCAGGATGGACATTACTACAGGAAACACAGGAATACTGGGTCCCTAAAGTCTTTATTATTTCACTTAATATACCACATATTTCTTGAAAGAGCTAGTTAAAAGCACCCAGTCTGAGACATATCATAGAAATAGACTGACATTTGTAGTTTTGGTCATATGGCATTTTCTACTCTTGAAGTACTTTTTGAAAAAAAATTTTAAAACTTTGTAATAAGAGTGTTGGTACTTTCTCTAAAGTCACATCAGCTATTATTAGATAGTCTGTACGACCAAGCTCAGAGTGCTTTTCAAAAAGGTGCAGCAATTTCCCCCATTCTAATTGCTATACCAAGAGCAATTTGTCTTGTGGGCTTTGGAGCTGCTGAACCACTTTCTTCTTTTGCTGGAAGTTTCATCAAGGCAATATGCTTAATCAATGTTTGCTGATGTTTATGGTCTAATGCTTACTGACAGCAGGTGCAAAAAAAAGCAAAAAAACCCTCACAAATCCCCATCTGCATAAAAATCTTCTTTAAATCCACCAACATGCTGCTTTGCTGTAATTTTAGAAGACAGGTAATTTTTCATGGCATCCTCATGAGTTGTTCCCCCCTCCAACAACCCCTCCCCAAGTCTGCTTCCCTTTCCCTGCTGTTACCAGAAACTGTGCTCTTATTTGTAGCACCACATGGTTGTTCCTTTCAGGCTATCTACTTGGCTTGCTGTAAAATTCTCCTTAGTATTTGGTTTCCCATCACCACCACCTCTCCCTGTCATCTTTCATCACTCCCCAAACCCACCCTTGGAAAAGGAAATGGATTCGATCACTGAATAATTTAGAGACTGTGACTTTTCCATCAGTAAAGCCAAGCCAGGGGTGGGCCATGGAATTGTTCCTTTTGGATAACAGTAGAGACCCTAAAAAACTTCATTGACCCAAAGGATCTCTTTCCAATGGTATATAATAGAAGGGATTTAACCAAGGGAAGTCCATTAACCTTAATGATAGTCACTTGGCTAATTACCCATCAAGGCTCTAGAAATTCACATCTAACAGTTCCCTCCTCATTATCTGTTTACTGAAGCAAGGGAGGTGAATCGCTTTTCTGCTCCCCATTCGGGATGGAGAATTTGTAAACTCAAGGCAGCATACAGTGCTCCAGGCAGGCTCTTTTTCACTATTGCTTCTTCATTTCAGTTGACCTTAGATTCTCTTGGCAGAGGGAATAGTTTATCATGTATTTCTGCAGAGGAAGAAAAAAAGGAAAAAGAGTCAGGTGTGGCCTCCCAGAGAGTCTCTGATTGACTTCTCAGTTACTTGAATTTTTTTGTCTCTTCCCATCTTGCCAAGGTGCAAGAATGTACACTTATAGTAAATATCAAGTATTTAAATATTATTAGGTAGCTTTAATTGTTCAGAACTAATATTTTGTATTATCATGCATGGGTAGCAGGTCCTTTTATTTTATTTATTTATTTATTTATTTATTTATTTATTTATTTATTTATTTATTTTGGATTTGGGGGCCAAACCCGGTGATGCTCAGAGGATACTCTTGGCTATGCACTCAGCAATCGCTCCTGGCTTGGGGGAGCACATGGGATGATGGGGGATCAAACCAGGTCCTTCCTGGGTCAGCCGTAAAAGGTAAACTCCCTACCACTGCGTCATTGCTCAGGCCCCAGATCCTTCTTTTAATTTAAGGCAGCTACAAGGACGAGAAGCAGAACTAAAACACAACACTAAGTGACTATTAAGTTTGCTTGTTCTTTAGATGAGAAAAATCCACAACTGCCCCAAACAGAAGCACTGCCAAGATTCCCCAAGGACATGATACACATTTGAAATAGGCCTGAGCTGTGACTACACCACTGTTCCTTCACCAAGGCCTTCCTCTCCTGTCACATATAATTTTTGAACACTACTTGAAGATCTTGCTAAGTCAGCTTAAAATATTTTTTCAAGAGATAAAAACGGGATGGAGGAGGGAAATCCAGACCCTCAGGGGGCTCAAAGGTCAAACATAAAACGACAAGCAAAGGAGAATTAAACAAAGCCTTGAGAAAGAACTCTCACAACAAGATGCTTCAGAACCAATAGAGATTCAAGATCAATTGTGTCAGCAGATCAAAGACAAGACAGGCCCAGCGAAGAAGAGCATTAAGTCTCATCAGGGAGATGCAATCTCCTACTTGAGTGAAATTCACTTTGCAGCTTTGCAGTGATCAGGCTGACTTTCCAGTAAAGATCATCAAACTGAGCGAAACAGATGCATTTTTCCCCATACATTGGGCTATACACAGAGAAAAAAAAAAGACAAACTTGCTTTGTAGATGGTGCTCTAGAACACCAAGAGAGTTACTAGAGACTGATGAGGGTCTAGTCTAGCGCTGCAGCCAGAGGAGCTATTCTACCTGTATAGCACCTGTATCCCATTGGCAGGTATTTTGTAGAGATTTCCTGTGACCGTGCTTCCGTGAACAACCCTGGCTGCTTATATGGCAGATAGCAAAAAACCTGTCCCTTAATTTTAATTTAGTAGACTTAAATAAATGTATTGTTGGATGAGGATCAGGACCATGGAGTGATGATAACAGTCATGGTAGAAAGACTTGGCAGGCACAAATGCACAGATTTGTCCAGACTCTATTTAGAGACCTGTATGGGATAGAGGGTGATAGACTGCCAGTTCTCTGACTAGCTGCCAGGAGTCTATATTCATCTCAGTACTAGAACATTTAAAAACAATGCTCAAATGGAACCAGACTGTGGATGCAGTATGTGGGCTTTGTATACCTAGAAAAATTTAAAAAAAAATTAATCGGTATGACTATAATATTGAAATCTTCTGATTGCTATCACCGTTGCCATGTTTGGCTCTGATAAGATACACTGATCAAGATAAGACAAAGGCTATATTCCTAATAGCCCATTGTCAGTAATAACATAATCAGGAGCTGGAAAGATAGTACAGCTGCTAGGGTGCTTCCCTTGCATGCCAATGACTCAAGTTTGATTTCCAGCATTATTTAAGGTTCTCTGAGCACCATCACCAGAATTCCTGAGTTTAGAGCCAGATGTAACCCCTGAGCATTGCTAGGTGTGGATCCCTTTTTCTTCCCCCCAAAAAGAATAAAATAATGATCAGTTTCTAAAAAACAGAATGGCATCAACAGAATTAAAACATGAATGATAGTGTGGTTAAACAGATCACTTAAAGTCTAGCTAGATTGTCATGTAGTAATTATCAACAAGTAGTGGTGTTTGCCATTATATTTTGGCAAAAATAATGGTTTTGCCATTATTTTACCTTTTTTATATTTTTGTTCTACATCAGGCGGTGCTCAGAGGTTACTCTTGGCTCTGTGCTCAGAAATCACTCCTAGCAGGCTTGTCACTTTAGAAGTTTATTATAATAGGTTTTTGTTGTCATTCTTGTTATTGTTTTCGTTCCTTTACTTACTTTACCACCTAGGTTGGTCACTGTTCTGATTATCTATTGTTAAATAACACACCTCCAAGGCTTATAATGACCATTTTAGTTTGGATTTGTTTTTATGAGTCAGGGACTCAGAAACAATAAAGCTACGCACTTTCATTCTGATTCATAAGGGTTTGCTACAGGACCTCCTGCTTTACTCATGTACTTGATGATGCCATAGAACTTTTTGGTCTCTCCCTCCCCTCAGAACCATTACTCCACCCCCATCCTCTCTACACATTTGACATCTCTTTCTGTAGAGTCTCTTCACTTGTGCTTCTCATTGAATAGTGATTTAGGAGAACAGCTGGATTTTATGAGGCTGAATTGGAATCTGTCAGGTCAGTTTTTACAGCTTTAAGAGACTTGACACATCATCTATCACTCACTTCTGTCATATCCCACAAGTCAAACTCTTAGGGCCCACCCAGATTGAAGAAAGTGAAGAGAAGGCATTGTCTAAATGCATTTGAGAATGCAAATATTGCTGGGGTCATGCTTGGAAAGTCAACCACAGATTATATGTTACATCCAGTTAAACAACTCTCTACTATTTTGGTTAATTTGTTAGTGCTTACCTAAATATGAAAACATGTATGCTTCTAATCATGGTTTAAAAAATTAATGCTTGTCTCTTTGGGCCAACGGAAGAAAAATGTTAGAATGCTCACATAAATATTAAACTTTCCTTGCATTTATTCTAAATCTAATTTAAATCAAACCAGAAATTATTGACATCATTTTAGAGGTCAATATTCATTTTTATTTTGTCACACATTTTTTTCTTATATTGATTTTCAGTCATCCCTGTATTTTTGAGCTTCTTTTTTATTTGTTTATTTTGCAACCACAGTGGGAATGGCTCACCATTCAAGAATTGTTTCCAGCAGAACTCTTCAAGGATCATGCAGTGTAGGGATCAAACATGGACTTCCCACATATAAAAATGTATTCAGTCCATTAAAATATCACTCCAGTCTTATCTTTGAGCTTATAACTTGGAATAATTTACTTTGCATGAACTTTATTTAATGTTTTCCTTAACGTGTGTTAGCCAGTAAAAATTTTGTTTTTTTTATTTTTTTTATTCCTACTCTTCTTTCTTTGCTTCTTCCTCCTCCTACTGCTCCTGTCAGGACACAAACAACTTTTCCCAGGGATTACTCCTGGTTCTATACTCAGAGATCACTCTTGGTTGTGCTTGGGCCATATGTGGTGCTGGAGATAGAACTGGGATTGGCAACATGGAAGGCAAATGCTTTAACCTCTCTCTGTACTATCTCTCCAACCCAAATGATTATTATTATATTTTCTTTCCATTTTTGTGAATTTGAAGAATAAATCTCTACAGTAAAACACAGAAACAAAAAAGGATAAAAAATTACAAACATGTAAAAATAGAGGGAGACAGTATAAAAGGTTTATCATACATGTAATGGGAATAACCAAAGGAAAAAGGATTGATAATAATGCAGAAGAAAGAAATTTTAACAGATTAATGTGAGACTATATCTTTCAAATAACAAAATTAGAAAAATGATTAAGTCTCCTTTAAGAAGCTCTACACATATATATTAAAATATTTATATAGAAAATCAGAACAGGAAACAAAACTTCTGTACAGAAGCAAGCAAAAAATAGTGAAAGCTACTAACTTATATAATCTTCCAAATAAACAAGAATTATACTGGACATGCTTTTCCCCAGATGCAATGAAATTAAAAGATATTAAGAAAAATTAAATATTTTTCAGGATAATCATAGTTTAAAAACTTAGTTTCCTTATCCAACTAATGAGATAAATCCTCAGCCTGGAAAAGAACAATAATTGATCATTGTTTGTGATGGTCACTAACTCATGTGAACAGCAAGTTTCTGAAAAAACAAAGTTAATCTCTAGATAAGTAAAAAATAATTATTAATTACAAGGCTAATAAAATTGCAGGTTAATTTCTCAGATAACATAAAATAAGTGAAATATATGCTTTCCTTTAGAAAACTTATAATCTTTTCAACCGGGACATACACATATATATATAATACATTTATGTTAAAAAATGTACAGCATGACATAATAAGACTTACACAGTATAAATTATAAAAACAAATTATTTTCCTTGTTAAAATCAGGAAGGTACCGAAAGGAAATAACAAAGTCCATTACAAGGCTCATGAAGGACCTGAAAAACTTGGTTTGTAATGAGGTGATATCCCAAATCAATACAGGAAAAGTGTTTAGTTAATAAATCATGTTGGGACAAATGACTTTACATCTAAGATTGATTTGTTGCATCATGTAAAAATCTAAATGCAAAAGGATAACATTATAAAGTTAATAGAAAAAAAATGAAGGTGACTGTCCTGTGACCTTGAATAAGAATTTTTTAAATAGGGACTGAAAAAAAACACAAACCATAGAGGAAAAATTGATGAGTTTGACTATATCAATAATAAAGATTCCTTAATAACAAAAGAAATGATTGACAAAGTTAATAGGTGAGTAACCTCTGGGAATAGATATTTACAGCTTGTAAATGGATAGAAAATACACAATAAATGTAGCATGCATAACATATTTCTTATTCAATAGGTCTTTGATCAAATATTATTTCAGAAATGGCATCCCTGGAAATGACTCTTCCCTCCTTTACTGTATATATTCTTAATTTAATTTTTATAAGCTATAAAACACTAAATTATGTGACATTTTGGGGGGCACACTCGGTGATACTCAGGGGTTACTCCTGGCTATGCACTCAGAAATCGGTTCTGGCTTGAGGGGACCATATGGGACACCAGGGGATCAAACTGCAGTCTGTCCTGGGTCAGCCACATGCAAGGCACTCTACCATTGGTGTCATTGCTCTGGCCCTTAAATTATTTCATTTTTATGGTATCTTCCCATTTATTTTTTCGTTCTTTCTCTTCTTCTTTCTTTCTTTATTCTTCTTTTTCTTTTTCTTTCTTTCTTTCTTTCTTTCTTTCTTTCTTTCTTTCTTTCTTTCTTTCTTTCTTTCTTTCTTTCTTTCTTTCTTTCTTTCTTTCTTTCTTTCTTTCTTTCTTTCTTCATTTCTTCCTTTCTTTCCCTTATTTATCTTTCTAGAACTGTGCAAATTATATTTTTCCCTTTTTATTAATATCATTATTTAAACACCTTAATTAAAAATATGATTGTATTTGGGTTTCAGTCATGTAAAGAAACACTCCCCTTCACCAGTTGCAACATCCCCATCACCAATGTCCCAAATCTCCCTCCTCCCCACCCCACCCTCCACCTATCCTATAACAGGCTTTCTACTTCCCTCATTCATTCACATTGTTATGATAGTTCTCAATGTAGTTATTTCTCTAACTGCACCTCATCATTCTTTTTGGTGAGCTTCATGTCGTGAGCTGGACCTTCCAGGCCCTCCTCTTTTTTGTCTCCGAGAATTATTGCAAAAATGTCTTTTATTTTTCTTAAAACCATAGATGAGTGAGACTATTCTGTGTGTCTCTCTCTCCCTCTGACTTATTTCACTCAGCATAATAGATTTCATGTACATTCATGTATAGGAAAATTTCATGACTTCATCTCTCCTGACGGCTTCATAATATTCCATTGTGCATATTACCACAGTTTCTTTAGCCATTCATTCTGTTGAAGGGCATCTTGGTTGTTCCCAGAGTCTGGCTATTATAAATAGCGCTGCAATGAATATAGGTGTGAGGAAGGGATTTTTGTGTTCCTAAGGTATATCCCAAGAAGTGGTATAGCTGGATCGTATGAGAGCTCAATTTCCAGTTTTTGAAAGAATCTCCAAATTGCTTTCCATAAAGGTTGAACTAGTCGGCATTGCAAACCAGCAGTGAATAAGAGTTTCCTTTCTCTCCACATCCCCGCCAGCACTGCTTGTTCTCATTCTTTGTGATGTGCGCCAATCTCTGTGGCGTGAAATGGTACCTCATGGTTGTTTTGATTTGCATGTCCCTGATTATTAGTGATGCGGAGCATTTTTTTCATGTGCCTTTTGGCCATTTGTATTTCTGCTTTATCAAAGTGTCTGTTCATTTCTTCTCCCCATTTTTTTGATGGGATTAGATGTTTTTTTCTTGTAAAGTTCTGTCAGTGCCTTGTATATTTTGGAGATTAGCCCCTTATCTGATGGGTATTGGGTGAATAGTTTCTCCCACTCAGTGGGTGGCTCTTGTATCCTGGGCACTGTTTTCTTTGAGATGCAGAAGCTTCTCAGCTTAATATATTCCCATCTGTTTATCTCTGCTTCCATTTGTTTGGAGAATGCAGTTACCCTCCTTAAAGATGCCTTTAGTCTCAAATATCCTGAAGTGTTTTATCTCCATGTTGTTTTATATACCTTATGTTTTCAGGTCTGATATCAAGGTCTTTAATTTATTTGAATTTTATCTTTATACATGGTGTTAGCTGGGAATCTGAGTTTGCTTTTTTGCAGGTGGCTACCAGTTGTGCCAACACTACTTGTTGAAGAGACTTTCCTTGCTCCATTTAGGATTTTTTGCTCCTTTATCAAAAATTAGGTGATTATATGTCTAGGGAATATTCTCTTAGTACTCAAGCCTATTCCACTGATCTGAGAGTCTGTCTTTATTCCAATACCATGCTGTTTTGATAACTATTACTTTGTAATACAGTTTAAAATTGAGGAAAGTAATGCCTCCCATATTCCTTTTCCCAAGAATTGCTTTAGCTATTCGAGGGTGTTTATTGTTCCAAATGAATTTCAGAAGTGTTTGATTCACTTCTTTGAAGAATGTCATGGGTAGCTTTCGAGGGATCGCATTAAATCTGTACAATGCTTTGGAAAGTATTGCCATTTTAATGATGTTAATACTTCCAATCCATGAGCAGGGTATGTGTTTCCATTTCCGTGTGTCCTCTCTTATTTCTTGGAGCAGGGTTTTATAGTTTTCTTTGTATAGGTCTTTCACGTCTTTAGTCAAGTTGACTCCAAAATATTTGAGTTTGTGTGACACTAATGTGAATTGGGTTATTTTCTTAATGTCCATATCTTCTCTATCATTTTTGGTATATTAAAAGTCCATTGATTTTTGTGTGTTAATTTTGTAGGTTGCCACATTGCTATATGAATTTATTGTTTCTAGAAGCTTTTTGGTAGTCTTTGGTGTTTTCTAAGTAGAGTATTGTAATCCTTCCTGTGTAACTTGATCCCATCCCTGGGAGGGATCTTGGGAAGGTTAGATAAGGCCTTTGACCGGAAGGGCAAGGGGATTTGCCTGGATGCAGCATGGAGGAGAAAGCAAGAGAATGAGATGACTTAGGGACAATTTAGAATGCAGGACTGAATAAAGATCCAGCATAAATGGTTTATGATAGACCACACATGTGGTGGACAGGGCAAATAAAGATGTTATCTCTCTGGAATCCTGCCTGCCTGTGAGTGAGTTTTATACCCGCCAGTCTTCTGGACCCAGATACCCTCCCGGCTGAAGGGGATTGCAGAGCCACATGGCCTGGGATGGGCAGAGAAAGTTCCTCCATCTCCATCCACCACCATTCAAGTCCATCCTAAGGGCTGTTATTCTACAAAGTATCATGTTATCCTGCAAACAGTGAGAGCTTGACTTCTTTCCTATCTGGAATGCCCTTGATATTTTGATTTATATTCTAAGATCTTTTGTTCACTTATTATGTTAGAATTAGAAAAGTGCCTGACCCATTAGAAAATGCTTGCTAAAAATTTTTAAGTGAAGGAGTGAATGAATACCTGCAAATAAACTTGAGGAGGAAGAGAATATATATAAAATCCTCAAAGGATATGAGTAGGCAATGATCAGACTGGGATATTTGAGTGGGCATTAAATACTTGAACAGATGGTTAATTTTTATATTAGAAATCTGTAAATAAAACATAAGGAGTTACATTCTTTATCCAGCATATGGAAACAATCCAAACATTTAGAAAATATAAAAGGAAGTGGGAAAAGTGGAAATCCCTAACAGTGATAATGGGATATAAACTTACACAAGTTTTCTGGAGTGTCTTCTGAAAGTAAATAAGAAATTAAGGATGCACATATCCTACAGCTCCAGTGATGTACATCTAAAATAGCTCTCGCACTGATCCAAGAAAAGAAGTGTATATAGATATTCATGGAAGCCTTCCTTGTGGTAGCATAGAGCAGGAAACACTTTATTCAAGTCCTTGACCTGAGAATTCAAATACTCGAGTATGTTAGATGGATACAGTGTAATATCATACAGCACTTAGATGTAGCATACAAAACCTAGAAAGTGCCTAAATTTATTTTCCTAGTTCAAGTAATAAACATTTTAAATCCAATTGTAATTTATAAGTAGGTAGATAAAATCAGACAAAATGAATAACTGTTGATAATATATTTTCTCTGAGTCTGCTCAGAAGATAAAAGATTCTCCAGTGTTATATAGTCTTACTTCTCTTTTCAGTTTTGAACCCCCAAAATCTACCTGACCTAACTAATTTGCTTATATACTCTTTTCAATTTCAGATTTTGTTTAATATTTACCCTAGGGAATTATATACTGGATATTCAGTATTGTTCCTAGGCTTTAATTTGCATAATAGCTTTGAGATTGGATAGAATTTACTAGATGAGTGTTCTCAAGAATCTTGTTAAAATGCAGGCTCCAATTCATTGCATGTAGGAGGATCTGAGATTTTACATTGCTAAAAAATTCTCAGGGGTGCATAATTTTGGATCCTCAGGCTACATTCTGAGTAGTGCAGTGGAACTCACCAAGAACTATTTGTAGGGGTTATTCTTAGGTCATCTGAAAGCATACCTTGGATGCAGCAAAATTCTTAGATATACATTGTTAGGCAAAACATTGCTGAGGGAGCATATAAAGGTACATCACTGTATGGTATTACTAAGGCTTGTTCCCCAGTGCTCAACCTGGAGAAAATGCCAGCTCAAGGCATTTTTCTGGGCATTAGTTTCTCCAGACTGCATAATCTCTTCCCAATGCTATATTTAACAACATAAAGAAATATCTTGAAAACAAGCTTGGTGATAGTATTTTCACCATGGAAATTGGTGGACAATACAATCAAAGTTTCCTTTTACTCTCACCCCACCCAGAAGGTCAAGTACACCACAGGGGCCAGCAGGGAAATCATTCAGGGCCTTGTGTGACTTTGAGAGTAAGTACTCACTGTGCTTTCTGGTTGGGGATATGAATTCAGTTATAGAGGAATCACATAGTAATTGGTTCACTGGAAGGAAATTACAAAGGAAGAAGAGAATTACATGGGAAATGGTAAGTAGGACTTTATAAAGAAAACTCTTTTCCCCTGCATTCATGTTCCCCATTACAATCACATATAGGGCACCATTTAAAGAACATTATGTTGACTATGAGAAGTATGTAGCAGATATAGATAAACTCTTAAAAGTAAATATATAATTTTAGGAATCCATAGAAATTAAAATCGGGAAGAAGAAAATAGAGGGAGTTCTTGTTTAAAATAACACTTTTATTATTAAGTAATTAGTAAGGCTTTTGCTTTAGCTAGATACCCAGAGGATTTAGGATGGTAACTGGGAAGCAGAATTTTTACTAAATGACCTCTGCACTGACTCCAGATAGGGTCTGTACTCCTTTATTTTTTTTTTGAGAAGAGCACAATCTTTATCATATATAAAATAAGTATAAGGGTAGTTTTCACCTATCTCACAGACTCACAACTTCCATACTTGGAATAATATTATGTTGGAATAGAAGTAATAAAATGCCACCAGTCACACTTTAGAAAGGAGTTATTATGCATAGGATTATTGTTACCATGTCTTTTTATTTTGCTTATTTTTTAATTTATCTTTTTAGTTTATTTGAAACTTTTTTTATTTTTTAATTTATTTTAGTTACCATGATTTCAGTACTGTTTATGCATACAACATTCCTGCACCACAGCTCTCATCAGTGTAGGCTTCACTTCATCATTGTTTCAGACCCAATCCCTCAATCCCATCCCCATTGACAATCACTCGGAACTTTCCTCACCATGGTTAGAACAAATCTGTAAACCTAACTAGTCTGGCGAATATGTGAAAGTAGATACTATGGAAAAACTCACTGAACTCCACAGAAAAGTCTTCAGCAACACATTCTTTTCACTGGAACAGTTCTGCATTCCACAGAAAGCATTCTTGAATAATCATCACTACCTGTGTACTGTGTACTGTGTACCTGTGTACCATGTACAGAGCTCTCACTGCTTCTCTTGGGCATTCACTAAATTAACATTGGAAAACACATCAAGGGAGATTGAACTATATCATGTATAGTTTTATTCTAACAGGAAATTCTAGAAAAAATGTATAAAATATAAAAATATGCCATAAGTTTACTAAAAAGCTATGTGCCTTCAAAAATATAGAAGGCTATGTACCAAATCATTTCTATGGATAGTCATCTTATGGCAGTAGGAGAGTGGGTGATAAAAATTCATTATGTATATTTATGCATATCTTAAAAATTTTAGATAAAGATATATTATCAGAAAAGAGTGAACACCCATTTATGTACATGTTTGTGGGACAGTGTTCCATGACTTATTACTTTCAGTAGCATTAGATTCTTACAACACACTTTTAGGAAGAAGCGATAAGAGAACAAACTTGCTTATTCTTCAATGCTGCAATATAATGTTCTATGTAAAAGGTGTTTGGAAAGCATACTGATGACCCCACACATAGCTTTATAAGAGCATTAGGAGTCTTCAAACTTTTTAAACAGAGGGCCAGTTCACTGTCCCTCAGACTATTGAAGGGTCTGACTATAGTAAAAGCAAAACTTATGAACAAATTCTTATGCACACTGCATATATCTTATTTTGAAATGAAGAAACAAAACAGATGCAAATACAATATGTGGCCCGCGAGCCATAGTTTGAGGACCACTGAGACTGAAATGTTAGGCTAAACTGATGTTAAATCTTTGTTGAAATTAAATTTTTTCTATTTTATTTTCCTGTACTTCATCTTCTGGTTCCTCCAGTCTCTAACTTGAACAGACACATGACTTGCCAGCTGGAACTAGAACTACAGCAAACTAAGTATTGACATCATCTGGCCAAACTCAAGAGTCAAGGAAATGAACATACTTGATAGATGTGTATTCCGATTTACTTTGGAACACCCTTGCATGGCTCACAAAAAAGGTCAGTTGTACATTTTCCACTTTGCATCCCAAAACTCACATTGAGTGGCCAAAGGTTAGATAGAATGTTACAAATGTTTAAGGAAAGACTGGAAATGCTGCTATGTGATAAGTGCTCTGCACTGTATGATTAGGATGAGATTATGTACTTGATGTAATGTTGAGGATATTTGGTGTAAGATTGAGGATTTTCACTCTGGGATTTTCATTTGAAACGAAGTGACTTCACCTGATAATAATTTGCATTTTACCAGGAGTCAGAGGAGCACATAGCCCTTTGGAGACATTACCTCATTTATCATCCCTATGGCTCTTTGGGAGGCACTTTAGAGAGAGAAAAAGAAAAATCAAGTTGGTCTCTGAGAAATGCAATTCCAAAGTGAGGGTTCCAGTTCAGTGGGGAATGTATACTCGTGAGTTCTTGGGAAAGAGCTCTTTTCTGATGCTGAAGTCCTCATTGAAACTCAAGCAGGAGATCCAGGGATACCTTCTGGTGGGAGCTTTGTTTTTGGTCTTTCTCCCATCCCCACACAATTACATATATGTGTGTAATTGTAATATAAAAATTATATACATTTACACATAGTTATGTGCATTCGTTTGTAAGAGTATAAATCTTGAGGCTCAGAGTGAATACCTTCCATGCAATCATGGAATCATGTGTGTCTCCAGCAACACACATGCAAATACACACACATAAATGTTTCAAGTATTAGGAATACAGTGTTATATACCACCCACACCATTTTACCTCCACTAAAGACCACAAGCCCAGCCACCTCCTCTTCCATTCCTTCTTCCACCTGAGTCTTCTACTGTCAGAGCCCAGGGATTTGTTTCCATTGTATTTTTTTCTTGCTTTGTTTCTTTATACACCACTTATAAGTGAGATTATCATGTATTTGTCCTCCCTCTGCATCACTTGGCTCAGCATGATCTCCTCTAGTTCTAGCCACATTATAGAAAAAGATATGGTTTTCTTTTTTTCTTTTATTTGAATATGATTTCATTGTACATCCACCACAATTTCTTTCTCCACTCTTCTGTTCTTGGACATGTCAGTTGTTTCCAGATAATGGCTAGTATAAACAATAATACTGCACTGAACAGAGATGTGTGTATATCTTTTCAACTTGTCTTCTAATCTTGGGATAGTTACCTAAGGAGCTAAATCAAAGGATCATAGGGTAGCTCTGTTCTTAAATTATTTTTAAGAAATTGCCATACTGTTTTTCATAGAGACAGAAACAATTAATTTGTCACAAAAAGTGGTTAAGGGTTTCTTTTCCTAAAAAATTTTCCTAGCTTTTTTTCTCTGTTTTTTAAAATAGGTTAATATCACTGGTGGAAAGTAATATATCATCGTTTTTTATGATTTGACTTTTCTAAATAATCAATGATGGTAAACATTTCCTGTGTTTGTTGCTCACATAATTTGTTAATCTCTCATAGTATTGCAGATCCCTTTTGACCTTAGTTCAAATATGAAATACCTTGTTTGATCCCTTTGATGTTAAGCTGCAGTGTTTAATTTCTATACCCTAATTGTCAACATTTTAGCACAAGGATGATATTTTCTGTTTTCTGCTCTCTATAGCTGCTTATAATAACAAAATGCCCACCACTTCCTCCTGCCTCCTTCACCCTCTCCCTAGTTTTCTGATTTGTGCTTATTTCATAGTGAATATTTCTCTGCCTAAAAAAATAACATAAAGGTGGGAGCTTTTTCTGTCTCCTTTTTCCCTCTCCCCAAGTGCTTAGGAAAGACCTGATACCTAAGAGACACTCAATAATGGTCATTTAGAGAAAGAATGTAGGTCTGTGGGAGGAACTCAGTGAAATGGTGGACATGTGCTTTTGTTATTATTAAGGATTGGGCTGACTTTCCAATGACTTGGCCATGCTACTTTAAAATTTTATTTTTCTTTCTCTCTGAGAGACCAAACCAAGTTTTGTAATTGATGACTGTATAGAGATGATGAGTCTATTTTAAATGGAGAACAGATGAAGGAGGACAGAGAAAAATGAACTAAATTTTGTATTTTGAATAAACATATGTGTATATATACATATATCATGAAAAAGCACCTTTAAAACTAATGTAGTGTACTCCTGAAATGAAAATAAGGAATGAAGTATTTGCATGTGGCTTAACCACTCTACTACCTCTCTGTCCTGGTATACTATTTGAATCAAATTAATACTCTTTCAAGCTACTATGCTGGGAAATTACTAATTTTTGTATCATATATTTGATCTGGAATAGATCGCCTAGAAATACCTTTTCATGGAATTAAGGTGGGTGGCAAGGTATGTCTCTATCCAAACTATGCTATTCTTTCTCTCCCCTATATACTTAGTATTTTATCTATCTCTTTCTTTTCTTATACCTTCCTTCACAACTCCTCCCTTTCTTCTTCCTATCCCTACCTTTGCCCTGCCAGGGACACTCATAGTTAATGCTTAGGTTTCCTATCTGCTGGCAGGACTAAAAGCACATCTTGGCAACTCCACTAGTACAGCTATTAAAATGTTTTCCAGTATCATAATTTCTCTTTGTTCAAATAGAAACTAGTCAAGGCTTTTTATTTCAACTGTAATAAATCAACCAAAATTCACTTAGAAAAGCACCGTTTAAATATCTTCTTATTTAATTAAATAGGAACAATATTTTTTCACTTTATTTATTTTGGGAGAACCTCCCAAATTGTGCTCAGGGGCCCTAAGTTCCTTCCAGTGACACAATGCTAACATAGCCTGTGGTTCAGTTTTGGAACTCAAAGATTCTAGGTTGTTCAAGCCTTACAGTGCTAGAGTTTACCAGACCACCAAAGTGGTTCTCAGGGGCCATTCTGGCAGTCCTTAAGACACCTGATTATGCTTGGGGTCTCCAGGGATTTACTCAGTGATGCTTGGGAGTCCATGTGGTGCTGAAGTTTGAAATACAAGGCACATATCCAACCCTGTACTCTCTCCTAGTCCTGGGAGAACTCCATACTATTTCTGCATGTAAATAAGTCCTGTATATCAAGAAATCAGGGCAAAGATGAGTTCCCGCTGGAGAATCCATTCTCTTGACTTTTCCAACTTCTTGAGGCTATCAACATCCTGCCTCATGGTTCTGTCATCATTTTCAAAGCTATTGTCTTAAAGTCTCTCTGTTCTCTCTCTCTCTCTCTCTCTCTCTCTCTCTCTCTCTCTCTCTCTCTCTCTCTCTCTCTCTCTCATACACACACACTTTTGTTTTCTTCTCTACCTCAGACCCTCCTGCAATCTTATAGGACCTTTGTTTCTTGGGGGAAACATTTGGTGTTCAAAGGCTTCTCCTGACATTGCACTTGGGAGTTACTTTTAGTGGTGCTCACCCCCAAGGTAAACCCTGAGGGGCCAAAAATTGAACCAGGGACATCTGCATGGAAGGCCAATGCTTTCCCCATATTATCTCTCTAAACCCTTTCATAGGACCTTCTGATTACATTAGGTCTGCCCAGATAATTTAGGATACTTTTTTTATCTTCAAAGTCATTACTTAATCACATCTGGAGAATCTCTTTTGTTACAGAAGGATCTCTGAGTGCTGTCATTTTTCCTTCCACAGTGGTGATGCCAGAAACCAGTCTCTGCTTTGGATGTTCTTATTCAAAGAACACACATCTTTCTCTTGTTGGAATGAGCTCAGTTTCTAAAACCTTGATTAATCAAATATATGGATCAGGTCTTGCATAAAGATAAGATTCTAAATACTTCTGGGTAATAGTCTCAGAACAATTTTGGAAAACAGGAGCACTGGCAGGGGCAAGGAAAGCTTTGGAATAAGCCAGACTTAGAGTTTGAAGTACTTCTCTTGTTCCTGTGATTCGTGAGTTTGCTTAATTGAAAGCAAACTCCCATTTTTTATTAATAAAATTGGGATGATAATTGTTCCCTCATAGAAATGGAGGACTAAGAAATTATGTCTAGAAAGTGAAATAATATAATACCAATGCCAAGCATATAGATCATGCTTTATAAGAGTTTCTTTTCTTCTACCATTTACCTTAGTGATTATAAAGGGTGCTACATAAAAGCATTTACCTTTTCCTTAGTGATGAGATTAAAGGTCAAGAATGTAATTACTGTGAGACCAAAAGTAATTAGGGTGAGAGTAAGCAAATGGATGTTGAGCAATGGAATTTTAAAATACACTCACAAGATACACCCTCACAATTCAATGGGAACTGAAAAAATCTATTTTTCTCATCTGGCTTCAATCTAATTATATTTTATATCTAAATTGAATGAGGATGTGTAAGAGAAGACACCTGCTTGTGTCTATGCCTGAAAAATTATAGGATCCAAACAGAAATTTGTTTAGCCTCAAATTTCGTATAACTTTTAGTTGCCATCCAGAGCACCAGTTTCTATTTATCTTTGTTTGAAAACCTATGATCAAAATTTACTATGTTTTGCAGTAGCACATTAAGTTATTGGTCACCCTTTATTAGAAAGCTCCTATGTTTTCTGCAGAAAACTACTTCCCTGAAGTTCTCTTTTTTTATTCTAATTCTTCCTTCTAAAACCACAAAACTTAACAAAATAATTTTCATATAAACAATCTAACATATGTACCCACCCCAAATATTTTCTTTTCTAAGATAAAACTTCAAAGTTTCTTCAATCATTTGTGACTGACTATTTTTTCAAATATTCCCACATCTTCAAGGTGTTCGATCTTTCATCATACTCATTTATGAAAGCCCTTTCCTCTCCCAATAGGTTATCCAGCACTATAGTTCTCCAAATGTGGTTGGGTTAGTTTGGTCTACAGCCACTTTTGTTTTTGTTGCATCTGGATTATATTCCTATTGATAGTTTGATGCTATTAATATTTTTTAAAGAATGGTCTCATAAGCCTGTCATTTAATTTATTGATCTGATCATATAGTCAGCTATGCCATAGGAAACTTACCTATCCAATTCATTTATTGTAATGTTTATTATATCAACAATATTATGAAAAGATAGATACAATGAAATAAGAGATCTAAAACTTTAGAATGTCTACATCAGCAAATGTTCAGTAATCTGAGTCCTTGCTTATTTATATAAGCTTATGTACATTTATATAATTTTCATCATAACCTAGATCATTTTTATATCCTGACTTTAAATTCTAATATGTTAACATTTTCCAAAGCTATTGCATTATTACTTACAGTTTTACCTAAAATAGCTGTAGTTAATTCCATGGTAAGATGTGCAATATTTACTCAACCATCCAAGTTGATTTTCTATCATTGTATGTAAAATGTTTGCCTTGCAGGAGTTTAAATATAGTCCTTGGAATTGAATAATACTTGGAACTTAAATCAGAATTTTTTTATTTGGCAATGATAACTACTTACTCCTGGCTATGTGCTCAGGGATCTCTCCTGGCAAAATGGTTGGGAACCATATGCAATGCTGAGAACCACAAAATCAAGATTCTGTGCTTCCTTGTTTTAAATTTCCTCCTTTTTCATTTTCTTCTTGGTCCATATTTTTATTGAGCTATTTCTCCTTTGCCGTTAATATTTTTCAAAACAAATATAGCAGAGAGATAAGGCAATACTCTAAGATTTTTCTATATCTGCATTAATCTATACAGTTTGTTCATAACTGCTGAAGATGACAGCCTCTCTGTGTCAGGCAAAGCCATTCGACTTTAGGGTTGTTAGAAATTCTTTCCCTGCTCACCCTCTTTCTTTACCTGCCAGCTAGGCCTGCAATTAATGGAGGCCACTTTTGTAGTTCCTCAGGGCAGGCACTGTGTGGCTTTCACTTATGCCTTCCAACATCATCATGGACCACTCTAAGTGAATATTTTATTAGTAGAAGGAATGAAAGAATATAATTAAAGATAAGAGTTAACAATTTAAATCAGCCTGGGAGGGATACTACTTCATTCACACTAATGAGTAAATTACTGGTATTAGATATTTCCTGGGGCACAGGTTTTACTAAAAGGAAGTAGGGATGGGAAGCACTCCAGCGCTGTTTAAGAGAAGATTGTGATGGACTTGGAACACCTCAAGTAGGTACATTATAAATTTGCTCAACATCAACCTGTGACTTTATAAAGTCTCTTGATATTTAACAACCATAGAGACTTGGAACTTGTGAAACCTGTAGATTCTGTTTCCAAATAAATTCAAGACTTTGTGATCTTCAATAATTTCTGACTTAACTAACTTAAGTTGGTGCTACCAAAAAAGCAATTCTCAGTCTAATATTATTATATTAATACCTACATATAATTAATATGTTATTTATATTAATAGCACATAGGGTGACAATGGGAAATAGAAAAATCTTTGTGGTACATGCATTGAGCTAATTTATTTTTACTGAAGAGTTGGCACGATTCAGATGGCAATCAATGATTGTTCCTGGTGTTCCTACCTTCAGTCAGGGCCTGACAGGACTCTCTTCCTTTGAATTCTGAAAGTCCCTATCCCAGGAGCTTCTTTGTGCTTGACTAAACAAATAGCTGTCAACAGTGTTGTTGGATTCTCTGAAAATTAAAAGGAAAAGGAGAAAAAAGAACCCTATCTCTCAGGACCCCTCGTTTTTTGACCCTATCTCTTGGAAGTGGATTACAGAGGATGAGAGAAAATGTTCTTCTTGCATCTGCAACTCAAACTGAATCCAAAGTTCTCTGCAATTTAGTGTAAGAAATTGTGCCATAAGAGCTTTCCCTGCCCCACTTAATTTCCCTACTGATCTGTCAACTTGACCAAATTCCTTTGGATCTCAGGATTATGCCTGGCGTATCTTATCTATAAATGTTCTTGCAGATGAATTCCTGAGTATCCCCATTCCCCTGTAAATGGGTAAGTTTACCATCACTGAGAACAGTGCTTTTCATTTAAAGCACAACAGCCAGAATTATTTTGGTGTAGCCCCAGAATGGTGCTTTAGTGGGTGCCTCAGTGTTGCTCTTGGTCTAGTCAGGATAGAAGGAGGCATTGCATCCATTGACAAACATTACCAGTGATTTATAATACAACTCAGGGTTTTTGTAGACTTCTTTAGCTTCTAAGATAGAGACACACCAAAATACCAACTGAGATGTACACATTCATCTGATGTGTCACATGCTTTTTTTTCCATACACTCCATGGCTATACTGCCTCTGCATTTGGGTTTCATTTATTTGACTACCACCATTTCTTGGTGGAGACTTGCTTTATCTTTTCTTCATTACCCTTTATAGTTTTTGCTAATCACATAGCTGTTCATTTCTTCTTCTATACACTCATGCTCTGTTGAGTTTTTACCCTTTCCCATTAGTTGTGGTTTCTTTCCAATTTCATGTTCTTTTTTATTAGTTTATTCATTCATGTGTATACATGTACAAATATTTAAACTTGTGTATACACATATATCAATATTCTCACAGCCTGTGATATATATGTATCTCTTGTATGTAATAAAATTGAAACTTAAATTAAACATTGTCAAGACTTAGAACTTTCTACCTCTGTAGCATTTGAAAGTGCTCAGAAGATTTTCTTCACAAGTTTTGTAAAAATCTCTATTGGTCCCTTTATTCTCCCTTAATTTAACTTACTTTCCCCTCAAGTGCTAATATTCAACATAAGTAGAAAAAAATTACTGCTCATTTTTCTTCCATCCCCATTTTGCAATGATAGTATGCATTGTAGCAGCATTCTATTTTTAATGAAATCTAAGACATAGGCAGCAATATTGTGTGTTAAATAAGGTTTTATGGACTGTGCAGGAATGTAAGCAACCTTTTATTTGTAATGATGAGAAAGAGAGAAAAAGCAGGTGGTGAGGCAGTTTTATAGGATATTAGCTGTTGGAGAAAAGAGACACAAATACTTCAGGCTTTAGAATTGTGGTTCTTTATTTGACATGGAACATGTTTATATCATGTCCTCAAATATAATCAAGAGAGACCTTGAAATCTGGCATACACTTGAAAACAGAGCACAAGTTCCAGAATGCTCTGGCAAGTTCTAGAATGTTTTAGTGGGTTTGGACTTGGAACCATATATGATGGTGAATTCTCATTTTTCTTTAATTGTATAAAATGTATAAAGATTCTTTAAATGTATAAAGATATAAATTGAATGAATAAGAGGTATTAGAACTGTCCCCTGTCTCTCAGAATATAAGAAAAGTGGATAAATGAGTCTTGCCCTTTCAGCTGGGTCTGTTTCCCTGGAACTTGGATTGCTGGAGTAAGGGGAACAGTTCAGGGCCATCTGAGTTCCTTATAAGGGGTTAAATTGCCTTTGAAGGCCAGAAACATCTGATCTTTTGCAAAGACTTTTTTATTAATTCACACAGCAACCTATAAAACATAGCTATTATCACCATATTATAGAGGGTAACTAATTTGTCCAAACTTTTAGTATATTTGACTTTTTTCATTCTAAAGAATCAAAGCTCTGCTGATTTTTCCTTTGGAAAAACTACTCACACTTGTTGCTGCCTTTCTGTGACACTGGAACCAACTCTGTTTTAGTCCTGCATCTCTTCATCCTCTACCCTGCTCCAGCCTCTTAACCATCCTCCTGTCAGCACCTGTTCTGCTTCAATATATCTAAATAACAGTACCACAGTTTAATATTAATCATTGAAAAATACTGCTTGAATTGTAACATAAATAATTTAGGGGTATCCCCAACCTTCAAGTTTCTAAGAAGAAGCCAAACCTTCAGCCTAACATTGGAGGCCTGCCATGGTATTTCCTCAACCTGTTCTTGTAGCCTTGATTTCCCTCACTTTGTGTGACATTCCAAGGGTTATCTTTTTTGTACCTTAAACAACACTTGCTCTCCACATTTACAGTTTTATTTACCATGTTTTCTCATCTAAAATTCTTCCCTGTTATCTATTCAGTTAAGATCTTACCTATTTGTGGAAAGTCACTCTTAGGGTCTCTACCAGCTCCCAGCTATTAATCCTACTGTGAGCTCTATAACACCTTTTTCATTTCTCTTTAATAGTTATTTCACTTTTTATGGTTATTAACTTTTTATGAATTTCCCCATTTTTCATGTTCTCCTGGTTATATAGGCAGCTTGGAGGCAAGAATCCTATTTTTTACTATTTGGGTGTAGCAAGATAATATCTTGAAATATTCATCTCTGTGCTTTGGTTTTCCTCTTGTCCTTGCAAGTGACTTTCTTCCTCTCAGGCAGAGGCATCTACATTGCCTTGGGGAGAAAACCAGAGCAAGAAAAAATAGAGAAACTATTCAAGTTCCATATATCTTTTTTTCATTCCAAGACAGACTTTTTGAGGATAAAAAGAGGCCATGTAAAGATACTTCCTCAAAAAAAGACATACAAATGGCTATAAGGCATATGAAAAAATGTTCACCATCACCTAATATCAGGCAAATGCAAATCAAAATGACAATGAGATGTCAGCTCAGACCAGTGAAAATAGCATATATATATATATATATATATATATATATATATATATATATATATATATATATATATATATATATATATAAAAAGACAGAAAAAGACTAGTACTGGGTGATTTGGGTGAAAAAGTAACCCTCATTCACTGTTGGTGGGATTATAATCTGATTCTGTTTCTATGGATAAAAAGTGGAGGCTTCTAAAAAATTAAAAATTAGAATTCTCATGTGACCCAGTGACTGCAGTCTTTAGATCTATCCCAAGAACACAAAAAACATAAAATTTCATACCTATGTTCATTATATAACTATTTACAATAGCCAGCATCTGTAAACAACTCAAGTGCCCAATAGAAGAGTAAATTAAAAAATTGTGGTTTATTTGTACATAATAAAATATTACTATAATAAGAAGAAATAAAATCCTGCAATTCTTTTGTGACTTGGATGGAGGGTGTGATGTTAAACAAAACAGGTCAGAGAAAGAACAAATACCAGATACAAATATCACTCTTATGTGGTATATGGAGTAAAAAAGAAAGGGAGAGACAATGGCCAGTAAAATAAAAAATTCTAGATCCTAAAACAGAAGTTGAAGTTACCAAAGGGAATGGAGGATGAATGGAGTTGGCAAGAAGTGAATTTAAAACAGTGGCTAAGGGTCATTGGCACTTTGGTGGCAGTGGAGATATGTTATATACATATACATTAGTGTTTATATTAATATATAAATGTTTACATTAATATTATTTAGAGGCATATTACTGCAATGATAATAAAATAATCTGAAATAGTGGGTAGAAAAAGACGATGGACTTGAAAGCTAATATCTTCCTGTCATGTGAAAGAGATATTTTAAGATGAGTGATACTGAGAAGGGCAAGATTTTTGCTTAAAAGTGTGCTCAGTGCAGTACTATAGAAAAGGAAGCAAACACCTCCATATCTGTTTGGGTGAAAGACAAGTCAGGCTCCTGGATTCTCTTGATGCTAACAAGAGAACAATGATGTTAATGATGTTAACTGTTATTGTTAACTGATGCTAACAAGAACAAAACCAACACCTGAGGAGATGACATCCTAATGGAATGTTTGAAGAATCCCAACTTCATCCCTGGAACAAAAATGATCTTTGCTGACCCGAAGAAGAAGAGCAAAAGGACAGAGTGATAGCCTACTAATAAATAAATAAGAAATAAATAAAACTACTGAGTAATAGTTGGTATACTTTATTTATTACATTATTATTTTTTTTCTGAAACCAAACACAAATACTTTTTATTTATGGATTATCAGTTTACAACAATTCCATTAAAAACTAAAACCAGTTTGCGGTACTCAAGTTAGGTGGCATAACAGTATTTTAGTTAAGCTGGGAATCACAGGAGTTGCACACGTTTATGAATGTATGCAAATACTGATGACACAAAGCATTCACAGTTACAGGTTAGCTGCTCTTCCTAACAGTAATCCCCAAGAGTAATTATTTTATGAAAAAAGCAACACACATTTTGGTCTCATTTACAGACACCCAACATTTTAGTTGGTCAATGAATTTTATACATTTACTATACAACATATGAAATAATAAAAGATAAGGCTTACAGAGGTATTTATCAGTTGTAAGAATAAAACTGAGGGCACAAACTAACTTGTAAAGCTTTCCTTCTAAACTTCAAAAGCACTGTTAAAATGGAAACTGGGAGGCAACAGAAATCTACCATTAAACCAGAACCAAAGTCAGATTTATAAAAACTTAAGTCAGAATTCATGCTTCAAAAAGCTGCATGTGACATGACAGTGGATGTTTATGGCAAATCAAATAATGAATTTCTGACCTACCACGGCAAGTAAACATCTACATGTTGTATTCCATTTCAACAGAGTATTGCAATGTGGAGTTCAAAACACAACAGAAAAAAGGAAAGGGGTTTAAGGAAGAAGGCATCCCAATTTATTTAACATTAGCCAGTAAATAAGTGCTTGAAGATTGCTTGATTTTATGTCAGGTAGGGACAGCTGAAGGAGAAAGTATCTTAGAACTCTGTCGGGCCCTCTTCTCTCCCTTTGCTGTGAATGGTCTACCAAAGTAAGATGAAGAACAAGCACTCTGCAGTCAAAGTAAGTATTTGTCAAGTCTACATTTGGAGGAGATTTCCTTTGGGATATGCAAGTAGGCTCTCCCACCCCACCATCGTCAAAATGTTTACTGTGGATAAAATGTAACATCTCCCCAGCAATAATCTTTTTGTCAGTATGATGAACTGTGCTTAGTGTTTTAAACTTTTCCCATTTCCTAACAATAACTTTTAAAATATTTTATTTCTGATTTGTTTGCTTATACAAATAATAGCTGATAAAATTTAAGAACTGCTGCCTTTCAAGTGATTTTTCTTCATTTTCTGGGGACACATATGTGAATGAACCTCGTTCAGTTCTGCACAGA
This sequence comes from Suncus etruscus, assembly GCF_024139225.1. NCBI lineage: Eukaryota > Metazoa > Chordata > Mammalia > Eulipotyphla > Soricidae > Suncus > Suncus etruscus. The sequence continues at coordinate 124,603,516 of NC_064849.1, forward strand.
TCCAAAGTCACGGGTGGATAGTTGCCACTTGGCCACCCCCCCACCCCTTGGAATCTCTCTCAACACACTGGTCTCAAGAGTTGTGCTTGTCCTCAACATCTATTCTTTCCTGATACTCATTTGTGCAAACTGGTAGGAATCCGTAAGGTAGAAGGTGAGTCTACAATTTCTAAACAAGGAATATGAAGTTATGTTTAATCACTACAGAGTTTTAGAAACTTCTGGTTTATTTATTTCACAGCAAACCTAACCCTTCTATTTGGTAGAAAAAGGAAATGATTTCATTCTACCATATCATGACTTTTTATATATGCACACACACTGTATATACATACACAATGTGTCTTTGGTGGTTCAGTTAGGAAAAAAATCTGAAAATTTGAACACTGTTTGCAAAGAAAGTGAGAGAGTGGTCAAGAGTAGCATTGTCTGTGTGCTTCACTCATTCCGTGCATTTAAAGGTTCACATTATGTCCAAAGGGTGTTTTGGCCAGATTTCAAAAAAGTCCAAGCTTCTTCCAACCATTAGATGTCCAATCATGGCTCTTGCTCACAGAAAAGTAGTATTCAACTTGCTCAAATGCACCATTAGCTGTAGACTTAGTTTAAAATATTAGACTTTTGTGTTTTCACAAAACTTTAGGGACTAAATTAGTCCTTCAATAGCACCAGATGGTTGAGGGAAAAATATGTTATCTACACATTTTCTCAAGAAGGTTAAGGCAAGGGGGAGAAAAAAAGACAAAAAATACAAGTCCCCCCAACCCCCAATATTTTTTCGTTTCCTCACCCACATAAATATTGGCTCTCACCCTTCTGTGTACAATGACGAATGGGACCTTGAGAAAGGCCCTCCCTTGTTAAGTGTTAGCTCAATGCTGGTGGTTCCATGTCCACTGTCTGCAATGGACACTCTGCCAGGAAAAGCCTAGCATAAAAGAAACAAAACGGAAAGAGAAAACAAAAACATCTCTCACTTATAGGATAGTTCTTTCTCCAAGGCAAAGAAAAACAAAATTTACTAGAAAGGTAGACATCATGAACGTTCAACTGAAGATTTAAGCCACAACTCAAAGTGCTCTGCAATCACTGCCAGCAAACCATTTGGTTTTCATGAAGGAGGCAAAAATCAACTGTACTTAGAATGGCATAGAAGCATCAGCAGCCAAAACAGTGACTAGAGGAATGAGAAAGAAAACAAACAAGCGAAAGAAAAACAAAACAAAACAATTTTCCCCAAAAGACACTAAAGAAAGCTTACGAGACTTTAAACCCCATTAAAAAAAAGTGCTATTTTAATTTGTTCATTTGTACCTACACTCCAACTACTACAGCTTGAACATTAGAAAATAAAACCCGGGGCTGGGCGGTGGTGCTAGAGGTAAGGTGCCTGCCTTCCCTGCGCTAGCCTAGGATGGACCACAGTTTGATTCCCTGGCATCCCATATGGTCCCCCAAGCCAGGAGCAACTTCTGAGCGCATAGCCAGGAATAACCCCTGAGCGTCACTGGGTGTGCCCCCCCCCAAAAAAAAAGAAAAGAAATCCCTATATCTCGCATGGTTGAGATGATTTGTGGCATGGCACATGTTTATATGGTCAAAAAATTATGACTTCCATTTTTTTAATGCTAACATTTAAATAAGCCAGATTCTATTTGGCATGCCTCCAAGAAGTCATAACTCTCACTTTTTCCAAAAGTTGGCCTCTTAGGTAAGGTGAATTCTGGCAACATTTGCTTATGGTATTGGTCATTCTTGTCTGAGTTCCTAAAATGCTACAGTTGAGACCAAATAAAATAGAATTGGTTCATTTGAAAAAGGGACTAGAAATATGCCACAAAATTATTTTTACAATACATTTTTGCAGAAATAATCTCTAGGTGGAGCTTTTTTTATACACATATACAAAATTTAAACAATATACACATAATCACAGTGAGGACATTGGCAAATTCACCAATCTGTAGTGTAAAGACAACTGCAAAGCAGCCTTTCCAAGAGAGCAATGCTATACAGCAAGCAGAGCTGGCCCATTCAATAGCAAACACCAACATGTCCCTGCAAAAGGGAGACAGTTAAGAAAAGCAGCATGCGCTTTGATACAAACAGCAATTTATGGCTAATAGTGGACATAACTGTGGTAACAGGAACTTTCTTGCTGTGATGCATAAAGTCCTAGGATATCTGTTTGTCTTTATACCACTTTATACCACTCCACTTGTCCAACAAAAATGGCCATGCTCCATCTTTATCGTAGTTGCTGAGGTCAAGTTTAATTGTTCTGCTAAATTCTAGTACATTGCACCACTGGCCTTTGTTAATAACTTTATATTTTGATTGCTCTAAGAATTGGTGAAAACTGGAAAAAGGGGCCAGATTTTTCCTAATAACAGTCCCAACATGCACTTGGCAGTATTTATGTCTAGGCTGTATTGGTCCTTTTCCCGTGCAAAGTCAAATGCATATCTGTAAATAAGTTTAAAGTTTGTAGACTCATTTAATAATGATCTTAAGTATTCCAAAGTATTTCTGAGTTTTTCTGTTGAGTCACATTATAGAGAAGTCATTCCTTTCAACCATTCCTGTAGAGTAAAATAACCCATGTTCTGTGTATCCAATTTCCAAGCAAGAACAAGCATAACTACATTTTCTGGTTCAACACCAATGTCTTCACAAAATTTCTCCATGCCTTCAGGACCTACAACATCATCAGTACCTGCATATTCATAGAACCATTCCAAATATCTCTTACTTAAAAAGGCTTCTTCTTCCGTCTTAATTATTGTTGAATCATATTTTCTATACATCTATCATGTCTACTTTTCTTGGCAGATAAATCATCTCCAGAGGCTGGTCTTCTCTTTTTCCATGGCAGCATCATTTTACTAAAGCGGTCTGAAGAAGTGCAGGACCACACACTTCCTGTTTGGTGATCGTCCTGGCCAATGTCTTCTGTTAGATTTAGCTTATTAAGGGTGTGATAGATCTTATGAATATTTGCCAGTGTTGAGAGATGAGAGTTCAGCTGAAAGTCTGTCCAGTATCTCATCCCTTCAGACCCTTGTGGAAGACCAGCTAGCTGTTCTCTGAGAAGCTGGTAACAAGAAGGCAAGAAAGAGCTACCTATTACATTATTATTTATTACAAAAATATTTGTGTACCACATAAAAAAGATACCCATACATTTTTCCAGAATTCAGACCATGAATTACTGATAGCATATTTTTGTTGGACAGTCCTGATTTAAATAAGATTGTCTTTAATTGACTATGATCATCTTTTTGAATTTTTATAATTCCAGGTTAACAATTACAAATTACTGTTGCCCCTTTTAAATATATAATTGAATTTAATTGTTCACGTTTACCTTTCTAAGAAATAGGGATTACTATCTCATACCTGTAGGAAATTAGTTTTGTATTCAGATTTATATAACTGGATATAATAATATATCTAAATATTAAGGAAATCATTGTCTCCTAGAACAGAGAAAGCCTAGAATAACTATTTCTGCTCATACCTAGCTTTTACAACTGAAACCTAGCTTCTTAATCTATGGATTGCAATATTGTATGGTGTCATATAACTGATTGTAGGAAACATTGCAGGACTGAAACTCAACCATCAACAAAACTTTTTACTCTGTAGTTCACTTTTTTACTTTGCATCTCAATAAAAAATTTTTTTTAAAAATTTGCTTTAAAATAGGAGCCAGAGAGATGGTACACTTGACTGACTAGCCTTCTAGCCTTCTATCCTTTGTACCATATGTGGTCCCCCAATCCTTCCAGGAAGGATCCCTGAGCACAGAGTCAGTAGTAAGCCCAAAGCACAGCAAGGAGTGGCTCAAAAGTTCTTTATGATTACCAAGAAATATTTTATTTGGAAAACTTCTTGGGCAAAAAGGGTTTGAAAAAGAAAGGGCAGACCTAAGATGCTTTGGTCTAAAACATTCTGAACACTAACACGCATGAGAAAATGGAGGTTTTGATTCCCCAGGGGAGAGTGAAATGAGAAAGAAAAGACCCAGCAATAAGTTTTAAGCAAACAAACAATGTTCTCTTTCACCCTTGCATCTTCAATATCCAGAACAATAGCCAGTCTAGTACCCAAACATCAAAGGAACACAGACTCGTTGACTGTTGGTTCATGGTAGGCCTGAAGCCTCTTTGCCAAGTTCTCCTGATCAATGGTACATAATTCACTAATCATGCACTGTTATGACTTGTGGTGGCTAGCTATTGAATCTGAGGATCATTGTACTGCTTTGAATTTAAAGGAATAAACATCAAGTTTATTCTTGATTAGTAGAAACTTTTGAATTACTCTCTATGACACTCTTAAAGGGATCTTGGATATTATGCCCTTCCTCCTCCCTCTTTCTGTGTAATGTTGTTTTATATTGTATTTATAACTGAATTCTCTCAGGCCTTGCCAATCCATGAATGAAAAGTTATGGGGAGTTGCAAATCTCGGCAATCAAAGTATTTCTATCCTTCTTCAGCTCTTCCTGGTGTTCTTTCCAGTATTTCTATGGCAGCTGCTTTATCATAGAACATTTTCAAATAGACATTTTTTTTCCTAGTCCTTAGAGAACTGCTCAAATTTAGTGGGGTCACGATGACCTCCCTTTTTTTACCTGGGACTGAAAGCAGATTCTCAAGCTATTTATCTCATTACACATTTCATCCTCTTATATTTATTTTCGATCTTTCAGCTTCTGACCCTCTCTGTTCTTTTTTAAGGGATCAAAACCTGTTCATTAGGCAGAAGAACTGTACGGAAATAATCAATAAGTACTCATGGATTCTATTATGTATAAAGCTCCTATTTTGGAGATCAGAGAGAGCTCCAAGGACTAGAGTGAACATAAAAGTCCCAGTTCTATCCTGGGCACCACATAGTCCTCCAGCACTACTAGGAGTGACCTAAATTATAAGCTGAAAGTAACCTCAGGCACTACTGTATGTGAAAAAAAAAATCCAAACAAAAGCTTTTATTTTTTTCAATCAGTAGATATTGAACAAATTATAATGTTTCCTTCATTTAGAAAATCGAAAAGCCTGTTCACCCTACCTAGTTCATGGAGCGAAGGCCACAAACATCACCAGTTACATGAGCTTCCAGATGTTGAGATCCAGCTGAAGCAAGCTGGGAATAGGAACAAAACATTTCTTTAATCCCAAAATTGCTAACTTTAGTGCCTTACCAGAATCACCTGGAAGAATTAATCAACCAGAGAATGTTAGACTTCCTGTGCAATGTAATTTGTTTGGTCCTGGGTAGGACCCAAGATTTGCATATGTTATACATTCCCAGGGGTAGGTCTGCTGATCCTGGCCTTTGGAGGGGGTTGGACCACAAGGGATTTGTGTATTCTGCCCACTCTTTTCCTCTTTTATAGCATCAGTGTCCATGAAATCTGGGCTGCTGCAGTGACCAAAGGAGACCAAATTGAATAAACAAACACTCTTTACTTGCCCCCCACATAGCAGCTGTCTATATAGTTGCCCTTTTGACCTCTAGGCTCTTCCTATTCTCTCAGGGTTTGGGGAGGGGTTTGCTTACGGCTCACAGGGGACCTCAAAGACTCTTGTATCCAGCACAACAGTGGAGATACTTTACTTACAATATAGGAGTGTTTCCGCTTACTTTGCTTTTTCTGAGGACCTGCCTGATCCTGGCCTCTGGCAGTAATGGCCTCCAGCCCTGTTCTCTCTCTCTCTCTCTCTCTCTCTCTCTCTCTCTCTCTCACTCTCTCTCTCTCTCTCTCTCTCTGTGTGTGTGTGTCTCTCTCTCTGTCTCTCTCTGTGTGTCTCTCTCTGTCTCTCTCTGTATATCTGTCTCTCTGTATCTCTGTCTCTCTCTGTCTCTCTGTCTCTCTCTGTGTCTCTCTCTGTGTCTCTCTCTGTCTCTCTCTGTATCTCAGTCTCTCTGTATCTCTCTCTGTCTCTCTCTGTCTCTCTCTGACTCTGTCTCTCTCTCTTTCTCTCTCTGTCTCTCTTTCTCTCTCTGTCTCTCTCTGTCTCTCTCTGTCTCTGTCTCTGTCTCTCTCTGTGTGTCTCTCTCTGTCTCTCTCTGTGTGTCTCTCTCTGTCTCTCTCTGTATATCTGTCTCTCTGTATCTCTGTCTCTCTCTGTCTCTCTGTCTCTCTCTGTCTCTCTCTGTGTGTCTCTCTCTGTGTCTCTCTCTGTCTCTCTCTGTATCTCTGTCTCTCTGTCTCTGTCTCTGTCTCTCTCTGTCTCTCTCTCTGTCTCTCTCTGACTCTGTCTCTCTTTCTCTCTCTGTCTCTCTCTGTCTCTCTCTGTCTCTCTCTCTCTGTCTTTCTCTGTCTCTCTCTGTCTCTCTCTCTCTGTCTCTCTCTGTCTCTGTCGCTCTCTGTCTCTCTCTCTGTCTCTCTCTCTGTCTCTCTGTCTCTGTCTCTGTCTCTGTCTCTCTCTCTCTCTCTCTCTCTCTCTCTCTCTCTCTCTCTCTGTCTCTCTCTCTCTCTCTCTCTCTCACGGCTCTGCACATCCCTGATGGAGGCCAGCCAGTGGCTCAGCTCACAGCCTTCCAGCTGATTTAGCTGCTCTCATTCTCTGATGGGCATAGCCACCATCGATGCGGCTTTCTGGGTTCATCACCTCAGTGGCCAGGGCCAACAGCACTGAACTCCCTAGCATTCTCACCAAGGGTTTCTTCTCTCTCTAGCTGCTCATTCCTTGGGTCCCCTTCAGTCTTGGGGAAGCTTCTTACATAAGAAAAGAGGCCATTTTGCCAGGTATGGGGTTTGGGGAGGCCCTTCTCCCTGGCCTGGGGAGTGCTGGGAAGCTTGGCAGGCCTCCAGCCGTCCTTGTCTTTTTCCCCTGACTCCAGCCTTCCCTGGGTGCCAGCTCAGATGGCCAGAAGTGGGTTCAGGTGGACTCTTAGTGGTCCTCAGGCTTCCCCCCTACCTCTCCCTACACTAATGGAAATGTGCTTTGGGAGGAGGGTGGGCCATTTTAGTACTGGTTTATGTTGGGACAGTCACTGAAATTTTTTTCTCCTTGTTTTCCTATTGATAGTATTGTATGCATATATTTTATATATCCATAACATCCATCTTGTATTGTGACCTTGATACTGCCCTACAAATCTCATTTCTAATATTTTACTGCCTCAGTCCCAACCCTTATTTCCCCCTACCTTCCCATGTAGGTGCAGCTCATGACATGAAGCTCACCACATAGAATGATAAGTGCAGTTAGAGAAATAACTACACTGAAAACTATCATAACAATGTGAATGAATGAGGGAAAAAGAAAGCCTGTCTCGAGTACAGGTGTGGGTGGGGTGGGGAGTAGATAGATCTAGGAAATTGGTGGTGGGAATCCTGCACTGGTGAAGGGGGGTGTTCTTTACATGACTGTAATCATACAACTACAATTATATTTGTAATCACGGTGTTTAAATAAAGATAATTTATTTAAAAAAAAAAGAAAAGGGGCCAAAGGCAGCTCTAAGCCAAAGTCTGTTTCCCACCTATGGCTCAAACCCTCTCTCTTATATGCGAGTGCTCCAAGACTGTTTGCCATCTTCCTATTCTCAGGGTCCCTGTCTGCCAGGTTCCACTGTTTGACCAAAAACCAGATTCATTCCTATGCTGGCTCTCAAACATACCACCAGCTTCAAAGACTCTTTCAATCCAAACACCTAGCCATGTTTACGTGAGAGAAAGGCCTCAGAACATACACTTGGAGAACTGTTGCCTTCATTTTTAGCTTTTATTAGAAACAGCTTAGCTTATGGATGTTTGACCAGCCTCCCATTAATTTTATCTTCATTTTCACAAATGCTAAAAAAAATTGTTGGTACAGACTACATGCTAACTCAAAGAAGCCAATCCATTTGATAAGAGTTCTCAACCCTTTATTTCTCAGTTCTAAAGAAATGTCATTTGTTTAGGGTTTCTTGAGCACTAAGACTGCATGTTTTATAGGTGATGGAAAGGACTAATTCACTCGGGAGTGAAGGTATTGAGTAGCATAAGTCAACCTCACTGTAAAATCCTGACTGCTTAAATGGGGTTCCGTTACCCTGAACCCTGAGGAACAGGTCCCCTTTCTGTTGAAGATCATGAGTTTACTTAGACAAATTATTCCCAAACCAGAACAGACTGAATAGGATTGCTCTGCCTTTCATTATATGGGTGATGTTTCCCAAAAGTCATAAAGCTTTCATTTCATTAAAAATCATATTACAGAAATTTTATCCATATAATTTTTTTAAGTTTAGGGAGATGAAAGTTTGAACATCACCAGATGTTTTGCTGTCAGGAAAACACAGCTTCACTGAACTGTTTTAGAAACCTAGATTTTTCTTTGTGCTTAATCACCCTTCTGATCAATAAATTCTATTTTCAGTGACCAGATTTCACTCTTGCAATTTAAATGTGTTTCTTCTTGTTTTACCTTGTATAGAGGAATGGGTAATACCTTTAATTATCTAATAGTAATTACTCTTAATTTATTTGAAGACAGCTAGTCACTCTCTATCTTTTTCTTTTCATGCAAAATTACCTCCAACCCCTTTTAAAGCTTCCCTCATAGATCCTAATTTCAGTCTCCTTAATTTGTTCATAACTGTCCTCTACACTCTATATTTTCCCCCAGACCCTTTAAAACTTAGGCTCAAATGGTGAATCCCTGGCTCTTAACTGGTCTGCCTTCATCCCCAGAACTCAAGCTCCTGACCCCTGTGGTTTCCAGATCCTTAGCCCATTTCTGCTAAGTCCCATACCATATAGTGGTAAAGATCATAGTCACAGCTCAGATAATTTAAGGAACAAGGTTATATTGCAGGACATTCTTTTTAAAACTTTTTTGCAATGCAGGTCACACTTGTTTTTTTAAAAGTTCATGTTATGTGAGTTCACTTTTATGAAAGACCTACATAAGTCCCTGTTTTGGTTAACTGAAAGAACAGGGATGAGAAATTTCACTTTCATAATAAAAGTTGAAAGCAAAGGAAAAAAAAATGGTGGTGTCATGTATTTTGCAGCCACCATCATAGCAACAGCGCTACCAGGCTCCTTCCTGGGAACTACTTCATACAGACTATGTACTGATGAATCACATTGTCTCTGTTGTGACTAAGTGCTAGTGATATTTTAGGCTTTATGTGTTATTTGTTATGTTTGGTAAGCTATTTTGGGGGCCTGAGAACACTCAAAAATTCTGTGTAAATGAATGGTAATTTCTACTTTGTTTTATACTGTTTAGATTTACACAGCTTCTTTAGAACATTCTACTTTAGTATCATGGGAGAAGCCTGCATATGAATTCAAGAAAGCTCTCTGGCTTATATGAATGTATACAGTTTCTAGTTAAAATTAATACTAGATTCAATTAATAAATGCAGATATGATTCATGTTCATTCAAGGTTCTCTCTGATTTAAGGGATATTTTACATGAATAAAAGTGAAAATACTCATGGGTATATAGATAAAGTAATTATCTTTTAAATTTTAGAAGTCTATTGAGCTGGGCTATCTTAATGGAAAAATGAAGATATTGATACTAAAATGCCTTGCCCTTCCTCTCAATCCAAAAATTCCACTGCTTCCTGAGCACCTTTCCTCCAATGGATTCTGTGTAGGTCAAGTCCCTTGAGAGCAGTTATCACGTTTTGTATAATTTTTTTTTTATTTCAGTATAACAGAATAATGGAGTCTACCTCCAAAATGATTTTTGGGTCAGGATCTGGCAAAGAACTTTCAGTTGTTTGCATTGTTGAACGCTCATTTTTGGTATTAACAAATTTAATTTCTTTATATACTGTACTTTGCATACTATGTTGTTTTTATTTTAAACAATTAGTTTTTAAGAAAAAAATTGCATTGGGGCCAGAGCAATAGCACAGTGCTAGGGCGTTTGCCTTGCACGTGACTGACCCAGGACAGACCTGAGTTCTATCCCAGGTGTCCCATATGGTCCCCCGAGCCAGGAGCTTTTTCTGAGAGCAAAGCAGGAGTAACCCCTGAGCGTCACCAGGTGTGACCCAACACCCCCCCCCCCCCAATTACATTTACTTACCATTTCTTGCCTTTGAGTTTCTTTATACATTTCCATCTGGTTTCATTTTCCTCCTGACTGAGAAACTTCCTTTAACTTTATTTATACTTTATATTGGCTAGCTGTGAGTTCTGTTTGTCTAAAATACTTATACTTTGTCTTTAAATTTGAAGGTTTTTAGGGGAGAGAGAGATAGTACAGTATGAAGAGCACTTGCCTTCCACACGACTGGCCTGGATTTGATTCCCCAGCACCCCCAAATAGTTCCCGAGTCTACCAAAAGTAGTTTCCAAGTGCAGAGCCAGGAGTAAGCTCTGAGCAATGTTGGGTGTGACCAAAAAACAAGCCCCCCAAAAAATTAGGTTTCTTTAAAAATGAGTAAAACTTTAAATTTCTGTATTGTTCTTTGCATATTTTAAAATGACTTTTCATTGTGAACTTTGATTTTTATAATATCTAATAAGCTTGCTATAATTCTTGACATTTTTTCTCTGTGTGAACAGTATCATTATTTTTTTCTAACAACATTTCAAATCTTCTCCTTATCTTTGTCTTTAGTAATTTAAATAATTTGCTTTTACTTATGTTTATTCCTCATTACTTTATTGTACTTCTAAATCTGGGTTTATAAATTTGTCTAATTTGGGGGAAATTCTTATCATTAGTTACTTATATATTTTCTCTTCAGAGAGCAGGAGATATAGCACAGTGGTAGGGCGTTTACCTTGCACACAGCCGATTCAGGATGAATGGTGATTCCAATCCTAACACCCTACATGGTCTCTTGAACCTTTCAGGGGCGATTTCTGAGCACATAGCCAGGAGTAACCCCTGAGCACCACCGGGTGTGACCCCTCTTCCTTTATTTCTGAGATATTAATTTTACCATTAATAGTATCTTCGTATTTTTTCAGTTTAGAAATTTTTATTATTGTGCCTTCAGTGAACTTCCTTCTCAGTGTTTTATAGTCTTTTAAGTCCATATAATGCAGTGGCATTCATCTATTAATTAATTCCATATAATTCCAATGTATTTTATTTTTGATGTTGCTCTTTCGTTGTCAGGAATTCTTTTAAGGTCTTTTCATCTTTCCTTTTGCAACAGATCATGGCCTTGCTTTCCTTTATCATTTTAAGAATGTGGGTAAAAGCTGTTCTAACATTCGCATAGAATTTTGACTGTTAGTTCCACTCATGGATGTTCCTGCATCTTTTCTATTTATTGATCATGTTTTCCCCTAGTTTTAGCTCTTATTTTCCTATTTCTTAGTGTACCATCCAATTTATTTGATGCTTCATGTTGTGATTTTCACATTATTGATTGCTGGATTTTGTGGTATCCCTTGAAATATTGTTGAATGTTGTTCTGACACACAATTAATTGCCTTGGAATTAGATGAAACACCTATAGCAACTTCCTTTTAAATTTGTGAGAACAGATTCAGAAAAGCCTTTAGAATGTATCTATCTGAGGATTCCATCCTAACTGGTGATTATGATCACTTTCCATTCATGACCCACATGAACCTACGAATTGTTATCTTGCTTGCTCTTTCCTGATGTTTTTTTTTTTTTTCTGGCTGCTGGTAGTTTTCATTCAGACTGTTTAGAGATTAGCAGTCAGCCAAGAATCTAGAAAAGTCTCTGAATTTGATCTCCAGAGTCTTCTCTCTGTCCAGCTAGTACCTTAACTTCAATTCTTCTTCTATTTTTAAACAATAAATTATTTAAGCACTTGAGTTCAGTCATACTTGACTTTCAGTCATAGAATGGACACCACCCTTCATCAGTACACTTTTTCTGCCACCAATGTCCCTGATTCCCCTCCCATTCATCTCCCCCACATGTTTCTGGGCCAGGCATTTTACTTCTCTTTCTTTTTTCTCTCTCTCTTGGTCTCTCTTTTTCTTTTTTGAAGTTGTGATCGTTTCCAACTATCGTTGTTATTCCAGTATCCAACTTCCCTGCCCTAATTGCACTCCTCTACTATTTGTAGCAAGCTTCCTACAATGGACTGGTCCTCATCTCTGTTGTCTCTGGATACTATTATCTGATTTTTTTTTATAACCCACAAAGGACTGCAATTAGTCTATGTCTATCCCTTTCCTTCTGACACATTTTTCTCAGCATAATTCTCTCCATATCCATCCAGGTATAAGCAAATTTCATGACTTCATTTTTCTTAATTGCTGCGTATATGTACCATAGTTTTTTTTATTCACTCATCTGTTCTTAGGCACTTGGGTTGTTTTCAGTTTCTGGCTATTGTAAACAGTGTTACAATGAAAATATAAATGCAGAGGGCATTTTTGTCTTGTGTCTTTGGGCTTCTAGGGCATATTCTTAGGAATGGAATTGATGGATCATAAGGAAGCTCAATGTCTAGGTTTTTGAGGAATATCCATATTGTTTTCAAAAAAGACTGGACCAGTTGATGTTCCTACCAGTAGTGAATGAGAATCTCTTTTTCCCCACATCTGCACCATAATTGGTGTTCTTATTCTTTGTGTTGTGTGTCAATCTCTATGGTCATGAGAAAATATCTCATTGTTATTTTGATTTGCATTTTCATAATGATTAATTATGTGGAGCATTATTTCATGTGCCATTTGACTATCCATATTTCTTCTTTAAGGAAATATCTGTTCATTTCTTCTTCCCATTTTTGGATAGGATTAAATTTTTTTTCTTGTTAAGCTCTACTAGTGCCTGTTTATCATAGATATTAATCTCATATCAAATGGTTGTTGGGTAATTAGTTTCTCCCATTGTGTAGTGAGTCTTTGTATCCTAGTCACCATTTCTTTTAAAAAAGCAGTCACTTTTTAATTTTATGTAGCTACATTTGTTTATCATTGCTTCCATTTATTTGATCAATGGCATTTCCTCCTTGAAGATGCTTTTGGCTTCAATGTCATGAAGTGTTCAGTCTGCATTTTTTTCTATGTACCTCATGGTTTCAGATCTAATACCAAGGCCTGTGATTCATTTTAATTTGGCTTTTGTTGATAGCCAATATGAGTTAGATAGAAATATGAGTTAATTTATTTTGCATTTAGCTGACAATTTTCCCAATGCCACTTGTTGAATAGGCTTTTCTTGCTCCACTTTGCAATATTTACCCCTTTATTAATGACAGATTGCTCATATATCTGAAAGTCAGTCACAGAATATTCAAGTCTATTCCATTGATATGAGCATATGTCTTTTCTTTCAGTAGCATGCTGTTTTAATGACTACTACTTCATAGAATAGTTGGGGAAAGTGATGCCTCCCACCTTCATTATCCTGAAGATTGTCTTAGCAATTTTGGGTGTTTATTGTTCCTTATGGATTTCAAGAGTGTTTGATCTATTTATTTTTAAAATGTCATGGTTATCATTATAGAGATTGCATTAAACCTGTACAATGCTTTGGGAAGTGTTGCCATTTTAATGATGTTAATCTTCCCAATCCATGAGCAGGGGATGTGTTTCCATTTCCTTTTGTCTTCTTTATTTCTTGAAAGCATATAGGTTCTTATTTTAGCCTTTGTTTTCATCCTCTTAGTTTAAGCAAAGTTAAGAACTGTCTTTTATCAGTTTTAGCCTCAAGTCAATGTCATGATAGAAAAGTTCCCACTTTTCTATAAAATTACTTTCTTTCATTTTATTTTTAATCCTTTCTAAGAGAGCGTGATGGGGAGTAGAGTGGATATTCTTTTTGACCATTTATTTCATACTTAGCTAAGTTTCTAACTTTCCTCCAAGAGAATTATTCACTGTGAAACCTTTTTAACACTCTCTAAAAATATTTAACATGAAGTAATGAAAAAAAAACAGATAAACTATGTGGAAGACAAGATATTCCATAGCTAGCTTCTTCAGTTGGGCTTACAAGTAAGACACAGTTTTCTTTCTAGAAGATTTAGGTATAATATAGGATGAAGAAGTAACATAACCCATGCCTTTTCCTTTGAAGAAGAAAAAATATGCCTATTAATAATCTCTTCACAATTTTCAATAAAGTTTGCAGTGAAGTATAGGACTTGATACTCTATATAGAGCGTGAGGCCTTCTTTGCTATTGTTACCCCTCTAAGCATAAAATCAACTCAGCATCCCAGAAAAGGTGTGATTAGAGAAACAAGATTACTGAAAAAATGCTTGCCTTTGCAAAGTCTTTAACCTAGTCACAAGTTATAAGGGCTTCAGAATCCTAGAATTTTATGTTAGATAGCCTGGCAAGAATAATTTTCTTTAGAAAATAAGGCCTCATTGGTTCATCCTCTCAAAATCTAGCGAGAGAATACAAAGAATTTTGCTTTGTGAGAATGATTAAACTGATAGTGATTATGATGAAACTAAGCAGGGATGTGTATCAGTGTTACTATGTACCAAACTCCAAATAAAATGACTTAAAGTATAAACATTATTTCCCTATTCTGTGAGGTTATAGGTTCTTTTTTTTTTTCGAGGGTGGGGAGCTCAGCTGTCCCTGCTCACTACTTACTCCTGACTCTGTGCTCAGGGGCGCTCCTGGGAGACTTGGAGAAACATACATGGCACCTGGGGTCTAACTGTTGTTTGCCATGGACAAGGGAAGCACCTTAACCTTAGTACCATATCTTTGACTTCTATCTAGGCCAACTTTGCTAAGACTAGGATATTTAAATGAGTATTACTCAGAGGTGTGGAAGATTTAGGAATGACTAGAAGAGAGCTTTTATCCATTAGGTGCCTCATCCTCCAGAAAACTAGCCTGAGCTTGTTCGCCAAGTAGTGTAAGAGTTCCCAGAGAACTGCAAGAGATGTAAACTCCAATCTGCGACTGGTTTTTAAACTTCTGCTTACATCATGTTTGTTAGTGATCTATTTGCCAAAACTAGTTTCATGACTATGTCTGAAGTCAACCAATAAAAGCAAACTTTCCCCCTTGATGGGAAGAACAGCAGTTACACTGGAAAATATTTGCATTCCAAGAAGTGCACTTATCATTGATCGCTTAATATTTCAGTTAAATTATCCCATACATCAATTATTTAAGGCAGTCCAGTTGGTTTAGACTGGTCATTAGTGGAAAACTTCAAAATTAAATTCTGCTAGTCTTTACCCACTCACACACCTTAGATTTCAATTCCACCTGAGTTGTTTTCATCTTTTGACAAAGCACAGAAGTCCCACATACACTGTTTTAAGCTCCTACCTATATGCTAAATTCCTAGCTTACCTATAAATTCTGTTGAATCTTTTTATGACCTCCTCAGGTGGGTCCAGTTGAGCTTTTAACCCATGCTCTCAGATCATAGTGTTTATAACTCCAGGGTTTCTCTGTAACATCACATCAAAATCCTTTATCACTCACATTGGGCCATAAATCTCAAAAAAGCAGGAATGGCATTTTGTCTTATTCATCTTTATATTCCTTGTACCTAGCCCAGAATGTGGCGTATGGTAGACACCCAGTAATTGTTGATGGAGTACATGACACATAGGGCTGAAATGCTATACTAAGCTTGTTGAGAGTTCAGCTAGAAAGACAGCATATTCCTTTGAGAAATTTCTAAAGAAAATGCAAATAAATTGCTATGAGAATCAAGAGAAGGAAAGAATATTTTCTGATTCATTTTCTAGTCACCCAAAATTATTCTTTTTTCAATCTTCCCTTTCATCTCTCTATATTTCCATACATAACTGCTATAATTTTCCTTGATTCTGGATATAGGCTCGTTGGGATCTTTCTAATCACTTACTGACTTTGTAAAAATACTTAATTTCTGAAAGTCTATTTTCTTAGAATCTATCAGATGTTAATTAGTTCCTATACTATCAATAAAAGCTAGTTTTTGTTGATTATAATGTTATTATTAAATTCTTTGTGGCTGGGGGGTGGTGGACTTTCAGCAGTACATCCAGCTGTGCTCAGGGATACAAATTCCTTGTGCTCAGAACTCATCCCTGGTGGTGCTTGGGGAACAATATGCAGTGCCAAAGACCTAACTTAGGACATCTGTGTGCAATGCAAGCACCACGCATGCTATACTATCTTTCTGAGTCCTATATTTCTAATCATTCTGGATACTTTTGATTTCATTTTTGTTCACCTGAGGCATCATGACTTATAATAGCATTAATAGGACTGGTTTAGGTATCCTATGATTCTGCACCAGCACTGTTCATTTTATGTCAACATCCCATCACCTGCTCTGAAAGACTCAGCAGACTCAATTCTGTTGGTGGCATCTTAGGTTTGTTTCCACTTTCGGGCTGCTTTTATTCTGGCCCTCAATATTCCTCTCCTGTACCATTAAAAATACATTCTCTTCCCTCATACCAGCATCTTTCACCCAGCATCACACACATTGCTCAGTTTCCAGCACTGCCTTTATGATACCAGTGTATCTTCCCACTACCCCCAAAAACTATAGCACTGACAACAACAAAGGGAAGAGATTAGAGGAAGACAGAAGCAAGATGACAAAATGTAGGACGATAAAAGTAGCTTCAGGGAGCTCAGGCAGTCATTTATAATAGCACCTAAATATATTAGTAACATTACATTGCTCTTTAACCAAAGATCCCAGCAGCATTAGGTTCAGGCCTCATAAATTAACTCACAAATATGAGGCTCCCTCTTTGCAGGATACTCAATTTCTCTGAAGACTTTGTTCAAGCACCTATCCTCAGACAGAACTTGCATTCTCTTTTCTGTGCCACATCACTATTCACATAGACACTGTCCCTGCTTCAAGAGCTCATTGATTAAAACTCACCCCTGCCTCTCTTGTGGACTTCTTAGCACAGGAGACTGTGCTTTGGTCCATAGTATTCCCAACACACATTGTTATATGTGTCACACAATAAGTTCCTGATAAATGTTCCTTGAATACATGAATGAATAAGCAAATGAATGAATAGCTGGCTAGTGAATGGGCATGATCTGTGCACAATCCACAGAGACATGGAATTTGCATGGTACTTTGAAAGATGATTAGTCTATGAAGACGATCACTCTATGCTTTAAAGAGGGGAGAGGTGCAGACATGACAGGTGGTGATATCAACATAAATAAAAAAGTAGGCCTAAAATCAGTTTGTCAGGGTTTATGGTATAAATAGTGATATAAAAATATAGTATGAAGAACTTGAGGATAATGGAATAGTTCTTTCAGGTTAAGTGAATAGCTTATATGTGTTAACATTTATACTATTACACTTAAAAAATGAATGTTTTTTATATTATGATTTATTAGTGTGTTTTGCTTCTCTCAGATTAAACAGGGTTAGCATCACTATTCCTCATTGCCATTATTTACCTGTTTATGAGGCTCTTTTTCCTCATTAGAGCTAAGTATGAGTGAGATAGTGAGTCACATACACAAAAGCGTCACAGTTTTCTCCATATTTTATAAGAAAACCCACAGAAGCTTATGTGTCTCTATTTTTTTAGCTGATGCTTCATACATAGAAAAAGAGATCAGAGCAAAGGGATATGAATCACTTGGAAATGACGAACAATGACTTCAGGCAGAGAAAGGGTATGTCAGGTGTGGTGTTTTACCAATCCTAAAATATTTGCTTTCAATGCACTTAGCAGATTTTAATTATAGGGTGTTAAACTCTTGGAAGTGGCATGCCAACTCAACATTCCACCTGATCATTTGAAAAAACACACACATAACTACTGTATTGCATTATAATTTACATATCCACAAAATCAGATAGCATCCCCACTATCTGATTTCAGAACATTTTCACACCCAGTAAGAAATGGCATCTATTAGCTGTCATTTTGTAGTCTCCACTACTTTAGCACTTGGCAAACCACTAATCTGCTATTTGTCTCTGAGGTTTGTCTACTCTGATATTTCATGGAAATGGAATAATACAATATGTTAACTTTTGTGCTTGGCATCTTGTTTTCTCATAACATTATGCTGTCAAGGTTCATCTTTGTTGTAGTATGTACCAGCACTGCTTGACTTTTATGGCTAAATAATATTTCATTGTTTAGATATACCACATTTGTTTATATATTCATCAGTTGATGGCTATCATTTTTTTATATTTTGTTGGCTATTATGAGTAATGCTTCAGTAAATAGTCATGTGCATGTGAACAAAAATGTTTTCAGTTATCCTGGCTTTATATCTAGGAGTATTATTCGGTTGTATGTAACTCCATATTTAACTGTTTAAAAGATTAACTGTTTTCCGAAGTACTATTGCATATCAGTTTCTTAACAACACTGCTTAAGTATCCTGCCACTTGTTATAATTTTTCTTTTTAGTAATAGCCACATAATATATCTAAAGTGGTGTTTATCTATGTATTTTTTAAATTTTATTGTGATAAAATACATATAACAAAATTGAGCATTTTAACTTTTTTTAATATTTTAAATGAACAATATAGTAAAATACATTAACAATGTTTAGCAACCATTATTGTTATTTAATTCCAGGTATTTATCATCTTCTCAAACAGAATCTATTCATTAACTATAACAAACCAGTTGTTTATCTCTTACTCTTGGACCATTATATAAAATTATTGATTATGTATTTATCTTTTTTAAAGATCTGTCTATTCAGGAGCTGGAGAGATAGCATGGAGGTAAGGCGTTTGTCTTTCTTGCAGAAGGTCATTGGTTTGAATCCCAGCATCCCATATGGTCCCCCGAGCCTGCCAGGAGCAATTTCTGAGTGTGGAGCCAGGAGTAACCCCTGAGCGCTGCCGGGTGTTACCCAAACCCCACCCCCCAAAAAAAGATATGTCAATTCAAATCCTTCACCTATTTTTAAATTAGATTATTTATCCTTCTATTGTTATAAAACTTCCTTCTGTATAATAGATTCAAAATTACTGTTATATATATAATTTGTATATATTACAATGTGGGATGCCATGTTGCTTTCTTGGTGAAGAAATTATGAAACTTTGCATTTGGGAATATGGTCAGCAAAGCAGTACTCAGGAGATCCAGGACTCTTCCATTTATACCTGGGAAAACAATGATGCTTGGGGTTATGCAGGCCCGAAATGATAATGGGCTCCCATATGCAATCTCCTTGGCCCAAAAGTTTGACATTTTAATGGCCTCATTGGTCAGCTATTTGTCATTATTTATGGTTTTATAATCTAAGAATCCAATCCAAGGTTATTGAGATTTGTCTTTGTATTTTAGGTAAGAGATTTGATCCATACGTGTCAAAATGTAGGGTTATTCTTAACTTTGTGCAGAGGGATCATTTCTGGAATGCTTTGGGGAACAGGATCAAACTGGGGTTGATCAGATATGCAAGACAAGTCTTTTTAGCCCCATACTCTCTTCTTGGTCCCTTTAATTAATTTTCAAATAGTATGTTAAATAGGAATTTTACTCAAAATGGAATTGTTCATATATAAGGACTCTAATTCAATGAATAATACCAGTATTTTATGCCATTACCACATAGTCTCCATTATTTTGGCTCAGAGTAAATGTTAACATTAAGAAATGTCAACATGACTCTTCTTTAACAAGATTGATTTCTGCATTTCTTGTATTTCTGCATGAATCTCATCCTCAATTTTTCAATTATGTAAAATAGCCTTTTGGAATTTTGATAGGGATTACTTTGTATCTGTATATCAGAATCGTGGCATTGCCATGTGAATAACTGTCATTAGATTCATGAAAATGGAATGCCTTTCATTTGCATATGTCTTCTTCAGTATTTTTCATCTTAATTTTATAGGTATCAGTGATGAATCTAGTTTTTAATCTATTTAATGCAATCCTATGTGTTTTATTCATTTTATCAGACTGTAACTATAATTATTAATTTAAAATTATTAGTTTTGGGGGTGTTCATTGTTTATATGTAGGTGCACAATTGCATTTTTGAAGAATTATTTTGAGTGCTGCAAGCTTGTTGAATTTGTATGTTAGTTCCTAATACTGGTTTTAGTGAATTCTTTAATATTTTCTGCATGTAAGATCATGTCATTTATGCAAAAATGTCATAATGCAATAAAGCATTAGATTTTTAAAGAATGACATGATATAGATGTACTTATTCTTTCCATTCCAGATGCTTATATTGCCTTGGCTCAACAGGTATCCTTAAACTCAGATTGAGAAAAGTGAAGGATAATTTAGAATGTGGTTAGTCAGGAAGAAAAGGGCTTCGAGGGAAAAAGGAATGTCAAAGAACCTGGTATGTTGCAAATAACTCTGTTTGCTGGAATTTATACTTACCATTCCCCACTTAAATATTCTCTCTTCTAAAATAATCCATTTAAGCAGGAAGGAACTTAAGGTAACTCTTTTATATTTTTCTTTAATAAAGTGTGTTCTTGAAGATTATGCAGCAAATGTTCCAAGATCAGCATTTAATTCATTCTCTTCCCCTGCCCATCTTCTCTTTTTCTGAACTGCCTTAATTGAATATGTAGGGTATGTATATTTTAATTTAAATAATAGAAACCTATGAACTTTGGGTTACTTTTTAATTTATGTTCCTATATTGGTAATCCTTAGTCATTAAATTAGTAATTGTTATTTTTTTCTTCTTTTCCCTTGGCTTGGGAATATAAGAAAGTTTTTAAGAAAAATTCCTTGGCTCTGTCAGTATTGGAAAATAAATTTCCTAACTTGTAGGCTGTTTATCATGTGACCTTGGTGCACATGTGTTATTTAGTCCCCTTATTACCTGGCTAATGTAGGGAATTTAAAGTGCCAACATAAATCTAATTTTAATTTTCTCCCAATATGCACTGAAAAATATGGCTAATTATAAGGATGCTATAGACTACAATGGGAGATTACTCAATTTCTGTTAATCACTCTGACAAGTCTGAAATCATGTGTTATTTTTGGAATTACTATATTACACTTTGAGCTGGTAGGGCTATTTTTCAAGGAAGCAACTATCAAATGAAGGGGGAAAAAAGATACCATTGTCATGGTTCTGGGTTCTGATTCTTCTGCAATTAGGTGTGTGATCTTTGCTAAGTTAAATTACTTGAACTCTCTTAAAGAAAATCAATTTAAGAATTCTTACGAACTGTGATCCTATGAATAAGAAGTGCTGTGTGCAAACCAAATACTGTCATTGTAAGCAGCATATAATTAATTCTCAGAAAGCACACTGCAGACACAATTAAATCACAGTCTCATGAGCAATAGAGTTTCTTGAAGGAGGCATACATGGTAGTTTGATTTTCACTTTCCACCTCTGAGTTTCTAGAGACTTATTTTTTTCTTTTTCTGTTTTCCTTTCCTTTTCTTTTTCTTTTTCTTTCTTTCTTTTTTTCCCCACACCTGGCAGCATTCAAGGATTACTCCTGGTTCTGCATTCAGAAATTACTCTTGGTTCAAGGGACCATATGAAATGACGGTGATCAAACCCGCATTCATCCTCGGTCAGCTGAGTGCAAGGCAAACACCCTACCACTGTGCTATCACTCAGGCCCTCTAGAGACTTTCTATTCAGAGATCAGTGAGAGAGTGAAATATAGAACAAGTTGTAATAGAACATATATTGTACATAAAGGTTGGGTTTTCTGGATAAGTTTTAAGACAAGGATTTGTATAAGTAGAACTCACAATCTCCTAAATATTACTAACACACAGCATGGGAAGGTTTTTTTGTTTTGTTTTGTTTGTTTGTTTGTTTGGGGGGGGCACACCCAGTGGTGCTCAGGGGTTACTCCTGGCTGTCTGCTCAGAAATAGCTCCTGGCAGGCACGGGGGACCATATGGGACACCGGGATTCGAACCAACTACCTTTGGCCCTGGATCGGCTGCTTGCAAGGCAAACACCGCTGTGCTATCTCTCCAGGCCCGGGAAGTTTTTTTTTAATGGTAGTTCTTTCTCCCTGGCCTATAACTATTCAGAAATTGGGTGTAAGCAGCCAAGTAAAGGCCAGAAAAAGTTTCAAACGGTGGACCTGCCACTAGTAGGTAACTCTATGTCTCAGTTTGTCTATGTTCACACTTAGTTAACCCCTGTTATCCCAGAATATTGACCTGGGACCCCTTTTCCTCCTCTCAAGTCCCCCAGATTATCTGCTCCATAAGATCCATTTATTAAAGTACTTTTTAAAGTAGTAATTTAAATTAAAATGATGTTAAGTTATGACCTTTCACTTGTTTCATTTTCTAGCCTTTGACAACAGCCTTGCTCTCTGTTTATTCTGTATCCATTTACTACACATGCTGGGCCAGGACTTCATTGATGAAATCTATTTGCAGCATCTTGTTGAGGAATTATTTACCCCCTGATTAGATGGAAAAACTGAGACTGAGGGGGAAATTAGTAGATTCAGAATTGAAGTCTTTTGCCATTATGCCTCTTGGTTTTAAAAGTAATGATTCAATTATTTTTAGTATTTTATTTTGTTTTGTTTGTTTAGGGGACATTCCAAGCTATTCTTAGGAGTTTTGTGATCACTACTGGCAGAGATCAGTGGACCACATATATATGGTGCTGTGGGCTGAACCCTGGTCAACCATGTGCAAGGCAAGTACCTTAACCACTATACTATGTCTCCAACCTCTCTGTTAATTTTAATTTACAATGAAAAATTGGTTTAAGGGGATCACACCATGCATTGCTTAGAGGCTACTCCTGAGTTTAAAAATTAAGAAGTTCCCTTGGCCCCAGAATATAGCAAGGAGAAGGAAAGAAATTGAGGGGAGGGAGAGAAAAACAAATATGAAAAGATGGGGGCCAGAGGCGAAGTTGTTTAAGGTGCATTGGTGGTGTTAAAAAAAGGATAGAATCAAGAACCCAAGATTTAACCATCTAAACTTAAAATGGGTCTGTTATACTGGCAGGCTGGGGTTTAGGGGATATATGGGATGCACTCAGGGAACATTGGTGGTGGGATTGGCCCTGATTCATTGTATGTCTGAAACCCAACTATGAAGGACTTTGTAAATCACAATGGTTTGAATAAAATAAATTAAAATAAGATAAAATAAAATAAAAATTAAGGCAGAGAAACAGTACAAAGATTAAGGTAGATGTCTGCTTTAAACCAGGGCAACCCCAGTTTGATTCTAACCACATGGCCTTTTGAGAACTTCAGAGTGATTCTTGAAGGAGAAGGAGGAGAAGAAGGAGGATAAGGAGAAGAAGAGGAGGAGGTGGAGAAGAAAAAGAAGGAGGAGGAGGAGGAGAAGAAAGAAGAAGACGACGACGATGACAAAGAAGAAGAAGGAGGAGGAGGAGGCGGAAGAAGAAGAAGAAGAAGAAGAAGAAGAAGAAGAAGAAGAAGAAGAAGAAGAAGAAGAAGAAGAAGAAGAAGAAGAAGAAGAAGAAGAAGAAGAAGAAGAAGAAGAAGAAGAAGAGAAAAACTTTAAATTGCAATTTGAAATGTAACATTTTTAAACTCCAGGAAATAAAAATGATCCTGTTTATGTTCTGAGATGCAGAGTGCTGAAAACAAAACAGTGTACACAGTGGAATAAAGACCCCCACTGTGTACCCTCTCTGTCCGAGCTTTCTTTTTGGGCCTAGATCTTCATAGTTACAGCCCACAGAGAGGCCAGAATATGAAGAGTTTATACGTGAGGTGTCAAGTCTTAGAATAGTCCTGAGCACATTGTATTCACTCATAAATGCTAGTGTCTGTCTTCATCACCATCCGCATTTATATTGGAAACAAGTGTCTCCAGCTTGGCTGAAAAAGCTACATTGTGTTGCTCTATCACTCCTTATCCCATCTGTGGCTTCTTTCTTACCTTGACATCTGTCTGTGGTCCTGTTAAAGTTTCATTATCATCATTTTGCTTTTATAATTTCAGTGAGCACCAAATAAGTGAAAATGTTTTATTTGTTTATTTTTATGATGGAAACATGTTTTTTGCTTTATCAAATTATTCATCTAGCTTGGACAAACAGAAGGGTTGTTTGACACTGCAATAAAATGGAAAGTGAGAGGGAAGATATAGCAGCTGTGAGGATTTCTCTATTTTTGTTGCAATTCACAGTATCATTTCACAACTTAGTTTCTGAACCTCTAAAATGGGTAGAATTGTTTCCACCCATATGGAAGTATTAGTCAAGATAAAGAATTAGTAGTTAACCATTACTCAAATTAGGTATCACGAAAGTTAAAAACTTGAAATGTTTTCTAAAGGCCAGGGTTCAATTTTTGACATCATACATACAAACATACCACACACAACAACAACAACAAACAAACAAATCCAAGAAACAAAAAACCAAAACCAAATAAACAAAATTGAAATGTTAGAATCATGTAGAAAATGCATTTTAAAAGTGGAAAACTTTGTTACCATTACCCCAAATAACACTTTCATTGTTGTGTAAATTCTATATTTTTAATGTTTAAATATGCATAGATAGAAACAAAATTGAGATGAGCCTGAAATTGTTCTGCAATCTGCTTCTTTTCCACTATTCTAAGTCTCACTCTATTTAAATTATATTCAGCTCATTTCCAACTATTTTTGGCAGCATAACTAATTTCCCAGAAGGAACCACCTTAGATGAAACAGATAAAACTGAAGTCTTTAAGGTTAAGGTTGAGGCAGGAAAGTACAACCCAGAATCCCACCCACCCCAGCTTTCATTGGCTTTTTTCCCCTAATTTTCTGGGGGTTTTTTTGTTTGTTTTTGTTGTTGTTGTTATTGTTGTTGTTTGGGTCACACCCAGCAGTACTCAGGGGTTACTCCTGGCTCTACGCTCAGAAATCACTCCTGGAGGGCATGAGGGACCATATGGGATGCTAGGATTCGAACCACTGTCCTTCTGCATGCCAGGCAAACACACTACCTCCATGCTATCTCTCCGGCCCCTCTTTCCCTAATTTTCTATCCTCAGTGAGTCCACTGAACTCTGAGCACTGAGGACCAAAGATCATTATAATGTATCATTAATATTTAATTGGACTCTATTGAAGTGATTTTCAAAGACTTCCTGTTATAAATAGCACTGCAGTGAACATCTTCATTGCTAATTTTGATGTGTGTGTGTGTGTGTAAGTGTGTATGGAGATTTTTCTAGAAGAAGAAATTCTGGGCCAGAAATTCTGGGCCAGAGGAAAATATATATTTTAATATTTTATGAATTAATATTGTAAAATTTGACCTTTAGGAAGTATCCAAATTACTTGTGGCCAGAGCAATGTACACCAGATAGGGCACTTGCCTTGCTATGTGGCCAGCCTGGGTTCAATCCCCAAGCACTGCCAGGAGTAAGCCCTCAGCATAAGACAGGGTAAGCCCTGAGCACAGCCGAACATAGCCCAAAAACAAAAACAAAAACAGGTCTGTGAATTTTCTTTTAAAAAAAAATTTATACCTTTTTTTCCTTCCTGGGAGCCGAGCCGGGAGGTCCTGCCAGCATGGCGTTTGGCAGCCCTCCGCCATGCCAAACGCTGCTTTAACCAGCCCTAGGAAGGGGTGAGGGACATGGATCACAATAGGTTCTGGCATTAGGACTTATCAGGGAAATTTCCTTATTAAACCTGTCCATTGTGAAACTGCGCAGGAACATTATGAGAAATATATGGATATCATTGTGTTTCATCTGCTTGTCATTATCTGAATGCCGTCCAGGCGCTCATTTTACTCCTTTACTCCCTCACTCCCATCTCTTGTTACCCCCACATTTAACCATTTTCTGTACTAATAATTTTTGTTTTGGCCAAGGTGGATTACCTATCTTTCACAGTAATTTTTGGGTGGAGTCTGAAGCTTCAGCAGGCAACGCGTCACGGCAAGGTTCCATGCTGTAGGCTTTTTGGCCAAGATAAGGTGAAGATGCAGTCTCGGCTGCCCCCCACAGCCTTCTCTCTCCTTCCTCTCCATCCCCAGGGTTATTCCTGGACACCTGCTCAGGGTCCCAGCAAGTGGGTTCCAGTGAGGTGCAATTTAAGAGACCCCAGGCTTCCTTGTTTCTGCAAGGGGCTGGGAGGGGACTACTGAACTTTCAACTTCCAGCAATTAGGAAGCAAAAGCCTCTCGGGGAGTTGGAAGCTTCAGCAGGCAACAAGGGGAAGACATGGCTCCATGCTCTCTTCGCTTGTCCAATCACAGACCAAAGTGGTGTCTCGGAAACACCCCCCTCCCTCTTGACTATTTCTAAAACATAAAAGGGTCACATATAACTCCTTTGTATATCTCAGATGTATACCTTTAACATCTATAACTCTTTTCGAATATCCTCATATAGTGACAATTTTGCCCACTGGATTTGTTATTTGATTGTTTGATTTTCCCCCTTTGAGATCTATTTTATAAGCAATACTGGTAGAAGAGTATCTCTGTATAGATTTTATGTTTATACCAAGTTACGGGGAATGTTGGACTTTATTCGTCGGCCCCAGATGCACCAACAATATCTTGTGGCATTGCTTCTCTTTTGCATAGGCACATTAAAATGGGAAAATAATACATATGCAAACAAGTTCTTATCTAATAGAGATGGGAACACAAATTTGGTACTGTAATTAGGCCTTTTACCCTGAACATTGGCATAATGATTTGGCTCAGGCCTCAGAAGAATGGGCATCACCCACACACACCTGAACAATGGATACCATCTATGGAAACAACCACAATTGTCTTTAACATTACCAGGATCAAGCCTCTACCAGGGAAGACCTACCACTGCTTTGGCATTGACTCACTCCAAAGAGTGCTCCCAACACCCAGGCAACTCAGGAACAGTCTGCATGCAGAGCAGATCGCTCCACATTGAATGGTATGCTGAAACTAGAGGATGCTCCACATCAGCCTGACATCAATGAAAGAAATACACAGAATCTAGAGTCTTTAAATATAAGAATCTGATACCAACAATAGCTAAAGTGTGAAAAAGTTTCACCAGGACCTTGAGAATGACTGGAGTTGGATGGACTGGTATGCCTGGAACCCAGAGTCTGTCTTATGCCAATAAACTTCTAGGGTGAGGCCTTTTTGTAATCAGGTCAAGGATTATTTTTCCATTTTCCCCACTTTTCTGGACCTATGCAAACAACAGCGATTGCCACTATCACATCTTTACTATATATTTTTTTACTCTTATCCTTTAAGGAAAAAAAATACAACTTACTGAACTTAAAAACAAATAACTGTAGTAGAATGCCTGTCTGAAATACAGGCAGGGGATGGAAAGGGGGGAGGGGATAATGTTACACTGGTGAAGGGGGGTATTCTGGTTATGACTGTAACCCACCTATGATCATGTTACTTAAATAAAAATATATTAAAAAAAGAAATTATACAAATTATTGCCTTATATTTGGTTAACCCTGGGCATTTCAATTAAAAATAAGTTTCAGGGTCACAGAGATAGTACACAGGAAAGCCATATATATATATATATATATATATATATATATATATATATATATATATAAGGTTAGATCACTAGCCCCACCAGGGTGACATTTGAGCATAAGGCGAGGAATAAATTTTAAGTACAGCTGAGTATAACCCCTGAACTAAAATAAATAAACAAAAACAAATAAATTGTTGGAATAGAGAGAGTGAGTACAGGTGTTAAAGCACTTGCTTTGAATAGGTGGATCATAATTCAATCTACTATCACATAGGGTTCCTAAGCACTACCAGAAGTATACCAGGTATAGCCCTATAAGTATACAAACAAATAAACAAGTAGACAAAGACCATCCCCCTCTTTTTTTCTTAGTTTTCTCTGGGTAGTCATATATTTGGTAGGAACTTTGTAGGAAGCACTGCCTAATATATATCACATTTTAAGAGTTAATGAAATTGAATCCTACTTTGATAGCCAAATATAATGACAAACTATGATAAATATATGACATACTATGATGACATACTGACAAACACAGGACAAAATAGTACCTATTTATATTTTAATATAGAACTATAAAATCTTATAGTACATTGCCTGATTATTTTGGTTTTTTTTTTTTTTTTTTTTTTTTTTTTTTTTTTTTTTTTTTGGTTTTTGGGCCACACCCTGTGACGCTCAGGGGTTACTCCTGGCTATGCGCTCAGAAGTTGCTCCTGGCTTCTTGGGGGACCATATGGGATGCCGGGGGATCGAACCGCGGTCCGGTCCGTCCTAGGCTAGCGCAGGCAAGGCAGGCACCTTACCTCCAGCGCCACCACCCGGCCCCTATTTTGGTTTTATAACTTTATAAAAAGCATGCATTCTAAACCAGATTCTAGACTTTTGGGGGGCAGGGGCCACTTGTCTGTGCTCAGGGATCACACCTAGAGTGCTCAGGAAATCATATGGGTACTGGGGAAAGAACTGGGTTATCGCATGCAAACCAATTAACTCTAACCACTGTGTTTTCTCTCCAATCCTAATTTTAGCTTTTTTTGAGTTAGGTAAACTTTTCCCAAGATCCCATAGCAGCAGCAGCAGCAGCAGCACTATCTTGTATATATTTTGATCACAGCATTGACTATACAGTGCCCTAAGCCTCTGACCTGAGAAGGTTTGGAGATAAAGACAGAGACAAGGCTGCCTTTCCTATGTCTAGCGCTAGTACTCCAGCTCTGTTGTATTGACAGCAAAGTGTTTGTAGCATAGGTTTGACCTGGCCATAATTTACATGACACAGAACAGGAAGTGATTAAGTGAGGACACCCTGAACTCCTCCCAACTTCTCCCCTGTGAGCTGTTAAAGGCTGTTGCACAATTGTCATGGATTTTCTCTATCTGGGCAAAGAAAAAACGTCTTCACAATTTGGCCTCCAGGAAATGACTCTTGTTTCTGTTCTGTTGTTGTTGTTGTTGTTGTTGCTATTTTAAATATCCCACACAAAGCCAGAGAGAGGGCTGAGAAAGAAAACCACATAGTCAGAACACTTGGAGAACTACAGTACACTACAGTAAAAAAAAAAAAAAAAAAACTACAAAGCTATGCTGGGTGGTTCCCAAGGTTAAGCAACAGAGTCTAATCTGTCTGGAGTTAGTAATAAGAGACTTGCACTAAGAACTACATATTTCAACCGACCATAGACAGAAACCACAGGGACACAAATCTAAATAAATAAAAACTCAGCTTAGATCCAAACTTTTTGTTATGACAGAAATTACAGAAGGATTATCAATTCCTTTGGTGAAGGGTAGAGGCTTATATTCAGACTCATTGTGAAACCTTTATTGTACATTCTACAGACTGAACTAGTAAATAAAAGTCTTATTGTAGATTTGTTAGGATCAACAAAACTTTATACAGTATTAAAAACTCTTAGTTATCCTTTTCATATAGATACCATGAAACACAACTTCTACCATATATTGACATTCAAAATGTGGTCTGCAGAATAAGAAAAATCAGATTTCTTTGGTGGGGAGGGGTCACACCCGGCAGCACTCAGGGGTTACTCCTGGCTCTATGCTCAGAAATCACTCCTGGCAGGCTCGGGGGACCATATGGGATGCTGGAATTTGAACCACCGTCCTTCGGCATGCAAGACAAATGCCCTACCTCTATGATATCTCTCCGGCCCTGAAAAATCAGATTTTAATCAGCTTTCTTCATCCCTGTGGTCCCTGTCTATTTTCCACATACCACATGACTTTCAAATTATTTTTAGGGCTTATTTTTATCTAAGTGTGTAATATGAACAGGTACTTGATGTTCAATAGTTGTTAAATGAGTGAGTGAATGAATGAAATTGACATGCCACCTGCCAACATTTCTAGGCTTTACATCTTAACATTTCATACCTTATATCACTTTCTCTATCACAAGCATAAATCTTATAAATGGATTTCATGTACTTGAGCTCTGTTATATTAACAGCTAGATGTAGCTCTAATGCCAAAGACTGTATTTTCTTCTGTCATTAATCTTTCTCCAGCTTGTGAGCTGGAAAAGTCATAATGATGGGAGTTGTCATAATGAACCCAAACAGTAATTGTAATAAGAAAATGGAGGAAGAAAATTGAAAAAGAAAATGTCTCTCCTACAGCACCACAGATAAATGACCCTATTCTCTCCTGATTCCAAATCTACACAGTTGTATTTGTTCTTGTCAAGATCATTAGGCACCAAAAGACCATTTGACATTAGTGGGAATGATATCCTTAATAGGAGTAATATATTGATTTAAAAAATGATTATACCTCTACTTTCTGTCTTGTTTGCAAAAAACTTTAGGAGTTAAAAATGAATTTAAAATACTTAATGTAAAAGTTTATATGACTAAGACATGAAAGTGAGCAATCTGCCTTAGCCAATCTTTTTAAACCAAGATAAGCAATTACTTTGAATAAAGCAATCAGGGGCTTGAATGAGAACAGGTTTGGAGCTAACTTAGTTAAATATTAATTTGGGGATTTAAAGACTTTTTCTACATTTCTTTTCTCCTATTTTAAAAAAAAAAGATGTTTCCAAAGTCATTTGCAGTCTTTTTGATAAGTTACATCTTTCTGTCATTCTGACGTGTTTAACGTACGATGAGAATTACTAGTGAATCTAGAGGAATTTATAAGACTGCTAAATCATTCTGACACGCTCTGAGTCCTGATGGATTTAGTAATGAGTTCCACAATGAGATCCTAGACAAATTAAGTAATTAAGTGCTTGATCCAGGGGAAAAAGCATGGCCTTCCTCATGAAGTGCCAAGAATTCAGCCTGGTATGATTATAGAATCACTCTGTCCATTTAGCAATAATGCTGTAAAAAGGCTTTATTTTTTTAAGTTGATATTAAGTCCATACTATATCCTCCTAGGCTGTCCATGTACTTGTCCTAATGCTCAACAGCCCTCCAGGGACGTTAATGACAAAGAACACTGATCTTGTTCCAATGTTTCTCTTTATTTAAAAAATGTGAGACAAACAGTTTGAAGTCCTCCCCAGCAGTGCTGGGGCCCAGTAGTACATGCCTAACAGTTTGGTATCCTGATAAGGTCCTGCTTAGGCCCAGAGGTGCTGAGAGTCAGTAGGGCCACACACGATGGTGCTCAGAGCCATGAAATCTCTAACTGGTGGCACTGCAGGGCTGGGGAAGGTAAGTTGCTAGGGATCAAATTGGGGTCTTGTGCAAGAAAAACATATACTCCTAAAGGAAAAAAGTTAGTCTTTCCTTTATTTTTTCTAACTGCATGCTTTAGTTTTAATTTTTTTTTTTTTTTTGGGTGTGGGAGAGTAGAGAAAGGGTTACACCTGACAATTATTTGGGCTTTCTTACTCCTGCTTCTGTGTTTAGGGATTACTACTGGCAGTGCCTGGGGGACTATGTGTGGTGCCAGGGATAGAACTTTGGTTGGCTGCATGCAATAAAAACTCCTTGCCCTCTGTACTACCCTCTGGCTGCTGTTTTAAGTGGCTATTTCTGGGCTAAGGATGTGGCTTAGTAGCAAAATGCATTCCTTTGCATGCATGAGAACCTGGATTCAATTCCCAGCACCAAAAACTAAGTGTGACTATTTTACATTTAACCTAGCTTGAAGACAAAAATTATGAAATCAGGAGGTATTGGGTTAAGTCCAAATTCTTTTTTCGGGAGGAGGGGCTTTTGTTTTTGGGCCACACCCAGTGGCTTTCAGGGGTTATCCAGTTTTCCTGGCTCTGTGTTCAAAAATTACTCCTGGCAGGCTCTGAGGACCATATGGCATGCTGGAGATCGAACCAGGTTGGTTGCGTGTAAGAAAAATGCCTTAATTGCTGTGTTATTGTTCTGGTCCCTAAGTCCAAGTTTTTTTATTCTGGTCACACATTAGTATAACTCAGGAAGTTCTTAAAACAGTCCCATACCCATCCTGTATTATCAGGTATCCCCACAGGGATCTCCAAAAGAATCTGATCTGAAGCTATTGTTGAGAATCTTTGGGAGAGTGAGGTACACAAAAGAGAAAAGATGGGGCCGGAGAGATAGCATGAGGTAAGGTGTTTGCCTTTCAGGCAGAAGTACGGTGGTTCGAATCCCGGCATCCCATATGGTCCCCTATGCCTGCCAGGAGCGATTTCTGAGCACAGAGCCAGGAGTAATCCCTGAGCACTGCCAGGTGTGACTCCAAAACCAAAAACAAACAAACAAACAAACAAACAAACAAAAAAGAGACAAAAGACACAAAAGTCAAGGCTTCAAAAAGCCAGGCAATTTTAGCAGTTCTGCCAGGGGTTCATAGAACCCCTTCATATAAGGGGTCTAGCAAATTTGTTTAAAAAATACAGAAGTTTATAAATAGAAATTTATCTCTGAAAAGACTTTAACTGGGTCTAATTTAATAGATGTTTAGGAACTAGAGAGATAGTACAGTGGGTAAGGCATGTAGCCAACACAAATTCTAGCCCAGGCACCATATAGTGTCCCTAAGCACCACCAGAAGTGAACCCTGATCACAGCTTGGTGAGATATGAAAATTTTCATATTTATAAAATTTATACATTTTTATAAAATTTTACTTACCAGTATTTATGAAATTTATACATTTTCAAATTTATTTTCACTGCTAGTGTAAGGGTCATCATTAATCTACTCTAACAAAAGAATCAAATTAAAAAGTGGGCCAGAGCTATAGAACAGTTGATAGCCCTTATCTTACACACAGCCAACCCAAGTTCAATCCCTTGCATCACATACTGTCCACAGAGCCCCACCAGAAGTGATCCCTGAATATAGAGCCAGGAGTAAGCCTGAGCACCACCAGGTGTGACTCAAAAATAAACAAAAAGAAGTAAAATTTTGCTGAGTTCTCAATGTGGTTTGGTAATAGAATGAGCATGTGCTTCACATGTGTGATGTCCTGGATAAAGTCCCCACCACCTCAAATAACTCAAAATAACAATTAGAATTGTTGGGTCATCTGTAAGTTCAATTTTCTCTTTTGGACCCCATAAAATTCACCTCTTGGCATCTACCCTACAGGCTCAAAAACTATTCTGAAAAGACACTTGCATTCTTATGTTCATTGCAGCACTTTTCACAATAGCTAAAATTTGGATACAATCCAAGTGTTCAAGAACAGATGAGTGGATAAATAAACTATGGCATGCGTATACAATGGCTATTACTCAAGTATAAGATGAAGTCATGCAATTTGCTGCTACTTGGATTGATCTAGAGAATATCTTACTGCATGAAGTCAGAACAAGAGAGACAAATACAGAATTATCTCTACCAGGTAGGATATATAGTAGGACAAAAACAAATGGCTAAAGGTAACAGAATCTGAGAACTGAAAGGTAAACACCATCTCCTCTATCATACGTATGGCTCCAGCCCCTGTCATGGTCAACATGAAGATGATGCGTCACTGCCATGTCACCAGAGGCTGTTCAGTATTCTTTGTTGGTACCTTAGAATTTTTGACTTAGACAACTTAGACATAGATTCAGCAGAGGACCAGAAACTGAAAAGCATCAAAATGATTTGTGGCAAGGTTTCTTTAGTGACTTATGTCCAGGATTCCTCCTTACCCTGAAGTGAGATCCTGAGCTGGGCCCAGTGGGTGAAATACACAAGTATCACAATATGTAAAATGTCATTAAAGAACAGGTTGAAATTACTCTTACCTGTTATGTCTCCAGAAATGCCAGCTTTCTCAAAGTAATTGAACTTTTTGAGATGATCACTCCAATAGTGTTTGCTGTTAGACTTGTTCTAAGTCATTATTGCTATTTCAATTATTTTACTATAAATATAAGTTCTTAGAGAAAAGGGTCTTTGCTTTGAAGCTCTCTGCCAATATCAAAGAACAAAAATTCTAGGAGAGCTAATCTCTCTTCCTCTACTAACTTAATGGTATTAGGCACAGATTCTAAATGTTCTAGTTTTTCATTAGCCAGTGTGATATTGGGAAAGGGAGCTAGATTGAAAAGGAATGAGGCTGGAAGTGTGAGGCGTTTCATCACTGAGGGCCTTTGGAGTTGAAAGTCTGACTTTCTCTGAAGGCATTTGAAGAAGAGGCAGTAAAAAGAGGCTTGAAATAGAAATAGAATACAAGATTTGCATTTTCTTCATTAATATGTTTATTTTGGTTTTGGGGCCAAACTATGTCCAGGGTTTACTCCTGGCTCTTGATTCTGTTATCAGGGATCACTCCTGAAGGAACACTAACCAGTACTGGATCATCTGTCTGCAAGGCAAGTGGTTGAACTATTTTTCTGACTGAGATATGCATATTTTTTTTGTCACATACGGCGGTGCTCAGGAATTACTCCTGGCTCTGCAGTAGCATTTTAAATAGAATGCTGGCTACACCCTGGAAGCTGCATTGAGGAGCAAAAGTGGAGGCAGAAGAAACTTCAAAGGAAACTAAGGAAAGAAACTTTATCTAAGATACACTATATATTTCTGATAGAAATAGAAACTGGCAAGTTATGCATTTGTATTTGGTGTGGTAGCATCCTGTTCAATTTTCTTCATCATTAAGATGGCAGATGTGATATATCAGGTTGGTACCTTGTGATACCAAAAGATAAATTTAAGAGGTTCAGACCTTTACAAATTTAAGACTTGTAGTCAATGAATGAGGTACCACTATTTTTACCCCAGTAAATAGAAAATATAAGTGATCATTTTATAATCTTCTCCCTATCCTGCTTTTCAGTTTAATTCTAACAGAAATGTTGTGCTGACTCTACTTCTATTTTTAAATCAGGTGTTGATGAGACCAAAAAACAACATAGAAAAAACTCTTTCCTTATAGGTAGAAATGTGTTTTAAAAATGTGTTCAATTGCACGCATTTTAGATAAAACTGTCATAAATACAATACCACTTTTTTGGGGCATTTTTTTAGAGGCCACGCCCTCACATGCTCAGGATTTTATATTCTTGGCTTCCTGTTCAGGAGGGACTCATAACAGTGCTCAGATAAGCATATGTGGTCCAGGCATTTGAAACTAAAATTGTCAGAATGCAAGTCAAATGCCTCAGTCCTTGTACTATCTTTCCAGCCAAGACAAGATAACATAACTTTTATTTTTGTCAAAATTTCTGCTACATGAAACTGGCTTCTGAATTGAATCTGACTATATAAATTCCAGTAGCTTAGTTCCTTGAGGAGAACATCTGTTTTTCTACCAGTTGATATGGGCTTGGACCATCGTTTCTTGTGAAGTAGATGGCAGTGGTCAATGTTTGATCACTGGCAATAGCTGACCCAAGGAACCCTTTTGATCCTCGGGGCTGAAGTTAGAATCCATAGAATAAGTGGACATCCCATTTGATTTGATATTTAGTCAGTAGGAAATCAGATATTGACTTTCTCTAACGCTTATTTAGAAATTTAACTATGGCTTAAGTCGGAAATATTCTCAAGCCATGACAAGATAAAAAAAGAAAATGTTCTGACAAAAGAGGGAGTCATCCCTGAGTTTACTCCAGTAACAGCAGTAACAGTTCCTCCATACCTTTGTTAACAGTAGCTCATTCTGCTTCTACAAACTTACCCAGGATTGGGGAGCTCCTAATATTTACTACCCCTGTCCATCTCCCTCCGATTTTCATAGATCTTGACACTCAACCTTGTACTTTCCAACCCTGTTCTCACCCTAATTCTGTTTTAGCATTCTAACAAGAAGCCATTACCAAATGGTAAAAAGATACACATTTCAAAACCTCACAGGAAATCAGAAATCACTGAAAATGTCCCTAAAACCCCTAGGTCATTTGTATTATATTTATGACCTTGGAGAGTTGAGTTAGGACCTTGGAATATGCATTATAACCAGCCAGTGAATCACTTGTCCCAGACTTCTGACCCAAGAAGCTCGCCCTGTAAGCACCCAGCCCTGCACTAAGGAACAGCACCTACTCCATCAGAACTGGGCTCAACTCCACTCCTCCTCCTATCAGGTCGAAGGCTTTCAGGGCAGTTCCTTTAAATCACCCAGCTTTCATTCCCTCCTCAAAAACCTGGGAAATCAGGGAGTGAAATTTTACTAGAGCTCCTCACTTCCCTTGTCCTCTATTCATTCTCAACTGTTTGGAAAATCCCAATATGAGGTGGCCATCTCTACATTCACTTCCTGTATGGGAACTTTTGACTGAGTAGAAAAACTTATAGTCCCAGCCCAAGTGCTGCTTTTCCCAACTCTCAGCAAAGAGCAAATACCACATCCCTGCAGGTTAGCATTTCAACTTACTTCTGATTCAGAAGATGGAAACCTTGAGAAAAATAGACATCCTCTCTCTCCTGCCTCCAAACCTACAGTGCTTCCATACCAAGCTTTTCTCGCTTCTCTCAATTTCATTATTTCTCCTCCCTACTAAATGAATCAATGTTTGTCTGAATGGTCCCATTGCTGGGATTCTCTATCTCTGCTGTATCCTCAATTTCTTCATCTCTAGTGTTTATTCCTACCAACTAAATAAAAAGTACTATTAACACAGTGTTAACCTATTTTCTTTTCTGAAAGGAAAACTCTTGCAGCCATAAGCATATATTGTATGCATTATTGGAATTTTTCCCTCAGAATCAGAACAGACGAGCAGTCACTACACTCTATAGGTTTCATTATAGGAATCAGACTTCACACATTGTTAAAAGAGAAGTGAAGTTTCCCTATGGGGATGTCAGAGGGAGAGAGGAGTCATTAATCAGTCAACTAAGAAGCCAAGCACATGATCCTGGACTTTTCAGGAAGTTTAGTTTGATAGTGAGTCGTCTCATAAGAGGGAGACAGGCTATTTGGCTGAAACTGGACAGACAATGGGATGGGATTGTGGAAGGGTTGCTAGAAGAAATTTAGGAGACCTCCTAAGTTAGAAGAGGTGGGAAAATGGATTCTCCATTGGAGTACTCAGAATGAATCAATACTATTTAAACCTTGGCTTCCTCTTTGGGAACTTTATTTCTCTACAATTATGAGAACAACATTT
This sequence comes from Suncus etruscus, assembly GCF_024139225.1. Classification (NCBI taxonomy): domain Eukaryota; kingdom Metazoa; phylum Chordata; class Mammalia; order Eulipotyphla; family Soricidae; genus Suncus; species Suncus etruscus. The sequence goes on from NC_064849.1 coordinate 124,640,333, forward strand.
GTATCATCTGAAAGCTACTCACTGAGTTTGTAGAGATTCATTAGAGAATCAAGGAGAAAAAAATGCCACCAAATGAAAACCCTAAGGACCCTGCTGGAACCTGTTAGACTCTTTTTCTGGATCTGAAGAGAAGAAACCTTTGGGATGGGTTTAGACAACTATGGTTTTGGTGGGCAAGATGGTTACTAAGGGTTGGATATAAAGCACATCAGAGCCCAAACCCTTGATCTCCCTTCACTACACACACACACACACACACACACACACACACACACACACACACACACACACACACACACATCTTCAGAGATCACACCTTTAGAAAATAAGAGCATGTTACATGTGCCTTTAGATCTCATACATGTTTCTCTTTGAGCCACCTCAAATCCATGTAGAAAAAATAACTCATTCTTACTTCTGGAAACCATATTTCCCAGTTTAACCAAATTGATAAACTACTTTCTAACAGAGGATCAAACAAGCTAGCTTTCTCCCTTCCTTACTGAACATCAAAACAACAGCACTTTTCTACATCATTCTTCAAACTAATTTAGAAGACAATGCCTATTATTTATTTAACCATCCTTCTATTATGAGTACCTTAGGATGTTTGCTGTATTGCTGTTAGCATTGCAGTAACTCAATGTGCATACTAATATTCATTATTATGACATTTCCTGGGAATAGATTCCTAGAAAGGGGATTACTGTTTTAAAGGAAGTGAGTTTCTACAGATCATGATGATTCTTGCCAAAATACCTTTCAGAAATAATGTATCAGCTATCTTTCCTATTTTAACACTGGGTCCTGCCAGCATTGACTACTATATTTTAAATCATTTCGAAGAGGCATTCCTTAGTTATTTCTGGTGATACTGATAAAGAGCAATGTCAGATGGCTGACTGCAACATTCCTCTTCACCCAATAACTTGGGAAAATACTTTGCTTAAAATTTAGTGTTTCAAGAATTGGAAAGATGGCTCAATGGACGTACCACACACATTGCATATAGAAAGCATACTCTGGATCTTCTGCATCACATGGTCAACCCCTAAACATAATCAGGTATGACCCCAAAACCAAAATTGGTCTTTTTTTTTTCAATAAACACTATGTACTGGAAGAACTGGTATTTCCATTAACATATAAAGAAACAAATAAAATAAGAACAAGTAAGTTCTACAGCTACAACCAGCAAGTCCCTATTAGAGTTACAATTAATATTTCCTTTTCTAAAATTCTCACTTGTGTTTTAAGATATCTCCAGGTAATTCTATTATACATCAAATGCATTAAAGAAGAAAAGGAATAACCTTTGTTTTATTGCTGAAACACTAAAACTTATTACCTAATTCCCATTGTAAATATTTGAATTAAAAAGAATAGTTTTATGGCACACTGTTTTAAACATTTTTATTCTAAATTTATGGCAATAGAGATAAAAAAAATAAAACCATGATTGTATAATGCTCAAGTGACCCAAGAAAAAAGCTACTGAGATCAGAGGAATCTGTGCAGGGAGTGATTAAACAGTGTGTGCTGCATGTTTTCCCAAATTTACACTTTAGCTGAAATGAAATGGTTAGATGGGTAAACATTAATTGGTACATTGAGAAAAGAAATTAATACTGACTTACCTCTCTCCAAACTGCAGTTTATTTTTATATACCATTTCAGAATGCTAATAAAGTAATCTAGTTTCCATTTATCAAAATTAGGTATACCTAGATTTCTGATTATTAGTTTGCTTTATGAAATCCTAGTTTAGAGTTATCAGGCAAGCAAAGATCTTTAGGGAGTACCTGCATTAAGTGATTCAACCTAAAAACATCTGTTTAATATACATATAATTATAGAAGACTGAGCATTGAGGAATGGAGCTGAGATGGTCAGTGGTTCTCAAAGGAAACAACTCTATCAACCATCATCTTGGAACTGATCAGAAATACATGTGTTTATTAGCCCAGAACTATTGGATCCCCAACTCTAAAGGTGAGGGGTAAGGCTGAATCATTTGTGTTTTAATAAGCTCTCTAATATTCACTGAAATGTATGTAAGAACTCCAGATAGGTATTTCATTCCAGAGGTGAAGAAGCTGAAATCCAGAGAAATTTGGTAGATTCTATAAATTGCAGAAAAAATTGAGGGCCTACCAGGAAGCCACGCCCAGCCCCCCATAAAGGAAGTGGACTTTTTCTTTTTCTTTTTTTTTTTATTTTTATTGTGACCAAAGTGCATTACAAATCTTTCGCTGCATCATTTATGGTACATAGTGACAATGAATGAGTGGCATTCCCACCACCAGTGCTGTCCTCCCTCTGCCCCTGTTCCCAGTATGCATCCCATATCTCCCTCCTCTACCCCCCAGTATGCTAGTGCAACTGGTCTCCACTTTACAGCTTGTTGTAGATTGAGCATTCATTCCACCGTCATTGGAGATAAAAAGGATAAGAAAAAGGGGAGAAAAAAATTTGGTGACAACTACCAAAAAAAGAAAGGAGAAAAGAAAAAAAAAGGAAAATGGAAGAAAAAAGAAAAACAATGGACCCGGCAAATAAAAATAAAAATAAATCTCTAAATAATAATCACAAGTGTGAAAAAGAAAGAGAAAAGTGGAAGAACAAAGAGAAGGAAAATAAAGTCAAAAACTAACAAATCAACAACAAAACAAGAAAAAGTATGAGTGCTGGAGTGGTAGGGTTTGGCATTCCCTCCACTTTTTTTTTTTTTTTTTGCAGAGGCACAGTAAGCATTGGGGAAGAAAGGGAATTCCCGTGGCCTAAGAGATTCAGGGTTTCTCCATCCTTGAAGCATACCATCATGGGATCAACTCCTGGCTCCATATATACTCATTACCCCATCCCAAAGGCTTTTTGTGATGCCAGGAAAGTTTCCTCTCGGTTGTGTGTGAGAAAATCAAGCCACTGTAGCTAGCGATCTTGGTATTTGCGCCGGTTATAGGTCAGGGTCTAGGATAGAGTCTCTAGGGTCTAGAGGTTCCTATCCATCTTTGTTGTTGTGTTCAGTCTTCTGTAATACTTGCTCCCTGTTTTCGTCAGTCCCTAAGCCGAAGCCTAGGATATTATGGATCCAAAGGTTCTGCTCAGTCTCTGTTGTCCAAGTTGGACCTCTGCAATAAGACATCTTGTTGGGGCCGGGCGGTGGCGCTAAAGGTAAGGTGCCTGCCTTGCCTGCGCTAACCTTGGACGGACCGCGGTTCGATCCCCCGGTGTCCCATATGGTCCCCCAAGCCAGGAGCAACTTCTGAGCACATAGCCAGGAGTAACCCCTGAGCGTTACCGGGTGTGGCCCAAAAACCAAAAAAAAAAAAAAAAAAACCAAAAAAAAAACAAAACAAAGACATCTTGTTGTTATTGTTGTAGTTGTTGTTGTTTATGTGTCCTGGACTACAGCCTAGGGTAGGGTTTTCCTTATTAGTCCCAAGGTAGGCTCTGTTCAGTCACAGTTGTCAAAGTCAGTTTTCTGTTGTTGGTGCTCTTATTTTTCACAGTTCAAAGGACGATAGCTCTTCTGATTTCCATTTAGTGTTAGGTGATGAGATAGGACAGCCTGGTCTTAGGTCAAGTTTTTCTTTCCTCGTTGACATATCAAAACTGGCCCAAGTTGGTGCCAGAGTAGTGTTATAAATCTCCCAATGGAGCTTAGTTCCTGGTGGTGTTGCCCGGAGTTGTATCAGGACTTTTTATCACAAGAGTTTTCTCTGAGCTTCCTATAGCCAGGAAAACTATGAGGTCTCATATTTTAGAAGGGGAAAGATAGTCCTAATAGAAACAACTCATACAAAGCTTGACCATTAAGAAAATTTGCTTCAGGGGATGGAGTGATAGTACAGATGTAGGGCATTTGCCTTGCATGCAGCTGATACAGGACTGACCTTGTCTCTATTCCTGACATCCTACATGGTCCCCCAAGCCAGGAGCAATTTCTGAATGCATAGCCAGGAGTAATCCTGAGTGTCACCTGGTGTGGCCCAAAAGGAAAAAAAAATATATAATTTGCTTCAATGTTGATGAATAAACTCCACTGTGGATAGAATTGTTTTTGGTTTTTGGATCACACCCAGCAGAGCTCAGGGGTTACTTTTGGCTCTATGCTCAGAAATCGCCCCTGGCAGGCACAGGGGACCATATGGGATGCCAGGACTTGAACCACCATCCTTCTGCATAAAATATTTTTTTAATCATATGCACTGGAGAAAGTCCTTTCAGAGAGGTCTATCAAAACATCTGTCTGCTGTTCATCTATAAAAAATGAAGATTAAAGAATTATATTTCTCTCTGTTAGAAGGGAAAACATTGTTCAAAATGATCTTATTGGGGGCATAAGAAGGGATGCCTATCGGTATGGAGAAAACTGGGGATGGTTTTGCAAATTGTATTTGATAATTTATTTCTGGGAACTTTTTGTTTTCTAAAGGATGGTCTTGCTACATAACAATTGAAACATAATTTGATATAACAGATTTTTGCTGGTGTCACTCCACCCTAGACTAAATGCTAATTTTACCTAATGGTCAGACCTTCCCACATCTGGGAGGGGATCTATGGAAGGTAACAAAAAGATTATCTTAGGAGTGTAAGTGGAATCTGCAAGAAGCCTCTGATAGAGGCTAGAAAAGATGAGAGAAACAGGATTGAATGGCAGGGCAGCTGAAGAGAGCATGCTTAAAAGGTTTAGCTTAGAAGCCACACATGTTGGCTAAGGCCTGTTAGTAATAAAGCTTCATGTCTCCTGAAATCTGACTGCTGTGCATCATTTTCTCACCGCTACCCTGAACTGTTAGACCCACGGCTGGAAGGGGACGCAGGTGGTTGGCCTGGGCTGGCAGAGAAAGGCCTCACCATTCATCAACTTCATCCAGCTTCATCCAGAACTCAATAATGAATATCTAATTCTACATTTTGGTGCCTGAACATTGATTTGAACCTTGGACCAAAGAAGACAGCAATGATGGTGAGATTCCTGTTTTTGTGTTTGATTTTGTCTCTATTCAGCTGGAGGGAGCCCAAAAGAGTGGGCCACCTAATGCCTTTTCTAAACATGGTGGAGTCCCCTTCTGGGGACAAAAGGACCAGTGAAGGAGGGGAGCTAAAAGCTTGGAGCACCGCACTTAGATGCCTAGGACTGAGACATTTCTGCAAAAAGTCATTATTCCAATAACCTCGGCCTCCTCAGAGACTTATGGAAAACACTAATTGGAAAAGGACCAGGAAGAAATGGCTTTACTGAAAGGACTGATTTCTGTATGAGACCTTGAGACCCCAACGGATTCTGGTTTTGGAACTAATGGACTTTCAGGTTAAGTCCACCTTGCTGGGGCCGGAGAGATAGCATGGAGGTAAGGCATTTGCCTTGCATGCAGAAGGTCAATAGTTTGAATCCTGCCGTCTCATATGGTCCCCCGAGTCTGCCAGGAGCAATTTCTGAGTGTAAAGCCAGGAGTAACCCCTGAGCGCTGCTGGGTGTGACCCAAACCCCCCCACCAAAAAAAAAGACCACCTTGTTTTGAACACTCAGATGCGGGTTGCTGCGGTGAAGAGCTATGATCCCTGCAAAAAGGCGCCCTAAGGGGGAAAAGAGGCAGTTGAATGGAGGAGTTCCCAACCAGGCAACTGGAACAGTGTGAGCGGACCCAGCCCTGGAACGGCTGTGAGCCTGGCGTTCTTCTGGGCTTGCGGGTTCTATTGAGCAAAGCCACGTGTTGAACCATGTGGCTTGGAGAAGCCCAGCATCTGGGCAATTTGGTAATGGGATAAATTTATTTTTTTTTAATTTGAAAATGGGAGAAAATAGCGAAGCCCACCTGAAAAGTTGATGTAAAAACCTCCTGCATTTTAACTGCTTCAGGTTATCTCAATCTTAGTTGTGTTAGTCATTGTCTTGCTGGTTTAAATCTGGTTTATAGTTTTTCATAATTAATGTTTCCAATTACACAATGTTTTACTGTGTATCTTAATGTGGTAGCCTGCTTTAAAACTGCATTTTCAGTATAAATGTTCTTGTAATTGTGTTTAGGGAAGTTTAATGAAAGAAACAGGAAGTTCCAGTAAAAAAAAAAAGCTTGGTTAAATAGCATTAAGTAAGAATTTTAAGCTACAGGTGTATTTTGCAGAAAAGCTATATTTATGGAAAAGGCTGATATTTTAATTTTACACTTTGGACTTTATGCTTAGGAGAATATTAGGTTTCCTGTTTTGTCTGGCAAAAGTCAGGGAAGCAAAAGCTTACCCTTCCTCATTTATTATTCAAGGAAGGAGGAAATGTCACCCCAACCTTGATTAAATGCTAATTTTACCTGATGGTCAGACCTGCCCACATCTGGGAGAGGCCTACAGAAGGTAACAAAAGCGTTGCATCAGAGGTATAAAAGGAATCTCCAAGAAACCTCTGCTGGAGGCTAGAGGGAAATGAGAGAAACAGGATTGAATGGCAGGGCAGCTGAAGAGAGCATGCTTAAAAGGTTTAGCTTAGAAGCCACACATGTTGGCTAAGGCCTGTTAGTAAAAAGCTTCATGTCTTCTGAAATCTGACTGCTGTGGGTCATTTTCTCACCACTTCTCTGAATCGTCAGACCCACCAGCTGGAAGGGAATGCAGGTGCTTGCCCTGGGCTCGCAGAGAAAGGCCTCACCATCCATCAACTCCATCCAGCCCCATCCAGGGCTTAATAATAAAGATGTGATTCTATATGCAAGATGTTAAAAATCTCATAGATAATAAAATAAAATGTAGTGCCTATGTACAAGTGGAGCCCCAGGCTCCAAAACGAGGATCTGGAGAGAAGTGGATCTGGAAGCAAATGTTGGCATAGGAAATAATCTACACGGTGAAAAGGTACAAGAAGAGCTTCAGGAAATTCAGCATTTCCACCACACAAGTCTTCTACTCCTAAGAAAAAAAGCAGCTCAGTGGAGGACGACTGAAGAATGAACTCCTGCCTTCCTCAGATTCCTGCATTTATTGCAATATCCAGGCCACACTCTTGGGTAGGAGAGGAATACCAAGTAGGGAATAATCCAATAATCCCACCACCATATCACACGTAGGCTGGAGTATGAATATTGATTAGGATTGGACCAGTAATCCAACAACTATGTCTTACAAATATCAAGGATATTGTCTGATCACTTTCTGTTTCCCAGTTCAGCAAGGATCAAATGATCTACATGGTAGTGTTTTTATAGGTACATCTGTACAATGAAAATATATATCCAAAATTCCTAAGACATAGGCACTTTTCTTTTAAGTTATGAGCGTGACTTAAGAAAGGTTTCTCATATAGACCTAGAAAATTTCACATAAATTCAAGAGTACGCTACTATGCCATAATGACATTTCTGGAAAAACCAGGTTGACTGTAGATAGAGTATTATAAAACAGCTTAATAAATATATAAATAGAAAGGGAGCCATAGAGCTGATTAAACATATCCTAGTAGTTACATTTCAAAGATGTGAAGAATGCCAGAGAAATAGAACAAAGGGTAAGATACCTGTTTTGCATGCATCTGATCTGGTTTGATCTACAGTAATACATATAGCCCCTGAAACTCTACCAGGAGTGATTGCTGAGAATATAGTCAGGAGTAAGTCTTAAACACAGTAGCCTCAAAACAGCAAAACTATTGAAAGTGAAAAGACACAGGTAAAAATAATATTTTAAATTTTACTTTATTTAAACACTATACATATAAGGATTCAATATTCTGACACCAATTCCACCACCCAGGGTGGCCATCATTCTCTTCATCATTGTCCCCAATTTTCTATTCTTCTCCCATGCCTGCCCCCTTAGCAGTCATAAAAAAATTATTTTATATTGCTTGTTATAACTAAATTATTAATGGAATTATCAAAATATACTTAGTAAAAGAAAATTTGTGAAATTTGTAATACTAACAGTAAGGTCATTAAGTCATTGTCTGAGGGTTTACTAACTAAACTGTGCCTTATGTGTCATTGGTTTTTGTTCATTGAGTTTAGTTGGCTTCTCTACTGCTTTCCCATTTAATCTGGTATCCTCTAATTTGGAAGTGCATGTTTGAGAAATTCCAGGATATGTTGAACTGAGTCAGTGAATTTTCATAGTGGTACATGCTGTTGCTGGGGCTTCTGGTAGTTTGGGGATGGATGGGAAATGGCTACCCCCACTCTAAGAAGATCCCAGAGTTTTTAACCCCAAAACTGGTGTATCTTGAATTGCTGTAGATTTGGCATCTGCAGAGATTAGTCATGAAGCAAAGAAGTTGGGTAATTTGCATGGATTGCATAGTGAAGCTGTGGGGTGTGGTATGGCTGTTGGAGCTTGGGGTAGAGGAGGTGATGAGCTCAACTAGTTCCCCTTCTGAAAGATCCCCAGAGAAAATGGTAAAGTTAATATTAAGATAATTTTAGCTAACCCATTATTCTCAAGTAATGTAGCTAACCCAATAGTCCCATTTCTACATACATAAAAATAAAATATTCTAATGGAAATTCTTTTCCTTTATTAGAATCAATGTGCTTTGGAAGCCAATGTTTATTTTATACTTCACACACTTTAATTTGATGTATCACATTTTAAGAGACTAGGTGCCAGACTGATGATAATACAGTGGACATGGTGCTTGTTTTGCACATGACCAACCTAGGTTCGATTTCCCCAGTATCCCATATGATCCTCTACTGCCCCATATGGTGCCCTGTGCCCTGTGGGAGTGATCTCTAACAGAACCAGGAGTAGGTTCTGAGCACAGCAGAGTGTGGCCCCAAAACAAATAAATGAGAAAATACAAGATACCTGTAGTTAATGATCATTATATTAACATCAAAGATCTCATCAACTTATTTCTAGATACTTCCCTTCCCTTTCTCCTCAATTTTTACTTTCAATCTACTAGTCATACTGATTCCTCTAAGCAACTCTTTGGAAATTCTATTAGGATTTCCTCTTTTCCCTTACTTTCTAGTTTTTTACATTACCTCCTTTAGTTCCCAAGGCTTAAATTAATAGCCATATGCTGATAACTTTCAAAGACCACCATAGGCTTCCCTAGCTCTGAACTCCCACATTCAACTGTATCTCCTACATTTTTTTTCCTTGGGTACCTTATAATTACCAAAAATCGAATGCTACTAAAATAAGTATTGATTACCAGCCTTCAACGTAATTAGCATATTAGCTCCCCATCAGCTGTCCTCAGGGCAATAAAAGGCACTCTGTAAGCTTGACTGACTGACTTGCTAAATGTTCTTGGACATTTCATTAAATGCTTTGAGCTTCTAATCATTCTTATGTGAATAACAAATAATAATTGTAACTGTCCTTACCACCTCTCAAGACTGTGAGGGTTGACTCAGAATAATGTGAACATCTATTCTGGATGCAAAGCTAGCCATTATTTTTGTGAAATCGCTTCCTGAATCCCTGGGCTGATCCTCTCATTTACAAATTTCTGGATCATAAAAAACACCTGCAGACCAAAGGGTTGAATTGCATACTGTATATACAAGGGTAAGAGAGACAAATCCAACAAACCACCATTATATATAGTTGTACAAGGAAACCAATGCTCACCTGTTGTATAGGTCAAACAAGGCCCTTTTCTGTCCCTCATTACATAAGTGAAAGATACCTCATAGGAAGTCAGCTACTCTTTGGGTAACAAAACTCTGTAGGGAGGTAGATCTGTTTGCTTGAACTTTGCCCTTGGCATGGAAAGGGAGCAAGAGCAGAACATTTGCCATGTTTGCTGAGATTGTTAAACAAAATTCCAAATACAGAAAACTCAACTTCAAACTTGTTCATTTCACCTAAGACAATGGAGGATAGCTCTTTAACTGAATTTCTGAGTTGTCCTAGATCGTCATTCTCCGTATTTCACATCCTGCCCCACTTTCCTTTCTCTCTTTATTTTCCACAGTTTTGTAAAAATAATTCTTCTGATGTCATTTTAAGTTTGATTTATTTACAGTGATTTTACATTCACTGATAAATTTTCAGAAAAGCACAAATATGTCTTATATACTTTCTGCTCTGACATATGCACAGCCTCTGCCCTTATCAATGTCAACTTGTCAGAGTGTACATCTGTTACAATTGACAAGCCTGTGTTGACACATCATAATCATCCAAAGTTTATAGTTTACATTTGGGTATTTGGGTTTGGTAAAAATCTACAGACATATGTCCATCATTATAGTAGCTTCATTTTTTCATTGCCTTATAAGTCCTCTGTGTTCCACCTACTTGACTCTCCAGGTCTTTTAACAGTTTCCATAATTTTGCCTCCTCAGAATATAGTTAAAACCATCCACTATGCAGGCCTTTGAGACGGATTTCTTTTAAGGTTCTTTCATGTTTTTCATGATTATAGAGCTAATTTCTTTTAAACTGTAGATACCATGAGAGAGAGAGAGAGAGAGAGAGAGAGAAAGAGAGAGAGAGAAAGAGTTCAGTAGGTAAAGTGTTTGCCTTGCACATGCTGACCCAAGTTCTATTTTCAACAACTGATATGGTACCATGAGACTCACCATGAATGGTTCTTGAGTACAGAGCTAAAAGTAAACTGTGAGCACCACTGGTTTTGGTCCAAAAATCAAAACTAAAATAAACATTTGATAATATTCTATTGTCTGAATGACCAGAATTTATCCATCGCTTGAGCTTTGAAAGACCTCTTTGTTATTCCAATTATGAATAATGCTACTATTACCATCTGTGTATAGGTCTTTGTGTAGGCTTAAGTTTTCCACTCTTTCAGGTGAGTGTATGGGGCACAATTTGCTGGATCACATGGCAATATTATGTTTAGTTTTATAATAAACCACCATGCTGTCTTCCAAAGATAGTTTCCATTTAAGAGTCTTCCATTTGCCTTATCATCTGCAATGTGTAAGAAATTGTATTGCTCCACTTCTTCACCAGAATTTTGTATTTGTAGTGCCATTTTAATAGGCTTGTAATGGTATCTTATTGTTGTTTTAATTTATATGTGGAATATTTTTTCATATACTAATTTCCCATCTGTAAACCTTCTATGGTGAGATGTGTGTTCAGGATTTTGGTCCAATTTCAAATGTAATGTTTTTGTTGTTATTAATTTTAAAATGTTCTTCATTTAAAAAATTATTGAAAATTTGTGATTTACAAAATCCTTCATAGTTGAATTTCAGGCATACAGTGACAGTAAATTAGGCCATTCCCACCACCAGTGTTGACCTCTCTCCACCAAAGTTCTCAGGATGCATCTGTACCACCACCTTTAACCCCCTTGTCTGCCAGTATAATGGGTCCATTTTAAGTTTAGAATGTTATAGTGTGGGTCTCTTGATTCTGTTGTTAATGATTTTGGCTTGGATATTTGGTTCTGTCCTTTTTTATCTCCACAAATGTACCTGAGACCACTTAGCCCTTGGCCCCCATCCTCTTTATTTCCTCAATTTTATAGAAAATGTAAAACAAAGTAATTAATGTTCCAAGATTCTAAAAAAATGGTGGGAGCCCCTATCTAGAAGATTCAAAAAAACAGGAGTGACAGTTTTTTTTTTTTATATTCGCAGCTAATGTCATGGAAATTAGAAAGCAAAAACCCTTGGCCTAAAAAACAGGGTATCCCTACACATGAAGCATCCTATCATAAGACCAACTACAGGCTCCAACCATACTAATTGTCTAACCCCAAGGTCTTTTTTCATGGACCTAGAAAAATTTCTCCTAAAAAACAGTTGTCACAGTCAGCCTTCTGTAATTAGAGATCTTGGATTTTGCACAGATCCTATGTTGAAGCCAGGATATCACAGAGTGTCTTCTGATCTCATCTCTCCATTAGGTGGAGAGGCAGGGAAAACTGCCCTAAAAGCAAGTTGCTGCCGATTCCTAGTCCTCAGGGTGTCATATGAGCCAATCTGGAGAAGTTGGTGCCAGAGCAGCATTAGGAACTTTCTTGGGGGAAGTTTGATTGCTGGAGCTAGTGCAGAAAACTGTGTTGGTTCCAAGGATGGTATCCAAGGTTCAGGATTTGATAGTTGATATCCGATCAACTGAGGCCTAAGTCAAGTTACTATTACAAATGTTCAGAGTGAAAGGTGCCCATGTACTATAAAATTTATGAGTTCCTATCCCTACTTGATAAGAACTTTCATTTCTATATGTAATATTTCCCCCCATTTAAGTCTTTTGAAATAATTTGTGGTGTATTGATAAACCACAAAGCACAGTTTCAACCTGCAAAGTGGTCTTGTAGATTCTGAAAAATGGTTCACAGAAGTCAGGGATTAGGTAATGTTCTCAAGCTGAGAGACTCTCAGGAGTCTAATTCAATAGCAAGCAACAGTCCATAGTGGGAAAGTGGGGAAAAGGGTGGCCAAAGCGAGAAAATCAGCAGCAGTGGTACCTGCAGCTTCTTCTGGGGGTCCAAGGCATGGCAGGCTTGGAGGCTGTCCTTTTGCTTTGAGATCCAGCTGGCAGCTGGTTGGCGTGGGTGTGGGGATGTTCCAGTTCCTAATGAGTTAAGTCAGGGGTCTCAAACTCAATTTACCTGGGGGCCACAGGAGGCAAAATCGGGGTGAGGCAGGGCTGCATAAGGGATTTCACAAAAAAAGTACTCAAACGTCATTATTAACAGTTTTAATTATTTCTTCTAAACATGAATAAAACATTGAGTGAAGATCATGAACAGTTCTTCTGAATATGGCATCTTTTGCCTATTCCTTGATGCCAGAGACTTGACAGCGCTTCTTCTCACAAATCTGAACCACATTTGGCTTTAGAGAGGAAGCAGTTGAGACCCTCAGTATGGCTTGAAGATGATCATCATTAAGTCTAGAACTGTACTTTGACTTATTGAAGTTCAATGTGGAGAATAACTTTTCACACAAATATGTGCTCCCAAAAAGGCACATGGTGACTTGAACATTCGGGAAAGCTCAGGGAAGCTGGGGGGCAATTCTCTCAAAAATTGCCCATGCATGTCTGCTTTTCCACTAATCTCCCTGAATTTGGCTTTGAGATCAGAGTTGCATTGCAGGTCAATGAGCTGCATTTGAAGCACAGGAGGGGCATCTTGCACATCAAAGGAAAAGGGGTCCACAAAAATTTGGAATGTGGCTCTGTGCTTTTTGAAGTCTGCAAATTTGTGATCAAATTCCTCCTCTAGCTTAAAAATAGCATCAACATATTTCTCACCATTGAATGGTATGCCTAAATCTACAAGTTTCTTGCATGCTGGAAAATGGCAAAGATTTGTCTGAGAGAGCTGGGATTTCCATAACACAAGTTTTGTGGAGAATGCTCTCACATTGGCATAGGCAGCACTGATAAGCTGCCCTGGGCCTTGTAACATTTTGTTTAGTACATTCAGCTTATGTGTGATGTCAACAAGAAAAGCTAAGTCCATGAGCCATTTGTGATCACTCAACTCAGAAACAGCATTCCCATCCTTCTCCATGAAGGCTTTCACTTCTTCTCTCAACTCAAAAAATATTTTCAGGACATTTCCCCTGCTAAGCCAACATACCTCAGTGAAATAGAGCACATTTCCATATTCTGACTCCATTTCCTCTAAAAAAGCATGGAACCTCCTGTGCTTTAAGCCCCTGGATCTGATTTGGTTGATGCATTTCACAACAACAGACATCACATTGTCACATGGCAGGCATTTACTGCAAAGGGCCTGCTGATGGATAATGCAGTGAAGAGCAATGTCCTTCTCTACACTCTACTCTTCAGTTTTTTTGAACAAGTGCCACCAGTCCATTTTTCCTCCCTGTCATCGATGGCGCTCCATCGGTTATGATTCCAACAAACCTCTTCCATAGCAAACTTGCATTCTCAATGACATCACATAGATGCTGAAATATCTCATTAGCAGTGGTCTGGCCATGCATTGGAATTATTGTGAGCAGCTCCTCAGTCAATTCAAAATTGCAATCAACACCATGGACATAAAATGTGAGCTGCGCAGTGTCTATTATATCTGTGCCCTCATCAAGAGCAACTGAGTATGCATCAAAGAATTTGGCTTTCTCACACAATTGATGATAAATGTCACTTGACATGTCAGAAATGCGCTCTGCCAGTGTTGGCAGAAAGGCTGATTTTGCTAAACTGACCTTTCTTTTCCGGACAGATAATACTTGCAGTCTGTAACATGCATTTTTTTAAACAAACTCTCCTTCTGTGAATGGTTTCCCTGCCTTAGCAATCATCTCACTAACCATGTAACTAGCTTCGACTGATGAAACATTCTCTTTGGTTGCTTTCTTGAAGAAATCTGGTTGCCTCATTAGACATGCTTTAAAACTGACAACCCGCTGGCTCTCTCATTTCCTTGATATTTTGCACATTCCTCAGCATGTTTAGTTGAATAATGGCGTTTCAAGTTGTATTCCTTGTGCACTGCAACTTTCTCTGAGCAAATAAGACATGTGGGGATGCCCCTGTGCTCAACAAAGAAATACTATGTCTCCCACTTTTCCTGAAATTGTCTGTGCTCGTCATCAATCTTTTTCTTCACTGCAGGCTTTGATGAAGTCATGATGAAGGTATGACAAAATCTAATTCTGTAATAAACTTCTCTCCCTTCTCTCCCTTAGGCCTCTGACAATGCAAGGAACAGCGGGCAGGAGCAGCAGAAATGACGTCTGCGCTAGGCGCAAAGTATTTGCAATTGTTCGCTTACCGAATATTCGCAATAAAAAATCGCATTAGTAAGAAAAAAATCGCATTAGACATTTGCACACCCCGAACGGAACTGCTCAGGGTATGTGAATGTTTAATGCGATTTTTTCTTACTAGTGCAATTTTTTATTGCGATTATTCGGTAAGTGAATAATCATGAATACTGCGATATTTGAAGGCTGGCCGCAGGCCACAAAATGTTGTACAGAGGGTGGTAAATGGCCCATGGGCCGCGAGTTTGAGACCCCTTCTTTATAATATCCCCAATAGTTAATGTGCCTATGCAGAGGGAAAAAGAAAAAAAAAAGCACAAAATAATTATTTTTCCACATATTTATTTATTGATTGATCAATTTTTTGACATTTTTATGTTGGTGTAGATATTGAAGTTGATGCCTCCAATTTTATTTTATTTTACTTTATCTTATCTTTCTCTTTCTTTTTGCATTCTGGCATGATTTGATTTCAGAACCGAGACTATTGTATGGTGCTTGTCTTTATTGCTGTAGTGCTCACTGGATATTTAATTTGATATTTCTTTCTGTATCGTTGTAGTGTTTCAATTACCTTTTTCATGTCCTCTCTCAAACTGAGTTTGAAAGCCTCTAGAAGGACTCCGCCCATTTTCAGCATATTTGACTTCTTTTTTTAATTAATTGATTAATTTCTTTTTTCTTATTTTGTTCCCCATTCTATTGCTTTTCTTTCCTTCAAACAAAGCCACATAACTTGATTTATCTAGCTCCGCCTCTTAGATAGAGGGGGAAACAAGGGAGGGTACCAGGACCAAACAGATATATGATCACTAATAGTAAGCTAGACAAAGAGGGGACCACCTATGCTAGCAGCCCAGGGGGTGATGGTGGGGTATATGGAATGCAGAAAGGAAACTGGGATGGGGGAGACAAATTTGGTGATTGGTATTCCCCTGATTCAATGTTAATATGTACTTAAAATACTACTGTGAAAGATATGTAAGCCATTATGATCAAAATAAAAATAAAAAAAGAATGTTCTCTGTGGGATTATTATAAATAGTTGTTGCTATCTTGAGGAAGAATCCTTCCACACCTATTTTGCTGAGGGTTTTCATCACGCATGAGTATTGGGTTTTGTCAAATTCTTTTTCTGCTTCGATTGATATGATCATGTGGTTTTTATCCTTCCATTTACTAATGGTGTGTGATTGATTGGAGTATATTAAACCATCCTTGCATAATTGTGATGAAACTCACATGGTCATGATGTATAATATTTTTGATATGTTGTTGTATTCGTTTTGCTAAGATTTTGTTAAGGGTTTTTGCATTCATGTCCATTAGTGAGATTGGTCTGTAATTTTCTTTCTTGGTAGTATCTTTGTCAGCTTTAGGAATGAGCCTGATATTAGCTTCATGAAAGGTATAAGGGAGGATGTCAGTCTTTTCGATGATTTGGAAGAGTCAGGGTCAATGATAGTAACTCTTCTCTGAATGCTTGATAAAATTAACCTGTAAACCCACTTGGCCCTAGATTTTTATTCTTGGGGAATTCCTTAATTATGCTTTAATTTCCTTGCTCATGATTGGCCTGTTTAGACTTTCTACTTCCTCTTCAGTAAGTTTGGGTGATGCTATTTTTTTTTTTCCCAGAAATCTGTCCTTTTTTTTTTTTTTTTTTTTTTGGTTTTTGGGCCACACCCGGTAACGCTCAGGGGTTACTCCTGGCTATGCGCTCAGAAGTTGCTCCTGGCTTGGGGGACCATATGGGACACCGGGGATCAAACCGTGGTCCGTCCAAGGCGCTAGCGCAGGGAAGGCAGGCACCTTACCTTTAGCGCCACCGCCCGGCCCCAAATCTGTCCATTTTTTCTAGATCTTAACTGAACAGTTCATAATAAGCCCTCACGATGTCTTGGATTTTTTGTGGTTCTATTGTAGTCTCTCCCCTTTCATTTGTAATTTGATTTATTTAAGTGTTTTCCCTTTTTTTTCTTTGTGGGTCTTGCCAGTAATTTGTCTATCTTGTTTATTCTTAAGAAAAAAAAAAGAAAAAAAAGCTCCTGTTTTTATTAATTCTTTGTATTGTTTGTTGTTTCTAAATAGTTTATTTCTGCTTTAGTTTTTATTGTTTCTTTTCTTCTATGTGTGTTTGGGTTCCTTTACTGTTTGTTTTCCAGATATTGAAAGTGTCCCTCGGGGCCAGTGAGGTGGTGCTAGAGGTAAGGTGTCTGCCTTGCAAGCGCTAGCCAAGGAAAGGACCACGGTTCAATCCCCCAGCGTCCCATATGGTCCCCCCAGCCAGAAGCAATTTCTGAGCGCATAGCCAGGAGTAACCCCTGAGCACCAAAAGGGTGTGGCCCGAAAAACCAAAAAAAAAAAAAAAAAAGTGTCCCTTTAGGTTTATTACTTTGTCTTTACCTTCTTTCATAATGTAGACCTGGATTGTTGAGTTTCTCCCTAACTACTGCTTTTGCTGCATTCCATAGATTTTGGCATTTTCTTTCTTCATTATCATTCATTTCAAGAAATTCTATTTCTTTTTTTATTTCCTCTTTGATCCAGATGTTGTTGAGCAATATGTTGTTTAGTCTTCAAGTATTAGATTTTTTTCCACATCTTCTTTTTACAATTAGTCTTGATTTATGTGGCATTGTGATCTGATGGGGTACTTGGTATAATCTTGTCTTCAAATGGTGTGGGAAAAGGATGGTTGATGGGAGGGACTGGCAATTTCTTTCTGTACCCATACACAGACCAGCAATGGCTTCAACAGGCTGGAGACCAGGCTGGCAATGAAACCCTGAAGGAGTCTGAGAGAAGGCTGTGCTTGAATAGGGGGCATAGGGGTTACTGTGCCTACCCCACCAAGCTAATATCCATGAAATTTGGGGAAAGTTGATGGGAGGGACCCGCATTTCCTTTCTGTACCCAGACACAGACCTGCAATGGCAGCAGGATGCTGGCCAAAGTGTTCTTCATTTTTAAGGCCAGCAGTCCTTTATCAAAAATATCTTTTGTAGACTATTATGACAATAGTAGTTGGAAATGATCACTCTGAACAATAATTGGGTACTGAAAAGAGAAAAAATAATATGCATATACCTTCTTCAGTAACAATATTGCAAACCAGTGTTTGCACTGTGCTATTGCTACGGCCCCTTTGTATTTTAGATCCACAGTTGGCCCTAAACCAGTGTTTGCAATAAAAGGAAAAAAGGAAGATTGAGTGAAAGAGAAAAAAGGGACAGAGAGAAATATATATGTGTATGCATATATCTATATATACATCTATATGTATAGCTATATCTATTTATCTATGTGTATATATATATATATATATATATATATATATATAGAGAGAGAGAGAGAGAGAGAGAGAGGGAAAATTTCTGTCACTTTAGCAGGCAGGGAAGAGTGCAAGAGAGAAACTGGGGACATTGGCAGTGGGAAATGTGCACTGTTGAGGTGTTGAACATTATATGATTGAAACTTAATCATGAACAACTTTGTAACTATATCTCATGATGATTCAATTAAAAATTAATTTAAATGAGAAAATAAATAAAAAATTTAAAACTGCTAAATGATATTAATAAATCACAATTTTGAAGTAAAAAATTATCTATTGTAAGCATTTTCTCTCTGGTTTCTCTTATGTTAATATTATTTATTGGAGATAAGAATTAGTTTACCTTTATTTACTTATTTTTAATACATTCTTTTTTTTTTTGGTTTTTGGGCCACACCCGGTAACGCTCAGGGGTTACTCCTGGCTATGCGCTCAGAAGTTGCTCCTGGCTTGGGGGACCATATGGGACACCGGGGGATCAAACCACGGTCCGTCCAAGGCTAGCGCAGTCAAGGCAGGCACCTTACCTTTAGCGCCACCGCCCGGCCCCATTTTTAATACATTCTTTAACTGAATCATCGTGAGATACAGTCACAAAGCTGTTTATGATTGAGTTTCAGTCATACAATGTCCAACATTATCCCTTTCTCAGTGCACATTCCTGCCATCAATGTCCCCAGTTTCCCTCTCACTCTCCCTCTTGCCTTCCTCTATGGCAGACATTTTTGTTTGTTTGTTTTTGTTTATAATAACATTTATTATATGTTTATTATTTTATATTATATTTTATATTATAATAATAAATATTATATATTTATTATTAAATGTTTATTATAATAAATATTTATTTATTTAATTAGGGTTTTGGGCCACACCCAGTGAATCTCAGGGGTTACTCCTGGCTCTGTGCTCAAAAATTTCTCCTGGCAGCAGGCTTGGGGACCATGTGGGATGCTGGGAATCAAACCCAAGTCCATCTTTGGTTGACCATGTGCAAGGCAAATGCCCTACCACTGTGTTATTGCTCTGGACACTTTGTATTTTGTTTGTTTTTTTTTTTGGTGTGTGTTTTTGTTTGCTTGTTTTGGGGCCACAACCGGTGATGCTCAGGGGTTACTCCTGGCTATGTGCCCAGAAACCGCTCCTGGCTTGGGGAACTTATGGGACACCGGGGATCGAATTGAGGTCAGTCCTGGGTCAGCTGCATGCAAGGCAAGCACCCTACCACTGTGCTATTGCTACGGCCCCTTTGTATTTTAGATCCACAGTTGGCCCTAAAAGTAAGTACGTAAGGTCAGGTCTTAGTCCTGGCTCTACAATCAGTTATCACTCTTGGTGGGCTCTGAGGTCCATATATGTGCTGCCAAAGCAAGTACTCGGAGGTCCATATGTGGCACCAGGTATCGAACCCAGATTGTCTGAGTTCAAGGCAAGCGCCCTCTACCCTTTGTACTATTTGCTCTGGCCTCAAAGCACAAATTTGAATTCTTTTTTATTTTTATTTTTATTTTTTTAGGAAGGAGATAAAGGAAGAGGAAAAGGAAAAGGAGGAAGAGGAGGAAAAGAAGGATGAAAAGAAGAAGGAAGAGAAAAAGGAGAAGAAATGGGACCAGAGCAATAGCACAGAGGTAGGGCGTTTGCCTTGCACGTGGCTGACTCAGGACGGACGTCGGTTCGATCCCCGGTGTCCCATATGGTCCCCCGAGCCAGGAGCGATTTCTGAGCGCAGAGCCAGGAGTAACCCTTGAGCTTCACTGGGTGTGGCCCAAAAACCCACACCCCTCCAAAAATAAGGAGGAAAAAGTGGGGAAGGGAGGAGGAGGAAGAAAGGAAGGAGGAGAAGGAGGAGGAGGAAAAAGAGGAGGAAAAGAAGGATGAAAAGGAGCAGGAAAAAGAGGAGGAAGAGGGAAGGAAGAGGAGGAAAAAAGGAAGAAGAGGGAAAGAAGGGGGAGGAAGAGGAAAGGAGGAGTAAGAGGAAGAAAAGAAGAATGAAAAGAAGGAGGAGAAAGGAAAAGAGGAGGAGGAAGAGGGAAAGAAAATTTTAATTCTAAGGTTTTTTGTTTGTTTGCTTTTTGGGCCACACCTAGCAGTGCTCATGGGTTACTCCTGGCTCTGTGTTCAGAAATTTCTCCTGGCAGACTTGGGGGACTATATAGGATGCCAGGGATCAAATTGGGGTATATCCTGGATTGGATGCATGCAAGGCAAACATCCTACTGCTCTGCTATTGTTTCGACCCCTTAACTAATTTATTTATATGCCATGATTAATAATATTTGATTATTAATGTTTCAGGAATACATCATACCCACCTCAAGAGCACCAATCTTCCTCTACCACTGTGTCTTGCTTCCCTTCAAACCCAGCCCATTCTCTGACTACTCATGAGTGAATTTCTACAGGTAAACTCTCAGGGTCTTTTATTACTGGCCATTGTTTATTCCATTATTATGTTTTATTTAATGAGAGATCATTTCATATTTGTCTATCTCTTTTGAATTACTTCACTCAGCACAGAGCTAGAGGTTATGATGCTAAGCAATTGTATTTTAATTTTTAAGAAGTTCAACATTTTTTATGTATTGTGCCTTTGACATATTTGGTACCTAAAAAGTTATCACTTTATTATTCATGACCATCAGGTTTTCTCCTATAATATAGTAGAACATTTTTTTAGTTTGTTTTGCATTTTACATTTAGGTCTATGAGCCAGTGGATTTTTGCAATGAGTGTTAGATCTGTGTTTAGATTCCTTTTCTGTTTAGCTGGATATTCAGGTGTTCCTGTATCAGTTATTGAAAAATTAGCTTTGCTCCATTTTTCACTTTAAATATGCCCACATTTATTAACAATAGTGCAAACCACAGTGTCAAAAAGTAAAGGAGAGAAATAAAGAGAGAGAGATGGAGAAGGAGAAGGAGAGGGAGAGGGAGATGGAAAGAAAGGGAAAGAGAAAGAAAATGAGAGGGAGAGACAGACAGACAGATGAGTGAGAAAGAAGTAAAATGTCTGCCTAGGGGTGGAAACTTTCCCTAGGGAGGGAAACTGGAGACTGGTGAGAAACGTGCACTGGTGAAGTGGGGGTACATTTTATGACTGAAATTCAATCATGAACAATTTTGTAACCACGGTGCTTAAATAAAGTAATTAGTAAGAAATGTTCATCCCTAGTAACTTTGATGAATGTTTTATTGGGAATTATTTGAAAATGAATCAAATCCTTCAATGTTGCGAATAATTTCTAAATTTATTCAAGGATTCTATTAAAATATATTTTTTTCAGTATTTGGGGCCTATTCCTAGTTGTGCTCAGGGTCCATTTCAGGGACCTGCATTGAGGATAGAATCCAGGCCTATTATTCACACAGTTGCAGCCCATTAATCTTTCTCCTAAGAATTGATTAAATATTTTAACACTTTAATCACATTACTTATTTGATGAAATAAGTTTCTTCAACTTAAAATGAGCATTTTCTCATGTTTCTTAATTTTTTTTCTTTTTGGGCCACACCTGGTGACACTCAGGGGTTACTCCTGGCTATGCACTCAGAAATCACACCTGGTTTGGGGGACCATATGGGATGCTGGGGGATTGAACCGCAGTCCATCCCAGGTTAGCACATACAAGGTAAATGCCCTACCACCTGCACCACAGCTCTGACCCCTGATTCTTCATCTTAATTTTACTTTTTCTAGAAAAAAATTAATACTTTCCTCCTGAAAATGTAAAAAAGTTTCCAGAGTCAGTCACCTATAAGTCTGATGCTGAATTCTCAGTCTTAAGTATTTTTTCTCTCTACCTTCCCCTCTCTCCCTCTACCCTCTCCCTTCCCTTCTCCTTCTCTCCCTTCTCTTTTCCCCTTCTCTCTCTCTCACTCCCTCCCCCTCTCCCTCCCCTCCATTCTCCCCCCCCCCCTCCTCTCTCCTATTCCCTTTTCTCTCCTCTCTCACTTCTCTCACTCTCATGGTTATCCTTGTTGGAACTTTCATCAATTTTTATTATAATCTATCTAGCATTCTTCGGTTCATTTCTATTTAAAAACATAAGTCATTGTTCTGTTCTGAAGTTTTTCTTTCATTATTTTTTTTAATTTTTGTCACTACCATTTTTGCTATTCTACACCATCGGGGAGTATTTATGTCATTCCTTAACATATATATGGCTGTAGCTTCCTTTATCATATAATGCCCACTATGTTTCCTCCAGATTTCTTCAAAAATTTTTTGATTGCTGTTAACAGTTAGCATATAACTTATACATTTTTCTCAGAGGGGTTTGGTGCCTGTGTACACGTGTATTGAGGGAGTTGTTTCTTGCTATTTAAGTCTGGGAGTTAAAAATACATGATTAACCTGTCATATACTCCAGGTTCTAGTTTCTTTAAGACTGAATATTACCTATTTCTTAGGATAAAATTTCTTGTTTTCAAATAGAAACAAAGCATTTCACATTGCATTTCTTTTCCCAGGCAAACATTGGACAAAGTTTGCCATCGGTATCTATAAAATGCATAAATCATTCTTTTTTTCGGGGCTGTAGCTGTAGCGTGTTTGTCTTGCAAGCGGCTGACCTAGGACAGACCTCGGTTCGATCCCAGAGTCCCATATGGTCCCCCAAGCAAGAAGCGATTTCAGAGCACATAACCAGGAGTAACCCCTGAGCATCACCGGGTATGGCCGCCCCCCCCCAAAAAAAATAAAACCATTCTTTTTTCTTTGGGTTTCATGTAAATCAAACCATTCAGTCTTTTACATTTTTTTGTTTCCTTATTTTGTTAATATTTGTGACTGTTCTTAATCATCTATATTTTATCTAGAATATGTATTTATTTATAACAAGGGTATGGGGTTCAAATTTTCAATTGGGTTTCTTGAAATTACTAAAAAAAAGATGGTTCTTTCATCTAGTTCAGTGGTAGAGGCAGGAGCTTTAAAAACACGCTGCTGTGAGAATTAAGTTTATGTCAGCTGCACCTTTGTACGTACTAAGCATTTCAGGAGAAGAAAGGCCATTAAGGAAAGAAAGTGGTCATGCTTTTCAACTCCATAGTCCTGGGAACCAGTCAAAGGAATAATAATGTTCCAGCCAGAATAATCAGAGCAGATATGGCTAATAGGTTTGAACTTGAGTTGAAATAAATGATTGATAGGGGCTGCCTAGGGCACAGCTGTGTTGGAAAGGATTTTTGAGGCCACATCTGGGTTCACAGGACAAAGTGTGATTAATGATGTCTGCCATAGTTGTAGGAGGAGGTAGTGATGGTAGCCATGCCATGTATTTTTAATCCTGGAATAAGAATCTTTTGATAAATAGAATTAGTCATCCATGAGGTTGCCAGATTGCAGTTGGAAGTTTACAGGCATATTCTGACAGCACAGAGATAAGATATTAATACTATTTTGGTTGATTTTATTCACCTTTTAGTCAGAGAGATTTCCTGGCCAGCCAAAGCCAGGATGTTAAAGAATAAAGTATGTAATATCTGTACAACTAGTGAATGTTTGGTTTGGACTTGAGCAGAGGACTATAATGTATGATAGGAAAATGCTATTCAGGAAAATGGAATATTAGGCTACTTAAGTTATCAGTCTAACTGATAACATAATATTCATATATTCTAGAAGTCAGGAATATATTCTTTTTATATTATCCTTCATTCACTCAGTACAACATGTATAAAATATAGGAATAAAGTCATACTTTTTCACAAAACTTCTAAAAATGTTAATAATATTTTAGTATAAAACCTTCTATACTACCAATAAACATGTAATAAGCATGCAAATAAACATTAAATAAGCATGTAAATGCAATGAGATAGATGCATACTTTCCATTATTAGTCAAAAGTTTGTATGTAATAGAATCTGTCTTGAAGTTAATAATAAATATAATTTATTATAGTATTTAAAGATCAATAATATTTGACCAATACATAGACTGTATTATAAACACTAGTTTGGTGAATACCTCTGTACATGATATGTAATGATTATTTCCTTAATTTTTAATTTTTTAATACTTGTAATAATTTTATTTATAATTAATAATAATTTTCTAAAAGAGCCTTTGTTAGTTCAAATTTATAAATTTTTGTTTTAATTTAAGGGATTTAGTAATACTTTCCAAAACATAGTATTAACAAAGCAATGAATACATTGGAAGAGAGATATAAAAGCACAATAAAGTTAAGATCAGTGTTCTGGGTGAAGAACCTAAACACACACATATGTGCATGCAGGTCTTTTTTTCCATTTTATGCTATTAAATAGCTTGACTGTAGGGACCATTTAAATTCAAACCAGCAGCAGGCATGCTTAGATGTAGGTATGTGCTCTTGGGGCCCATAGATTGGAGGCAGACAGGACCACAGGGATTCCCTTCAGTCTGCAGACCCAACAGCTGTACAGTTCCAGCTGTCCCAAGACTTGCATTCCCAAGAGACCCCAATTTTTATTCCTTGTACTTCCTAGAAGGAATTCAGTTCATCTTGACAGATGGGGCAGGACTACAGTTCTATTCTTTTGCTGAGGCTGGAGAAGAAGCAACATTTTCTGGTGAGAGCAAAGGTAGAGTGCTCAGAGTGAATAGTGTAAGGAGGTTTGAGTTAGCCACCCGGTTGGGAGCAGATTCAGCTGTCAATAGATCAGGGCAGTATTCTTGCAGTTATCCTGCAATACATCTATCTCCCTATGTTGTTTCTTTTTCCTTGCTCTTCTTGATGCTCCAAATGTCTCTTATTTCATTTGTGGCACCAGAGCCAGTGTTCAGTGTTGTGTATGAACAATAAAATATACAAATCAAAGTTAATATTATCATAAACCATAGCTATATGTATCTATAGAAATTTGAATATTAAACTGCAAATAATTTATAAGTACACTTTTAAGGGAGAAAGTTGTCCTTGTTTCATTTTCAAATAATAGTATGTATGTTTAGTGACTTCAGCTTCAAAAGTTTTGTTCTCTCTATAAATTGTTGTGATGGTGCCTTTTTTTAAACTGGTAACCAGAGGCAACTAGGACAACAACCTCTGCATATTGGAATGCATAGTGAGTTAGAAGGCACCATGGCAGACAGCTCACACAATTTGCAGGGCAAGTTTCCAAACACACCCATTCTGAGTAGGTGGAATCAACCACCATTATCAGTGATACCTAAGTTTAGTTTTAGAAAATCCTAGTAGCACACCCGTCTCCAAGGAGACTTAGAGAAAAGAATAATTTTTCACATTCCATTTGTTTTATAATGTCATCTTATTAGTAAAATTGTTTCTTTTTTTAAAGAAAAAGCAAAGAATTTGGGTATAGAAGAAATATGAATAACTAGGAAATTAAAAATATGGCATATATAAGTTGTAGATGTATATATATATTTTAAATCTTTATCATTCTATAAATTTGTATGGAATTTTATACACACTTTTGTATAGCATTCTCTTTACCTAAAATTTTATCTTGCTTATATTAATCAATATTTATTCAACTATTAATAGTCACAATGTATCACATTTATTTCTAGCACTGAGACTATGTCTAAGAAGTAAATGATTATGTCCCTCCTTGACTTCTTGGAGTTTGCAAATAAATGGGAAGACTTGCAATTTAAAAGAAGCGCTAATGGAAGTGAGTCCAACTTTAACCATATGTGTCCTATATAAACACATAGGATGACTGTTACTACTATATGTTACTATAACCCATTATAACTACAACTAAATGAGTTCAATAACATGGGTATAAGAGCAACATCTTACTGGGAAACATTGGTGATAAATACAAGCAAAACTAAAGGACAAACAAAGGTTAGACAAACAAAGATATGATGACTTTAAGGGCTGGATGAGATTTCATAATGTAAACAGGTCATAATTTAATTAACTGTTTATTAACTAGTTAGAGGTATCTGATTACTTGCCAATAAATCCCTCTCAGATAAATAATACTGTGTCAAGCAAACTAGTATTAAATCTTTATTGCATTGTTGGTATTTTCTTGTATCAAATTCCTAGAAATTAAATTACTGGGTAAATGAAGAGACACCTCTTAAAATTTTTCAGTGTATACAGCTAAATTGCATTCCAAAAAACCTGTACTTCTCTGTATTCTCAATTCAAAACAGGATGATAGATAGATATATTAACTAATGTCTGGGTATAATGGATCATTATGATGTTATTAAAATATTGAGTTTCCAGGTAAATAACCACTTCTCTGTGTTTTAATTGATCTTTCATGGATTATCTGAGTTTAAATATTCATTTGTACATGTTTTCACCCATTTGGTGAATATTTTTTAGAATAATTATCTCTTTATGTCATTTATTCAGTTTTCTTTAGAAGATTAATACTTTCGTGTTGATTTTAAAGTGGCCTTTTTACATTCTGGATTATTTGATTAATTTGAAGAGTTTCCCCTCCAGATGACCTGAATATCATATATTTTCTGCTACCATATTCTGCTATGAATAAGAACAGCAGCTTACATAATGAGCACTTATGCTAAGCAGCATTGGTAAAAATAATTAGCAATAGAGCATAAATTTGCTTTAGATTCTTTCATTCCAAGAGAGTGGCATAGAAAGTCATGTAAAAAGAAGGTCAAAAGCTCCATAGACCAGGGGGTCCAGAGAGATAGGACAGAATTTAAGGTGCTGCCTTGCACATGACCAAAGACCATTTATCCTTGGTACATCATATGGTCCCCTGAGTATTGCCAAGAGTGCTCCCTAAGCAGAGTCAGGAGTAACACAAAACCAAGTGTAAAATGAAGGAAGTCCCATTGACAGATAGGAAAACAAGAAAGATTTAACTTAACAATGGCTCTGTATTTATAGACTATTTATGTCTATCCCTGTCTATAGTTATAATCAAGAAAAGAAATGCCTACCCAAGCATATCCTTCATTTGTAAATGGTGGCAGAGCCATAAGTATGAAACCTGAGAGCTATGTGGGTGTTTCCTGATAATGCTAGACACAAATGTTTACAAGAGACAGAGTACAGCTCAACAAAAATGTAGAGGAACATGATCCTAAACTTAAAATGATTCAATAAGATTTTTTTAACACTCCATGATGGTATGAGAGTTACACACGTTCCATGGAAATCATACTTCAAATTTTGATTTTTCTTATTCAGCTCATGATATAGGATATAATGCTCTCATCTAATATCTCATCAGCCACAAAATTTCCTGGATCAAGTTCCTTATTCTTACAATGTTTTGTCTTTCCAGTGTTTAAGGAAATGTGGTATTTTGTATGTTATTCATACTATTATTGTCATTTTTAGTGTAATTTATTGAGTGTAATACTCAATAAATACTCAATTGAGTATTACATTCAATAAATTATATAATGTTTCAACACTTTATTATAAAAAAGATTTTTGATAGGTGATTTTACCTAACTTTATGTAAGATAATATATTAATGAGCACATTTAAGCTAGGCCAGGCTAATGTTCTGTAGGTTTTAAATGCATTTCAACTTACAATATTTCTCATTTATAAATTTCTTGGAAAGAAACTCCATCAGGGGCCAGAGCGGTGGCACAAGTGGTAAGGTGTTTGCCTTGCCAGCCCTAACCCAGAAATGACCGCAGTTCGATCCCCTGATGTCTCATATGGTCCCCAAGCCAGAAGCAATTTCTGAGTGCATAGCCAGGAGTAACCCCTAAGCATCATTGCTATGGCCCAAAAACCAAAAAGAAAAAAAAAAAAAGAAACTGCATCATAAGTTGAGACAACTGTATTAGAGTTGGTTGTTAAAATATCCTAAGTTAAGAAGTCAGAGAGAGTTAAGAAGTCAGAAAATTATTTTCAAAAGACAGGAATGCATGTTTTGAATGTGCTAGACCCAGAGTTCTCTCCAGTACTTCACGACTGTCCCTCCCATCCCCATCTAGCACCATTGGGACTAAATAGCACTACTACACCAAGTATGACCACTAAACTGTTAGACCTGCCCAGCTGGGCCATGTATGATTTTGAGTAGACCCAGGTCACCAGATTCCTCAGTGAAGACTCCTCTACCCTTCAAATTAACATAAGCCAAAAAAAATCCCCAAAGCATTGTAGAGATTTAATGCAATCCCTCTAAAGATACCCATGACATTCCTCAAAGAAGTGGATCAAACACTCCTGAAATACATTTGGAACAATAAAAACTTGAGAATAGCTAGCAGGGGTCCTCAAACTTTTTAAACAGGGGGCCAGTTCACTGTCTTTCAGACTGTTGGAGGGCCAGATTATAGTAAAAACAAAAATTATGAACAAATTTCTATGCACACTGCATATATCTTATTTAGAAGTGAAGAAACAAAATGGGAATAAATACAATATGTGGCCTGCGGGCCATAGTTTGAGGACCATTGAGCTAGAGCAACGCTTGGGAAAAAGAATAAGGGAGGCATCACTTTCCCCAACTTTTAATTGTATTACAAAGCTATCGTTATTAAAACAGCATGGTACTAGAATAAAGACAGACCTTCAGATCAGTGGAATAGACTTGAGTATTCAGAGAATGTGCCCCA
This sequence comes from Suncus etruscus, assembly GCF_024139225.1. NCBI lineage: Eukaryota > Metazoa > Chordata > Mammalia > Eulipotyphla > Soricidae > Suncus > Suncus etruscus. Next base: position 124,668,875 of record NC_064849.1, read on the forward strand.
GATATACAATTAATTTTTGATAAAGGTGCAAGAAATGCAAACTAAAATATGGAAAGCCTCCTAACAAAGTGGTGTTGGAACAACTGGTTATCTACTTGCATAAAAGTGAACTCAGACCTCCATCTAACACCATGCACAAAAGTGAAATTCAAATGAATTAAAGACCTTGATATACCTTGAAACCATAAGGTATATAGAGCAACACATATGTCAAACACTTCATGACACTTTAGAGTTTAGCTTATAGTATAATGATAGAGGATATATATGAAGTCCTGGGTCCCATCCCTGGTACAATAAATAAATACATAAATTAATAGATATAACTTTTGTTGACTATATAGTTTTTCTACTAACTACTTCTTCACACTAAATGTACTGATTCTAAAATGTCTCTTATTTAAAAAATATTTAGCTAACGTAAATATTTTTATGCACTTAAAATTACTTTCTTTGGATAAAATTTACAATTGATGGAGATAGCTCAAGAGGTGACATACAGGCTTGTGAGCCCAGAACCAGAGTATAGGGTTGGTGACCCCCAAATGCTGCTGGTAGGACCACTTTGGATCTACTATTGTCAGGAGTGGCCCCAGCCTCTAAAGCACAGCTGCAAAACTGTTCTCTCCCTACTTCTCTTTTTCTCTTTCACTTACTCTCTTTCTCCCTTTCCTTTGTCTCTTTATCTATGTGTGTATATATATTTAGAATTTGATCACATTTATACAAATTTTTAAAACATTTTAGGCTGTTTTAAAGGATTGCCATCAAGAGTTTTTATTTAGTATATGCTGTGCATTTTGTTTCACTTAATAGTCATTGAAATAATAATTTTTCTTTACTGGACCAGTGATAATTACATTTTGGAATATGCCATCATATATCAATATTAAATAATCTAGTTATATTTACTTTGTTAGGTGTTATAAATATGTCATATATTTTATTTAAGAAAAATGTTACAAAATCATAAATTTTACCAACACATCACGAGCTTCAGTTACCAATAAATGACAATCTTGTTTTTTACTCTAATCTCTAAATTTCCACTTCCACTTTGGTAGATTTTTTTTTTGCTTATTTGTTTTGTTTATTTGGGGGAGGACCAAAAGCTGGTGATGCTTAGTGCTTACTTCCAGTTCTGAACCCAGATATCACTCCTGCCTGGGCTTAGTGGACCATATGGGGTGCCAGGGATCAAACGTAGGTAAGCCAAGTTCAAGGGAAATGCCTTACCTGATGTTCTATCCCACCAGTCCCTCTGGTGGATTATGTTAAAGCAAGAGAATTTTGTTTCAGAAGATTCAGTAGGAAAATGATCAGTTAAGGCAAATGACAACATTACAGTATCTTTTAGTTGGGCTTGTCTAAATTTTTCCACTTGACAATTTATTAGAGAGTATGAAAAAATCCTTAATAAGTAGAAAATAATACTGTTTAAAATATAATTTCCATGTAGACACATCGTACTTATTTGAATAAATTGAAAAAAAAAACTTAATTAAAGGGCAATGGAGTCATCATTTGAATTCTCAAACCAAAAAATCATTTACAATAGAGAAGTAAGTGCCCTTCCTAAAGGAGCAAAAATACCTCTGACTCTCCCTTAATGGTAAAGAGATAAAACATCGAAAATAACTAGAAATTGTACAAAATTTTCTGTAATTTCATTTTATGCTTTTAGCAATGAAGCCAGAAAGCAAAAGAAAGAAGGGTTGGTTCTAATGGGGTAAAATTTTTCCTCTAGAAAGTAGGTAGGAGGAGCCTTTTTAGAGTGTGGCAAGCAGTAGCCAGACACTGCTGAGGCTTTTGAGGGAAACCTAATAAGAAATAGACCCCCCGGGGCCAGAGAGATAGCATGGAGGTAACGCGTTTGGTTTGCCTTTCATGCAGAAAGTCATCAGTTCGAATCCAGGCATCCCATATGGTCCCCCTAGCCTGCCAGGAGCGATTTCTGAGCATAGAGCCAGGAGTAACCCTGAGTGCTGCCTGATGTGACCCAAAAACCAAAAAAAAAAGAAGAAAGAAAGAAAGAAAGAAAGAAAGAAAGAAAGAAAGAAAGAAAGAAAGAAAGAAAGAAAGAAAGAAAGAAAGAAAGAAAGAAAGAAAGAAAGAAAGAAAGAAAGAAAGAAAGAAAGAAAGAAAGAAAGAAAGAAAGAAAGAAAGAAAGAAAGAAAGAAAGAAAGAAAGAAAGAAAGAAAGAAAGTGTATAAAGGATCTATACTTCTTTAAATTGTATCCTCAATATATGTCCCATTTAGATAGGAGAATCAATAACATTAAATATTTGTGGTTGTTTATTTTAATAGGTTTACATTGTCATAAAAGGCATAAATACAGGAGAAAATAACTTCATTTTTATTTCTCATTTATGTTCATGGGACATTATTTGGGACAGACAGCAAAGTTGTAACCACAACCACAACACTCTGATAGTTGATATGATTTATAGTTTAAATGTTAATATATTTATGTTCCAGTAATGGGCTAAAGAGTCTGTTAAGAAGTGACCTTCAAAACCCAAATTTACAAAATGATAACAAATGTTAGGCCATAAAGGTGCCTTTCTCATAATAAAATATCATCATAAATTTTAGGATTTGATAAATTGTGTGACTTGATCACTTAAGGTGTGCCTGAGCATTATAACTGGATAATAATTTTGAAAAATATAAGTTTTTCTTGTTTCTGGGAATTTTTATTTGATCTGGGTTTTTTTTTATGTTATAGCAATGACACTTTTTGACCAAGAAATAGTGAATATAGTATAAAATAAAATTATTTAGATTTTTATAAGGGTGTTATTGAAGTCTAGAGCAGAAAAGTAGACTGAACTCAAAAAAAATTTTTTTTGGCTTTGGGTCACACCTGGCGGTGCTCAGGGGTTATTCCTAGCTCTACATTCAGAAATCGCACCTGACAGGTTCAGGTGACCATTTGGAGTGCCAGGAATCGAAATTGGGTTGGCCACATGCAAGGCAAATGCAAATGCCCTATCAACTGTGCTGTTTCTCCTGCCCCTCCCCCATTTTTTAAAGTGTTTTTAAGGTTCTTTTTTAAGAGTGAATAGATTTGGGGAGGGATTCGGAAAATTTGACTCTACATATAAGATTCTATGAATTGAACTAGTATTGTAGTATAATAAATACATAACATTTATTTTCCTCCTTTGGGTATAGATATTTAAGAATTTTGGTTTACTTTGGGGAAACTATAGCCAGTTGTGCTCAGAGATAAGTCCTGGTTCTAGGGATCACTCCCAGCAGAATTTGAAGATCCATATGTGGTTTGAGAAATGGAACCTGGATTAATCATGTACAAGGCAAAAAGCCTTACCTCTGAACTATCTCTCCAGCCCCTAATTGAAGAGAATATATGTCTTAAATTCTAGAGAGGTTTTATGCCAATTATGGTCTCTGGATTTAGGCTAAGGAATACTGAGGGAGCAGTACCAGAGTACCAGGATTCTTCCATCAATAAAAAAGGAGGATAGGTAAGCATCAAAGAAGAGAGGTAAGGAAGGAAAGACTAGTGCATCTGAGAAAAATGATCTGGTTGCATGGATCATCATTTGTAGACCATGTTGAACCTCAGACAATAGTAATGGCCACAAGGAAGATGGTGGTTGATGCTCTAGATATGAACAGTGATCTGAAAATAGATCTGACAATCAAGAGCCCATGGTGAGCATTGTGGAGAGTGTATTTCCTGCCAGAACTATTCATTGCCAGACCTGAAAATCCTGGAGATTTCCAAAGAAGCAAAACAAAAGGGAATTCTAGATTTGGACATTTATCTTTCCTCTCTCCCTCCCCAAAGAAATGTCATATTGTTTAATTTACTTTTGTCTTTGGGCTACAACCAGAGTACTCAGGACTTACTCTGACTCTGAGTTCAGAAATCACTCCTGGCAGTCTCAAGAGACCACATGGAATGCTGAACATTGAACTCAGATTGGCTTAGTGCAAAGCAAATACTGTACCTACTGTACTATCATTCTGGTACCATAAAGAAATATGTTTTAAAATAAAAGGGCTTAAATTACAGTAATAGCAAATTAAACCCAGAGCAGCAAAAATGGGAACTGAATAGCTTTATGTTAGTTAATAGCGAAACAACAAAAATTAGTTTTTATACAACTAAGTCTTGGAACTACTTGAGGTTCAAAATTGCAGCATAAACAGTCCTGGTCCACAAAGACAAAATCCTAGTCCACAAATTCTGATTTCTATGTGAAATCTATGCTTTTCAGACCTGATCATATTTGATGCTCAGTAGTATTTGTTTCCATTAACTCCTACCTGTTTCTTCATATACTCTTTACTTGACTTGACCTTGATGCCAGAGATCTATAGACTTTGTTTTTTTTTCTTTCTTTTGAAGGGTATTCCTTCTTTTCTTTAGGGTTGGCAGCGCTCTCTCTCTCTCTTTCTCTGTGTTACCCCAGCCCCCAAAATATATGTATATATATATATATGCACATATATTATATTACACATCCTTTATTTAAGCACTGTGATTACAAGCATGTTTGTAGTTGGGTTTTAGTTATAAAAAATAACACCCCTCCTTTACCATTGAAACATTCCCATCACCAATACCCTCCACCACCCTCCTTCACCCCTTGCCTCTATTCAAGACAGGCATTCTATTTCTCTCACTACCATTGTCATGGTAATTGTCAGTGTAGTTATTACTCTAACTGAACTCCACTCTGTGGTAAGCTTCATATCATGGCTGGATCTTCAAGATCTGTCTGACTTATTTTACTCAGCGTAATAGATTCCATGTCCATCCATGTATAGGAAAATTTCATGACTTTATTTTTCTGACAGCTGCATAGTATTCCAGTATATATGTACCACAGTTTCTTTAGCTACTCATCTGTTGTTGGGTATCTGGTTTTTCTTTTTCTAGCTATTGTAAATAGCATGGCAATTAATATAGTTGTGAGGAAGGCATTTTTGTGTTGTGTTCTTGTGTTCCTAGGGTATATCCCAAAGACTGATATAGCTGGATCATATGGGAGCTCAATTTCCAATTTTTTGAGGAATCTCCATATTGTTTACCATAAAGGCTGGACTAGATGGCATTCCAATCAGCAGTGAACAAGAGTCCCTTTCTCTCCACATCCCCTCCAGCACCAATTTTTCTTGTTCTTTGTGATATGTGCCAGTCCTTGTGGAGTGAGATGATACCTCATTGTTGTTTTGATGTGCATCTCTCTGATGATTAGTGATGTGGAGCATTTTTTCATGTGCGTTTTGGCCATTTGTATTTTTTCTTTGAGGAATTATCTGTTCACTTCTTCTCCACATTTTCCCTGAAAATCTTTTTTACATCCCTGGCATTCACTAATATTAATGAGCTCTTGACCCCCAAATCAAAGCCTTCAGCTAATTTTTATTCCAACTATAGTTTTAATTACTCAATTAGTTCTAGAATAACTCTGCATCTATGTCTTATATCCTCTAAAAGTAATACATATAACTTAATAGTTTGGGGGTCACACTCAGTAATGTGTAGGGAATATTCAGGTACTGCACTCAGAAATTATTCCTGGTGAGCTTGGGGGACCACATGGCTTAAAAATCACTTATTTTTTTTTCTCACTTTGTAAACCAGTACTGTAGGAGGGTTTGGTGGAATTCCTTTTTTAGGATGGTGAGTGTACTTGGGGATGTCCTTTGAAGACTTGATTTGGCTGAACCTCAAAGATGTCTTCTGGTTTGGACAGTATTCTAGAGCTTGCAGGTCTGAGTGACAAGGTATGTTGTCTATGCAATGTAGGAATCTAAAGATCCTTCACTTGCCACCTGGCTGCCTCTAGGAGGAGCAAGTACAAGTAAATGGTCAAATCTAGCAGAGCCTTAGTAGTTAGTTGGTATCCCTTCTACTCTATCCCATTGGTTCAAAATAAAATCAGTCTGGGTCACTCTGAATGGGCCCAGAGAGATATTATAGAAGCTCAAGTATTTGCCTTGCAAGCACACACACACACACACACACACACACACACACACACACACACACACACACACACACACATACACCCCATGTTCAGTATATTTAAAGAAATGGGGGATAAACCTCACCTCTCATTCCATGGAAGAAATATCCAAGAATGAGAAGAAATGTTTTCAAATTGACAAAAAAAAAAAAAAAGACTGAATTTTAGTTAACTTCTGTCAGGTATATTAAATTTGAATCATGCTCAGATTTGAAAGGTGGAGTCGTATGCAGGATACCCTGATTTGATCCAAAGCACTGAATACACTGAATAGCACTGAACATTATGGGGGAACAACCTCTGAGAACAAAATCTGGTGTAGCCTCCTAAGAACCACCAAGTATGGCCATCTGCCCCCAACCCTGTACCAATGTTCTGAACATTTAAGGATTAGGGGCTAGACCTCCCTATCATCCCATAGAAGAAATATTCAAGAGTGAGAGAAAATGTTTTCAAATTGCCACATTGCCACCAAGGAGACTGAATTTTAGTTAACTTCTGTCAGATACATTGAATTTGAATTATGCTCAAATTTGAAAGGTGAGAAAAGAACGAACTAGAGTTCTCAGTGTATAGGATATTATGAAGAGTAAAATGAGTCAATTCTGAGTCACAGTGGCTAATACATATAATGTGGTGAGTATAAGATCTGGGGAGGAGGGATTGGAGCAATAGCAGTGAGTGGGCATTTTTCTCGCATGCAATCTGCCCAGGTTCAATCCCTGGCATCCCATATGGTCTCCTGAGCACCACCTGGAGTGAAACCTGAGTGCAAAGCCAGGAGTAACCCCTGAGAGCTGCTGGGTGTGGTCCAAAAAACAAACAAAAGAAAAAACAAACAAACAAACAAAAAAATCTGAGGAGGACAGCCTGAGATAATCACTTTTCATGCTCAGTTAAACATTTTGGGCTTCTTATACACATATAAGAAAGTGGCATAGTCAAAGTAGTATTTATGGATGGTTTTACTTGATATGAAATAAATATCAAAAAGATTAAATAACAAAATATCAAAAAGATATTTAAAGCTCAAAAAGAGCTGGAGGAGAAGCTAGGAAGTAATTCATTATTTTAGAGGTGATAAGGATCTCAGTTGGGGAAGCAAAAGAGTTATGAGAAGGAAAAATTCACAAGACTTGATGACAATCATCTGCGTGGGGAAAGTGGTGAGAAGTAATCTGGGCTATGCTTTGGGAAGGTTAACCAGGACTTTGCCAGGGTGACCTGATGAAAACTTCAGCCACTTAGAAGGTAGATTTACTTCTTCATTGGGCATCTAATGGTGAAACACAATGAAGCTTAAACCACAAAATAGAACACATAGATTGGTTAAAATCAAGGAGACAACACCAAGAGAAGATGTCTTAAAATTTTTCACTTATCTTTGCATCTTTTCCCTTCTACCTAAATAAAATATCATATATGAGTCCTTACATTAAATACCACCTTAATTATGAATTAGTTAACAGCTTTTCCTGGATATCAAAAACCAGTACAACTATAAGAATAATCACCACCTCTGCCAATAATTCAACTTTATATGATCTGGTATTTCACCTTTTTTGGGAGATGAGTTCTTGACTTCCATGTAATAATCAATATTTCCATTGATAATAGAAAAGAAATTTTCATGTTGATAATACATATAGCTGAGCTATGAAAATAATTCTATGTTTTTATTTATGGCCTATTCCACAGCTTTGAAATTTGGTTCTATCCAGGGTTTGTAGCTATTCATTACTTTTCCAAAATGCCATTTAAAAAGCTGATTGCTTAGGGACTAGATGGCAAAGATGGGGACATTTTACAGTTAGTTGGTTGACCCTGTTCATAAAACACTACATTTAGATCTTCTATTTTATAGAGTATATTATATTTATGGGGTACAGTACTACTCCTACTACTGGACTGGGCTAATTCTCCTGGGTTTCTTTGAATTTTTCTGTTTTAAAGCATTGCTATCTTCTTTCTAGAGTAAAGCTTTTGTATTCTGTAAAATAATATGCATGTTGACAGCAAGACATAAATAAAGAACCATGTAAAGCAACTTTCCTGCTACCTAACACAATTTGAAAAGCTTATTTGTACTAAAAAATTTTATTTGAACACAACACATGGAAAGAGGTGAAAGGTGAAGCAACCCACTAGAAATGAAAACTAAGAAATAAACAAGCCATTCTTCACAACCAACATCCTGTGTGTGAATGCCGGAGGTGCAGAAATCACTCAGTCCTAGGAGCTATAAGCCTAGTCTTCTCCAAGGTACTTTTGTTCCCCCAAAAGAAGTCATAACAGGTATATATATAGATCTATAATGCCTTTCTGTTGGGAAAATGAAAGTACTTTCAAAACAATCTCATAACATTGTGATGGAGGAAATGCTGGCAGGTTTTATATTACCTCCATCATACAGGTGATGGAGGCCCTGATAAATGGAGTTGGTGACAAAGTCACAAATAGAAGCTAGGTCTTCTGATGTACAGCCAGGACTTGAGTTGTTAAATGAAAAATATGTTCTGGTTTTTCTCAGCTATTTCTCATCTTGCAAAGAGAGAACATTCTCCTCAGCTTTAACCCTGCTCTTTCTTACACAGATGTGTAGTTAATGAAAAGGCTCTTGACTCATTTAAAATTTAATTATATCACAAAATAATATCACAATAAGAACTAAGATTCTCAAAAAATATTTTTAATTGGTTAGATGGTATGCTTCTCTTCTGACTCTGCCAACAGTTTTATGATCAAAAAACATAAGATACAATCTGGAATATAATGGCTCATTGCTTGGAGGCCATCTACCTATCTTCAGAAATCTGATAAAAATGATAATGGCCTTGCCAGCAATACGCACCTCCACAATTCTGAGTGATCTTTGTGGGTCCGGGCTAAGAACTCAAAATAAGAGAAAGAGCATAATTTGATAGAAACCATGGATGAGATCCATGGATGAGTTACATTATTATGTAAATTAGAGAAAAATTAATTTCTCAGCACTGATTTCTTTATCTGTGAAATGGGAATTACACCCTTAAATTGGGATTTTTGAGAGGATTACATATTGCATAAAAAGCACATAGTACTTGGTCTAGCATATAAAAAGTTCTCAGCACATGACAATTTCTTTCTCTTATGAGATATTTAGAGGGAAAAGACTGATATTTAACACAATAATCCTGACACAATACTCAGGCACAGTTCCACCTGATGTCTGTGAACATTATGCCAGGGGGAAGATTAGTTCAATTAATCAAAGACTGGAGCCTTTTAAATTCAAAATCACTCTGGTTTACCTTGTTAGCCAAATCTTCTGACACTCTATCTACATTATGATAGTTCCCCACGGTGTGAATCCCATCTTCCCAAGACAGAATGCAAAGCCTCAAAGTCTCTCAGTCCCTTTGCCTCCAGGGTGTAGCCACGTGACTTAGGTTCTGCTAATCAGATGCATATACGGAGCTGTAGATACAGAAGTGATTTATATGAGGAAGCAGGTGGGTTGCAGGGCATCCATTTTGCAAGCACAGATGGCAGAAGAGGCAGTATGGTTCTGGAAATGTCAGGAGCAACGATTCTCTTCCCAGCCAGTCCTGCTTGGAGGTTTGGGAGATTGTTTCAGGAAGCTCACTCCATGCCATCTCCTCAGTTCTTCCAAAGACTGTAAGCATTTTAATACCTTCTAATAAATCATCTACTTGAATCAGGGAGAATGGCTTCCATGGTTGGCAACTAAATAAGCATCCTGACTTAAACTGTATTAAATGGAAAGCCATTTCATTTCTTCTTCCTCTTTCTCTGCCACAGCAATTCCCTTTGCATTAATTTTGCAACATGGCTCCATGTAATAAAGGATTCTAATACTCTTGCACAAGAATGGAGTAGCCTTGAGAATGGTATATTCTATAAAGAAAGGCTCAGACTCTTCCATCCTTAAAAGAACTGAGCAGCCTTTGGGCAACCTGCAGGAGCTTCTTGTGGTTTACAATACTGTCCTGCCTCACTAATAGGCTGGACCTGTAAATAGTCTCAAGGGCTCCTCAAACATTTCCTCAACCTTATTTGCATTACATGCAGGCAATTCTCATTAGTTCAGCTGTTTTAAGAAGGCAAATAAATGGGAAGAATCTTCTGGGAGCATGACAGAGTAATAGTGGTATGAGCTGAAGATTTTTATGTAATGATTATTTTTATTCAAATAAGTCACTCTTCAGGAAAGAGAGCAATGCATAGAAACAACATTTTTCTTCCAAATAATTTTGAGTTCTTTTTTTTAATTTTTAATTTTTAATTATGAGAACAAAGATGCAAAGAAAGAGGACAAGGTAAAGTTACAGTGGAAAGACAATCACCCATAAACAGAATTCTCAGAAATTCCCTTGCTGATATCTGAACTTTGAACTTTCAGCCAAGGAACATTAAGAAAAATAAAACAGAACCCATGTACAATTACTTTGTCCCACAAGTCCCCAGATTGTATTTTGGGTTCTTTTAATCAGACTTTGTAAGTCATAGACTGAGCAAACTCTTGATAAATACAATTTTAATAAAGTTAGTTTCATATTATAGAAATAGTTGTATCCATTCATTAATAAGTATCTATCATAAAATGACATCTGTGTAAGATACTAAGTCATGTACTAGTATAACAAGGGTCCAGATAAATAAAATATTGTATGATTTTGACCATAAAACTCTTGCAACCTAGAAGAAAGACAACTAAAATATATAGTATGGTTCTAGGATCTGTTTCTTCTATCACTAGAATTAGTCTTTTTTCTGCCAATGGACTCTATCTTAAGTGTTTTAACATTCAGTAAGAGAGATCTTTTTTTAAGCCAGAAACATGTTTTCCTAAAATTTTGTGCAAGAAGAACAAATATTTGATGGAAGTAGCAACCTTCATGTTTCAACAAAACATCTTTTTTTTTTATATATATATCTAATAGTTTTGGGATAGTTTTTAGCTCTCATCTTTCTGTCTGACAAGATGTCTGACATAATGACCAATGGATTCAGTCCAGGACATGTGTATCTCAGAGTTTCCTTGGTAGCAAGCAACAGCTAATTTTAGCTATCCAACCAGGTGGACATTTTATTGAAAGGTCAGAGAATCAAAGAAATTGTCAGAGAATGGTGTGGAAAAGTAGTGCAATCACAGATCTCTCTGGATAATGAGAGGTAATTGATAACGTTGTCCAGATGTCACTGTCCTTTTGTTGTTCTTCTCAAAAGAGTTCAAGTAAGCCAACTCTTAGACTGACAAGGCTTCTCAAAAGGAACTAGATATTTCCTTCTAAAGAAATTAGAATGCTCTTATCCAAAGGTTGTGAATAGGTTGCGTTTATACTTCATCTATATGCCCATGGCAACCTCCATGTGTAATTTGATAAAGAAATTATAATATTGTGCCTACTAAGTTAGTCCATTTGATGAAAGTAGACAAAGAAAATAATAATTATGTCCCTGGGGCAAGGAAAAAGGAGGAGGTATGAGTTTGAACTATTCAGGACTGAAGATGTGTCTCTCAATCTTACCTATGATCGAAAATCCAACATTATCAAGATTTACTGTTTCTTATATTGTTCCAATTTTGGCCATTAGGACCTCACCTAGGTTGGCACCTGTGCTCTCTGACAGGATCAATTTTATATTTTTTGAGCATCTCATTCTTTTTGTTGTTCCATGCACTATTTATTTGCCTCAGCCTTCTAGGGAACTTGTTAAATTCTAGTATCTTCATTTCAACTCAAACCAATTAAAGCAAAAGATCTGAGAGGTGTGACTTGGTGATCAACCACTTTTAAGGTTTCATAGGTGAGTCTGATCTAATCTATGGCCAAGTTTAAAAACTAGAGTGGAACTTTTCTTTTCTTTTTTTTTTTTTTTTTGGTTTTTGGGCCACACCCATTTGACACTCAGGGGTTACTCCTGGCTATGCGCTCAGAAATCGCCCCTGGCTTGGGGGAACCATATGGGACACAGGGGATCGAACCGCGTCCTATGCTAGCGCTTTCAAGGCAGACACCTTACCTCTAGTGCCACCTTCCCGGCCCAGAGCGGAACTTTTCTAACTTTGAAATTTCTTGGTTTTTGGGCCACACCCGGCAGTGCTCAGGGGTTACTCCTGGCTGTCTGCTCAGAAATAGCTCCTGGCAGGCACGGGGGACCATATGGGACACCGGGATTCGAACCAACCACCTTTGGTCCTGGATCGGCTGCTTGCAAGGCAAACGCCGCTGTGCTATCTCTCCGGGCCCTTAACTTTGAAATTTCTAACTTAGTTTTCAATGAGTAGATTTGGTGTGGGGACTGAGTCTGTGTTTCTAATAAGCGTCTTTATAGAACTTTAGCATTCAGGCTTTGAAGAGAAAGAGACTAAAAAAGACTGTTTTCTTATGTACTGAAAATTTTAATAATTACCCCTTTGGGTTGCAGATTAACTCCTGATTATGAAAGAATAACTCTCGATAGATTATTTATATTTCAACACTCTTTTATTTTCTAATTAGAGTTAGTGGTGGTGGCAGGTAGTATAGACAGAGTTAAAGGCATTGCTCTAAGAATTGAAAATGGAATCTCTTGACTCTGAGAGCAAATCACAATAATGAATAAAAATGAGCAAATGTGTTTGCTTGTCTTCTGTTTCCTAAACAGGAAAAAGAGTAGTGAATAAATCTTTGTGAAAAATGAAGAGTGATAATAAAGAAACATTTCATGCTGAAAGCATAACAAAAAAAAAGTTCCAGATGTTACTATCTATCTTATCCATCTTGGAAGACAAATGTAAAAGATTGAAGTTTTCTCTGGGAAATAGGTCAGTCACCATTTTGAATTTTGTTTAAACAGAATCCTCCAGGGAACCCTCATCCTCATATCTTACTGTGCATTAGCTCAAATTTTTCCAGCTGTTTTCAGAACATGTATATTTCTGTCCAGTTGCTTAGCTGCATTGGCCTTCTGGAGGCAGTTGTTCTCTGGGAGAGTAAAAAAAAGAGGTCTAAAGAGATACAGTCAATCAAGCCCATCTAGTCAGCTGCTACACAGCCTTGTAAATTGGCCCCATAAAATTGCACTTTGATTTTCAAATTAAGACCATCAATAGGGGCTGGAGCAGTGGCGCAAGCAGTAGGGCATCTACCTTTCATGCGCTAACCTAGGATGGACCTTGGTTTGATCCCCTGGTGTCCCACATGGTCACCCAAGTCAGGAGCAATTTCTGAGCACATAGCCAGGAGTAAGCCCCGAGCGTCACTAGGTGTGGCCCCAAAACAAACAAATAAAAAGAACATCAATAATCTTCAAGTTTTGGTATACTTGAACCTCACTTAAGATGTCACTTTAAAGATTCATGTTCCCAGGCCTTTGTGGGGAGTCAGGCAGGGGTTAGGTATAGGATCCAGCAATTTTGGCTCCCTAGATGCTGGGACCATCACTGAAAAACTGTAGCATCTCTCCCCTGGTTCCATTGCTGCTGTATTTTAATTTGCGAGCATAGTTTTCTATCCTTCTCAAACTCAAGATCAGAGTCTCCAAGAGCTGAAATTCACCTTATTACTCTTTCCTCTCTGTTATTTTCAAACATCATCTGCAAAATTTTCTATTTGACTTCTGTAATTTTTCACTGGGGGCTTGAAGGCTGTTTAGTGCTATTAAGCTTGTTCCTCTGGGAGAATCCAGAAAACCCCATCTAGGATGGCTCAGCAGCCACTTTTTATTGATGCTTGTATGATTTGTTTGGAATTTGTACTACATTGGTCACAGGACTGCAAGCAAATTTATCAACATTTTTTTAAATCATCAAAGGGGAACTGGAAAGAGAGTATAGTGGGTAGGACATTTTCTTTGCATGTGACTGAGCCAGGTCTGACCCCCCCACCCCCAGAATCCCAGAAGGACTCCCCATTTGGGAGTGATCCCTGAGAGCAGAGTCAGGAGTATGTCGTGAGCATTGCTAAATGTGGCCCCCAAACATAATAAACCTATCAAAAGATATAATCTTTATAATCTAAGAGAATGAAATATATTTTTTTAGCACATTATAGAGTCAAGACCATATTGACTTGTAAACTTACATAAGTGTTCATTCTTATGATGCTCTGATATCATGTATATAAGGAAAATTGATTTCAATTTAGTAGCCTTAAGCCAGTGTTTCCAAGATGGCAATACTTCTTTCTGAACATCATCAACTGATTATGATCCTATCATCCTCAATATTTGGGGCATTTTTGGCCATTGAGGAAGACGTTTATTAATATACATTATAAGAAAGGTGAGTGTAAAATTTAGATATACTGGTTGATTTTTTCCAATGTTTGGCTATATCTTAATTTTTTGTCTATATGTCTAATTGAGAGACTCTGAGGGAACTTCTGATCATCTTCTACTTCTAGAGTCATTTTTTGAGATGAAAAAGTTCAACCAAAACAATAGTTCTGGAATAGGATATAGTACAAAAGGTTAGGCGCTTGTCTTTTAGTAGCTGATTCCAATTCAAACTCCAATACTTCATATGGGACTCCAGTTACTGCCAGAAGTGATTTATTACAGAGCCAGGAATAATCCCTGATCACAGATAGCTATATCCCCAACACCAGTTGTCTTCTGCCAAACCCATCCAAGCCATACCTCTATATTCTTCCTGAGTTGGTTGTGGAGATAATAAAAAACATTGCTTTCAACTGTATGTTGCTATTAAAATCAAGTATTTGGAAGCATATCTGATAGGATGTATGGACCCTGATTAATGTCAAATCCCTTTAATTGATTATAACTAGTATTTTTTTATTTCCAGTGAAATACAAAATTTTAAAAATGTATTGTTTAGGGCCCAGAGAGGGCACAGCAGCGTTTGCCTTGCAAGCAGCCTATCCAGGACCAAAGGTGGTTGGTTCGAATCCTGGTGTCCTATATGGTCCCCCGTGCCTGCCAGGAGCTATTTCTGAGCAGACAGCCAGGAGTAACTCCTGAGCAATGCCGGGTGTGGCCCAAAAACCAAAAAAAAAAAAAAAGTATTGTTTATAAGAAAAGTAATACTGCTTCTTAGAATTTCATTTACATTCGTGTGTTTCCTTGTATGTTATGACTAGCAATGTAGTATATTTTTTTAGCTGGCAGCAAGGTTTAAAGGGTTCAGAACATACCAGTCTTGGTCTTGGTTTTGATCTATAGAAGTTATGGGCATGAATACCATGGAAAAATTGTTCAAGTTTGAACTGTGACTAACGGTTGCCAGCTGTATAATATTGGACAAATTAATGAACTTCTCTGTGTCATAGTTTCCCCCAAACATTTTGAATATGTAATTATGTCAAATTACATGTAATTATATATAAGAATAATAATAGTGGTACCTCATCAGGTTGACATGAGGATTAAGAAAATTAACATTTAGGGGATGGAGAGAGTACAAGGATTAAGGTCATACGTTGTATGTGGCAAAATTTAGTTCAATCCCTAGCAGCATGTGGTTTGCAGAGGATTGTCAGGTGCTGTCCTGGAGGCCCCTTAGTCCCTCCCAACCAGCACCATTGGGAACATCTAACAAGAGACTTCAGTAGGCTGAGTAATCCCTAGCACCACATTGCTCAAGCAGCATCACATCCTCAGAACCTCACACTGAACCACCAGCCTGGATGGCCAATAATTCCTGACAGGACCCTGGGGCCTCCAGTGTACTACATGGGTGTCTCTCCATACTGGCAAAACAAACAAACAAACAAACAAACAAAAAACAAAAAAACACAAAAATTAACATTTGTCAATAATTTATACTTAAAATCTTGCCTGGAACATAACAAATGACTTATAAATAATTGCCTGTGTATGTGTGTGTGTTTGAAATGTTCTGCAAGTATCTTTTTCTTTTTCTTAATTGACTGTGATTTACAATGCTGTTGTAGGCATTCGGTGTACCGACTATGCCTTTTTGTTATTTGGTTGAGGGACATACCTGATGGTGCTCAGGTCTTAATCCATATGTAGTGCTAGGTTCCAAACTCAGGATAGAAACAGGCAAGGCAAGCAACTATCCACTGTATTATTTCTCTGGCTCTAAGTATCCATTTAACAAATTTAAAAAAATTAATTTTTTTTTACAAGTTTTATTGTTTTATTTGTGTGTTTATCTTACAGTTGTACTTCAGTAACATAGTGACAATGAATTAGGGCCATTCCCACCACCATTATTGATCTCCCTTCACCATAGTTCCCAGCATGCATCCTATACTTCCACCATTAGCCCCCAAGACTGCTAGCATAACAGGCCCATTATCTTTTTTTTTTAAACGTTTTTACATATTGATTCAAGACAATACAGTCATTGCCCTCTCTGACAATTTTTGCCTTGGGGTCATACCCAACTGCTCAGGGTTTACTCCTGGCTCTGTAGTTAGGGTTCAGTATTGGTGGTACTCAGGAGATGTTACCCAAGATTGAAGCTGGGTCATCACATGTAAGGTAAGAATGCTACCCACTGTATTATCTCTTTGGCCCATTGAATATTTTCAATCTAGTACATGCATATGCTATTTGATCTTTGTGGTTTGATATGTGACTGCCAGTAAAGGATGCTTCCAAAACAAACTGATGGACTTAAGTTTATACCTTCTACTTGCTGCATGACCTTCAGCAAGTTATGTGACCTTGAAGATGCTCAATTTCTTCAACTACAAAGTGGGACTAATAAGACTGTTGTCAAGATAAAATGAGGTCGTGCCTATAGGCAGTGCTTAGTGTTGGAGCCATAACAACTATTCCCATCCTTGCTGTTAGTGATTCACATCTTGTCACTAAGGCTTCTTTTCCAATGGGCTGAAAAGCAGGCCCCCTCCTCTTTCATATGAATGGCTTGCTTAAGTCCTCATTTCACTTTGGCTGTGGCGAATCAACCACATAGGGGCTCAGATAAAGACTAATACTCCAGACCAGAAAAGCTATTGTGGGGCTCAGGGGTGGATTCAGACTGCCCCACTGTGCTCTCTTCAGCCTGGCTCTCACCACTTAGTCCAAGTCACTGGAATTGTCCTTTTGCCTCTGCAGGTCTTCTCAGCCAAGCAGATAATTCTCAAGTGTCACAATGTAAGGCTGCCAGCTGGAGGCCTTCCTGCAGCAAGGCTGGCTGTGCAGTAGAGTCACAGATCTCGCCTTCCCTTCCTTGTGGGGGGAGGAAAGGGATCAGGACAAAGCTCCCTGTCCAAAGTGATGAAGCACTTGGTTGCATGTACTACTTGTACATACCATGATAGCATAAAAAGGCTCATTAGCTCAAGGGGCTTTCCACTCAAATCCTTGAGTTCTTAAGGACAGTTCTTGACGAAACTGTTCTGACAAAAGAGCAATCTTTGATTTGTAAGGTCTCCTGGGCTTGAGGACTGTTTTTCCCTTCTCTCTCCATTCTTCCCTGAATATTGTTCCCTGCAGCCCTATAGCAGTTTTAAAAAATTAATAGTGGTACTATATTATGCAGTATCCATCTCTTGTTTGACCATAAGCTCCTCAAGGGCAGGGGCCCAGCCTTATTCATCTCAGCATCCCCTCCACAGCCCTGACATACATCTCAGTCAATGTCTGTGAAATTGAATCTGGTAGAATTGATATCCCAGGTCACAGTGTTGGAGCTCAGAATAGGACTAGAGTGGAAGTCAAGTGAGGCATCATTTATTTCCATCCGTTGACCAGAGAACTGGCTTCTCAGAATTTCAAAGCACCCCCGTGGGCCTGAGAGCTGAATCCAGAGGCTCTGTGGAGGTCCTGAAGGTGATTCAATCTGGCACCTTTGCTGAAAGTCCTTTTTCTTAGATCTTAGAGGCAAGGAATAAAGAAAAAAAAAATCAAGCATCAGGTCCTGTATCTTGCTAGTTCACAAGCCAGGGCTGGGAGGAAAGTAAGCTGGAAATGTGGAGTCTTTCATCCTCTGCTGAGCTGGTGTCAGAGGCACGGACTGCGAGTGGTTAAGACCAGACACCTTTCCCATTCAGCTTGTTCTAGCAGCTCCTCATTAAATAAAGGGCATCATTTATTATTTGCCTCACGTTTAAATGCTACATTTTTTTTTATTACCTTTTAGTTTATGAACGGCAGTAAAGACAGAGCCTAGTCTTTGGGGAAAAAAAATCTCCAGCTATTCTAGTTAGGCATTCTTCTGAAGCTTGGAATCTATTTGCTCCTCTAGCGACACAGCCGGGCAGGTATCCGGGTGCCCGTTTCCAGCTGATCCAAGTGAGGTCCATTGGAGAAGGAAGAATTGAGAATCAGTTTTGTTTGGATCTCATCCCTAGCCTAGACCAACTTCTTATCCTTGTCGCTTGCGCGTGAGTGTTGCCGTTAGCCTTCGAGTCCTCCGACTTCTGCTTAGTTTCCTCGAGTCCACTTTGGGAGTCATGAGTCCAGTTCTTCCCCCACGGGTCTCGCCTCCCCGCTAGGACCTCTCCTGGGGCGCCGCTAGCCACCTACTCCGCTAAGTCCGGGATCGGCGCCTGTGGCTCTGATTCGGGGCTCGGGGAGCCTTGGCCGGGCGCTCGGGCTGGACCCAGCGGGCGTGGGCATCTCCAGGGCGCCCCGCCTTTCCTACCTGACGCCGGCTCGGCCCGGGGGCCCCGCAGCCTCCGCCCACCGGCGCGCCGGTCCTGCCATTGGCTCCCGGGGCTGCCCGTCTCCTCCGCTGGCCCCGCTCCGTCCCGGAGGCAGGTTTTGCGGGAGAAGCCGCAGTCCCGGCGGCTCGGGCGCAGCGCGGGAGCTTTGGGGGGGATCAGAGAGCGCGGAGCCGGCATGTCTCGGTGCGTGGGAGCCCTCGCCGGCCGCGGGGCCCCCGCAGCGGGGAACTTAGCGGCGGGAGCTGGAGGCTGCGGCGCTGCGCCCACGGAGTGGCGATAGCGGGGTTCCCCGTGGCCCCGGAGCACCGCGAGGGCGAGCCGGCGCCGGGCACCCAGCCGCTCGCGGCTACCCCTGGAGGCGCTGAGTGCGCGCGCGGCGCCGACCCTTCGCCACCCCGGAGAGGAAAATGGGGGAGAAAGTTTCGGAGGCGCGGGAGCCGATGCCCCGTGGCTGTAGCGGCCACGGCAGCCGGACTCCTGCCTATGCGGCGGCCGCCTCGTCTTCAGCGGACGCCTCCTCGGCGGAGTCCTCGGGCTCAGAAACTCTGTCGGAAGAAGGGGAGCCCGGAGGCTTTCCTCGGGAGTCGCCACCGCCGCCTCTGCCACCGCCGGGCGGCGCCCCTCCGAGTGCCCGGCCGCCCGCTGCGTGGGCCCCGGCGGCGCGCGTGGTGCTGGAGCGCGGGGTCCCCGCACCGCCGCCGCCGCTCCCCGGAGGAGCCGTGCCGCCCGCGCCCCTGGACAGCAGCGCGTCCCAGGAGGAGCAGGACGAGGAGGTGGGCTCGGTCTCTCTTTCCCTCTGCCCTTCTTTTCCCCTGGTTTCTTTTACTCCCCGGGACTCCCAGCTCTTCTTTTTCGGGTGCGCGCCCAGCTCCGGAGAGGCGATTGGAGCCCAAGTGCCCTGTCTCCGAGCCATGGATTTTGACAGTTCGCGACCTCCCAGTGCGTCGCTGACATCCCCCGTGGTGCTGTGTGTGTGTGTGTGTGTGTGTGTGTGTGTGTGTGTGTGTGTGTGTGTGGCGTGAGCGTCATAGACACACCAACCAAGTGATGCTGTGTTTTCAAAATAATGCAAGCAGCAAACTCCTTCACGTCTCTTATGTGCTCCGGTCCATGCGCGCATGGAGGGGTTCTCCCCTCCCTGAACTCAAATCTTGTCTCCGAAGTGGTGCTTTCCTCCAACGCAGGCCCTAGGGAAGTGTGATGAGGGGCCGGATGTCCGCGGGGAGATGAGGTTAGTCCTGGGGGACGGGTGGGCACTGCTGGGTTTCCTTGGCACCGGCCCTCGGGGATGGCCCGAAGAGGGAAGGTTGGGGCTGGTCCTTGCCGCCCTGTTTTTGTGCTTTGGCAACTCCCGAGATGCAGCTTGGACTTGGGGTCCAAATGTGCGCTCCACCACTCACCCCAGGAAACTCTGTCCATCAGATTTGCTGAAATGATCATGGTCCAAAACGTCTTATACAGACACATGTAGTAGTTCCATACTTCTGGTATTCTCCTGCCCGATTTCCTTGGTGTTTATCAGTCTTTGGAACTCAGTTAAGAACCGGATAGCATGAGACTCTTCATGTGTGTTTAAGAGGGTTTGCTTTGAACCTTGGAGGGACATCAATAAAGCATCATCCATACCTAGCCGCTGTAGGAAATTAATTGCTCACGTCCAGAGGGTTGTTTCTCCGTTTCTGATGGGGTTAGCTTCAGTGAGGGATGAATGTCTTTCTTCCAGCTTATAGGAAGCAGGTGAGAATGCAGCTTCTGCAAACCCCACTGCAGGTTCAAGCCTAAAAGAGTCGAATAGAATAGAACAAACCTTACTGGTCCCTGGACACTTTTCTGGAATTAACCATGGCCTATTCACCATTGCCCCCAGAGGATGGAAGGTTTCCATACAGGTGTCTGGGAAACTCGCCTTCTAGTTCCGCATTTGCACCAGAGTTGTGAAACTTTGAGTGGTCCTTGAAGGTTCATTTCAGCTGTCTGTGAAATGAGGGCTTCGAATCCCCCGTGAAGATCAAAGTGAAGTGCATTTTTATTCTTTTTTCCTTCTCATCAGGAGTTTAGCATGGCTCCTGAGTTCAGTGCTGAGAGTTTAAGGCTAGTGCTAGTACTAAGAGCACCAGAGTTAAAAAGCAAACTGTGGACTCAGCCATTTTCTGTCATGTGGGCATCTCCTCTTGGATGCCAGGTACGTGCCAGGTTTTTGTCCCATAAACTCCACTTCTAGAGGTTGGGTTGTCATGTGTCGCTGATTCGTGACTTCCCTGATTGGGGATCTTGTTTTTAACTTGTTGTTGTCTTTGGTAGAGAAGATGGTAGAGTTAGTTACTGTGTTTACCATGAGGCTGGAAGGGTGCTCTCTGGGCTTGGCACGGTCTTGCAGATCTCAGACAGAGGAAATCTGGAACTTCTCACTTTTGATCCTGTTTTTGTAGCTGATTTATTGCCTGGCCTCGAGGTGACAGTGTTTTACTTTCTTGGAAGTGGCTATAATGATAGCTTATTTCACAGACAATGTGGTGAGGTTTGGGTGATTGAAACCCATTTTGGAAAGTGGAATGACTAAATAACATTGGTCAGTATTTGTGAAATCCTGGAATTGGATGTAAATGAATACAGTATTGCAATTTATTGTGTAACTTAACCTGTGACAGTGAATGCTGGAGATTGCCCAGGATGGGAAATCTTGACTTGCTCTGATAATTTTAAAGTAAAATGAAAACTGTGGTGATTTGTCCACAGCCCACCCTGCTACTCAGGAGTAAATATTAGTGTTGGTGGAAGGAGGTGAAGTTCAATGCTCATTTTCTGGTTCTTATACTGGTGATAGTACAGTATTATGGTGCAGAGGTTCTTAAACTTTCAGAAAGGGGAATGTGGGCTGCTTTGAAAAATCCAGTGAAAGTCCTCCACACTTTTCTTTTCTTTTCTTTTTTAATATGGAATGCTTCATGAATTTGCTTGCATGTCATCCTTGCGCAGGGGCCATGCTAATCTTCTCTGTATAGTTCCAATTTTAGTATATGTGCTGCCCAAGCGAGCACCTCCATCCTTTTCTTATAAAACACTATTAGAAGAATGATTCCAGAAGGTTCAGTGAGGATCACACACACTGAATTTAGTGGAAAGACCTTGAGTTCAAGTCCCAACAGTGCACCCTCGACTGGATGTGGATATATGAGCCTTTCAGCTAACACCGACCCTAGTTTTTTCTTTCTCAAATTGGAATATAGTAGTAGAGTTGTTAGGGATTTTATATGTGCCATCTATTTTACTCCTAGTACTGTATATAGCATTGAGGGTTAAATAAATATTATTATTAAGGTCATTTATGATGATGATCTTGCGGAATGGGAACATATCCTTGGGCTGACTTGTTTATTTATATTCATTGGGCCGTGTACTTTTAACCTCATGTACTGAGGCTATATCTGTTGTATTTAATTCCCATTTTTCTTAGCCTACCCTAGTAAACAGTTTTTATTTATATTAGGTTATACTATGTCAAGATACAATATTAGCATTGTGTTAGTTATACTGTGGCCAGACACTAGGTTTAAAGCATTAAAAGGCTTAAGAGTAACCCATGAACTGGAAAGAAGTCCAATTTATTTTTAAAATGGGTATGTTGAGCTTGGGGAAAGACACTGTTTCCTAAAGTTATTTTTTTTCTCTCCTTGCATCCATTTTTTTTTTTTAATGACACTGTCAAAATTGACGTTTTCTTTTGCCATTGCAATGTTAGTTTTCTGGGCAACCTTGTTAAAACTGGTTGAAATAGGTGCAGTAATGCCAACAGTGTTTGCTTGGCCTATTTCATAGTTTATCTTACTGTCAATATTTGTATTGAACCTTATAAAGTTTCAGAGAGTTCAGTTGTCCCTTTAAGCTCTTGGTGTCTGAAAACAATACATGGTAGTGATTGTAGTTTTTATATACTTTATATCAAACACAGGAGAGTTAGAGGTGTATGTGACTTTTTGTTTTAAATAGGCTGCATCTGTCTGTACTACTTACGAATTTGTGGTCTCTGCATGGCAAGGGCTAGTGGGAAGCACCTTTGATAGTATCGTGATTGCACTTCACTGTAACTGGGATTGAAGGACTGTTCCCCAGGCACTTCTGAGGTTTGCTTCTAGGCTCTCTGCCTGGTTACTTCCCAAAGCATCTGGGGAAAGTCGAACAAAATGCTCGGTTCTTTTGCTCTGTGTGGCTGAACTCCCCAAGAACAGAAATTTGTCCCTGTATGCACTGTGCCTCCAGTATATCATCAGTAGGGTCTCAGTAAATATATATTGAATGAATGAGGAAAAACTGACATCTGTGGCCAGGTTTGCTTTTTTGATATGTGTGGTTCATTTGCTTTATCTTGGATATATTGGATACCATCAAACTTTTTTTGGGGTGGGTGGCTTACGGCGATGCTCAGGGGTTACTCCTGACTCTGCACTCAGGAATCACTCCTAGTGGTGCTTGGAGAATATCTGGGATGCCCGGGATGGAAACTGGGATGGCTGTGTGCAAGATAAGCTCCCTACTCACTGTCTTTTATCATCACTCTAGTCCCAAACATTTTTTAAACCCTCATGTATCACAGTGAAAATGTTATGAACATTTTTTCCAGGTAAAATTTGAACAAAGTCAAATCATTGAGCACCTACTCAGAATGTCTTTGAAAAAAAAACTAGCATATTAAATCTGTTTTTATATTGAGTTTATTAAAACTTGAAACTGAATGATTCTTAGACTGGCAGGAAATAAAAGCCTAGCAGTTGAAAGAGTTTTCAACTTAGTATAAGGCAGCTCATTTATATATTACTGCACTACAAGAGTTGTTTTATTGCGTAAGTTGGACAACTGTTTTCCTTATTAACACTGGGCACAATCCTGCACTGTCTTTTCACTGCTCTGTTAAATGATGTATGAGTTTGAGGGCTGCTTTTAATATTTTGGGACGCTGGAGGAGATGGATCTACAGGATTTTTAATACAGCGATGAATTTGTAGTGTACACTAATTAAGAGAATAAGTAGCAAAAAGCACCCAGTAATTCAGTAGAGCAATTGAAGTCTAAATTTATATTGTATTCATCAGAGCAGTTTGATCATTTGAAGCCAGAAAAGAGCTGTAAATATCTTGGCATGCTGTCTATTTAGTCGGCTTTTTAGCTCACTCTTTCAGAAAGAGCTATTGGTTCAGAGCAATCAGCAATAAATACGAAGACCAGCTCTGGGTAAGGCTTCCTCTGGACTCTGAGGACACAAAGATTGAGAGAGGAGTGGATTTGGCTTATTGAAGCTTCTTGTGGGTAGCGCACATGGTCACGAGCCCGATTATTGCTTGTTTTCAGAATGGTTAATAGAGTTCCAGGACAAGTTATGTCTTTCTTGGCATCTAGACTGTGAGGGAAGAGCTGTCTTGCTAAGAAGTATTTGAGCTGAGACCAATGGGGAGCAGGACGTTAGCTGGAGGAGGTAAATAGGTCAATAGGATGCAGTGCATGGGCAACCCAAGCAGGAGGCAGAGGGCTGCACCTGTGGCTCTGTGAGGACTCAAGGTAAGAGATACTGAGCAGAAGACAGCTTGTTATTCTTGGGTTATTGAATCCAAGGGAAGGCAAGCAGCATGAAGTATACCAACTGGGAATACTGGCGTAGTCAGTTTAAATGTTTGGGTGTTAGAATGAACCACATTAGTAGCAGGCATCTCCATGGGCTGTTTGTGGATTAGGGGTTCAGCTTCTTCAGATTAAGCACACATACAAGGCAGTAGGAAAAGGGCTTGGGGTATACTGAAGATTCTTAGCATGCATATTGGCACTGTTTTCCTGCTATAATACCCAACCCTAACATTTTTCCGAAGAGCAAACATGTGGTTTTATGGAATTAGAGATGAGAAGGACTTGCACATGCTTATTTCTATAGTCCATCTCAGGAAACATTTTCCTGAGCTGAACTGGAGAAAATTGTTCAGAAATCCTAAGACTTCCTGATGACAGGATGTAAGGTGTTTGTGAGCTAGCTCATGTTACCAAAAAGCCCCTCATCTAATTGGATTTTCCTAGAGAAAGAAGGGTTCATCCTCATAAAACACAGACGTTTTACCATTCTTACTTCTGCTCTGAGGTTTTCTGGGAAATATCAAAGGACTGTATTTGGTAGTGTCCTAGAACCAGTGAAAACAGCTCTGGGGACTGGAGTGATAATACTTATTATTAGGGTACTTTGCTTTGTAGCCAGTCTACCTGGATTCAATATCCAGCACTCCATAGGGTTTATGAGATTTGCCAGGAATGATCCCTGAGTACAGAGCCAGGGGTTTCCTTGAATGTCACAGATGTTTCCCCCCAAAAACCTCAGGAGTTAAGCCTTGAGTATCACTGAATATTACAGATGCCCCTCAAACAAAAACAAAAACAAAAACAAAAAGATAAAGTGCTGTTCTCTGGAGATTTTTCCCTCAGCCATACAGTGTATGTTTCTTAGTTTGTCCCTGTGAGAAAGTCTACAGTCAAGGCAGGGAAGGGTTGAAAGCTGGTGGTGGGTGGCAGGAGAAATACAGGTAGCATGTTCCTCTTAGAAGGGGTCAGGCATTGTAGAAAAGGGGTGTGTGTGCCCATCCATGCACAGGTATCATAGAGGAGATCATGGCACTTTTTCAGTATAAGACACTTTATGCCACTGATCTTCACTAGAATTGCCTGAAAAGGGTTTTTTACTCCTCTCATTCACCCATTTGAGTCAACATCCCAGATCTTCACTCTGGGGACAGGTATTCCAAGGGGCAACTGGCTACTCCTTCTGCCATTGAGAAGTTGTGTGACTTGGCAAAGGTGATTGTGTCTCAGAGTATGTCTTTATCTGAGAAACAACCATGCCAGTCTTCACTGTAGAGGGTGGACATGAGAATCAGTGAGATGTTTCTCAAAGTCCCCAGTGTGTGCTTGGCACAGGGAGGCCCTTCTGATACACCTGTGGAGAAGTGGGTAAGTGGAGTCACAGCCTGCAGGAGTCTGGAACTGCACAGTCCTTGCCTGCACACATTAGGCTATCAGTGTATTTTGCTGGTAGGCCTAGCAGCCCCAATTCCTTTAGAGCAGGTAGATATAAAACATAGTTATCACTTTTAATTTCATGGGCAGAGCATTTCTTAGGCTGTACTAACAGCAAGGTTTTCCCGGTGTATGTGGTTCATTAACTGTTGTATTAAGATACACTCTCTTGCTCACAGACCTTCTTTTTGAGATCTTTTTTTTTTTCAATAATATTCTAAAAAAACACTCTCTGAACATGTAATTTCCTAGCCGCATTCAGGGATTTATACAGAAGGCAGCATATGAGCCATGTGACAAAGTTAGGGGGAAATCAGGAACATGGGGGCTGAGCTGGGAGGAGTGAGTACCAGGGAAATCAAGTGATTAACTGCAGGCCTGCTTAGGAGGGGAGGGGTTTGAAGCAGGGGCTAAGGCAGAGACCCCCAAAACTTCAAAGAGGAGAAGTCAGTTAGGAATCTGAGATGACTTTTAAATTGCTAACAGTTGAACATGGACATTTTGTATAGCTCCTGTGAGGTGTAGAAACATTTCATTTATTGTTGCTTTTGTTATGGGGGTCATGTGAGTGGCCAAGGGACCCTGCACAATTGGGAATGGAACCCAGGACCTCACACTGCCAGACATATGCTGTACCACTTGAAATACTGAGCATTTTACCTTGTTTTTGTTTGGGGGCTGCATTTCAGTGATGCTCAGAGTTTACTCTTGGTGTGGCTCAGGGCATCAGGGCTGCATACTAGGTAGGCAAATGCCTTGTAAAGGGTGTCACTTACCTTGTCCTTCGCCAGCCCCTAGTCATTTCAGATTTTAAGGCAAACTGCTATTGGAGCACTTTTGATAGAGCTCACAACCACCACTATCCTCCATTTCCCTTCCTGCTGCCCTGTCACCTGTTTGGAGTGACACTCAATGTTAGATCAATTAGCTCAAAGATTGTTGGTCATTGTTCTTATTTGTTCTCCATGTTTTATCTGCTTTCTTATCTGATAATGCTATCTAGGGTAAGACAAAACATAGGGTCATTTGCTTTCTCCAGCTGCTCCTGAGCATGTGTCCCCCTCTTCCTCTCTCTTACTGCCTTTCTTAGCAAGCTCTCACCTAGGCTATTTCAGAATTCCTGGGAAGAACTGGGCAGAAAAGTGCTACCTGGGTCAGGCGAGAGAACCTGCCTGAAGTCTGAATCAGGTTCAGTACCGTGGTCAGCGGTACACATATATTCAAGTCTTATTTAATATACAGAATTTTGGGGGCTTCTTCAGTTCCCTTAATGGGAAGAGTGTTAAATGAATTAACAACTAAAGACAGTCTATAAATCTGTACCCTAAGCCTGTACTCTTTTGCTGCTCCATCATGTTCCTCTTTTGGATTCAGTATCGTTTTGATTATGGTATTTATTGCCACTGAACCTTTCAGCCCAAATGCTTTATACTGATTTTGGGGTGCGGAGGGGAGTTGGGGAGCTGGGAGGTAGAATGGAAAGGCAAGTGGATTTTCTTTATTAATTTCATAAACTCTCATGTGAAAAATGGAAATTTGATTTTTTTTGCAACACCCAGCAGCACTTAAGAGTTACTTCTGGCTCTGCACTCAGAAATTACTTCTGATGGTGCTTGGGGGACCAAATGGAATTCTGGGATCGAATCCAGGTCAGCTGTGTGCAAGGCAAACTCCCTACCCACTGTGCTATCACTCTGGTCCCTGACTTTAATTCTTGACTTATAACTTAGCAATGTTTTCCAGTGCAACAGGTATGCCCAAGTTCACTTGTGTCATCAAAGGAACATGAACAGACTTACATTAGATGTGGGTTCTTTGGCCTCTGCCTTAAAACTAGCTCACTTACTTTTTTTGGGGGAGGGGCACATCTGGTAGTGCTCAGGACATATGCCTACTCTACGCTCAGGAGTCACCTCTGGAAGACTCAAGGAGCATATGTGGTACCAGGAATCAAACCTGGATATACCTGTGCAAGACAAGTGCCTTAACTGTATTATCTCTCTGTCCCCATAGCCACTTTTTAAAAATAAGCTGAGAAGTTAGATATATTTCACTCTTGGCAGATGTTTTGTGACTTTCTATGTTTGCTTGAAAAATAATACCATCAGAGCCAAGTTTCTGAAATGAACATTTGCTTTTTTAAAATTTTATTTTATTGAAACAATTATGATCTACAGAGTTCTTCATTGTTGAATTTCAAATATACAGTGAGTCAGGGCTGCTCACATCACCAGTGTCAACTTCCCTCCACCAATGGACTCAGAGTGTATCTCACCACTCTTTGCCCTCTGGTCTGCCAGTATAACAGGCTCTTTAAGTTTAAATTGTTAAAGTTTAGGTCTCTTGATTCTATTTTCATTGACTTTGGCTTGTATATTTAGTTCTGTCCTTATTTTTTCTTACCAATGCATACAAGACCACTTGGCCCTGGCCCCCAGCCTTTTTTTTATTATTTTCTTTTTATTTTTATAGAAAAATGCAGGAATATATAGTAAAACAAAGTAATCTATGTCTCAAGGTTCTGTGAAAAAGGCAGAAGCCCTAATTTAAAAGATAAGATGGACTGGAACGATGGCACAGTGGTAGAGCTTTTGCCTTGCATGCAGCTGATCCAGGACAGATGGTGGCCTGAATCCCAGCATCCCATATGGTCCCTCAAGCCAGGAGCGATTTCTGAGTGCATAGCCAGGAGTAACCCCTGAGCGTCACTGGGTGTGCTCTCCCAAAAAAAGATAAGCCATAAAAAATTAAATTAAATTAAATTAAATTAAATTAAATTAAATAAAGGGGTGTGTGTGGCAGTTTTTTTTTTCATAGGCACAGCAAAATATGGGGAAAATAGAAAGGAAAATGTTAGGCCTAAAAACAGGGAGACCCTACCTATGTAGGATACTGCCATAAGACCAACTACAGGCTTTGGGCTATGTAGTCTAACTCCAAAGTCATTCTCTGTGGTCCCAGTAAAAATTCTTCAAAATCACAGTTGTGCGGTTAGGTAGTTAGAGGTCCTGGTTTTTGTACAGATCCTATGTTGAAGTAAGGGTGACACAGAGCATCTTCTGGTTTCATCTCACCATTAGGTAGCAGTGAAGGAACCCTGCTCTGAAAGCAAGTTGTTGCTGTTACCAAGTCATCAGGGTGTCATATGAACCCACTCTGGAGCAAATAGATGCCAGGGTAGCATTAGAGCCTTCCCGGGTAGAAGCCCAATTCCTGGTGCTGGTGCAGAAAATCGTGCTGGTTTCATAGATGGGATCCAAGGTTCAGGGGTAAATGGCCAATGTTCGATCTTCTAAAGTCTAAGCCAAGTCACTATGACAAATGGAAATGAACGTTGTTTTTTCACTTTTCATTATACAGAGGCAAGAGAATTTTCTGCTAAGCAGAAAAAGCCCTCCATCCTCATCTTCAATGCTGTGGAATAAAAGTTAATTTGAGTTCAAGTAGAGTGTACACTGTCTTTATAACATATGTCTAC
Organism: Suncus etruscus; assembly: GCF_024139225.1. NCBI lineage: Eukaryota > Metazoa > Chordata > Mammalia > Eulipotyphla > Soricidae > Suncus > Suncus etruscus. The sequence continues at coordinate 124,697,997 of NC_064849.1, forward strand.
AATCATGACAAATTTAAAATAGCCTTTTAGGCAATCTTTGCTAAATTACATTATGTTATTATTGTGGAATACAATTGTGATAAAAAAAATCCCCTTTGCATTTGAAGGTAAAATGTTTTTTACAAAGGTATGCTTTGTGAATTATTGGTTCTATACGAGTTTAGCAAACTCCTACAAGACACATAACGCAAATCACAGAATCACTTCCTTCATTTTAACTACAGGAACACTCACAGTAAGTAGAGGCTTCATTGAGCCTTTTACCACCTGGACTACCATTTCAAAAAGGTGACTCTGAGGCTGTTAACTCAGATGTGGCCTGGAAGAGGGTGGTAGTGGGATTTACTCCCTTGAAAAGGAACAGCTTGAAGGCTGGACAATAGAGAATGTTCTGCATTGTTTTATTTTATTTTTATTTTGCCACACTCAGTGGATCTCAGGGCTTACTCCTGTCTCTGTATTCAGAGATCATTCAGGTGTGAGGTTAGCGATCATAGGGTCAAACCTGGATTGGCCATGTACAAGATAAGCGCCTTAGCTCTTGTAACTATTTCTCCAGCCCCAGAAATGTTTTATAGCCTCAGTACTATCTCTCCAGCCCCAGAAATATTTTATAGCCCCTGTACTATCTCTTCAGCCTCAGAAATGTGTTAAGGAGAAGATCAGATTCAAATGAGTAGAATATATGCCAGGTAGAACCCAGAAAATGCTGAGATCTGCTGTTCTAAGGCTTTTCTGTGAGTAAGAGGTAATGTAGTAAGTCAGTGCAGTCTCAGGTTAAAGACTGGGAGAATGAAGGAGAGAAAAAACTAAAACAAAAAAAATACTGCTTTTGAAGGAAGAAAAGACAGTCTGTTCTTGCTTTATTTTGATACTTTACATTATTGTTTGAAATAATATTATAAACTGTTAAACCACTTTAATTCCTTGGAAGTTTTCTTTTGTCTACAACAAATCTACTGATTTAGATACCCTAATAAGTTATCCAGTTTACTGTTGGTTGAGACTAGTCAGTTCAGAAATGCCTCTCTGGCCACTTGGGCCATGACTGGGGCCATGAAGCAGATACTCTGTTTAGGAAGTCCATATGCATCATGGAAATAGCAACTCCGAACTCTCAGTTTTCTTTATTGTCACATCAGTCTTGTTTTCACAAATCGTTCTTTTGTTTTGTTTTCACAAAGGTATTCTACTTTTGAAATCAGAACATTTCAATTTGGAGAACACTTAGAAGAAACAGTTTTAACATTATGAATAAAACTGGGTGAGAATATCAACAAGATTTTGTAACCTACTACAACCAAACTTTTAAATTCTTACAAGATATTTTTTTCTGAATCATCACTTACTGTGGGTTAGGGTGCCTGTCATTTCTTGCTCCAAGTTATTTCTATTTCTCTCTTCCTTTCCTATCTATAGCATGGTCATCAGAATTTTAAAAGGAACATGACAGACTGTTTGGAAGATTTAGTAAAAACCATTGTTAAACAGAGTGAGAGAGCAGCATTCTTTGATTTCTGAATTTTATGATTCACTAAAATTCATTTGAAAGCACTTTTGTTCTCACCTTGTTGCTTCCCCTATTCTTTCTATCAAGGTGGAGTTTTCCTTTCCTCCTTGTTCTGTGCTGAACCAGGCAGATTTTGTCTTTAATGATTGGGCGTCTTGTAGTGCTTTAGTGCTGTCACTTGAAGTATCAATCATTTTTGAAAACCACTGAAGATAAAAAGTTTTGAAGAAGATCCAGAGTGTGAGTATAATTGCATGTGCTGTTAACAAAAGTAGAAATCTACTTTAAAAAAAAAAAAACTTGAAATGTGGAAGATAGCAAAAAATAAAGTTCTGTCTTTCTAAGGATGGTGCTTCAATGTCTGTTCCTGAGTTATGCCAGGCTGTAATTTCTGCCATTGTTCATATCATTAATATTTGTGCAGTTCTTAATTTTCCCAGCATTTTCAGATTATTTCATTTTATATTCATATATTATATTTCATTTTATATTTTATATATTTCTTTTATATTTTTATTATATTCATATTTCATTTTATATTTTATACTTGTATTTATTATTTCATTTTATATTTATATTATATATTTACATATATTATATATTTATTATATATAATATACATATATTATTATATATATTCATTTTGTATTTAATTTTCATCTTATTTCTGATTATTTCATGTATTTTCTAATTTTCATTATGTACAGTTCTCTTTGTCATATAGTTGATGGCTTATATATTTGGCTTCTCACTAGATGTGAGTTAGGAAATAAAGTAAGAGTAGCTAAAATTCCTGCAACAAGAGAATGTTTGACATCTATTGGCTAATAAGATATCTTGCCCAGCATTATATGTAGCAGAGACATCTTGTGTATCAACTTTTGTGCCTTTTTAAAAATGTACTTGCTTATCTAACTTTTATGACAGTCTTTTCATACTTTCTGGCTCATTCCATCGGTAGTCACATAGCTATATATACTATAGCTAAGTGACCCAGTCACCTTGCTATAAATGAGGCTATTGGCAAGAGATGGGTTGAGGAGTGGGTTTGAATAGATCATGGAGGAGCACTGCTAGTAGCTAGTTCTCCATCCCAGAACCTAGCAAAGGGTAGGTGCATGCAACAAAATGATTGTGGAAGCAATGACTACTGCATGAATAAAATACCACTTAGTTGAGAGTTCTCTGTGCCTTTGGCATTAGGAGTTTAGATCAAGTGCCTGTCTCTAGAACTTCCCCTAAACTCAGAGCTAAAATGTAAGGCTTTTCTCCTGGGTTTTTGGTCTTATAGGTCATCTGTTAATGGGATGAGTAGGTTTCTAGAAACAGTTTTTCCAAATGAAAGGGTCTGAATATTCACCACTTCTTAACTTGCTTGCTAACATCAGGGAAATGCTTCTGTTAGAATAATCTTTGGTTATTTATTACAATCACACTTATAGTAGTAAACCATTTTTTTTGCTACTTATTTAAAAGATTTATTTTAACTTCTAATAAAATATTGAAAACTAGCCTTAACATATTAATAGTGATACTGGGCTGCCCTCATTAGTGCTCAGGATAAAGCTGCTGCCAGTGGAAATGGATTCCAGGAATTTGGCTTTTTTTTTTCAAGTGGTGAATGAGTGTTGTTGGCATGGGAGCTGAGAGATATGAACTTTGCCTTGGCTTCTTGTTAGACAAGTTAATTAGCCTCCCAGATTCTGGCTTGGTATGATGAAGGGTTGAATTGAATCTTTGTGTTGAACTTGTGGCAAACCTAATGTAATATATAAAGCTGTTAATTTGTAATGATGCATATCTGAAACTTACATAATGTTATAATGCAGAGTTACTGAGTAAAAACATTTTAGAAGTTACTTCTCAATTGCAGCCCATGTGGGTTCATTCTTATTGCAGCAATATTAGTTTAAACTTTTAAAGTTGTCAATATATAACTTATTTTGTTTATTGACAATTTTTTTCTTCTGACCCATTTGATAATTGATTGGATTGTTTTGATTTGTGATTAGGCAGATATTCTTGAAAGAAACTCACACAAGAGCTCAAAGAGTCTTGTTTTTAAGCACACAGAAACAAAAATGTTTTCTTAATTTTCTCTTTGATTCATCTTTGAAAATAATTTGGTCTTCCTGCTGGTTCTCACAAATACATGTGGAAGGTGCTATCTTTTACCTGGTGGTCCATGCAAAAGGAGCTTAGCTCTGGATAACAAGGTCAGGCTTGCATTTCTTTGATGCTCTAGTGTCCTGCTGTGTTATCTCAGCCATTCAAGTCCCCAGGCTTCTGCAGACTTCTCGAAATACATAGATTCTTTAAATAGTCATCTGGAGCATGAAGCTTTAGTTACAGAATTATGTCTCATAATTGAAAATCAGCTTGGCTATCAGGGGGAAGGGAGTGCAGACTGTGAGCCCCTTTACCTTACAGTATAACTGGAGAGCTTAAATCCGTGAACTCCAACTGACTTTCCTTTAGAAAATGCTGTGGTATCTGAATTTCAAAATAAAATAATTTTTGCCACCAGAAATCACCATGAATTTAAGAGGGTGTCTTTTTCATTTTTGTTTTGTCTTTGGTGTCAGTTCCTGAAGATTGACTGCAAAATTTGCTTTTTCTCCCTTAAGGCCATCTGCAAACCCTTAGATCAGTGGTAGAATTTTTTTCTTGCTTCTTACTCCCACTTCCTAACCAGAGGCTCCAAACAGAAATGATTTGGGTTTTCAGTTTGGTTGCTGTCCAGAATTACTCTTTTTGGGTCACGTGTCACAAATTTATCATTTCTATGTCCTTGTCTAACTTGTACTTTTTAAATCTCTCTCAGAGACACCAAATGGCTTCACTTATCTATGGGTTTTAAGAAAAATAAACGACATTATTGTAATAATGTCCAGAGATGAGGGCCGGATGGACCTACTCAGGATATGAAGCTCACCACAAAGAGAGGTTGAGTGCAGTTAGAGAAATAACTGCACTAACAACTACCATGATAGTATTAATGTGTGAGAGAAGTAGGGGATGGGGGAGGATGGAAATGGGGGACATCGGTGGTGGGAATGTTGCACTGGTGAGGGGGATGTTCTTTTTATGACTGAAACCCAACTACAATCATGTTTGTAATCACGGTGTTTAAGTAAAGATAGTATTAAAAATAAATCTCTCTCAAAAAAATTACTATTATTTTGTGTTCTCTGTTCTCCCAGGCAGTAGGAACTATCAAGGACCATTCTGGAGCTGAACTGCCCAGTCTTTGAAAGGCACTGAAGTATGTTTGCACAATTAGTTCAGAATCTTATCAGGGTTCTAATGCCTTTTTTCCCCTCTTTTTAAATCATGATTATTGGGCAGGGGATATAGTTTAGTGGTAAAGAGCATACTTTGCACGCTGGATACTTGGATTTGATCTCCAGCCTTTATCCCTCCCAAAATATGTTAATCAATCATTATCATTTTTTAACCACAAACTGCCAGCTCCAGCCTCAGCTATTAGCCTGAGCTATTTTGTTACAGGTTTGTTTGAAAGTCAGTTTAAAATTTGGGAGTGTGAACACCCATGGAGACACAGTTTTAAATGCTGAGACTGGGGCTGGAGAAAGAACTCAAAGGACTCAGCACATGTGAGAACCAGATTTGATCTTTGGCACCTCATAGTTCCTGGAATAGTCCCAGATGTGACTCCAGTGCTGCCATCCACACATCCAAATGGTGAATCTATCTCTGCATTAGCAAACAGAAGTCCAATTAATTAACCCCGAGAATGGAATAGAGGTTCCTAGAAACAGATAATCCTGTTACAGTGTTAAAGATGCTACAAGTTTGGTTTTGAGGTCAGAGGTTGCTTTGTAATTCATTTTCTCCCAGCTTGGTAAAGTATGTATCTTGGCCAGTGCACAGATCCAGGACTTCTCATTGCCATCACTTTCTGCCAGCCAATACTGTGCTGCTTCTGACTCTCTCCATTGCTAGCATGAGCTTATGAACTTCCGGTTGGTGGCACCTGGGCAAGTCTTGAGCTGGAGTTCATTGGGCAATGTCTGTGAGCAGAGGACTGGCAGTAGTCAGCATTGACTGGTAGTGAGTCAGATTTGCCCTCCAGGGGTCTGTATTAAGTACTAGGACTAGGTCATGGTAAAGGGAACCCATCAACTCAATCTATACTCTAGCCATGTAGAGTCTTTGGGTCTCTGAGTCTTCTGAGAGTTGTGGTGGTGACCAAGGTTCTTCCATAGTTGAAGACAAGTAATTTTAACCCAGAGCAAAATTTCTCCTAAAACGTTTAGTTTTTGTTCAATGCAGAGAGTCTTTAGGGCTCAGAATTAAAGGTGTGTATAGTAGGTGATGGCTTGAGACAATTCAGTCAGGATACTTTTAAAATATATACCTAGTACTATTGCTAGAAGTAATTAAAATATGAGAACATTAGTTACAAACTAATTTATTTTGTTGTGTATTGAAATTTCCTTGGAGAAGTGGTGGTGGTATTTATGTGGTAGGTCTCTCCTTCACTAACAGACATGAAATTTCTCTCAGGCTTGACTTTGATGGTTAAGACAGAAAAAACTGCCATCAGTCACCTTCCACTGAATAGGACTTTTAGGGGACTTTTTATTCCTTTATGAGCTGGACTGCTTGGTAACTACTCTCTTCCTGGCTCTTAACTCCTCCTATGAGAGAGTTAGGGCTGAGTTCTAGAACTAATGCAATTATTTTCCCTTTGTGGTGCTGGGACTTCAGTATAGGACTTCACACATGCAAGATAAGTGTTCTACTGCTAGCCATACCCTGGAACTAATTTATTTATTTATTGGTTTTAGGTCTATACCTGGCTTACTCCTTGCTTTTTGCTCAGGAATCACTCCTGATGGGCTTAGGAGTCCATGCAGGGTTCTAGGGATCAAACTTGGGTCAACCACATGCAAGACAGTTGCCCTACCCATTGTACTCTGTCTCTAGCTTCCCCAATTTATTGTTTGAAAGAGATGGTGAAAGACCCATAAAAATCAGGTCTAGCTAAATTCTAGCATTGAGGACAATTTCATCAGAACCTTTCCCAGTGTCCCACTAGAAATCATCTCTGATAATTAAAAGGAAAGTGGAACAGATTTTTTTAAATCATAAATATAGATTTAACAAGAGATTTCCTGATGATAAGTGTGAGCATGCTGAGAACCCCAGGGGGTCTTGGCTTTGTACTCAGAAAAGACCTGTAATCAGATGGGCGATGCCTGCAATTGTTCAGACTCTGTTACCTGCAGTTTTAAGAAATGTATTTTGACACTTAAGGACATCTAAAAATGTAAATTTAATTATTGCTGCACTTTTTTTTCGGTGGGCTTAGATGAAAGTAGCAGACTATATGACAAAATTGCCTCTAAGATGTAGTTGTTATTGTTTATAATAAGCTTCACCGGTCTTCAGGATTTTATTGCTGAAGCTGGCATATGAATGCTTTTAAAATGTGACCTTAGGGTCTTGGGCAACAAGTTAGTTTGACTTGGAGGGAAGGTAGCTCTCAGTTTATGGTTCAAATAGCCTTTCACTTAAGGGATGCTAGAAAAAGAGTGGTGGGTGGGGGAGCAGGGAGAGGATGGAAGCTTAGAAGGGAATCTTAGACTTGATTTTTTTTATATTGTGGTTCAGGGGTGACTGTGACTTAAGTCTGGCAGCTGATTGGTGGGTTCCTTTCTGCAGTGGTATTGTTTCCCTGTCCTGCTGTAGGGCTGCTGGGGTATGATTACTGGGTAGCTGCTCTCAGGGTTTTGGAAATGTGGACAGTGGACCTATCTTAGCAGCTTCTTCCAAATCTCTGCAAGCATATGGCTGGTGCGACAGGGGTCCTTCTCCTTATAGGTACACAGGTCACATCAGTGGGGAGTGTACCTTGTTTTCTGTCTTAGTCAAAAGGTGTGCCTTTAACCTGCTGCTTGCAGTGCTCTGGAGTACGGGGATTGACATACAACAGAAATGTTAAAATCTTAGGAATCTGGGCAGTACCATTGGCACCATGGGGTTGGGTTAGGAGAGAGAACATTTAGTGTGAGCAGAGTATACATAAGGCACTATCCCTGAGGGAAATGCAGATAGATGCTGGGTGTGGGCAGTGACCAAGAGCATAGTCACCAGCCTGGGATTTGTCTTAAAATGGTTTCTCTGGGCCTGAGCAATAGTATAGTGTGTAGGGCATTTGCTTTGCATGTAGTTCACTGCGTTTGATACTTACCATCACATAGGGTCCCCAAAGCACTGCCAGCAGTAATTCCTGAGCACAGAGCTAGGAATAAGTCCTAGGCATTGACAGGTATGGCACAAAAGCCATAAAAAGAGAAAAAGATTAAAAACCAGTTTTCTTTATGCCTTCACGGTCTATATATACAAGGGAAATGAAAAGTGGAGTTTGTGCTTGGTAATTTGTTCTAGCTGGTGAAGTTTATTAGATCTAGTTGTGATCTTTGAAAAGCCTATTTTCCTCTTTAAATGTAATAATATTTAAAGGCAATAGTATTTGCCTGCTGGGTTTTTATTCATGTCTAATTGTGCGATTGTAATTTAAAATTATGGGGACAAAACATGCTACTGAAATTATAGTATTTTGGGGGCCAGACTGATAGCACAGTGGTGGGGTGTTTTCTTTGGTTATAGCTGACCTGGGTAAGGTCCCCAGCATCCTATATGATCCCCAGAGACTGTCAGTTGTAATTTTGAGCACAGAACCAGGAGTAATCCCTGAGCTCTGCTATGTATGGCCTAAGCTCCTGATAAAAGATGTTAGAGTTTTCTCTAATAGTTTATTTTTGACCCCAGAACACTTTTTCCTTAGATTTTTAAAAATTAGTTTATTTGGGGCTCAAGAGATAGTACAGCGGTAAGGCGCTTGCCTTGCATGCAGAAGGATGGGTGGTTCGAATCCCGGCATCCCATATGGTCCCCCGAGCCTGCCAGGAGCAATTTCTGAGCATAGAGCCAGGAGAAACCCCTAAGCGCTGCCGGGTGTGACCCAAACCCCCCACCTCCAAATATTACTTTATTTAAACACCGTGGTTTACCAGGTTGTTCATGATACAGTTGTTGTTTTCTTTTTCCACAGATGCAAAGTTGTTCATCATGACTTTTAGTCATACAATGTGCAACAGCCTTCACCAGTGCACATTTCCTGCCACCAAGGTCCCCAGGTTTCCCTCCTGCTCTCCTTACTACCTTCTCCTCTGTTTGCATCTGGAACTCTTCCACTCTTCTCTCTGTCTTTCTCTCTTTTCTTCTTTCCTCCCCTTTTAGATACTATGGTAGTCAATATTTGTTTCTGAGGAGTATCATACATATTATTTTATCTTCTTTCAGCACCTAGTTCTTGTCCAGAGTGGTCATTTCAAACTATCACTGCCCTAACTTCACTCCCCTGCTATTTAATCCAGAGATTTGTTTTGTTTTGTTTTGGGGCCAGATCCAGTGGTGCTCAAAATCTGATTTCCCAGATAATTTAGCAGTGCATATAATTCAAAGTTTTGGTCACTGTCTCAAGGAACTTTTTGTTTTTGTTTATTTTGGGGACAAAGTTTGGGGCAGAAAGTACACTGGGTAAGAATGTACCAGGTAAGCTGTTTTTAATGTTCTCTTGAGGAGCTCACTCTTCTCTTGGCTTTGGGTTATCTTTTGGTTACTCATTACTTGAAATTTGCCAGGTTTTGGGACAATGATGTTCCTGGCCCAAGTAGAATTTCAAACACTCCCTCAGTTTTTCTCCCTCCTTTCCTCTACCAAGTGTCCTTGAAAGTATTCCAGAGTTCTCACTGTTTGGGCCTTGATGAAAGCCCTAGTCTCCTCAGAGTGCTGTTCCCTACAGACCCAAGGACTCTGGATGCCACTGAGCCTTGGACACGCTTATGGTCGTTAGCACGCACAGCTCTCGGGTTTTCTGAGGGGGGCTGACCTGTAATTGTAAAGGGGTCTTTCTCCAGGCCTCTCATGGTCATGATACTGAATTCCTTTGTGTCGCAGATAGGGAAATGAAACGTTTTAAGGATAAAACCTGCTTTGTCAAGAATCTCTCATGCAAGGGCTGGAAAGATAGTACAGTAACTCAGGAGCTTGCCTTGCAAGCAGCTGACTTGGGTTCTGTCCCCTACGTTTCAAATGGTTCTATACTACGCAGAGTCCTGATCATAGCCAGGCATAGTGCCACCCCCACAACAAAATAAAACAAACAAACAAACAAAACCCAAATTTCTCAGGTTAGAGTGAAAGCTTTGTAGGTAGATGAAGTCATGATTTGCATGCAAGAGATCCAAGATCTATCCCCACCACAAGGAGCAAAATTCGAAGGGGCATGGAGCCAGAAATAGCCCCAGTGCAGCACCAGGTATGGCTCCAAAAACAAAATTAAAACAAGTAAGGCACATTCTTTCAGGCAGGAATTGGCATCAGTCTATTGCTGGCAGGTCTTGGAAGGCTTGGTGGTGGTTCAGGTATGTCAGTCACTGTACATCAGAACTATAAACCTTATCAGTGTTGTAATCATGATACCTAATGACAGTTACAAAAGAGTTTTCAATACATCTCTCAAAATTTGATCTCAATTCTGGAAGTGTGGGCAGAAATGACTTTACCTAAGAGTTAATAGTGCCAATCTGACCTCTTAGTGCCGATCACGACAGTAGGGCAGCACGCGTTTGTGTGTGTGTGTGTGTGGGGGGGTGTACTCTGAAGTTCCACAGATGACTTGGAAAGTTAGCAGGGGGGGATGGAAATCGTGAGTTTCTCGGGGTGCACAGGGAGAACAAAGATAGTATTCCACTCAAATGTCCAGGTCAACTTTGCTCTCATTCCTATTCAGCTCCCTGATGAGCTTGCTTCTAGCTCTGTTTTTTCTTCCCTGGCTTTCACTCATTTCAGGAAAAAGAACTGAGAAAGCAGGCTGCAGGGCCCAGGCAGAGTGTCCAGCCAGCTCTCCCGACTTCAAAGAATCTCTGTCCCCATTATTTTTATTAAACCACTGTGTGTATTCTGGACTTTTGAAATTTGCAGTTACAACTCAGCTATTAATCTTAACTCTGAAAATGAAATAGTCACTTGGAAGGGAACAAGAAAGAATTCATGTAAGTCTAGTCTGGCAAGGGAAGCCAAAAATTTAGTGGCTCTTATTAAAATGGCATTTGGGGGTCTCTGGAGTTGATATTTTTTTATTATTATTTGACTCGAGTGTACTGAGATTCCAGTTTGTGGTGGGGGACAGGAAGAGTTGTGCCATACCCAGCTGGGCTCAGGGCTTACTCCACACTCTATGCTCAGAGATCACTCCTGATGGGTTGGCGGGTGGGGACCATATATGTATGGTATTAAGCATCAGATGGGTCAACCCTATGCAAGGCAAATGCTCTTCCTCCTTTGCTATCTCTCCAGCACTAAACTTTATTTTAGAAAGCTTAATGTACTGATGGTTCTCTGTATTGTAAAAAATCACATTCTGGGCTTCACTCAAGGGAACCCCTATTTCCTCATTCTGGAGAACTTTCTCCTTCAGATCTTTGAACTGGCAGATTCCCCTTGACATTTCACAGATTTACCAGAATGAGGGGCTGCTGGGCCCAGGATTTGGTGAGAAGAGGAATTTCTTTGTACATGTGGGAGTGAAGGTTAGTCTTGCCTGCCCCTGGAAAGTAGTTTTTGGGGAAGGGGTTATTTTTTTTTTTTTTGGTCTGGTGGGGTGATTTTGGGCCACACCTGACTGTATTGAGGGCCTCCTACCTCGGTACTCAGGCATTACTTTTGGCAATGTTTGGGGTACCATATGTGATGCCAGGTATTGAACCCAGGTTGGCTGCTTGCAAGGCAAAACACCCTACTTAAGAGTACCAACACTGCCCCCTCTTCTTTCTTTCTGCTGCCTTGTTGCAGACAGGGTGTTGAGGCACCTGTGGCAGAATAATCTTAATACACAAAACCCTTGTCTTGCTGTTTGCTGTATCCTCTCTCCTGGTATTTTACTCAGAACTGGGACATTTGTGGTTTTTTTTTTTGTTTTGTTTTGTTTTGTTTTGTTTTTTTTGCCTTGGAAATCTGAGCCTGGCAGACACTGGGGCAGTTTGAAGTCAAAATCTTTGTGCCCCTTTCTTTAGAAACAGTCTAAACTTAAACAAAGAGCCCAGTGATCCCTGGGTGGTGGAACATTTCCCTTGAGAGCACAGAGGGGAAACAACTTCCCTGACAAGGTCAGAGGCTATGTAGTAGCTCCCTGCTTACACTGAAAGTGGTGGGTTCTGAGCCAGCAGGCAGACCAGAGAAGGCAGGTTTGTAGGCCCTTGGCAGTGTTTGGTGCCACATGTGGTTGCTAAGCCAGTCTAGCTTTCAGAGGCCCTTAGGGCTGGTGAACTGCAAAGATTTTGGAGTCAGATTGATAGAGGCTTCTTTTGTTTGTTTTTGGGTTTACACAGAGTTTCTTAGAGGCTACTTTTATCTCTGTCCTCAGGGGTCACTCTTTGCAGTGCTCTGGAGACTAGGCAATGCCAGAGATCAAACTTGGGCCTCCTACATGCAAAACAGGTGAGCTTTCTCGGTGCAATAGATTCTTTTTACTTTGTACAAACTTAAAAAAATTTTAATTCAATATTAAGACACCAAGAAGTGATGAAATCATGCAGCTTGCTGCAATTTGAATGGAACTTGAGGTTATCATGTTAAGTGAAATGAATCAGAAGAAGAAGAAGGACAAATACCGGATGATCTTTCTTATCTTTGCTATATAATAGGAGGAGGGAATGAATTGGCTTCTTTTTTATGTGAAATCACAGGGAGCGAGTCTTTATTGTAGATCTGGAATTCAGAATGGATAGCAAAAAAGACTGTAGTCTTTTTTTGTCTGGTTTGTCCAACTGACTATGAATTGAAGTTTCATACCAATTGTAAACCTGTGACCTAAACACGAATCTGTGAGGATGCTGCCTGTGTGTATCATTTTAATAAAAATTAAGTCTAACACCTGGACAAATCAAGAATAATGGGCCAAGAGCTCCATTTTCTATACCTTTCTATAACTTAAAGAACTCTACTTCCTTTCTTCCTCTGCCTGTCCCCTCACCACCCCCAAAAGTAACACCTTCTTTCATCAGGCTTCACTTATGGGGTCTGCTAGAGCTTGGACCTCTTATGTCGAGGTCTTACCACTTATCTCATGACAGGGTCCTCCTTCTATTCTTTCCTAGTATACAGTTAATATTTGTTGAACAAACAAACACGGAGAACAAACAGCAGCTGAAGGGAAGTTGAAGTTCTGAAATCAAAAACTGATTGAAAACCAGGGTGATGACTCAAAAGGTTGAGCAGGGGCTTTGCATGCAGGGGGCTGGGTTTGATCTCTGGCACCACAGGTTCCACCAAGCACCACCAGGAGCTAAATTCCAAGCTGAGAGTAGCCTATGAACACTGCAGTGCCCAGACCTGAAATCAAATTAAAATGAACCAACCAAACAAAAAAAGCTCAATGATAAAGTCCTCTTTACTAGTTGTAATTTCTCTGTCTCCAAATAAATGACCAGAAAGTTTAAACAAATATTTTGTGAAATCTCTATGTTGTTTTCCATAGACTGGATCAATTTTTTCTAATACCCACCAGCTCTGTTTCTTTCCAGCCTTTTACGTCTAGGCCATTTTTTACCCATTGTTGGTTAGATTTGCATTTTTACCCCAAATTACTGCAGATTAACTGCAGTTAATCAGTGAAAATGCACATTTTTTCTTTGTTTTAAATTAATATCTTTATTTAAACACCTTGATTACAAATATGATTTTAGTTGGGTTCAGTCATCATATTTTTTATGCATCTGTTGGTGTGTCCTCTTTGCTAAAGTGACAGTTGCTCTCTCCCTCCCCCCCACTTTTGGCTGGGATTTAAAAATTTATGCATTCACTATAATTTACAGAACTAGTGATAACAGAGTTGGAGGCACTCAGTGTTCCAACTTCACACTTACCATCAGTATCAGTGTCTCTTCACCAATGACTCATGTTTTCTTTTCTCTCCAAAATTTACCTTCCATAGCAAACTCATTCACTGTCCCCCACCACACCCCATTTTAATCATGGTGCCATGCTTTATAATAGTATCATGATAGCTTATGCCTGCCTCCTTCCCACATCATGCCCACCATCATATCTGGCTTCTCTCCACCAGTGTCCCAGGGACCCCCCAGCCCATCACCTTCCCCTTCCCCAAGTAACTAACTCTTAGATTCTGGTTTGGCTTTTGCTATTTCCTCACTAGGCTTCTTTTGAGTGTACAAAGAGAGAACATTCTTTATCTTTTCCTGTCCTTATGACTGACTTCATTTAATATGTCCTCTTTTAAAAAAGTTTTATTTATCATAGTTTGGGTCACCAGTTTACACTAGTGTTGAGTCTTGAGGTTTTAGCATGTGTAGTTACCTCTCCTCTGCACCTCTAAAATGTCCAAGCACCTTGACTTGTGCTTGTTATTCCCAGCCCCTCGCCCCTCACCCCTATGCATTTGTCTCCTTTTTATTTTTTTTTTGGCATCTTATTTCTGTAATCCAGGACCTAAGATTTACCATTATTTTATAATTTCCAGTTCCTTATTACTCTATATACCACAGATAAATGAGAACATCTGGCATATGTATTTTTCTCTCTGACTTTCCTTGTGTAACATACGCAATGCCATCTAGTTCTGGATTTTTGTTGTTGTTGTTTAGTTTTGTGAGTTTTTTAGATGACTTGGATTACTTTCTCAAAATATTAAAAATAGATCTACCACTTTACCCAGAGATTTCACTTACAAATATCTATCTACAGAACTCAAAAACATGATTTTTAAAAGCTATATGCACACATATGTATTGCAATGCTATTTATATTAGCCAAGATATGGAAACAACTCAAGTTTCCAGTGGCAGGAGAGTGGATAAAGATGTGGTACACAAACACACACAGAAGAATACTGTTTAACTGTAGGAGAAGATGAAATCTTGCCTTTTACTACCATATGGATAGAAATGTGAAAGAGTTCACACAACATGAAATGTCAGAGGGAGAAAGGTAAATATTGGATGATCTCACTAATACAGAATCTAGTAGGCTATATAGAATCAAAATATGGGAATGGGCAAAGGAAAATGAAGCAAACAAACCTTTGGATTCTGATAACAGAACTGAGGTTACTGGGGTGGAGGGAGCCCAGTGGACTGTGGTGGAGGGACAGTGGTACATGGCTGGTGGGTAAGTTAACATAGATTTGAAGAACTATGAAATCATAGTCTAAAATACAGTCTCATAAGCCAACACTTCTCCAAGAAGATTTTTTTTTACCAATTAAAAATTTTAGGTTTGATATATTTGGCTGTATGTGAATATGTTCTAAAAGCCTACACTGTTGGTTTTCCAGTTTGGTTTGCAGTGAGACCTCTTCAGTCGGCCTGGTAGTATCTCGGGCTTCCTGGTTCTATCTCTGACTCAAGAGGAAGCTGGGTCAGGGGGGCTGAAAGTAGGACCAACTTCTAGAGAGGTAAAGTAATCTTTTCTGGACAGACAACTTCCATGAGGTCAAGAAACAAGAGGTGTCTGCTTTCATAGGAGCAGCTGTCAGGGTTTCAGTGGGCCTCAGTGGGCCTGGTATCCTCCATCCTTGGAACAGGCAAATATGAAAATGTTTGCAAAGGCAAATTCAAAAGGATACCAAAACTTCCTTGCGTAAATAGTTGGTAAATACTGCTCCTTTCTTTTTACTAATTAATTTCCCTGACAACACTGCTGGCGGCTTGTCTTCCACAATTGGTTGCTGAAATGTACTGCTCAATTATCTGTGTAATAACATGCTATAAAAGCATAAAGCCAGGAAGAAATGACTTTAACCAATGTGGCTAGGCTAAGGCTTGAAAACAGACACCTTGAGCATTCACATCTGGATGGGAAGGAGAACATTAAATCTGCCATTAATGACTTAATTGACTGAATTTCTTCCTCTAAAAGTAGGGGAAGATAATATAATTGAGCACAGGATGCTTAGGTTATTCACAGATACAATCCAAAGCAGTATCTCATTAAAATAGTCAGGTTTTCAGATGCTCCTCATTAGATGTGGCTCTCAGGGTCCAGCCTGTTTTGGGAATGTTGACAGTGCTCCTAGACTAGGCCATGAGTTACTGTGCCCCAGGCCCCACCCCCAGCTTCCCTCACTGTATCTTAAACACTATAACCTTTGAGTTTGCCAAGTTAACCTGCATTTCATGGCTTCAGAAAGGAAAACTCAGAGAGGAAATTGTTGCTTGTGATTTGTCAGGTTTCAGAAACAATGATCTTGCCTGGTGGGACAGCGGAAGTGGAGGGGAGCTGACTTTTAAGTCCATGACTCATGACTGGAATTCATAATTTATTATGACTTGCATAAAAAATAAAAATAAAAGGAAATGGTCTTGGTGATCAGAATTGCTGCCCCCAGCCTATATTCTTGGATCACAGTTAGGAGGTGGTATGAAGCATTGGGGATTTTAAGTTCTGAAGTTTGGAAAGAGTGTGTGGCACACCATAGATAACCAACACAAATGCCCTTGTTCTGTCTTTCTTGCCCAGGTTGTTCTCCTTCACCTCATAGTAGCGCCTCACCCCAAGTATCTCCTTAAGAAGGCATTCCAGGGCCCGGAGAGATAGCACAGCGGTGTTTGCCTTGCAAGCAGCCAATCCAGGACCAAAGGTGGTTGGTTCGAATCCCGGTGTCCCATATGGTCCCCCGTGCCTGCCAGGAGCGATTTCTGAGCAGACAGCCAGGAGTAACCCCTGAGCACCACCAGGTGTGACCCAAAAACCAAAAAAAAAAAAAAAAAAAAAAGAACCACAGTTGTGGGTGAACTGACAACTGATTCACCCATAGAGAAGTGCACAGCTCTTCTCGGGGAAATATCCTGTCCCATTGTGCTGTACTTTACCACAAGTATTATTTACACTCATAGAATAAAACTCCAAAACACACTAGTAAAGGGGAAAGAGAGATGTCTATGTTCAGGAGAGTTTAGGAATAACAAACAAAAGTTGAACAAATAGCAACTAAGTAAAACTTCATGGCTCTCTGTCCCATAGCTGAGATTTAGGAGAAACCAATGCCTGGGAAGTATGTATGGTTAATCCTAATTTTGAGCATGTTTGGTTTCTCTTTTAAGGCTTTAGACACATCGGGGTTGTACTGGGAGAGCCTGATTGTTCCTGGCTAAGTCTGTCATAGCCTGCTAGGTGCCTGTGTGTAAGGCCAAGTCTGTAGATTCCTTGGCCTTGCACTGCTTGGCTCAGAAAGAAAATGGTTATTGACTATGTAGTGCCAGTTACCCAGAGCCTAGTTTGAGCAGGGGCTGTGTCAGAGACTTTTCAGAAGGCTCCAGGGTAGAGGCAGTAACCTTTTCTAGGGAAAGAAGCAGGTATTTCAGAGAAATCCAAGTTATGATCAACTTTGTATTGTGTGTGCATGATTTTATGTATCTTATAGAATGTATAAGATGTGTAGAATGTATATAGAATGTATAGAATGTATCTTATAGAAGAAACTGAATGTTTTGACTGCCTGCTTAAACGCGTAATTACTTAGAAATTTATGTCCCTCCCATAACTAAACTTTTGAACAGACATTAAAGTCTCATTACAGAACTAAACACTTTTGTTGAGGAATGACAGACATACGGGTTTTAAAAGACCCTAGATTAACTAGATGCAACTTTGGCTGTTTATCCAGATCGTCTTGGAGTAGATCCTTAAACAGCAAGGCAGCTATTAAAAATGCGATGCCCATTAGGAGAATTGAGCTGTTTCTTTATTAGTCAGAGAATTGCTGTTGCACATTTTACAAAAAGACATTGTCTTTTTTTCTGGCTTAATTTTGCTGATTTGATAGTTATTTGGGGATAGGGAGGCCAGAGACATGGAGAAGTGGGGTGGACCCTCCAGGTCTAGGCCTCAGTGTTTTTTGTGTTCTTAAACCCAGCAAAAGATGTTGGTAGCACCACTTAGGAAAGCAGAGAAGTCTTTATGAAACCCCCTCATCACTAGCCTGTTACCCCAAGGCTCTGTGCAGGATAAATTCATAGTAAACCTGTATATTTCCATGACCTTAAGAAAGTTAAGCCATGCAGCCAGGGCCATAGTACAGTGGGTAGTGGGCTTGCCTTAAACATGGCTGACCTGAGTTGACTCCCCTACATCACATTTGGTTCCCCTGCCCTTCCAAGAGTGATCCTGGAAAACAGAACCAGGTACAAGCCCCAAGCATTGCCAGGGGTGGCCCAAAACACACACACACACACACACACACACACACACACACACACACACACACACACATACACCCCTCCCAAAACACACACACCCCTCCCAAAGCGTGCACACACACACACACACACACACACACACACACACACACACACACACACACCCCTAATGCAGTAGAATGTGTGCAGAATTTTAATGCTTCAACAAGCACTTTAAACCTTTTTTAGTTAGTGATTATTTTAGTTAGTGATCATTTGTTAGTGACCTGATCCCCCGAATAGAAATGTGACCATTCTGTGTGTGTTCTGTAAGGTGACTTTCATAGAGTAACTGAAGTAGGTGCTTCTCCATTTTGGATTCGAGGCTTCTACTCTTGAATCTCTGATATCCCCAACTACCACAGAGCTTCCTAGATGCTGTGTTCCATGCATGGCAGGGACCTGACCAGTGAGTGCTCAAGGGCTGCATGTATTTTCCTGACTGGAAACTGTCAGGTTTCATCAAGCTTTGCTTAGAAATATTTTTTTTCTCCTGAAAACTCATAAAAATTCATGTTGTAATATCAGTGCCTGCAGGATCCTGTAGAATTTTGTTGAGCCGCTGATACCCACCCGTTCCTCCTAATAGATACATCATTCTCGTCATATACACAGATACTGTTGTGCTTGTGGTTCTATATAGAGGCTCATGTATATGCCAAAGTAGGTTTGCTCAGGAAAATAAGCTAATTTTCCCCCTATTAGTTCTCTGTGACCAGGAGATTTCTATGCAGATTCCCATAGGATTCCATTCTGGCAAATCTTCGCAATTTCATTAACCTTGTGCTTATGTTTTGTTTTAATCATGTGTCTGTTCCATCTACCTGTTTATTATCACAATGAGGCTTGACTAACTTGTGTATTTGGAAAGAATTGAAATGAGACAATTTAATTTACTTTTACCATGAATATTTTTTATTTTAGAGAGGTGACCTTTGTGTTGTGACAAACAGTGGATTTGTAAATTCTTACCAACATTGTATGTTCTTGTCCTCTTACAAAGGAATGTGTGATGCAGTGCACCAGAATTTAAATGCGGTGGTGGGGTGCTAGTGATCATGCCCAGTGATGCTGTAGCAGGGAGGTCAGGGTCACAGCAATGTTAATGATGCAGAGTGTCCAACCCTGGCCTCACACATTCATAGGCATGTGTGCACTGTCACTTAAGCTGTCTCCCCATACCCCTTCAAATTGTATGGTTTTAAAATATTGTTCTTAAATGGTGGGAAAATTTAGATTATTTCCCCATCATCCCTTATCAGTAGAGTGAGGAGAGGGTGGGAATTAAAACTGTTATCTTTTAAATATAGTGCAGAATTATCAATTATTGTGTAAAAATGCACACCCCATTATGCTTAACTCCATACGCTGAGAGTTTGCTTTTGTAATCGGTGGAGCTTTGATTGTAAATTGATGATACTTTTGTGTGCATGTGTTTGTGAATGGGGAAACCACAAGGTTTCCTTTTCCTTCATGTAAAAATAGTTATGCATTAAATGAATCTGCTCCTCAGAGCTCAGTATAATTTTGAAGCAAGACTTTAACTTTTACAATAAACAAAGAAGTGATCACGTGAAGTTAGAAAGGTGTGTGTGTGTGTGTGTGTGTGAAGTTAGAAAGGGGTGTGTGTGTGTGTGTGTGTGTGTGTGTGTCCAAACCTAACTGTGAGGTTCTCGATCTGAACCAGCAGCCTTTGAAGCTCACCCTTAGTATAATAAAACGATGGGGACAGGAGGGACAGTAGGGACACATATGCGTGGGCTATGGTCTTAGTTATGAAATGTTAACTATTTATAAATTGTGACATACTATTTCTGTGTGTTTCACAAGAAAACATTCGCTGGTATTTTATTTACTCTTGATTTCTTGTCTCTTTTCTTTCATCTCCTGAGAGGATAGTTTTGTTTGCACAGGTCCTGATTTTTTTTCCTTAGGTCTCACCAGAAGTAATAACTACATTTTGTTAGAACAGTAGTAATCTCAAAAGTAGAGGATGATGACTCCAGTTGGAATTTAATCAGCCTGAGCAGGTGCCTTCCAAATAAGAGAGATACTGTTTTAATGCAAATGTCCCCCTCATTCAGAATGAAGCAGACATGGATGGGAACTGACACAACAGTTAAGTCAGAATTGTTTCTAAATAGATTGTTTTTTTTATCCCCTCCTCCCTGAATTCTCTGGGCCCAAGCAGCAGTGTCTCATTAATAAATGGAGGAGAAATATAAAGGAAAAGAAGTTGAGGGTGACTGCCTTAATTGTTTGCTCTGAGAGTTCACAAACGCTTGAGAAAAATGAAGTCAGAAGTTGACATCAATGCAATAGTGCCTCAGCGGAATAGGCTCATGTTAGAGGAGAATTGAATCCTGGGACCCACATAAGGGGGACGGTTATATTTTAAATACTCAAAGCCCTGCTGGAAAATGCTTGAATTCTAATGCATGGGCCCTATAAGGGTTTAGAGTAAGGGTCCAGTTTTCTTCTCAGGATTTTTCTTTGTCTTAACTTGTTTGTCATTGTATGAGAAGGGTAACACTGACTATTGAGTATATAAGAACTAAGACATTTATTGTAAATTGGGCAGTCAATTTAATAGCATTTTTGCATAAATCTCCTTTGCATTTTAGTTAATATTGGATTTCAGATAAACTGTTTTCAGGGAAAGATATACATTATTTTCTACTCCCCTTTACTTGAATGTTGAATGTACCAGTGCTTATAATTACTTATTCCACTGGACTTTCAGATAACTTCCTGTACATTTAAGAACAATGATTTGAATTCACCTATGTTCCTTCCATCTCAATAGTATGAGTTCATGATTCTATTTCTCTATCTAGGCAACAAATATTTGAGTACCTTCTATATACACATCACACACATTGGCTTGGAGATGCAGTAATGAATAAAATGGGTGAAATTTCTTGATCTTGTTGTATGGAGGGGAGGCAGAATACGCTCACTTGTGTCTTAGAAAAGGGGGTTGGCAAGCTGGTTCTTTTTGGGGTCAAATGATAATTGTCCTTGGTTTGGTGGGCCTGATAATTTTTGTCACCACTGCTCAGTTCTGCCATGGTATGAGAAAGCATCTATGGACAATATGTGCATTGGTGGGCTTGCCAAAAATTTATTTATATAATTAGGGATTTGATTTTTAGCCTCTGGTTTGTGGATGCCTATGTACCAGCTTGACATTTATGTACTAAGGAAAAAAGAACAAAAGTTCTGTGGAGGTAGGGAGAAGGGAGTAAGAGATATTACTGTTTGACAGGGTGCCCATGGGAGGTATTGTTGAGAAGGTGACTTATGTAAATACTTGACTAAGAGGTATGTATTTAGCCAAGTGTATATCTAGGGAAAAGAATGATTCTTACTTATTTATTTATTTATTTTATTATTTAACCAACTTTATTACATACATGATTGTATTTGGGTTTCAGTCATGTAAAGAGAATACCAAGTCTACATGCCTTGAGTCAGAGAGTCTCTCTGGTACAGAATGTTAAAGCCAGGGTGTTTGCAGTGAGTGAGTGAGGGAGTAAGAGTTCAAGGTAAATGAGATCAGAAATACTGGGAGCTTTTTTTTTGGGGGGGTGTGGAAAGTGGGCAGAAGAGTGCCAAGATTTAAGTTTTACCAGCACCCAAGAAGGGAGTTGGAAAGTGGTTGCTGGTGCTTGGAGCTTCACAGTCAGAGTAAGGAGAATGGTGAGAAATACGGAGGGTTTGTGCACAGAGTTGAAGCTGATCCCAGAACTGCTGGTCAGTTGGGGAAGCTGTATTGGGTGCTGTTTGATGGGGGAAGATAGAAGAGGGACAGCTAACACTGGACAGCCAGTAGTCTCACTGGAGAGAGCCATGGCCCAATAAGGCACACAGCCTGAGGACTGAAGCTACACCAGAGTGTGCCAACGTGGGTGTTTGTGTGTGCCCTGTGACTGCATCAGACTTTGTCTAGTGCTCAGATTTGTGCCAATTTTGGGGGAGTCCTGAACACTTAAGATAGATGAAAATTTCATCTTACAAATTCTGTGAATGAGTCTTTTATTTTATTTTAAATAGTGGTCACATACATCTTTCTATGACTTTCTGGGTGACAACCTGAGTCCTGGGTTTAAGTGTTGTGTGGGTTGAGGGTGATCTTTTTTAAATTCATGGTGTTATTGAAAGAATTCCTAATATGCAGTAGATTACCACTGATTCCTTCCACACTGGGCGAGCTGTGGGCTGATCCTATGGTAGATTTGTGTAAAGGTGCCATGATTCCATGTATTACCAAGGGTTCTCCCTGTGCTATTTGGAGAATGCTTCTTCCAGCCACTCTTGCTCTCTGTTACCATGCAGATAAATGACCCATAAAATCCAGCATCACTAAGCAATTTTAGTACAGTCATACCTGCTTTGGAGTGGCCTGCAAATTGTCTGATAAAACATCTGCTGGTTGTTTCATGAATGCATTGCCAATTTTGTGACAGTTAAGGTGCAATCATGATTCGAAGACTATTACTTGTTTCTAATAAAACAGATGCTTTGGTCCTATGTTTATCTAATTAGGGAATTAGTTAGATGTCACCAGTCCTCAAAGTGCTCTGCTGAATGGTGGGGGTAGAGGTTTGATGAAGATAGTTGGATAAATGGTTAGAGGGGAGGGGAGGAAAGCCATTTAGGTTGGAAAGACACATTCTGGGAGTGATTGGCAGAAAAGTGCTGTGAAATCCATGGACCTGCTGAGGTGGGTTGGGGAGAGAAGAACTAGAACACAGAAGAGAGGCAGGTCTTGGAGTTTACAGGGCAGGGAGCTGAGAAACATCTAGGGATGAATGGCAGAGAAGAGATGAAAAGGAAAGTCAGTGGTGTGTTGAAGTTAAGGAGAAAAGGAAGAGGAAGAAAAGGAAGAGGAAGAAGGGGAGGAGGAGACTAGTTATGTTCAATGTTATTGAATAGCTAAGGAAGGCTGGATTGAGAGAGGAGTTTTTGCCAGAATGGAAATCATTGATGGCCTGGGTTAGAATAATGTAGTTTGGGGCTGGAAAGATAGCATGGAGGCAAGGCGTTTGCCTATGTGCAGAAGGATGGTGGTTCGAATCCCGGCATCCCATATGGTCCCTTGAGCCTGCCAGGAGCGATTTCTGATCGTAGAGCCAGGAGTAAACCCTGAACACTGCCGGGAGTGACCCCCCCAAAACTAAACAAAACAAACAAAAAGAATAATGTAGTTAAGACTGGTATTTGCATGCGAGAAATTTTAGTAATTACTGACAAATAGTTAAAGTCAACATATACAATTTGAATACCTGTTACTTATGTTAGTCATTGCCACTTTTCTTTTAATCAATGATTATCATTTGATTACTATTAGATAAAGAAGAGCAACTTTGGAGGTTGGGGAGTTAGCTCAAAGGGTTAGAGTGCATACTTGCAAGCATCCTGGTATTACATTTCCCAGGCCCTGGAACTGTTTGGTGTAACCTTGGAGACCTCCAAACATTATTGGGTGTCAGTAGTGGCACTTGGCACTGCTGAGCCTAGGCATCTTATCACTTGGCCCAACACTGAATCATGTGGTACCATTGGCCATTATCACTGAATGTGGTCCTCAGGTTTGGGAAAGCTATCTGATGGTGGGGAAACAAAACTTTCTACACTAAAATGTAAAGGTTATGCTTTTTTTTTTCTTCTGTTTTTTGAGCCACACCTGGTGACACTCAGGGGATACTCCTGGCTGTGCACTCAGAAATTGCTCCTGGATAGAGAAACACCGGAATGGAACCAGATCTGTCCTGGATCTGCCACATGCAAGGCAAATGCCCTATCACTGTGCTATTGCTCCGGCTCTTAAAGTTTATGCCTTTTTTTTGTTTGTTTGTTTGTTTTTGGCCACACCCATTTCATGCTCAGGGGTTACTCCTGGCTAAGCACTCAGAAATTGCCCCTGGCTTGGGGGAACCATATGGGACGCCGGGGGGGGGGGGGGGGGATTGAACCGCGGTCCTTCCTTGGCTAACGCTTGCAAGGCAGACACCTTACCTCTAGCGCCACCTCTCTGCCCTGCCCCTTTTTTTTTAATGTTGAAATAAGAAGATGTAAAGCTTCTACAAAATGTTTGTTTACCTTTCCTTTTTAAACCAAGTGACTCAGATCTTGCTTATTATTACTGTAGTTTAAGTGACTATATCATCCATGGTAGCGCACCCCAGCTCCCTACCAAGAAGACCATTCTCCCTACCAAGAAAAAAAAAATTATAAAACAAGAAGAGTCTTTCCAATAGAAACAAAAAGTACACATGTAAATTCAACCAAAGTTAAAGCCATTTATTTTTCTAAAATGAGCTGTTGATTATTTTACATCATGGTCAAGGTGAATTTCATAAAGGGGTTTTTTTTCTTTACCTTTTTAAGGGGATAAAATGAATAATGAATTGGAGAAAAGGAAAAGCTAAATGTAGAGGTGAAATTAAATTAGCCAGAGTTAGTGTAGAAGAATGTATGAGAATTGGTTCAAAATTTGATTCTGAATTTCACAGAATTATAGTACCTAACTGAAAATGGAAACATGAGTGCTGTGTGACTCACATTTCTGAAGACAGAAGCAACTAGTTATGCAGGTAAAGGAGTATTTCTTACTACTGAAGTGTGATATATTTCTTTTCCTTGCAGGAAACACTGAATGATAAGCCAAGCTTGTCCTCAACCATGTTCCTGCAATAGTTGTTCCTAGGTCCCTGAAAATTGCATCCAACTATCACAAAAGAATAGTTAGAAATAGAGACCCTACAAGGCCACAATACCATGGTTTTTTTGTTTTTTAAAAAAAAAAAAAACATCATTGTTCATGATTGATCTCACAAAGCTGTCCTTTTTGGGGAGTAAACCTTCATTGCTCACAATTGATGTTGTTCATTTAAGTTCCCTCCATGTATTCTGCAACTTAAGTAAGTGGCGTGTTAACTGAGGGCTACTTGAGGATACAAAGATTTTCAGTGAACTGTTGCCTGCATGGATTATTCAGAATATGAGGGGAGGGAGTGGGGACTCTTCTTTCTCTTGCTGGAATTCCTTTAGACAAAGCAAAACTTGGCAAATAAAAATATGCACTCCCCAGAGTCCTTTAAAAGCCTGGTGCTGGGGCTGGAAAGATAGTACAGGGGAAAGGCTCTATGCTTGCTTAGGGCGAACTCAAATACTTTCCCTGGCACCACCATGTTCCCTTTGATTAACATCAGTTGTGATTCCTGAGTACAAAATCAAGAGTAATCCTTGAGCACCACTGCTCTTTGGGATTTGACCTCATGACCTCATGTTACAGAGATAAATAAATGAAAGGCTTGATATACATTCTATTGTTTTTTTCTTTCATCTTTGGGCTATACCCAAATATGTGCAGGGCTTTCTGCTACCTGGATGCTCAGGGATCACTCCTAGGAAAGCTTGAGGGATCATATATGCTTCTGGAGATCAAACCTGGGCCAGATATGTACAAGACAAGTATCTGTTGAACTTTCTTTGACCCCAAATTCTGGTTTGGCCCTGATGACTTTAGTAAAAATGAGAGGAGGTGAAGGCCCATTTCCTGTGCATCTGATTCCTAGGAATAGCTCTGATGAGCCCTGCTTACCCCTTACCCCCACCCAATGGAGGGTCCTTTCCCTTTGTGTTTCCTCTTCATTCCAGTCCCAGCTGTATTACCCTGTTCAAGATATAGCAAATGCCTCAGAGCATTTTATATTTAACTTTATGAACCATTTCCACCTGGGCCCATACCACTTTCAGTGATTTCAGTGAAAAAGTTTTATCTAAAGCTTCAGTGTTTTTTTTACAGTTCCAACAACAGCCATCTCCCAGTCTTTGGCCCATTTCTTTTGGCAGAGGTCAGTATTGAGTGAGACCCAAGCAAGATATTGTTGCACCACAAGATATATCTGCTCACTTGCCCCTGGCTGGTGGGGACTGGGATGGAAATGACTTAAGAATATACAGAGTCACAGTGAAGAGTGCCTGTGGGTCATTAATTGTCATATTTGGGTAGCAATGCATCTCATATTTGAAAACTTGGAGCTATTTGGGTTACCTATTTCAGATGTTTTTTGGAATGGGGAAGAAGGTCTGATTTGTACTGATGGGAGAAGACCATTATAGGGTGAGCTTTCACCTTGAATCTAGCTCCCTGCCACCTTGCATCTATTGTTCTGGGAGATGCTTAAGGGTATCCTATCAGCAGCAGTTCTTATCCCTGTTTGTCTTTCGAATTCTTTGTGAAAAGAACCCTTGGCTACTCTCCAGAACAATCCAGTTACCCCCTCTGGGATACAATCTGAGTGCTGCTCAGGTTGGGGGAGGGGTGTCAGCCTAGACCAAGAATCACTACTCATGGATTTTACAGATACTGGTCACCAGAATAAAGCAACAGCAGACCATGGTGACTGAGAAAAGTTGATGTAACAACCTCCCAAGCAGCTATTTTTGTCTCTGCATTATTATGATGGAGCTGTATGAATTTAAGTGTATTTACTTAGAAAAAGTCTAACAGTGCTATAAGTGCTGTGGGGTTTTTGTTACAATTTGGATCTTGTTATTTGGGGGATTGGTCGGAATAATTTCTAGGCTCCGGTTTATTGCTGTTTTGAAAAAAGTCTGTTATAAAAGAAATAGCACAAACATGATTATAAGGGAGTTTCATTTAGGTGATAAAACACTTTTATAAATACTACATTAAAGTTTGGTCCATTAGGCATATGCATTATATGTTTGTTGCCTTTTCTAAAAATTCCACAGGACTTTACACCATTAGCTACATTTTTTCACTTTGTGGAGGGTGAGATTTGAACTGGTTAAGGATTTTCTCACGTCATGGAGTTTACCCCAATTTAGTGAGGAATTTAGTGAGGAAAAAGTGGTTCCAGAGAGCACTGAATTTCTGCTACCTTTCAAAATTTATTTATTTTTTTGATGTGTGGCGATTTGGGTCACAACATCTGGTGCTGAGGAGGAGGTCTGTTTTGGGGTCTGTTCTCAAGAGTGATTCCTGGCTGTGTTTAGTGCTAGGGATTAAGCCATGGTTGGCTGCAAGTAAGACAAGTACCTTACCCATTGTACTCACCTTCCCTGCCAAACAGATTTATTAAGATAAGGTAATATTCTTTGATTTGTTTTCTTAGAGAAGGATCTCTTTAGCAAAATCTCAGCTGTCCTGGATTGGACCCCATCTACCTAAAATTTCATGCAGACAGGGGAGAGGGCAGGCAGAAACTGGGGACATTGGTGGTGAGAAATGTGTACTGGTAAGGGTTTTGTATATTCTATTACTAAAAATCATGAGCAACTCTGTAACAACTGTACTATGGTGTTTAAATAAATGTAATTAAAAAAAAACCTTCACCCTAGTACCTTAGGAAGTGATTTTTTGAAAATTGTTGTTGCTGATATAGCTGCTTTAGATGATGCTGTATTGTGGTGGGCTTCTAATCTTGTATGAAATACTCTCCTTATAAAAAGGAGAACTAAGGACATGGATATGCAAACAATGAACACCATGTGATGACAAGAAGTAATGTTGCCATAAAGTTAGCAATTATAGAGCCAAGGAGAAAGATATAAAACAGCCATATGTCTTCAGGGAGGTGGGACACCTTGACACTTTGACTTGTAATGTCTAGCCTCCAGAGTTGTAAAAGAGATTTCTTTTAAGTTCCTTTCGTGGTGATACTTTGTTACATGAACCTTAGGAAATGAATTATAATAGATTTCTAGAAAAAATTATCCTAGGCCTAGGAGTATTCTGGATTCTCACTCCTATCCAAACTATTCTCAACACAGAGAGAATATACCAGATGCCACTCAGTTCCTCCTGACCCTTACCCTGCCCTCCATATTGTCTCTTCTTACAGTCTGCCAAGAGGTGGTTTTGTTAGACTTGTGATCTAACATACCATGGTGGAATGGGCCAGATTAGGCATGTGCCTGAGGATGAACAGTCAGATTGGCTCCTTGCTTAGCAGGAATTGACCAAGGAGAAAGAAGGAGCAAGGCTGAGGGTGGTAAACAGATGATGAAAGCTTACAATTGAAAACCATTTCAGAGCATTTGTTGCAAGTAGATGAATGAGCAGAGAAACTAGACTTTGCAGTAGAAGAGAAGAATGCAGAAGTGGGACAAAATGGAGACCCAATGTATCCAGAGCGTATAGGAGAATTATAGAGTTGATGTTAAAATTTCCACCCACCCTTCTTCCTCAGGCCTCCCAGGCATTGCACAGGGGACCGTGGGGTTCTCCTGTTGGTGCTTATTAAACCAGCCTGGATCGTTTAATGCTGAGTGAGACTCAGACAAGTTAGCTTTGAGAAAAGCAAGCCCTGGTGCTGTGGATGGTCCTTACATATGCAGTGCTCAAATGCTGCAGTCCCTCGAGCTATCTCCCTGATTTTATGTTTATTTGTTTGTTTTCTTTTGGGCCACACCTGATGACACTTGGGTTATTCCTGGCTATGCACTCAGAGCCTTCTCCTGGCTTGGGGGACCATATGGGATGCTGGGGGAATCAAACCGTGGTCTGTCAAAGGTTAGCGCACACAAGGCAGATGCCCCACTGCTTGTGCCACTGGTTCGGTCCCTTCCTGCTTTTGTTTTTGCTCCTTCATGGTGGACAACTTTTGATTTGAGTTTTTCTTGATAATCAGTTTACCTTATTGCATTTACCTTGGGGAGATACCTTTAATTGCTAATCTCAAATTATTTTGAAGAAAGCTCAGATGAGTTTCAATTCTTGAACTCAACAAATCCTGACTAAACTAGAAGAATGCTTGGTTGACTGAAGGACAGAGAATTCATTTGTCCTGTGATCTCTGTGCCTTTCCCTGAGTATGCCCAGTCCCTGGAGATCAGTATATTCAGCCCACACCTTGTTTTTTCTTAGAATTAAATTGACAGGCTATTTATTGTGATGCCCTTGGCAATATTGTAGATTTGATCTATATTGTCAAACCGATTTTTCTAAATGTACCAATCCATATACAGAGTTTGAGTATAACTGTTTTACTATCATACCAGCAATGGGTAATAGAAATGAAAAATGGTTGGTAATTTTAAGTGTGCAGTGTTTTTTTTTTTTTTTTTAGTATATATGTTCATAGTATAAGCAATTTTGGTTCATTTTCCCTACTTTTTAATAATCATTTATATTTTCTTTGTAGACTACTATTTATCTTTGAACAGCATGGTACTTCACTTGCAATAGTGTAGAGATGACTTAGGTGAACCCTTCCCCCAAGGCAGTAATTATTTCTATCCAGAGGTTGCACATCATTTGTTGTTGTGTAAGGGATTGCATATTGACCACTGGCCTGCTGCAAATCAGGAAAGATAGGGAAGAAGGAATCTGGCCTTGGGGCTGCCCCTCGCCCACTAGGCCTTGGGTACACCATAGTGTCCTTCACTATCCAGTGAAGGAGCTGCTCACAGGGGGGCCAGGATCTTCAGATTTATCTCTCTCAGTTCTCTTTCTTGGCTTTGTTTTCAGAATCAGAATTCCTGAATGATGTAGTATATGTGACAGTGACATTCTTTCTAGAAAACTGTCAGGCTTTTTCTGATTAGCTCTGTTTCTTTGATTTTACTTTTTAATTTTTATCCCACATTCCTCACACACGGCCCACGTAGACAGTCAGAAGTGACAGTAGTTCATTGACTTTCTCCATTCTGTTCCATTCACTCCCCACTAGAGTTCTCATAGCTGTGACAGTTGCCTTGGTTTTAAATTGTAAGCTTGGTCGTAGGCTCAGTTATGTGGCAACCTGCTATGTCACTCTGTCTGGCTCTTTTACTCAGTTTCCTCTTTTCACTTGTGTTCTGAAGAAAGACTATTGGATGAAACCTAGGATTTAGTATTTCCCACTTGGTTTTCTGTAAAGCAGCTTAGTGGGTATGGAGTGATCATGGGAATAATAAAAATACCAAATCTAGTAAAGTTAGTGTTATCAGTACAAGTGATGGAGTTAGTATTGGGAGACAGCCCAGGGGTGCGGCAGACCAACCTGAGCCATGAGTGAGTTTGGCTGATGAAGTTATTTCTATGGTACATGCCCATCTGGGGCCTGCTGTGTGGCTCACCTGACTGTATACATGATCTGCAATTTGCTGTTCTTTTTCTAAACTCTTTCCAGGTAGCTGATTCATAAGCTAAGCAGCAGAACTTAAGTTGGTGAAGTAGGTTATGTTTGTGTATAAGAGTTGATATAAATGCTTGGTAACTCTTAGTATGAAATATTTTCCAGACTAAAAATGGCTCTGTCTAGAATGACTCCGCTCATAGTTGGCGTAGTCGATTTTTACCCCATTATATTACCTTTCTCTTCCTCAAACAAATCTACATAACTTGATCTTTCTAGTCCCGCTTCCCAACTAGAGGGGGCAATAATGGAGGCACCAAGACCAAACAGTTATAAGCCCACTAAGTAATTAACTAGACACAGAGGGGACCATGCATTCTAGCAGCCCCTGGGGGGAAGAGTGGAAGATATGGGAAGCAGGATGGGAGCGGTTGTGGGAGGACAATTTGGTGGTGGGAATTCCCCTGATTCAATGTAAATATGTACCTGGAATATTACTGTGAATGATGCGTAAGCCACTACAATTAAAATAAAAATTATGTTAAAAAATGGCTCTGGCCTTGAAAAGTGAAAACTTTCGTACACAATTCAGGTATTATTGGTAAGTGTGTTGTATTTGTACATATATGCACACCTGCATATCCATAATACATGTATATACACACAGTCACAGATCTCTTGTGAGCTTGACTTTTTATTTATTAATTGCAATTTGTACAAATTTTCTATGTATTCTATTTAGATACTCTGACTTAGTGATGATGTGATTTCTAGGAGTCTGGCAGTATACTTCAAAGCAGCAGAATTTTTTTTTTGTAGTCTTCTATTTTTATTTTAAGAACCACATTTTGCATTCTATCATATGTTTTTAAAGTGACTCAGTTCTGTAAAAGAGATGAGATAGGTATCTCCTATGTTCCTTCTCTGACTTACATGTACATGTCATCTACCATGTGTGACCCCCTTCAGGGGTTGTAGGTACCCCAGCTTTATCAATATGATTCTGAAGCCTTGATTATTTATTTGTCCTACTGTGGAAAAGATCCCTGAACTATTTTTCTTAGGGAAATCTGGTCATACCTGTAGTTATTGCTTCGATTGGTCCTTCTCTGGAACAGAATGCTTTCTCCTCGGGTTCTTCTCAGGAACTGTTTCTTCCATGTTACCACACCTAGCTTGGCTGAAATTTTGGGAGGATTTATAGTATCTGTTTTTTTAATTTTTTTTGTTTGTTTGTTTTCCTTTTCTGAGCCATAACTGGTAGTGCTGTATGGGATTCCCTCCTGATGGTGTTTTGGTGACTCTTTCAATGCCAGAGATGAGAGCCAGGCAATTGAGCTATTTCCTTGGTGACTTGAAGTGTCTATTCTTGACCAGATACTTTATCAGAGAGAACTGCCCAAAATTCAAGGCCATTCTCTCCCCTAATAGTAGATTAAGAGCATGAGAGTTCTGGAGAATTACTTGAAAAAACTATGGCTAGGCCAGGCAGGTGGGTTAAGGGAACCATACTTGGCAGTGTTCATGGATCACTCCTGGCTCTGCTCAGGAATCACTCATCGCAGGGCTCAGGAACCCATATGTGATGCTGAGAATCAAAGATTTTCTTTATTAGAATTATTCTTTCCTTTTATTGATGCTGTGATAACAACAGAAAGTTGAGTAACAAACTTGGTTACGGTTTTCACCAGGGATTGGAACATCTTATGAACCTGGGGTGTGTGGTACACAGAACCATGGCAGCAAGGGTCTACTCCTGGTGTTATACCTACCAGTCAGCCATTCTTCTTTTTTGTTTTTTTTGTAGGTAGTTTTTGATAGAGGACTTATTTAAAATATTACTTTATTTAACTACCATGGTTTACAAAATTGTTTTCTATACAGTTGTTTCTGGTATTCAGCTTCTTCTTTCTTTCTTTCTTTCTTTCTTTCTTTCTTTCTTTCTTTCTTTCTTTCTTTCTTTCTTTCTTTCTTTCTTTCTTTCTTTCTTTCTTTCTTTCTTTCTTTCTTTCTTTCATTCTTTCTTTCTTTCTTTATTTCTTTCCTTTCTTTCTTCTTTCTTCCTTTCTTTCTTTCGTTCTCTCGTTCTCTTTTTCATTTTCTTTCTTTCATTCTTTCTTTCTTCTTTCTTTCTTTCTTTTCTTTCTTTCTTTATTTCTTTCCTTTCTTTCTTCTGTCTTTCTTCTCTTTCTTTCTTTCTTCCTTCCTTCCTTCCTTCCTTCCTCCTCCTTCCTTCCTCCCTCCCTCCCTCCTCCCTCCCTCCCTCCCCTCCCCCCTCCCTCCCTCCTCCCTCCCTCCTCCCTCCCTCCCTCCTTCCTCCTTCCTTCCTTCCTTCCTTCCTTCCTTCCTTCCTTCCTTCCTTCCTTCCTCCTTCCTTCCTTCCTCCTCCCTTTCTTCCTCCCTTCCTCCTTCCTTCCTGCCTTCTTTCCTTCCTTCCTTCCTTCCTTCCTTCCTTCCTTCCTTCCCTCCCTCCCTCCCTCCCTCCCTCCCTTCTTCCCTCCCTCCCTCCTTCCTTCCTTCCTTCCTTCCTTCCTTCCTTCCTTCCTTCCTTCCTTCCTTCCTTCCCTCCTCCCTTTCTTCCTCCCTTCCTCCTTCCTTCCTGCCTTCTTTCCTTCCTTCCTGCCTTCCTTCCTTCCTTCCTTTTTTCCTTCCTTCCTTCCTTCCTTCCTTCTTCCTTCCTTCCTTCCTTCCTTCCTTCCTTCCCTTCCTTCTTCTTCCTTCCTTCCTTCCTTCCTTCCTTCCTTCCTTCCTTCCTTCCTTCCCTTCCTTCCTTCCTTCCTTCCTTCCTTCCTTTCTTTCTCCTTCCTTCCTTCCTTCCTTCCTTCTTCCTTCCTTCCTTCCTTCCTTCTTCCTTCCTTCCTTCCTTCCTTCCTTCCTTCCTTCCTTCCTTCTTCCTTCCTTTCCCTTTTCTTCTCATTTTTTTTTGGCTTCCCAGTCCCTTTTTTAATTTTAATTTTAATATTTTAATAATAGCTTTATTTAAGCACCATGACTACAGACATGATTGTAGTTGGGTTTCAGTCATAAACAAAACAACCCCCTTCACCAGTGCCTACTACCAATGACCCCCATGTCCCTCCTCTTTCCCTCCCCCCTCCCCTGCCTGTATTCAAGACAGGCATTCTACTTCACTTACTCATTAACATTTTCATGATAGTTGTTAGTGTAGTTATTTTTTGGTGGGGGGGGTTGGGTCACCCGGTTGACACTCATGGGTTACTTCTGGCTATGTGCTCAGAAGTCGCTCCTGGCTTGGGGGACCAAATGGGACGCTGGGGGGATCGAACCGCGGTCCGTCCTAGCTAGCGCTGACAAGGCAGGCACCTTACCTCTAGCACCACCAACGCTGGCCCCGTAGTTATTTCTTTAACTGCACTCACCACTCTGGGTGGTGAGCTTGATTTCCTGAGCTGGTCCTCATCTTTATTGTCTCTGGGCATTATCACAATAATGTCTTTCATGTTTCTTAAAACCCATAGAGAAGTGAGTCTATTCTGTGTCTATCTCTCTCCCTTAGCCATTCTTCTGCTGAACCACATCCCTGGGCTTTGGAGAGTTGAACTTTCAAACCATGGCTTGGGACATAGCACAGAACTCAGGACACACTGGAATTCAGAGCCCCCATATTGAACCTACTGCGAGGCTTACCAAGAGTGGTTTGGTTTCCCTGCATCCACTGACAAAACAAAAGCAAAATTTGAAAACAAAGTATAAAATTTCTGAGTGGTAATATCAGAGTTCTCTTACAGACCATGACTAGAGGATCCCTAGAACCTTCTGGGAAAGAAATTATGTTTTCAGACATTCCTCCCTATATGCAAGTGACAGTTGTATGTAAGCATTTCTCTTCCAGACTGCATGGCAGGAGTACAAGTATCTTTGGCTTCATTGCTTTGCACAGGAATTTAGACATTAATATCTTATTTTAAATAAATTTTATCAAGGTTCTGTCAACAGAATGAGGACTATGAGGATAATCCAATCCTTTTTATTGGTTAAGTAGTTTTAATTTGTATTATATTATAACTTTTTATTGTGGTATTATAGTTGACAATATTAGAGTCATCATTTTTGCAGCTTCAGAGGCAGTGCACTAATTCCTTCAACAATTCCAGATTCCTCACCTTTATCTATGTTTTTAGATTAAAATATCATTACCGACATTTTATTTGCACATGTATTTTGTTCCAATCTACTCCCAATTAGATATTGATCTCAGATATTTCTAAAGATTCCTCCAGTATTCTGTTGCTGAGACTGTTAAAAAAAATTTTTTTTTTTTTGGGTCACACCCGGCAGTGCTCAGGGGTTATTCCTGGCTCCAGGCTCAGAAATTGCTCCTGGCAGGCACGGGAGACCATATGGGACGCCGGGATTCGAACCGATGACCTCCTGCATGAAAGGCAAACGCCTTACCTCCATGCTATCTCTCCGGCCCCGACTGTTAAAATTTTAATGATTAAAACTTGCAAATGTAATTTCATAGAATACAAACACTTGACATGTTTTTCTGGAAGATGAGGTTACTTACTTTTTTGTAATTAGGGAGCCTGGCTTGGTTTAAATTATTTTTAACTAAACACATATCATCTTTTTCTTTCAGATTTCCTTAAATTTGCCACCAGATCATTTCAGTTCAAGTGACAGCTGAGTTCCTGAAAACCTGGCTTCTTGGACTTGTTCATTTGAATAATGCTTGGGTTGGAGGCGGTCAGTTTATACTGAGGCACACTCCTGAGAAAATTCCCTTGAAACCCTTATTTATCATTAGGATCTTGTTACACAGATGCCTCATTATGAGGTATTGGGGGAGAAATTTCTCCCTGGTCTGTGCACTGAGGAGAGTTGTTTTGCTCTGGAGAAACTTGTTTATTCTTTCTTAGGAACATTATTTTTCATGTAACGGTTCTGGTTTCCTCCTCCTGCATTCAGCAGACACGTTGCCAAGAGCTTTAGTCTGTGGCCCACACATCTGCCATGTATGTATAGGGACTTGGAAGTGGCTGCTTGCTTTTTAAACTCAAACTCATTCTTTGCCTCAATTTTTAATTAAAAACAAATTTATTGAGGTGCCAGATTGATAACACAGCGGTAGTGCGTTTGCCTTGCATGCGGCTGGCCCAGGGTGGACCTTGTTCTGATCCCTGGCATCACATATGGTCCCCTGAGCCTTCCAAGAGTGATTTCTGAGTGCAGAGGCAGGAGCGCTGCTGGGTGTGACTCCTCCAAAAAAATTCACTAAGACCTCAAGATAGGACAGTGGTTCTGACCATGCTTGGCATGCACTCAACTTGAGTTTAATTTCCACTGCCACATGGTCCCAAAGCATTGGTGGGTGGAACTCTGGAAGTCCCAAGCACTGTTCCATTGATGCATGGGATCCCCAGAGAATTCTCAGCACTGCAGAATCTGAGCAGCATCACATCCTTGGCTTTTGAACTGAACTGATTGCCTGCTGGGCTAAGTCACTAGTGTGGTCTCTTGACCTCCAGAACATCCTTCCCTCCCTTGAAAATAATTCTCTTTATCCATTAACTAATTTCTTCTTTAACAGAGAAGATACCCACACATGGTGTGAAATACTGGAAGGGTATAGGGGAATAATCAGGTGTTTAGCAATAGGACTATGGAGACAGATACCTCAGCAGCAATGGGCAGTGCCTAGTGGAGTCTGTAACCTTGTGTTGAGACATCTTTCTTGAAGTGTGGGTAAATGTGTTTTTGGGTATCTGGTGACCTCAGACCTCAATCTGGTCAGCCTTGCTGTGAAACCCAATGCAAGTGCTCCCAGACTACCTCCCTCTCCTAAGTTAGAGCTCCAAATAAAAGATACTGAAAATCCAAGTCGGCCTTTCTAGTGTTTCCTTTAAATAGCTTAGTGTTTGTATGCACAATGAGAGAGGGCTATAGCTTTTTGTTATTTTATTTTTAATTTTTATTTTGAATTTGGGGCCATCCTGGCAGTGCTCCTGGGTTCCTCCCAGCTCAGTGCTCAGGAGTTACTACTGGAGGTGTTCAGTGGACCATGTGGTGCTGAGGATCAAATCCAGGCTCCTTGCATGCCCAGTCTGCTCTTAGCTCTTTTTGCTATATCTCCAGCCCAACTTCCTGATTTGCCCCACAATGCATAGAGACTCATTGAATCCTGATTTATATTATCACCTGATCTCCATTAGACCTTCCTGGTTTCAAGCAGCATCTGCATTACTGCAGCTCTTCAGGAGTTTGGTAGTTCTGGGATGATCCAGACTCCTAGAGCAACCTCTGTTTCTAACCTGGTCCTTGGAAATGCCAGAGGAAAAGAGTGCTGGGGGCTTTCCATCAGTAGTTAAATGTGCTGACTCAAATGATGTGTCACTGGTGCTTACAGTTCACTTGCTAGAACTTGCAACATGACCTATAGCCAGGATATCCAGGATGTTCAATGATTCCAATAAAAATTTTAAGGAGAATCTCACTAGGTTTTAGAGTTGTGACACTATTTTTTTTTTGTATTATTGATCACCTGCATTCTACTTCTGTTCCCACCCTTCCTCAATGGATTTTCTAAGATATGTAGATGTCAGCAAAACAGTAAAGTTTGGGGTTGAAATTAGTATAAGGTTGCACACTAGTGATAAATAGGTAACAATTGAAAAATGCTTAGAGAACAGTCTCTTTGTTGAAGGCAAGTATTAAATTGGTAATTAAATTAGAAGCTTACGTGGCATGAACTTGTGAGCAGGTAACAGCCAGTGGTGCTGAGGAGGTGCATTCAACCACCTGAGGCATTGAACCAGACAAGATCCCACCAGTAGTGGATGAGGGTTCCTTTTTTTTACCACATTCTTGCCAATACAGATTATTCACCAGTGTTGAAATATTACTTGCCTAAAACTTAACCATCAATGAAGTTGTAAATCAGTTTTTTTACCCAATAAAAATTTTTTTATAAAATAGATGGAATTAAGATCCTTTAAAGATTTATTTATGCACATTTTTCTTTAGAAAAGAAGTATAAAGGGGCTGGAAAGATAGCATGGAGGTAAGACATTTGACTTGCATCCAGCAGGACAGTGGCTCAAATCCCTTATGGTCCCCTGAGCCTGCCAGGAGCGATTTCTAAGCATAGAGCCAAGAGTAACCACTGAGCGCTGCCGGGTGTGACCCAAAAAAACAAAAAATCAAAAAAAGAAGTATAAACTACATGAATATTTTTGACACACTTGTATAATTTTTTTCCTATAATCTTTAAAACCTAAGATGAAAATATGATTATATTTGGTTCAGTTTGTAGTGCTTTGGTTAGTATTGTAATTGAAAATTATACTGTTTATGGGCAGTTGATTCAGTTGATGATTTTTTGATCTATATTTTTAGTAACATTGACATTTCTCTATTGGGTAGTTAAGTCTTTATTACTGATTTTTAAAAGTTACATATGAGAGGGGCCGGAGTGATAGCACAGTGGTAGGGTGTTTGCCTTGCTCGTGGCTGACCCAGGACGGACCTGGGTTTAATCCCCAGTGTCCCATATGATCCCCAAGCCAGGAGTGATTTCTAAGCACGTAGCCAGGAGTAAACCGTGAGCATCACCGGGTGTGGATCAAAAACCAAAAACCAAAAAAAAAAAAAAAACGTTACATATGAGGACTGGAGTAATAATATAGTGCAGGGGTCCTCAGACTTTTTAAACGGGGCCAATTCACTGTCCATCAGACCATTGGAGGGCTGGAATATAATTTAAAAAAAAACTGTGAACAATTGTGGGCTGTAGTTTGAGGACCCCTGTCTGAGACCCCCTGCCTAAGACTGAGAAGAGGAGTTGAGAGACAGAGAGAAGGAGGGGAGTCAGAGAGTGTGGCATACATCCCATATCCCATACATGCACTGACTGGGATGAGTCAGCTGCTAAGCAGGACAGATAGCAGAGATGAGATTAAAAACATTTGGCAGGCCAGATAATGTCATTGATGGACCACATGTTGCCCCTGGGCCCTACTTTGAGGGCCCCTGGTAGCAGGTAGGGCACTTGCCTTGCACATGGCCAACCTGGGTTTGATCTATGACATCTCAAATAGTCCCCTGAGCACCTCCAGGAGTAACTTCTAAGGCAGAGCCAAGATTAACCCCTGATTATCACCAGCCTCAAAACTGAAATAAGTAAAAGAATTATATATGTATGCTTAGGTATACTGATTCTTGTAGTAGGTGAAATTATTTTATTGTAGCTCAAAAGTTTTATTGATTTTGTTTTTGTGTGATTACACAGTAAATTTAATTTTGTTTATATAGTTTTTTTTAATTTAGTTTGGGGGCCATGTCAGGTAATGCTCAGGGTTTACTCCTGGCTCTGTACTCAGTAATCACTCTTGGTGGGCTCAAGAGATCATATGTAGGATGCCAAGGAATGGATCAGGTTGACTTCGTGCAAGACAAGTGCCCTATTCACTGTCCTAGTTCTTTGGCATCAGGTGAAAAGTTGGTTATACTCAAGTTCTTATTCTTAAATCCTGTGAAGTTTATGGATTTGTTAATTTCAATTATTCTCACTCTTTTGTTAGTCTTAGGAGGTTGCTGCATTTCACAGAAGATTGGAAAGTGGAAACTGTCTATCCTGGATGTAGGCAAAATGAGGGTGCACGGTGTGGGGTGAATTTAAAAGCAATTCGTGGAGTTAAGCAGAATTTCAGATGCATAAAATAAACCACAGTGGTTGTCAAGAAAATATTTTATATTTTAAAACAGTTATTAAACTGTGATAAAGGAAAATACCTCTTTATTAAGTCAATGGCAAAATAAAACTGTAGGTTTAAGAAATTTTTTTTGGTGTTTTGGACCACACCTGTTGGTGCTCAGTTTACTCTTGGCTTTGCACTCAGGAATTACTCCTGGGGGTTTAATAATTTTAAATTATTTTAAAAACATGAGGATAAATGGTACTTCAAGGCAATAATTTTTAAATAAATTTTATTGTGATCAATGTGAATTACAAGTCTTTCACAGTAATATTTAAAGTACATAGTGACAAAGAATTAGAGCCATTCCCACCACCCCTGCTCCCAGCATGCATCCCATACCTCCCCCCTTTGTCAAGGCACTAAATTTTGAGAAATGAAAGCATCTGTAGATTTCTTTTGGTAACAAAGTCACAGGTATTGCAACCACTACTGTAATTTGTAGATTACCTTTGTAGAATAGAAATGCTGAATGTAAGAAATTTGTGCAAAAAATAAAAGTTTATTGTCCAGCAAGTATGCTTGCTGGAGGATCTTTTTCTGGACAATTTAATTACCATAGCTTTAAATTGAAGAACTGTTTTAAATCAAGAAATATGCTGATTCCATTTGAGTAGTTGGGATCACACCTTGAGATGGGGGAGATGAGGAATACTGGTGGAAACAGGATAACAGGTATAGAGAAAGTAGAAAGGATACCGATTTGAAACTCGAGGAGGTTTTATGCTATAGAGGTTTTGGGAAAGGAAAAGACAGATAAAGTCTAGAGAGACGAACATCATAAACCTAAAGGGGAGAGTATTTCAAACAGAACAGTGGCCAATGGGACAAGGCCATGTGGAAGTGGACAGTACTTAGGATGCATTCTAATCGCTTCCCCCAGTGAAAAAGAATTTAACTTCTCATAAAAGCCTTTGATTCTAACTCCCATATTATAGGACATTCAGGGAAGGAAAGAGTAGTGTGTTAAATGACACTCTGGGGGTACACTCAATAAAATCTAAACACAAAAAAAACTGTCTGTAGGACAAATAATACTGGTTTTTCCATCCATTTGTTGATTGAAAACATGGAGTAGGTTGAAAGGTGATTTAAGAAGGTATTCAAGAAGAATTATCCTGGACAAGATAGTACAGGGGGTAAGGTACTTACTTGCCTTACATGCAATAGATGCAACTTCAATCCCTATCATTTCATAAGGTCCCTAGAACCACTATGAGTGACCCTTGAATATGGATCCAGAAATAACCCTGAGCACTGCTGGGTATGGACCAACAATCCCTTCCCTGGAAAAAAAATTTCATAGATACATATTGAAATACGAATGGGTATAACAAAACATTTGTTTGTGGCTGAATACCATTGTGTATATATTATGTGAATACTATATTATTAGGCCTGTCATTGTATATTTTGGTTGTTTCCATATCCAGCATTACTGTTCCAAGGACTGCAGTGAACCTAGGTGTGTACATATCTTTTCAAATTATTGCTGTTGTAGATTTATTCATTGCTTGGCATCCCACATATGATCTCCTGAGTCTACCAGGAGTGATTCCTGAGTGCAGAGCCAGGAGTAAACCCTGATCATTACCTGGTATGGCCCCCAAACCAAATAAAAATTAAATCTACACATTGGAGATAGATAGCAAGAAACAGGATTACTGGGTAGTATGGAAATTTTGTTTGAGAAATCTTCACACTGTTTTTCATAGTGCTAAACCAGCCAACATTCCCACAACAGCAGTTGAATGAGCTCATTTTTACCACACCCCTGCCAGCATTTATTGTTTCACATTTTCTTCATATTTGTCATTTTTGTTGGTATAAGATAATACCTTTGTGTCATTCCAATTTTGGTTTCCTGATAACTGATAATGAATACTTTCTCCTAAATTTTTTCAAATAATTTCTTTATTTAAGCTCAATGGTTACAAACATGTTTGTAATTGAGTTTCAGCCATAAAATGCACACACCCCTTCACCAGTGCAACTTTCGCACCACCATTGTCCCCTTATTCCCTACCTCCTTCAACCCCTGCCAGTCCTCAAGACAGGCATTTTCTCTCTCTATGGTTCTCATGACAGCTTTTAGTGGAGTTATTTCTCTAACTGCACTTAACACTCTTTGTGATAAGCTCGTTATCATGGACTGCCCCATTCCAGTCCTTATCTCTATTGTCTCTGGGTGTTATTATTATCCTGTCTTTTATTTTTCTTAAATCACACATACAAGTGATACTATTATGTGTTTATTTCTTTCCCTCTGATTTATTTCATTCAACATAATAGTCTCCAAATCCATCCATGTATATAAGCAACTTTTGTGACTTCATTTCTTCTATCAGCTGCATAGTAGTCCATTGTATAGATGTACCACAGTTTCTTTTTTTATATATTTTATTTAAACACCTTGATTACATACATGATTGTATTTGGGTTTCAGTCATGTAAAGAACACCACCCATCACCAGTGCAACATTCCCATCACCAGTGTCTCAAATCTCCCTCCTCCCCACCCAACCCCCACCTGTACTCTAGACAGGCTTTCTATAACCCTCATACGTTCTCATTATTAGGATAGTTCAAAATGTAGTTATTTCTCTAACTAAACTTATCCCTGTTTGTGATGAGTTTCATGAGGTGAGCTATAACGTCCAGCCCTTCTCTCTTTTGTGTCTGAAAATTATTATTGCAAGAATGTCTTTCATTTTTCTTAAAACCCATAGATGAGTGAGACTATTCTGTGTTTTTCTCTCTCTCTCTGACTTATTTCACTCAGCATAATAGATTCCATGTACATCCATGTATAGGAAAATTTCATGACTTCATCTCTCTTGACAGCTGCATAATATTCCATTGTGTATATGTACCACAGTTTCTTTAGCCATTCGTCTGTTGAAGGGCATCTTGGTTGTTTCCAGAGTTTTGCTATGGTAAATAGTGCTGCAATGAATATAGGTGTAAGGAAGGGATTTTTGTATTGTATTTTTATGTTCTTAGGGTATATTCCTAGGAGTGGTGTAGCTGGATCGTATGGGAGCTCGATTTCCAGTTTTTGGAGGAATCTCCATATCGCTTTCCATAAAGGTTGAACTAGACAGCATTTACACCTACAGGTACCAGTTTCTTTACCCACTCATATGTTGTTGGGTATCTGGGTTGTTTCTAGATTCTGGCTATTGTTAATAATGCTGTTATGAACATAGTAGTGCAGAAAGACTTTCTCCTAAACTTGTTGGCCATCTGCATGACCTCTTTGTGGAAGTGTATGTTTATCTCCTCTAAAAGGCTCTTATTCTTATCTCATCAAGAATCACTAGGGTTGGAGAGTTAGTTCAGGAGTTCAAACACTGGCTTTCTCATGGCTGACACTGATTTAATTCTTGGTACTTTATTTATAATTACAAATCCACTTCCAGGAGTGATCCCTGAGCATACAAACAAGAGTAAGATCTGAGCATCAGTGGCATGATTCCAAAACCAAATAAATAAGTGAATTAAAGATAGTTAGGTAGAAGTTTTACCTGTAATTATACATACAGAGAAGAATACAAGTTTGGGGTATACTCTTTGAAATGGCTGAATACTCTTAAATGCCTGAATACTTTGATAAATACATGTTTGGAATTATACAGCACTACTTATTAAAATTTCTGGTGTTTTCTTGTGGGAGTTTAGACTGGGCATGATGTTAGTACTATGAATTTACTGTGACTTCTGCATTGCTGTATATTTTAGTTATATATTTCTTAAGAAGTTAGGAAAGTACAGAGAGGCATCATGTCCTTATATGTGATTTTCCAAACAAGTGCCATTTAATAACTTTTTTAGTGGAAATAATGAGTATTTTACATAAGGTTGATTACAGACTTATACTCAGAACTCTATTCTAGGAGTGAAATGACTTTTAGTTGGGTCATTACTATGACATAATGGAAGTATATATGAAAAGTGCTTTAAGGATAGGCTTAGGGAAAAATATTTGATTTATCTTTGCTTTCCATAAAATGTTAGGAATAGTACATCTTTTGGAAGAAAACTGTATACATTTCTAGTAATGTAAACTTCAGGAAGTTTAAATATTGGGGCATAGCCTGTGAATGATTGATGTATCCCTTTAGATTTGAAGAGCATGTGTTATGATGATATATTTATTTTCTACTTAAAAATAGGTTTTTTTTTATGTGCCAGAGCAATCTAATAGTAGGTAAGGTCCGTGCCTTGTGCACAGCTTTTTTGAATTGGATTTTCAGTACCACAGCTCACCAGGAGTGATCACTGAGCACAGAGCCAAGTGTGAGTCCTGAGCCCGGTATAAGCCAAGCTTCCTTTCCTTCCCCCAGCTTTTCTAAATTAGTAGTAGTTACATACATATGAAGTTTAAAGAGAACAAAGGAGTTTAATTGTCTTTATCTGAAACAACTGAAACAATATGGTGTTATAATAGAGTTATAATAGAGTACTGGAGATATGTTATTGTGGAGAGATGGCCTTTGGTGTTCATTATATGCAGAGAATGGATGCCCAATTTGAGAGGACATTTGGCCATATTTGTTAATTCCTCAGTTACTGATTTTTTTATACTGAGCTTTTCTGTTAGAC
Source organism: Suncus etruscus (assembly GCF_024139225.1). Taxonomy (NCBI): domain Eukaryota; kingdom Metazoa; phylum Chordata; class Mammalia; order Eulipotyphla; family Soricidae; genus Suncus; species Suncus etruscus. Next base: position 124,741,213 of record NC_064849.1, read on the forward strand.
ATTCTGTTTTTTTTTTCCTAGTCAAAATGAGTTTTTCCTGTTTAAAGATAGCATATTCCTTTGGGCTCAATCTACTTCCAAAAAACTAAGCTGTATTTCTTCTGTTTAAGTCATCATTAAGTATGAATGCAAATGTAAAATCCATTTATATTTCTAAATTGTTGATGATGTTTCAGAGGAATTTATGAGGTAGGAAATATGAGTATGGTTTGATTTCTATCTCACTCAAGTGACCCAAATAGCATTCAGAATAGAAAATAAATTTTGACTGAGTTTTAATATTCATTATTTGTTTTATGAGTTTCCCTGCTCTGTTCTTTTTCTTTTTTTTCTCCTGGTGTTGGGGCACACGCTGCTGTGTTCATTGCTTGTTTGTACTCAGAGCTAAAGGATCATACCTGGTGGGGGTTGGAGAACAATATGTAATGTCAGAAATCGAACCCTGTATGATTATGTGCAAGGCAGGAGCCTTTCCTGCTGTACTGTCTTTCCAGCCCAAGTTATTATGTTCTGTATTCTAGTCTCAGAACTGTCTGTGGCTTATTTACAAAGTTTTTTTTTTTTTAAAGCAAAACAACACAACCTATGTTCACTGGTTCTAGTGCACATAGAAATTTGGTTAGCTGGAACCGGAGAGATTGCATGGAGATAGGACATTTGCCTTGCATGCAGAAGGACGGTGGTTCGATCTCAGATTTCCATATGGTTCCCCAAATCTGTCAGGAGCGATTTCTGAGCGAAGAGCCAGGAGTAACCCCTGAGCACTGCCGGGTGTGACCCAGAAACCAAAAAAAGAAAAGGAAAGAAATTTGGTTAGTGAATAAACAATTGGGGCAAACTCCCATTTGACTTAGTTTTCCTACTTATTTTTATATTCAAAAGGTTATTGAGGGGTGAGAGTGTTGGCGCAGTGGTAGGGCATTTGCCTTGCACACAGATGACCCAGGACGAACCGTGGTTAGATCCCCCAGCATTCCATTTGGTCCCCCAAGCCAGGAGCAATTTCTGAGCAGATAGCCAGGAATAACCCCTGAGCATCACTGGGTGTGGCCCAAAAATTTAAACAATAAAGGTTATTGAGGTTCTTTCAACAACTCTATAGTATAAGTATTCCTAATTTCTGAGAATAGTCATAAATATTTTATATGATTGGGATCTGCTAAGCCAGACTTTTATTTCTATGTAATAGATTATACTTGAGGAATTGTTAGGAAAATATTACATTTATTGCCAGTTTGTGTTTAGGTGCAAAAAAAAAAATTGAAAATAGCCATTGTAAAACCAATAGTGTATCAAAGTTTATACTCTGAATTTCCTTTGTTCATACATTCCCATCATCTTATTCTGGCCATTCAAATGATTGAAAGGGCTCTGATTGATTCATCTTGGTTTATGGATAAAATTTCTCTGAGAGAGATACCCACCCTTTGTGAAAGTATTACTGTTCTGGAAATTATTACTGTACTGGGAATTATTACTGTTCTTTGCCCAACCTTTGTGAAATTATTACTGTCCTGGAATGGAGGCATTTCTTCTCATGGAGTTGGTTTTCACAGGTAATTGGGATAGTCAAATTTATAGAAGCAGGGTCCCAAGCCACCTCTTAGAATCTCCCTAGTAGTAGCTCTCCCAGAAGAGCTACTATTCTGATGACTCAGAAGTCTTTGCTTTGGAGAGCTACCGCTGAGGTAGTGATTTCTTTTTCTTTTTTAAATTGCAGTGGAATAAGATGAGCCGTACAAGATATTGTGTTTTAGTTCTTCGAAATGTACTTTGACCCTGCTCTGGCTAGGCTCTCACTGCTGATCTGGGAGGTATATATATTTAAAGTACATATCTAGTTAATGGCGTCTGTAGTATGGAAATTCATTGGGGCCTGTGAAAGCCTCAGAGATTAAAAGTGAGGTCACTGCATGGGCAGGAGGACAGGACAGTGTTTACCTCCCAAAGCCACATATCAAATTTAGTATCCGTTAAGTTTTTTTTTTTTTTTCAGGAAAACTCATGGGAATTTTATTCCAAATGTCACTGGATTCTGTGACTATGAAAACTTAAATGCAGCTCTTTTCAAATAAGTGAAAGCTCAGAGATTTGAATCATATTTCCACTTATTTCTTCAGAGTCATTTGAAAAACTCTGGAGTCAGAACCAGTTTCTGTTATTGTGTATATTGTGTATTATTTTTGTAGACACAATGACTTTATGGGCTATTATCTGAAATGTGGTATCCAAAATCAGACAGTCAGATGGAAGGATAAAAGTTATTTTAATTTGTTTCTCAGAATTGTGAGCAAAGCCTATGTCCTGGCCAATAAAACGAAACAGTTTTGGTTTTATTCTATAGGGATTACACAAAGTAGTGTTTAGGAGCTGTGCTACTCCCAGCATGAGGTTGATGTTTGAGGACCACCATGCATGGCGTTGGGGAGGGTATGTGGTATTGAACTAAGATCTCATATATGCTAGGCATATATTCTGTCAGCCCAGTGTACCAGTACCCTCACTCTTTCTGTTTCTCTTTCTGTGTCTCTGTCTGTCTGTCTGTCTGTCTGTCTGTCTGTCTGTCTGTCTGTTTCTGTCTCATTTTTGGTCCATACACACTTGGAGTACTCTATGCTTACTCCTGATTCTGTGCACAGGGATTACTCCTAGCTGGGCTCAGGGAACCATCTAAGGTATCAGGAATCAAACTGAGTATAGGTGAAGTGGCCTTCCTTCTGTACTATTTCTCTGATGCTCTCTGTGCTGTTTTAATATAGTTTAAGTGGAGATTCAATAAAGGAAGTATGAGTGGTGGAAGACAGTCTAGGGTTAGGGGATTTTTCCCCAGGTTTTTGTTGTTGTTGTTGTTGTTGTTTGTTTTCAACTATAGATGTCCATATGACATTCTTAATCAGTGGGATATGGTTCCAGACTGTATTTATGCTTTGAGTAAATATCACATAGAGGGAGACTTGAACAGTTTTCTCTCAAGCAATTAAATATCTTGAAAACACTTTGACAGTAATTGCTTATCTACCTCTTTATGAATAAATAATAGAGGAGAAGGGCCAGAGATAAAGCAGTGGTTAGGGCACCTGGCTCACATGATCCTGACCTGAGTTTGGCTTCCAGTACCACATGATGCTCCTGAGCATCAGACATTGGCTTCGATATTCCCAAGTACTGCCAGGTGGCATTGGTAGTTTCTGGTACCTTAGGGCCCTAGTGTCACTGAATCTTCAGGTTTTAACATTGACTGCTCATTGAACTAAGAATCTCCAGTAATGTTTCCTTGGGCTCCCTTACCACCACATGGGAAACATGTTTCTGAACTTGCATGCACACGCACACACACACACACACACACACACACACACACACACACACAAAGTAAATTCATTTTAAATTTGTGGCTTTTTAAGCCCTGTTAAGTTACTTACAATTTTCTAGCAGCATTTGTAATTTTATTTTTGAATTTTTAATTTTAAATATGGAAAACTTGAAAAAAATTCTAGTATATTCTGCCTTTTTTTCTACTTTGGGATTCTTCCGAGACTGGACATTTTTTCTCTCATCTTAGGTTTTAAAACATTTATAGAAAAACATTTTTAGGGCCGGGAAGGTGGCGCTAGAGTTAAGGTGTCTGCCTTGCAAGCGCTAGCGTAGGACGGACCGCGGTTCGATCCCCCGGTGTCCCATATGGTCCCCCCAAGCCAGGAGCGATTTCTGAGCGCATAGCCAGGAGTAACCCCTGAGCGTCAAACGGGTGTGGCCCAAAAATCAAAAAAAAAAAAAAAAAAAAGAAAAACATTTTTAAAAAATGTACCTAAGAAAGATTTAAAATAGTGCCATTTATTGCTTATTGCTAATGCTATTATTTTATAACAGGTTAAAGCGTTCAAGAATTGAAGTTCATTGTATAGGAAAAGAAATGTATTTTGGGGAGAGGCTCTCTGGTTTCCTATTTATTCACCCTATAATATACACTAAGTATTATAACCTTTCTTCTAGTCATTCAGTTAGATACCTGGACAAGAGAACTTTTTCATCATTAATCATTGATAAAGGACATACTTTATAAAATGTTTTGTGATATATTATTTTGGATGATTTTAGAGCCCTACATTTATAAGCAATGTTGCCTGTTAGAGGCAGGCATCAAAAATTGAATTGTGACAGCAGCGTATATTTTAACTTTCAATTATAGACTCTGATTTTAATCCTTGCTTTTTGTGCTGAAGCCCCAAGCTTCTCGAAGTGTAAAATTTCTCTTCAGTTGCTAGCTTTTAAAAAAGTGACATTCTATTGCTATTTAACTTGTCGTTTTTGCTTAGGTAGGAATAACGGAATCATAGTGATAAAGTGAAAATCTAATGCAGTTTTTGCAAAAAGCTAGTGTTATTTTAGCAAGAAATGCTGCATTTATTATCTTTGCTCATAGAGATATTAATTTTTTTCTAATCTGTTTTCACACAGAGTATTAGAAAATCATTGTACCCTTTATTTTCTGTTTAACTCTAATTCACATTTTGCTTACTCCTCAGTCTAGTGGATGACATCACATGTGCCACGAGCACTTTATGAAGTCATTTATCATGACTGTACGAATAAGCCAAATAACTCAAGAATGCTATAGCCTCCAGCAGCTACTGTAGCTCATAGAAGCAAGTGTCAGATTCGAGATTGACACCATGTTTCTTTGTAATACCTAGACTTCAAGTCTGTAATTCCTAAAAGCTTATTGTTATCAGTGATTGAAAATTTAAATGACTTTAGAAATAGCTTTTAAATATAGTGTCCAACTTAGCTATTTGTCTAAGCCTTTTCTGTTAATTTCAACTTGGTCTATTGCCCTCTGCTTCTAAATGTAGCTTAAGATAGATGATTTTCACTTGGTGATGGGAATCCCCCCTGATTTTGTGTAAATATGTACCTAAAATATTATTGTCAACAATATGTAAGCCACTATGATCAAAATAAAAATTATATTAAAAAATCAAATTTAAAAGAAATCACACACACACAAAAAAAGATAGATGATTTTCCCAAAATTCTTTGCTACCATGAGAGGCCAAAGATTTGGAATTAAGAATATCAATGATTTGTAAACAAATTTCTCAATAATCTTTAATAACTGTATCCTTGGCCTATTTCACTCATTCCATATTCTTCTGGAATACTTGAATGTTTTGCACAGGTTTGCCCGAGTATCTCTAATGGGGGCATCATTTGCATATTGTGTAGTTCCATAACAAATTTTAGTCTTTCCAGAAATGTTGAGTTCTATGACTTCTCTCCAAAGCTAGGTGTGTGGACCTCCAGTTCAACCTCTTTTACACCCAAGGGTCTGTATTGTATTGCTGAGTCAGACACAAAAGTAATTTCAAATAAATAATACGTTTTTATCAACATCAACTGGCTTGGACAGTGAAAGAACATTCAATAAGAGTAAAAGTTAAATGTTCACTATATACTAACGGTTGAAAATTAGCCAAATTTATTCTGCCTACTGCCTCCTTTTCAGAAACAAAATTACTCATCATCCGTGAAGGTCAATTTATGGAAATCTACCTTGTTTAGGTGAACAAACAGAAAGTGCCCCCTTAATGCACCAGAGGTTCCACTACTACTTTCATGAATGATTTCAGCACCCCTCAGAGGGTGATACTTTGAGAAAAAGTAGCATAGACCAACCAGTTCTAAAAATTATAAGTAAATAAATCACCAAGATTCATTTGTATTGTTTTAAGTAAGAAGGAAAGGGAGAAACCTGGGGAAGTTTACATGTCCCAGTTAATCTGGTCTAAGTGGTTTGTTGAAGTTTGAAGATACAGTGTTTGTTAAGCAGTTCCTGTGGCAAGGTGAAATGCTGTAGACTTAGAAGGTGGTACAGGGACTAGGGTCCATTTTGTGGCCAACTCCCTTGTGTCACCATTCGCCTGCCATGATTGCTTCCTGAAAATGTATTGGGCCATTTCATTTTTATGCCACTCTCTACTGTCTCACAATAAGGGAAAAGCTGTCTTGGAATTCTATTTCAGAAAAACAGAAATCAGGATAGAAATTATGTCTGACTCTGATCATTCTGTACTTTAGTTGTAAGTTGCCTATTGTTGCACTTCAGTTTGGGGGGAAATTTAAACTTTGAATAAGTAATGAGAGGCAGGAAGGTAGGGAGGAAAGAGGGAGAGAGAAAGTGAGAATGAGAGCAAGTGAGAGGGAGAAAGAGAAAAAAAATTATTATTTCTATGCTATTTCAGGCTTTGTGGCAGTGTGGTAACTTTGGCCATGATATTTAAGAAGAAAAAACTTAATAGTGAAGCCACTTTTTGTTGACATAAATGACAGACGACAGATCCTAGTCATTTAAAGGAAGCTTTGCTCAGTTATTTTTACCAGAGTTTTCTGCGTACTATGATTAGAACAAGAAGATCTGGGAAAGTTTAACTTGGCATAGAAGATTGAGCTAAGCAGAAAAAAATATTTGGTGGAAAAATAATCAAAGGTACAGGATCCTCAAAAGAAAAAGTATAGCAGAAAAGGGAAAATAAAATAGGCGCCTGTATTCAGTCTCTTTCACAGTTTATATTTTGGATTTTATACCAAAAAATGCCTCCATTTAATGCCTCCATTATATTTAATGGTAGTAGAGAAACATTAATGACTTAACATTTTTTGTAAAAAATATTCTTTCCTGTTTGTGGTATTCCTATCAAGTTTTTAAATCTCTAATGAAAGTGCTCTTATTAATTTTGCTATTTGATTACATACTAACAATCTCAGAAAAAGAGATTGGTGCTCAATTGAGTCGTGTCCTGAAATACTTATAAATGAATTTATAAAATTTGCCAATATTTTTATTTTTCCCGTCTGTTTCAGTATTTTAATTGACATTTAATGGAAAAACTTTCCTATGCTTGGTTTACCAGTATGGCTAAAATGAAGTGTTTTTCTAAAGTATTTGCAGGGCCATTTAATTTGTAGAATTAATTATTGAAGCAAAAATCTTGCAAGAATAAAAACCTTGATAGGGAGATTTGCTGTTCTATGATTATGATTGTTCAGTATGATCTGAGGTGATTTAAATGAAAAGATGAAATTTCAGCATTTTATTTTTTATTTAAAATTAGGATAATTTTAAATGTTTAATTTAAATTAAAACATTGGGTAGTCTGGACAGCCTCATAAGAGTAATAAGTAAGTTTATGTTTGGGATTTGAAAGTGTATCTAAAGAAGGTGGTGTTTCTCAAATGTTTTCACTTCCTCCCTTAGTTGGGAGTTCAGCTTGTTCCTGCTTTAGTAGTGCAATGTTACTTAAAAGTCCTAGACCATATGCTGTATTAATCTACATGGATGCTGCTCTGTCTTATAGACTAATACCAGGTCACCAATGCTATTATGAAATGTTGAGTACATTACAGCTATTGAGTTCTGTCTCTAGGATATGTTTAGGGGAGTTGGCAGGTAAATGGATAAAGCTTCAAATTAAAGGTGAAAGCAGTTGCAGTAATCAGTGTCTGAGCACATATGTTGGACAGTCTTGGCTTCTCCCCAGGCTTGCAGTTCTGGAGCAGAGCTCTCCATGGGAGGAAGCCCCTCTCCCCCTCCCCTGTTCCTCCCTTTTGGAGAGAGAGCAGAAGGGGCTGTTCACCCAGAGCTACTCCAAGCCCTCTATGATGCATTTGTCAAATTTTGTCCAAATGGATAGTATCCTGCAAAATGTCTTTTTTTCTCTCTCTCCATCACATACCCTTTAGTTATTACTGAGTCCTTGGAATTTTCTCAACTCAGAGGTCATTCTCCTTGGAAAGCATCAGGGATTCCATAAAGTAGACAGTAATGTGAAACCCTCTGCTCCATCCTTTCACTGGCCTCTCAGCACCCTGGGTTAGGATGTCCTCTGTGTCTTTATTTTTCTAACTAGTCTGTAAGCCTATTGACTGCATCTCTTGTTTTTTGTTGCTGATGAATTCTGGTTCCTGTTATTGGGCCTGGTATATGGGGAGGCTAAGTCAGTTCTTGTGTTCTGTTCTGAGACCCTCCTTGTGCATAACACAGTGTGTCCCCAGAACTGCCATTTTACTCTCTCCGCTCTTTGAAGCAGGACTTTCTTTTTTATTAAGACTCTCACAATTTGCCCTTTAGTTTCTTATTTTCAGGAACAATGCCAGTGCATGTTTTTATCCCCTTTTTAAATGCTAGTCTTACTTTCTCTAATAGATTAATTGACCAGACTGCTATTTACCATATGCTTCCACATTGCCTGAGTTAACATTGAACCACCAACTTCCCTTTCAGTCAGCCCATCCAATCAGCGTTTGTTCTGACTTGGATTCTGCTGGGTTGGTGTGGATTGGCTGAACTCCACAGTCTCAATAGCTGGTAGCTCTGCTTTCTGTTGCTTTCTGACTGGACCTTTCTTTACTGTGGAGTGGGCTCAGAGCTGCTGTATTTGTGCTTTTAGGACATACAAGGCTGAAAGGTAGCAACTACCGGCATGGTGATAAGCATCTAAACTGGAAGAAAAGACAAGTCCTGTTTCTCACAGCGGTCCTTTTAGTATAGTGTATGTCTGTGTGTTTTTGTCCTTGTGTGTGTGTGTGCATTCGTGCATGCATGTGTGACTGTATATATGAATACAATAAGTATATATTTTTGAACTATACATATAGTTTTGAACTATATGTGTGTATATATATACACACACAAAAAGCTATATACAAAAATACTGCTCACCTGGCTGATTTCAAACTACCTATATTATTCCTGAGAAATGCTGCTCAGTAGCTACCTCATTATATATTATATATATGAAAATATAATAAATAAAACCAGAAATAGTAAAAATAGCAAATTAGAAAGTTAATAGTAAGTTAAAAAGTTTTGCAGATAGAGATAGAATAGTAGTTAGACCACATACCTGGCATATACCTGACCTCAGTTTAATTCCTGGCACCATTTGGTAAAGCCTTAGAGGGCCTCATCACAGCTGAATGTGGCCCTGGAGGTACCTTTCCAGCATTGCTATGGTGGCTCTAGTATCTCTGGCGCTGAATCATATCCTTAGACAGTAGCACCGAACCAGTTGCCTATTTGCCAGAAATCACTGGTAGAGCTGCCAGTTTGGGAGGTATATGAGCTTTGAGTACTTACATGTTAATGCATTTTGTTTAAATTTTTGGGTTTAATTTTTATTAGTGGGTATGTTGAGCAACTGGCCTGTTCATTGTTGAAACTTTAACAATCAGTTTTCCAGAGCTGGTATTTATGAGATGTGTATGTATTAACTAGCTATATAATCAATTCTGAAACTTAGCAGCTTAAAGCACCTATATTTATTACCTCCTAGTTTCTGGTAATCAGAATCTGAGTGTGGTATATCTTGGCCTCAAGATTATTCTAAGGTGTGGGGCAGCCTGCAGCCTCATTTGAAACTTCAGTCTGGAGGATCCACTTCCCAGCTCCCTCAGACTAACAGAAATCAGTTCTTGGGAGCAATTGGACTGTGACTTAGTTTGCTCAGTAACTGTGGCCTAGAGATTTCCCGTAACTCTTTGCTACAGGGATCACTTTACAGGGATGCAAAACAAAAGCCAGTATTAATTATAACCTAATCTTGCAAGTGTAGCCATAGTATTTCACACCAATCTTTTCATTAGAAGTGGGTCACTAGGTCACAAATAAAGTATTTCCTTTCATAATCTATATATTTTATTTCTTTTTTTCCAGAAAAGTGGAGTATGACCATTATATTAAAGTTGTTTGCATGTTTTGTTTTGGAACCATTCCAGTGCCAGAGCTTTGAGCTACGATTTACTGCTGGCTCTGATCTCAGGAATTACTCCTCATGGGAGTCAGGATTATAGGGGGTCCTGAATTTCACTTGTGTGCAAGGAAGCACTCTATATGCTATATCTCTTAATCACCAATTATGTAAACATGTAATTTTTTGTGAGCGTTACTGGAAAAAATAAAATAAATGAGGTATAGCAGTTATGCAGTGAAATATGGTAACTGGGAAGAATTACACTAGGGTATGGATATAAGTGGTTGACAAGGGAAAAGATGGTACATTTTTGTAAGTGTAAATGAATTTAAATTGTAAAGATTAAATATAAATTGTAAAGATTGTAATAGCCTATAACAACCATATTGTTGGACCTGGTATTCCCTAAAATTTGTTTTTCAGATCAGGAAGTGAGGGTAGGGCAGGTATTTATTTCAAGGCCAGGATGCCAGCATACATGTAACTGGTTCTTCAGTTTGCAGTGTTGTCTAATCCAGAATTTGAAACACTAAGGTCACAGCAAATGCCAAAATGTAAACTGTATGACTTCAGGGAGGTGTTCCTTGTGCTGTGTCTGTTTCTTTAATGCCCAGGAATATAACCAATAGACAATAAATACTTGCACTGAAAGGAGTGATTAGATGACATAACAGTAGGACTCTCGTCAGTTAATGATAAATTGACTTGTTATTTTCATCATGATTGATTTAGGTATAGTCTCTGTAGCACACATTTTAATACTTCTTTAGCCTTAAAAATGTAGCCCAGCAGTTTCGCATTATTTTATATTGCTCCAAGCTATCTAATCCTTGCTTTCTATTGCTCGAATCTGAAAAATAAAGTGATTTAATTATTTGACAAAGCAGTTAAAATTATAACTTGAGCCTTCTTATTTAGAATAAGGCAGGAAGAACAATGACAAATGTTCATCTATCTGCTTATTTACCTAAATATCTATATATTATAAGGAAATAGAGTTAAATTTTAAGCTAAAATTCAGAGTCTAGTCACCTAGTATTAAAAAACTAAAAGTGTGGGTTTGGGAACTTACATGGAAGACAACGTCACTTTTAATGTCTTTAGCTTCTGTTTCTATTTAAACAAGATAGTTGTTTCTGTTTTACCCAGCTTTTTCTTTGCTTCTCCCTTGTTCTGTACCACTCCTGAACATTGTTGATTTTGAGGACTTACTGTGTTTAATGTAGAGCCTCAAGGACAGAGAGGCCAGATAACTATTGTGAACTCTTTTTATTTTTTTGGTAGAAACTGAATCTTTGTTGCTCTCCTCCAGTCTTTCGTGACCTGATTGAGAGCAATGTACAGCCAATCCTCTCCCTGTGTCAAAGATACTCCCCACTCAATTCTGGCAAGTTTCTTTTATTGTGGTATCAATGCAAAGGTTCTGTTTCACATTGGGCACTTGATTATCTGTGCCTATGCTGCCCAGTAGCTTCTGATTGAGCAGCATGAGTGTAGCATGTGACATTACTACATGGCATAGACTTACTTGAGTCTCTTAACTTGGCATTTTCTCTGTGAGTATCCTCTTTGTGAAGACTCTCCTCTCCTTCAGGCCCAACATAATTCCGCCATCAAGGTTCCATATAGTTTCCACTTCCATGACACTTTCTCTGATTACAGAGTCATTCATTTTGGGGGGAATTGGGCATTGTGTTAGCCATACTCTGTGGTGTTCTGAGTTTACTCCTGGCTCTGTTCTTAAGGTTTATTCCTGGTGATTATTGGGGAATCATATGCAGTGTTGGGGGTCAAACTGGGGACAGCTACTTGCAAGGCAAACCTTTCACCCTTGTATTCTCTCTGGTTCTGAAGACATTTGTTCTTTTTCAGTCCTAACTTTCTTCTTAATCTATACCATGTATTATATATATTTTTTCCTTGAGTTAGAATGTCTTGTTTCCCAAATAAAGTTTTGTAAAATCACAAATTTCCCAACATGAAATTGGTATTAAATAGTGAGTTTAACAGGGAAAAACAAATTTGTTCTTTTATATTTCCCTTTTCCCTCAGACAATAGGACACCACTCTAAATCACACAAATATCCCTGATCTCACTGATGTATTTAATAGACTTACATTGAATACTTTTATGAGGCACTATATCAGACACGATGGTAATCTACAATGACCTGCAAGAGGTAGGTATTGAAAAACTGTGGCAAGTTGTTGTTTTAATATAAATTAAATAGTCCTAGTGTTGGTGTGGGGATGATGAGGCCTTTTTCAGCTGACTGGGCCCGGCTCCCTGCAGCCCCCTATGGCTTGGCGGGTCTGAAGGTTGAATGGTGGCAGTGGGGAAATTACCAAAGCAGTCAGATGATGTTCCAGGAGTCAGCCAGCTTTATTTCGCAATCTTATACTAACCTCCATGTACATTTCCTCACATGGCTTCTATGCTAGCCTTTTCCAAGCAGCCACTTCTCTGCTTCTCTCTTCTCTGGCTCTCTGCCTCTGTCTCCCTTTCAGTTGCTTCTCCAGGCTTCCTTGCTGACTGACTCCCTTTGCTAATGTGACTGCTGCTGCTTCTTTATTGCTGCTGAAATGCTGATGCTGAATCCTTTGCTGGCTCTAACTCTCCTTCTTATCTCCTCTCTCCCCCCCAGTCAGCCTCCTCTACTTGCCCATTCCGAGTGTGGACAGTTCTGATCATTCAAGTGAGATAAATAAGTTGGGGGGAGGAGATATCCACAGCAAGTGCTATGAAATAAAAAATGGGACTGTGATAAAGAATAGGGAACTTTAGGAGCACTAGTCAAGAGAGAAACTCTGGGAGGTAATGTTCAATACAGTACCAATGTTAGAACATTGTGTCTAGAAGATAAACATGTAGGATACTTGTCCCATCATATATCCAGAATAGAAGAGTGGTACCCAACATCCTGGACCTTGGTTATTTTTCATAAGGCAATCAGTAGTTCTCAAGGTCCAGGTTTGCTGTGGATCATATAGATTCCTAGGAAGCTTTAACAAAGATGTTGAAGAGGTCAGAGAACATGTTGGTAGGAAGTCTGAGCTGATAGGACTCCAGAAATTGCTGCCTTGCAGTTAATTCAGAGGACAATTGCAGTAGCTGTGAGAAAGGTTCAGAGGCACATAGTAGGAAGGACCAATGAACAAACAAAAATTTAAACTGCTGCAGTAGTCTTTTCTGAGCATGAATGAAGTCGCAGAACTGGAAGTAAGGATGAAAGGAACAAGTCATCACTTAGCTACACATCATTTTTATAGCACAAATAAACAAATTTGTAGTTTGTTTGTGGTTTTATTGGTAGTTTTATTTAGAGTTCTGTTCAGATAATATTTAAAGCAGTAAAAAATCATACAAATTAATCATATAAATTAAAAAAAGGAAATTTTGGTTGGTGGAATTTATTTTTTTATTCCCTGTGATTATTAATGGCCACAAATAAATGCACCTTGATTTTTTTCTTTCTTTGAGAGAAGCATTGGGCTGTACTTAGTGGTTACTTTTGGCTCTGTACTCAGGAATCACTACTATCAGGTTCATGGGACTATGGGATGCTGGGAATTGTGCAAGGCAAGCACATGGCCCACTGTGCTACTGGGCCTTCTGGCCTCTGACTTATTTCTTTTAAAGGTATCTTAAAAAAAAAAAAGCAATCAACTTACATTTGGGTTTTGATGGAAATCTATGTAACTAGGTTTCAATTATATTTATTAAATATTGACAATTATTAATGCTTATTGAGTACCTTACTAAATGCCAAGCATGGAGAAGAATGTTTTACATTCATGACTTAATTTAACTTCTGCATAGTCTGGCTGCATGTGGAAGCCGATTCTGCTTTCAGCTTTAATCAGCTCAAATGGGCTGCTTTGTGATAAGAGTCTTAGAACTTTGGTGTTAGTACTTCCAAACTGTCCTCATATTATGTTATTAGCTTTTTTTTTTTTTTTGAAGAGAGTGACACTTAAAATTCTTACATTTGAAGTCATGAATCTTTCATAAAAGAAATAAGCATCAGTGTTATGTCACTCAGGGAGCTGAAGAACAGAGCAGAAAAGGAATTTACTCAAGTTACTGACTTGGATGGTGGCAGAGCTGGAACCAGAGCCTAGGTATTTGGTTCCCAGTCAGCAATACAAGAAGTCAAAGAGTCCATGATAGACAAATAGAAGACACTAAGCAAAGCCTTTATCTCAGTATTAGGAGATTTCAATTCTAAGAGCTTGCCAAAGATGGTCTTGATGATCAGGCAACCTTTGTCCTCAGTTTCTTTTAGAAAAGCATGCTTGGGATGAGTCTGGCCTACCACACAGCAAATTTTCATACACTTAGAGGGCTCTAAGGGTGCAGACAACTCACTTTGAACAGGATTTCTCCCTAAAATACTTACACCCCACTTAGTGGATCAGGATGCAGCACTTGGTTATTACTGCATATTAACTCATGCATCACAAGGGTGTTTCTAAGTGCTTGCATGTGAATTTTCACTCTGTGCAAGCTGGTTCATTATTAACATTAACAGGCCCAGCCAGCCCAAGAGCCAGTTAGTTACTTGCTGAAAAATACAAAAACTGATGTAATTCAGAATTTGTCTTACTTGAAACATAATAAAAAAATCCACATGCACAAGCAAGAGCAATTAGTTTTGTTTGTTTTTGCATCTGGAAATCCCTTTGTTGATCAATTACACTCTTAACAGTGGACAAAAAATTTAGTTTGTGATATATTTAGAAAAACATTACCAATTTCTAATTACACTATGATGCCTTTTGTACAAAATAGAAGCCAATGTGTAGAAATTCCTTGATGTATAAGTGTGATGTATTTCTTGATGTATATGTTGATAAAACAGTTAATAAAAATAGCTATTTGATAAGTTAAAAAAAGTGGAGTGATTCTTTCTTTTTTAATAATTATTATTGTGACCAAAGTGTATTACGAATATTTCGCAGTAATATTTAGGTACATAGTGACAATAAATTGGGGCTATTCTCACCACCAGTGTTGTCCTCCCTCCACTCCTATTCCCAGCATGCATCCCATATCTTCCTCACTTGTCCCCCAGACTGCTAGTGTAACTGCTCCCCTCTGTGTCTAGTTTGTCGTAGATTGGGTATCGATTCTGTTGTCATTGACTTTGGGTTTAGTGTTTGAGTCTCCTCATTTTTTATTTCCACTCAATGTTCATACAACTGTTTGGTCCTGGTACCCTCCACACCCCCCCTCCTCAATTCATGAGGCAGAACAAGATGATTCAAATGATCTGGTTCTGTTGGGAAAAGAATAAAAGAAAAGACTGGGAGGATTCCATCTAGAGTTTATAAATATCAATTTAAAGGAAGAAAGGGAAAAAAGAAGAAAAACAAAAAACAAAAAGAAAAAAAGAAAGCATCTAAAAAGAAAAGCAGCCAGCTACTAAAAACAACCACCTTCATATAATAATAACCACAAGAATGAAATAAAATAAAATAAATTAAAATAATAAAAAAGAAAGAAAAAATATAAAAGAGAAGAAAAAGAAAAAATTAAATAGTAAGAAGAAAAAGAAAAGAAAACAAAGGAAGGAGCGCTGGTGTGGCAAGGTTCTGTGCTTTTTTTTTTTTTTTTTTTTTTTTTGCATAGGCACAGTAAGTATTTGGGGAAATTAGAAAGGGAATTCCCTTGGCCTAGGACATACAGGGTTTCTTCACCCTTGAAGCATACTGCCATGGGAACAATTACAGGCTTCATATATGCTCATTTTCACACCCCAAGGTCTTTTTATGATTCCAGAAAACTTTCCGCCCAGTTGTGGAAGATAACATCTAAAAGTGGAGTGATTTTAAAAGGTTAGTAGTGGGGTATAAAGTCGAGTGTGGCACCCGCAAAGAGATGACCCAGGAACCTTGTCAGAGCAGTTGTGCAAGTGACTTTAGCAGAAGAAGCAGAGAAGGTGGGCAAGTTGGTGCCTGGGGCCAGAGACTCTGCAGAGAAACCACCTTTGAGGGTGGTCCTTCCTAGTCATCTGTTGCTATTAAATGGAGCTCCGGGTAGCTACTTATTTATTTATTTGCCATTTATTTATTATTTTAGGTTTGCAGGGCCTTATTAAAACAAAAACAAAAACAAAAAAACAAACAACAATCCTGAAATGAGAATTCTATCATGACACCATTTTTCATCTCTCTATATTATTTTCCTCAGAAATGGCCTGTTTGCATGCTGAAGCAGTATGGAATGTCACTCAGTCTTGTTCCATCAAATTTCACATTTAACCCTTTTCCATTTATGCTGTAATTGAAATCACCTTTCTGGGTATGTTAACTCTGCATAACAGTAGAAAACAAGTATGTACACATCACCCATCTGTCTCCGGGTTATCTGGGCTTTTGTAATTGGGGATGAAGAAGCTTGGAGGAATATTGATGAGAAGACAATGTGGGTGGGACTCCAGATTCGATTAAAGAAACTCTGATAACCTCACTTGATTAGGTTCACTGGTTTTTTCATGTAGTGGAGAGACAATTCCAAGATAGCTTGCTTTATTGGCTGAAAGAATGCCTTTTGCATTGCAAGTGTAGCTCCTTGCTTATGTGACCTGACTTCATGTAAGAAGAATCCCTCCCAGTTTTAAAGCACTCCAAAGAGTTAGTCCTGCATGTGTCTTATAAATTACTAAATGAAATGTTTTCCTTCTTCCTTGGGAAGGGAAAAATAAAAATGCCTTTGTGGCCTGTCAACATAATTCTTGGGTATATAATGTATTTGATTTCAAGTACTGGGTATATTGGTTTCATTTTTCTCAAGCAAAATTGTGTTTTGAAAGCCCATATGTCTTCTTTGCCGAGTAGTATTCAATATCTCTTTTGTATATTTGTGCTTACATTTATAGCATGTGTGTTGTTCAGACTGTTTCTGCGAAGGTTTTGAAAAGGTCTAGTAAGGCAAGAAACTTGAAAGTATTTACATCAAAGGTTTTAAGCATTTTTTCCTCACTCCTTAAATTGATTGCTGATCAGCTGCCTAAAGCTGATCTTTGTATTCTAGTAATGGTTAAATTTATTCCCCTTTCATTATTGGTTGGGTGTTTAGATGTCCAGCCTAAATCAATAGTCTATTTAGTGTACTGGGCAACAAGCATAGATTAAAATATTATCATTGTTTTAACAGAGGACACTGTCTTATCACCAAGGAGAAAATCTTCAGTCTGTAATAGGTTGGTAATCTGCAAACTGATCACAGTTGGACAATGCCCAAAGACCCCTTTACATTCTAATTCTATCTTCATAAAATGAATGCAATGTTTTATACTATTGCTTGGAGAAACAGTTGTATATTAGATATTAATGTGCTAATATTCCACTTCCCCCTGATTTCAGTAACAACAGTACTTTTTTCTTCAGCATTTCATAACAAAGTGAAATTGGTTTTGGTAGTATAATTCCCCATATACACTTCTATTTAATGGAATTTTGCTTTTATAAATGTATTGTCCTGATGAGATATGCATATGTGATTGTTATTGGCAAGGGTGGTTTAATTTTCATTCAGTTTGAGTTCTACTTAGTTCTATATGCTTTCTTTCGATCGTGTTGTCATTTTCCTTGTTAAGCAAGAAGACAACTGCAAAGTGTGCTTTGGTTACTGATGGATATGTAGGTTCCTTAGTTCTATTCCAAAGTGATAAAGTATGGAAGCAGTTTAAAGAAAACCCTTAATAGGAAATGACACAGTGGAAAATAAAAGGAAAGTGAAAAAAGTTGAAGCACACTTTATTAATTCTTCTACACCTCTTATATTGGGGAGGGACATTTGTTTTAAACTATACAGAGTGATTGTGAATTTAGAGTGTATATAAACATTGCGAACTATGAATTATGATGCTTTTCTGGTGCTGCTGTGACTGCTGCCACTGCAGACCCATCCCGTATAGCCTTGACTCTATGCCTTCATGGGCAGCGGTATTGTGTAGAACCAAAGCAAGGAATATAGGTTACAGAATTCCACTTACTTGCAATCTACTTCATGAAAATGCTTTCAGGAAGTTGTTGGTTTATAGGACTGATGGTGAACCTCTTCTAGATGCTCCAGAAAACAGATTAGATTGGCCCGTATTGTCTATAAAAGAAATAACAGCTTTATTCTTGAAAAAACAGTGTCACAACACTGGCCAGTTTCCAGAAGTTTTATGTAAGCCTAACTGTTAATTGTAGAGTACTTTAGGTTTTTTTTTTTCTTCTCTGCTCTCCTTTTAAATCAATATCAAATTAAACCTAAGCAAGTGGAATTGTCAAGGCAACAACTGGCATAGAGTCTTTCAAGAAAAACACTGCTCTGAAAAGAGAACCAGTAACTGATATTTTTCTTTTTTTTTTTTTTTTTTTTTTTTTTTTTTAAATTTTTATTTTTAATTATGAGAACAAGGGTGCAAAGTAAGAGGACAAGGTAAAGTTACAGTGGAAGGACAATCACCCATAACATAATTCTCAGAAGTCCCCTTGCTGATATATTAACTTTGAAATTTCAGCCAAAGAACATTAAGATAAATAACACAGAATCCATGTACAATTACTTTGTCCCTCAAGTCCCCAGATTGTAATACATTATAATATTTCTTAACAGTACACAAGGCAATCTAAAGCCATAAAACTTACGTAACTCCTTAAACATTACAGGCATAGTATTTTCTTACATTTCCATATACATGCATATTAGCTTAAGTTAACCTCAAATTTTAAGTGAGTTCTTTTTAAGGATTAGAGTTAAAGGAGCACAGTAAGAATGGTGTTAGAGTGGCAATTGTTGTTTGCATAGGCTCACCAAAATATGAGGAACATGGAAAGAAATAACCTTGGCCTAAGTACAAAGAGACCAGACCCCTGAAGTTTCCTGGCACAAGACCAAGTCTAGGCTCCAAGCAAGCTAGATCGTCCAATCCAATACATTGTCTGTAGTGCCAACACACTTTTATTTTTCACACAGTCTCTGTTGTTGGTATCATGTTTCTGTATTAAAGATCCTGGAATCTGCATATCTTACATTGAAGTCAGGACGTGGAGCATCCTCTCCTTTCACCTCACAATCAAAGGGCAATGCAGGGAGCCCTGTCCTGTAAGCCGGTCGTTGTTGTTGTTAAGTCTTCTCAGTGTTAAGGGAAGTCTCTTTTGAGCAGGTCGAAGTCTGAGCAGTGTAGGTCTTCCATGGTAGAGGATTGCTTCCAAGTGATGTTATAGACCAGCCTGGATGTTTCGTGGATGGCTTTCCTGGTTCAGGGGAGAATGGAATATGCCCTTTCTTCTGACGTCTGTGCCAGGTCGTTATGTCAATGTTCAGGGTGTAAGGTCCCTTTGCACTACAAGGTTTGTGTGTTCTAATCTCTATTAGATAGGATCTTATTTGTATTTATACTATTTTCCCATTTTAATGTGCCTATGCAAATAAGAAGCAATGCCACATGGTGTTATTGGCGCGTATGGGGGCCATAAGAACAATTACAATGATTCCATTGACATGATTCAATCATAAGCATTAAACTGGGGGACTCTTCCACCAAAATTCCTTGTTAAACAGCTCAAAAAGAGAACATAAAAAGTGGTTAGAATCATCACTATATAAGACAACATTTAGTAAGAATTATAGCTGTCAGAGAAAAAACACAAAATATTCTAAAGAAATACGTGTCCATTTTATGTATCTTGAAACAGTTTGGGGTTGTCATACACAATGCACAGCTTTGGACTGTGATTACGATTCTACACTACTGAAGTTAAAAAGAGAAAACTAGATTAGTGATGTTTGAGAAGGGGTTAGAGAGTTAAGGAGTGAAAAAGAGCTTTGTAGGGGTGTGGGAAAGGGGAGAATACAAAATAAACATTCTGTGTACGGAAAACATAACATAAGAATAAGGGATATTCTGAATACATGAAATACATGAAGTACGCGCGGGGGCGTAAGCCCCCGCGCGGTTCTGTAGTTTTTGGATGCCTAGGGAGGAATTTCTCACCCCCTCCCCCCAAGGCCCGATTAACCAGGCGTGGCCCTGAAGACCCGCCTGGTGTAGGGGGAATCATGCTCTCCTGGACAAAGTGGTCAGCCCAGGGTCCTATGGCTAGCTGTCCTGCCCAGAGCCCCCATCATACCAGTCAAAAGCCCACGAAATCCTGGCATGTGGAGTGTTCTGGTCCCAGCCGAGCCTCTGTGGTTTTTGGATGCCTAGGAAGGATTTCTCACCCCCTCCCCCCAGGGCCCGATTAACCAGGCGTGGCCCTGAAGACCCGCCTGGTGTGGGGGAATCTTGTTCCCCTGGACTAAGTGGTCAGCCCAGGGGTCCTATGGCTAGCTGTCCTGCCCAGAGCCCCCAACATACCAGGCAAACACACCAAGAAATCCTGGCATTCGGAGTGTTCTGGGCCCAGCCAAGGCTCTGCAGTTTTTGGATGCCTAGGGAGGAATTTCTCACCCCCTCCCCCCAAGGCCCGATTAACCAGGCGTGGCCCTGAAGACCCGCCTGGTGTGGGGGGAATCATGCTCTCCTGGACAAAGTGGTCAGCCCAGGGTCCTATGGCTAGCTGTCCTGCCCAGAGCCCCCATCATACCAGTCAAAAGCCCACGAAATCCTGGCATGTGGAGTGTTCTGGTCCCAGCCGAGCCTCTGTGGTTTTTGGATGCCTAGGAAGGATTTCTCACCCCCTCCCCCCAGGGCCCGATTAACCAGGCGTGGCCCTGAAGACCCGCCTGGTGTGGGGGAATCTTGTTCCCCTGGACTAAGTGGTCAGCCCAGGGGTCCTATGGCTAGCTGTCCTGCCCAGAGCCCCCAACATACCAGGCAAACACACCAAGAAATCCTGGCATTCGGAGTGTTCTGGGCCCAGCCAAGGCTCTGTAGTTTTTGGATGCCTAGGGAGGAATTTCTCACCCCCTCCCCCCAAGGCCCGATTAACCAGGCGTGGCCCTGAAGACCCGCCTGGTGTGGGGGGGAATCATGCTCTCCTGGACAAAGTGGTCAGCCCAGGGTCCTATGGCTAGCTGTCCTGCCCAGAGCCCCCATCATACCAGTCAAAAGCCCACGAAATCCTGGCATGTGGAGTGTTCTGGTCCCAGCCGAGCCTCTGTGGTTTTTGGATGCCTAGGAAGGATTTCTCACCCCCTCCCCCCAGGGCCCGATTAACCAGGCGTGGCCCTGAAGACCCGCCTGGTGTGGGGGAATCTTGTTCCCCTGGACTAAGTGGTCAGCCCAGGGGTCCTATGGCTAGCTGTCCTGCCCAGAGCCCCCAACATACCAGGCAAACACACCAAGAAATCCTGGCATTCGGAGTGTTCTGGGCCCAGCCAAGGCTCTGCAGTTTTTGGATGCCTAGGGAGGAATTTCTCACCCCCTCCCCCCAAGGCCCGATTAACCAGGCGTGGCCCTGAAGACCCGCCTGGTGTGGGGGGAATCATGCTCTCCTGGACAAAGTGGTCAGCCCAGGGTCCTATGGCTAGCTGTCCTGCCCAGAGCCCCCATCATACCAGTCAAAAGCCCACGAAATCCTGGCATGTGGAGTGTTCTGGTCCCAGCCGAGCCTCTGTGGTTTTTGGATGCCTAGGAAGGATTTCTCACCCCCTCCCCCCAGGGCCCGATTAACCAGGCGTGGCCCTGAAGACCCGCCTGGTGTGGGGGAATCTTGTTCCCCTGGACTAAGTGGTCAGCCCAGGGGTCCTATGGCTAGCTGTCCTGCCCAGAGCCCCCAACATACCAGGCAAACACACCAAGAAATCCTGGCATTCGGAGTGTTCTGGGCCCAGCCAAGGCTCTGCAGTTTTTGGATGCCTAGGGAGGAATTTCTCACCCCCTCCCCCCAAGGCCCGATTAACCAGGCGTGGCCCTGAAGACCCGCCTGGTGTGGGGGGAATCATGCTCTCCTGGACAAAGTGGTCAGCCCAGGGTCCTATGGCTAGCTGTCCTGCCCAGAGCCCCCATCATACCAGTCAAAAGCCCACGAAATCCTGGCATGTGGAGTGTTCTGGTCCCAGCCGAGCCTCTGTGGTTTTTGGATGCCTAGGAAGGATTTCTCACCCCCTCCCCCCAGGGGCCCGATTAACCAGGCGTGGCCCTGAAGACCCGCCTGGTGTGGGGGAATCTTGTTCCCCTGGACTAAGTGGTCAGCCCAGGGGTCCTATGGCTAGCTGTCCTGCCCAGAGCCCCCAACATACCAGGCAAACACACCAAGAAATCCTGGCATTCGGAGTGTTCTGGGCCCAGCCAAGGCTCTGCAGTTTTTGGATGCCTAGGGAGGAATTTCTCACCCCCTCCCCCCAAGGCCCGATTAACCAGGCGTGGCCCTGAAGACCCGCCTGGTGTGGGGGGAATCATGCTCTCCTGGACAAAGTGGTCAGCCCAGGGTCCTATGGCTAGCTGTCCTGCCCAGAGCCCCCATCATACCAGTCAAAAGCCCACGAAATCCTGGCATGTGGAGTGTTCTGGTCCCAGCCGAGCCTCTCAACTGATATTTTTCGACTGAACTTGTAGGAAAGTGGTATTTCCTAAAGCAGTGTTGAGTCTGCAGGCTGTGATGGGAAAAGGCCTGGTCTTGACTTGCAGAGGTTGTGTATCCCCTTGGTCATTCACCCTGTCTGTGTGTCAAGGAACAGGCACTGTGCTCTAGTTTAGAGGGACAGCAGCAAAATTGATGTGTAGGGGATGGTGAAGCATTTACCCTTGATTGTTGGAGCTTGAATTCAGGACATCTGATTGCCTGTCTGTGCGCTCTGATGCATACCTTGCAGTATTCCTGCTCTCTCTCTCTCTCTCTGATGTTTTCATACTTTTACTCTGCCTGCTGTGCTCTGGAGTACTAAGGCTGGGGATATGCACATCATGGCTAGTGTGCTTTTCAGATCCCAGGTGGCCTCACATACTAGGATGAAAGGATCTCTATGCTAAACAGGGTGGTTAACAACCCTTTGCTCTCCTATTCAGTTTCTGTTTCAAGTCTCCTTACTTTTATATGTATCTTTAAATTATAATCTATATCTTGATGCTCTTTCCAGGAAATTTGTTAAAATTGAGTAGTGGGCTGGATTCATTGAGCTATTCACTCTGTTGTTCAGCAAATGTGTTTTTATTGTCCAATGTCTTTTATAGACTCTGGAGATGCAAATATGAAAGAAGCAGAGTCTGCATGAACAGTTGAGAGCCAATAGGAAGGAGGTTGTGCTAATGTCATGTAACACCTCCGGTGGCTCACATAGGAGTGGAAGACTTAGGGGTAACATGCAGAGAGATATGACCATTGGCTCTGTGTCCTCTATAGTCTGTGGAACTTGACTGGGTGGGAAGATGGTGGAAGGACTTCCTTGGCCTATGGCCAGGTGCTCTGTTATCGGTGTGCACTGTGCCAGTTGTGGAAGGCATGTGAGTGTGCTATCTGTGAGCAGGAACCTGTCATTCAGAACATGAAGCTGCAGATTGCCAGTGTCTCAAGCCTCTTATCAACTTGTTTTGACAATGACTCAGCATAATTTAAGAATGACTACATGCTGCCAAATCTGGGGTGGCAGGTCAGAGATAGAGCCCTTCACATCATGAGGTCCTAGGTTCAACCCTAGCAGCAACTTCCTCAATCTATGAGTGGTCAGAGAGAGACTGATGTTCAGAGCATGTGCTTTTCATGCTGAAGGTCCAAGTTAGTCACTGGAGCTCTTTGATCCTCTGGGCTCTGCTGGAAATGATCTCCTGAACCCTGAGATGCATCACTGGGTATGGACCCCAAAACAAAACAAATAGATTCAATTAAAAGAAATACCTTTGTTTTTTAAAGAACTTCATTATGTTGTCTGCAGAAATCTGCAATTTGTGACAAATTCAGTAAGGTTGGTTCAATTTGCTGACTGTGGTATAGAAATAGTCTTCTTGTTGCAAGTCACTGGGTTTTATAAGCTTTGAGGGGATTTTAATTTTTGTGATTCAACTGTTTTGCTTGTAGCAAATGTTTTGGAAGCTTTATATATTCAAATAATTATCTTGTTAATTAGCAAGATAAAAGGAATACAATTAAATTCTATAATTCAGATTTTTCATTTGTGGTGAATTTCCCAATCCTCATTTGAAATTTTCTTAGTTAATGATATTTAATAAAAGAATGAATCTTCTTTAAAAGTTAATTTTTCTGAGCATTAGACAACTGCAACTAGTCTCTCTATACTGTTGCTATGCTAGAATTTGAAAATTCAAATATTAGCATGTAAGGTTTTTAGTTTTCTAAACATGCTGATTTTAGTGTGGGGAAGCATGGCCAAAAGTGATGACTTCCTGACCTGCTAATTATTACTAATAACTGTGTCAATGTGGGTTTTATTTGGCTTCAAGACATAGTATGAGACTGGAGAGCTAGTATAGTGGCTAGGGCACTTACCCTTTGTCAACTCTGGTTTGATCCCCCGTAGCACATAATAGTCCTTCATGCCATGCCAGGAGTGATTCCTGAGCACAGAACCAGAAATGAACCCTAAACACAGCTGGGTGTTACCTCTCCCAAACCCCCTAAAACAAGAGGAAAAAATAAATCTAATCTGAAATAGTGGATTTAATCTAATATAAATTCTCTTCAGTTGTCCGTACTGAAGGAACTATTAAGATTGGCAGTACAGAGCTTCTGGTTGGCTGTATGAACCAGACCTTTCTTATTTTCATTTATCTTTGGTGTATATCCTTTCCTAGTAATCTTAAGGTGGCAACTTCAATTCTCTTGTTGCATCTTCATTCCAGACAGGAACAGGATGAACAAAGTTTCTACTCTCTGCCTGACTATTTTTTTCTTACCTTTGGCCAGAACTTTTATACATTCACTGAATGCTGCAAAGGAGCTCAGGGAATGCAGATTTCTTTTCCCTTTAGTGGACACATGCTGTCCTGAGATACATTTGAAGTTGGCTAGTAAGGAACAAAAAGAACATGTATCTGGTAGTAGTTACCCAAGTTTATTTCCACCCCCAATGGATGGATGGTCAGAGACCTGTGGTTAGAGTCTGAATCTCTCATGCCTTTACCCATCACCTTCGCAGCCTGAATACATATTGCTTCCACTATGAAGTAGCATTAAAAAAGAAAATTTGAATAAATTTCTAGTAAATGTATTTGTTTACCTGTAGTGAATTGGGGTTACCCTACAAGACAGGCAGATATTTTAAATTCAAGGAAATATTCTCTTTATTTAACATCCTGGAATTTCAAAAGCTGTGGTCAATTTCAGGTCCACCTACTTTTTTTTATTCTGAAAGAAACAGCATATAATTATATTGTTACCTGTAATAGTAGTGCTAATAGCTTGCTGTCTTAGTTTTTCCTTAAAATACGTGTTGGCTGCTCACCAAACTCAAGAGGAGCCATATATGAGAGTGTTATTTTTTCAGTAGTGGATGCACAGGTATGTTTGCCTGATTTTGAACCCACTATTCAAGAAAGTAATGAATGTCTCAAACTTCTTTTGAACCCCAAACCTATATTAGGTACCTTTTATAGTCTCCTAGATTATAGTAGTGAAGAAAATAACCATTTTGTAGAATTAGCAATCTAGAGTATTTTATAATCAAATAATTGGGGTTCTCTTTAAAAAATATATTTTGAACTATTTTTATTGCCTCTCAATTTTTATTTTCAGTCTTTGAAAAAAATTTTGCCTGTATGTAAAATATAATAGTAATTAATTAAGCTCCAGAATTTTTCATTTCAGAGGCAAAACACAGGCAATCAAAAGTTTGAGCAGAAAGGCTTCTCTTTAGAGCCTGTCAAATCATTTCATTTAAGCTCTTCATTTCACATTTCCATCATGTAAAGTACCTTAATTACAGAGTTCTTTCTTTTCCTAATTAAATATTGTAATACAGTCTAGAATTTCAGTTCTTTAGGCACTTCTTAATGTGTTCAAGACCACTTAATATTCTGAACTTAGGGCATGTAAATAGTTTATTTTAAAGTTAAAGGGACAGTGGTATTTTAAAAGCTATAGTCAGATAATTAGAACACCAAGCATGCTGGATGCCTTTTATTGCTTCCATCTGTCTGATGATAATGAAAAGAAGATACTAGGGAAAAGTATCTAGAAGACTAGATTGTTAGCTACAGGATGTGCTTTAAAATAATATTTGGATAATCTCCTAAAAGATATTTATTCAGTTATTAGTTCTTGGATAACTTTGTTTTCATTATTTGTTTTGTGTTTTGGGGTCACACCAAGTAATGCTTGGCTATTCTCTAACCCCTTGTGTTATCTCTCCAGCTCTTCTTGAATGACTTTGATCTTTCACTGTTGATTACTCAATGATATATATGTATGCTTATAGTCATTCTACTTTGAATATACTATTCATTTTGATAATTATAAATCATCTGTACTAGGAAGCACCATTTTAGGAATGTTCTTCATTTTTCATGAACATTAGTTAACTTGGTCCTGTTTCCTTATCTTCCTTTTGTTCATCCTTCTTTCCTTTATTTTCACAGATGCCAGATCCTGATTTTTAGCAGTGAATGCAAGAAATAACATTCTTTTTATTTACTTTATGAGTTTTGTATCATACCCAGCAATGCTCAGGGATTACTCCTGGTCTGAACTTAGGAATTCTACCTGGTGGTGCTTGGGAAACCACATGGGATGCTTGAGCACAGCAATACAATGCTTGGTAATGGGACATGGGGCCAAGTATGTTTCAGTTTTTTAATTTTGATGCTGACTAAAGTGAGGCATGGGAGAGACTGTTAGGATAGACATGTTGATAGCTAGTTGTGCTGTATATTATAGTGAACAGCCTTGATGGGTTCCAGGGATGAGAATGAAGCTTTCGTCTTTGCATGACTGCCCCAGATCCCTGTTTGGCTTCCAGCGACAGATTTAGCCATTTTCCCTACCTTTGATTTGTTCTTGCATTACTATAGCATTAAATGAAATACTTCTCAGGTCTCAACTCTGGTAGTACCTAAGGTCCCACCCCCGAAGTCTGGGTGTGGACCAATGAAAGTGTTTTCAGTTGCACTACTGAATCATTGAAGCTGACTTGGAAGCTGGTCTGCTGAGATTTGAATCAATATTTTCTTCACTTATTAAATGTGGATAATTGGTCAAGTTATTTATCCTCTGTGGACCTTCATTTCCTTAACTGGTAATGATAGGGGATGGTCTGTTAGTCTCTCATTTATGGGATGATTATGAGTATCGAATGCATGACTACATTCATGTTTCTAGAAAGGTATTTAATATGTAAGGAAATTTGTAACTTTTTTTCTGCTGTCTCCAGTTCTGGGAAGCTTTAGTACAGAGATTTTCCCTACAGAATCTGTCCATTCTCCCCTTGAGACCCACTTTTTAGTGAACAAACAGAATGTCTCTCCCTTCCCATACATACATATTTACACCCAGAGCTACTACCACCACCTACTTCCTTCCAGTACTCCCATGGAGGACTAGACACCAACTTTGGGGAACATTGATCTGCTGGAAATAGATGAACAGTTCTCATACTAGTTGAATGCTCTATATCCAAGAAGGTAGTTAATATAGATTCTCAACATAGTCTTGCCCTCAAGTAGCCTCATTTTAGACTTAAGTGAAACATTTTAAAGTTATCCCATATTTCTTTTTCTGGATGACTTTAAAATGTGTGTTTATCTCTACAGACCCCTAACTACCTAGAGAAAATATATGTTTGTTTCTTATTTTCTATCTGAAAATGTATATTCTGCTTTATGATTCTCTCATATGGAACTTTTGAAGTCTGGAAGAAATTGCACAAATCACACCAAATGAATTGTGCAGCAAGCCAAAAATAAAACAGAATATTCATTCCAGTACTTTTGTTTTTTATGTGACTTAAAATGTACAGCCTTTGGGACATTTGTTATCAAGTTGACTCCATTATGGCAAGGAAAGCTAATTTAGTAGAGAAATTGGCTGGAGTGTCTCATCTAATAGAAATAAACATGAAACCACTTTAGTGTCTCTTCTTTTCAAGGACTGCTGTTTTTCCATAAAATTTACAAGCCCACAGATTGATTCAGAAGCTCCTATAACTCATGTGGCTGTAACTTTGTAATTTTAAATATTATTTCCCCATAAATTAACAGTCCTGAGAATTGTGAGACCATTTGAAAATCACAGCATGCAAATGAAATTTAGGAATAAACTTTAGGAGGTGCTAATAAAGGGTCTGGGTGAGTAGGCATATATTTATGATGCAGTGTAGCAAATACTGGGGTGCATGGAAGCATATCTTTTGGAATAGAACAAAGTAGATGGACAGCACGAGAGCTGCAGTACAAATGCATAGGGCAGGAGGGAAGTCGAGGTGGGAGACACCAAGTTGTGCTAGAGATGAAGAACCATGTGGTCCCTGGCCAGTTTGCTCATACTTGTTAATGCCTATACTATACTTGATCTTAGGCAAAAGGCTGAACAGTATTGAAGATGGTGCCTTTTCTAGATCATTGTTAGTAGGAGTATCTCTTTGTGCTCACAAACATGAGCTTTTTTGGACAGTGTTATATGTTTGTAGGTTCCCAGTCCATGGGCAAGACATCTACAAAAGAGTGATATAAGAAATTGTCCTGTCTGCCTGAGTTTCTGAATCCCTGAAGATTTCCTTAAAGGCCTAAAAAGCACACCCCCAAAAAACTGCATTTTGAAGCTGCCCAGTAAGTATATTCTGGCTGCAGGGGTCGCTGTCCAGTAAGCTGGCCTGTGGAGGCTCCTTCATGCTGTGCCTTTGTTCACTCTGAGGACTTCAAGGGAAACTTCTCCTGCCTGTGCCTATCTGCCTGTGTTTCTGAATCCCTGAAGATTTCCTCAGAGGCCTAGGGAGCGCACCCCAAAAACCTGTCAACTACAGGCAGCAGAAGAGTGCGGCCGCAAACTCTTTCTAACCAATGAACCCCACCACAACACGCAGGAAAAACCACACTACTGAGGAAATTGAAACTGTAATCAAACATCTGCCCAAAAAGAAAAGCCCAGGCCCAGATGGATTTCCTAATGAATTTTTTCAAATCTTTCAAGAGGAACTACTACCAATCCTAGCCAGGCTCTTCCATGAAATTGAAAAAAATGGGAACACTCCCAAACAGCTTTTATGAAGCCAGTATCACCTTGATAGCAAAACCAGACAGAGACGCTGCCCAAAAAGAAAATTACAGACCAATATCCCTGATGAATGCTGATGCAAAGATCTTCAACAAAATCCTGGCAAATAGGATCCAATGCATTATCAAGAAGATCATACAATACGACCAAGTAGGTTTCATCCCAGGAATGCAAGGATGGTTTAACATCTGTAAATCTATCAACACAACATCAACAACAAGAAAAATAAAAATCACATGATCATATCAATAGATGCAGAGAAAGCATTTGATAAGGTCCAACACCCATTCTTGATCAAAACTCTCAGCAAGATGTGAATGGAAGGAACCTTACTTAATCTAGTTGAAGCCATCTACCACAAGCCAATTGCAAATATTATCCTCAATGGAGAAAAACTAAAAGCCTTTCCTCTAAATTCTGGTACAAGACAAGGCTGTCCACTCTCACCACTCCTCTTCAACATAGTACTGGAAGTTCTTGCTATAGCGATCAGGCAAGAAAAAGATATCAAGGGAACCCAGATAGGAAAGGAAGAAGTCAAGCTCTCATTGTTTGCAGATGACATGATACTCTACTTAGAAAACCCTAAAGACTCTACCAAAAAGCTTCTAGAAACAATAGATTCATATAGCAAGGTGGCAGGCTACAAAATCAACCTACAGAAATCAATGGCCTTTTTATACACCAATAATGATAGGGAAGAGATGGAAGTCAGGAAGGCAGTCCCATTCACAAAGTGCCACACAAACTCAAATATTTTGGAGTCAACTTGACCAAAGACATGAAAGACCTATACAAAGAAAACTATAAAGCCCTGCTCCAAGAAATGAGAGGACATATGGAAATGAAAACACATACCCTGCTCATGGATTGGCAGGATTAACATAATTAAAATGGCAATACTCCCCAAAGCATTATACAGATTTAATGCGATCCCCTTAAAAATACCCATGACATTCTTCAAAGAAGTGGATCAAACACTTATGAAGTTCATCTGGGACAATAAACACCCTCGAATAGCTAAAGCGCTCCTAGGGAAAAGGAAAATGGGAGGCATTACTTTCCCCAACTTTAAACTGTACTACAAAGCAATAGTTATCAAAACAGCATGGTATTGGAATAAAGATAGACCCTCAGATCAGTGGAATAGGCTTGAGTTCTCAGAGAACGTTCCCCAGACATACAATTACCTAATTTTTGACAAAGGAGCAAGAAATCCTAAGTGGAGCAGGGAAAATCTCTTCAACAAGTGGTGCTGGCAGAACTGGTTAGCCACTTGTAAAAAAGCGAACATAGACCCCCAGTTAACATCATGTATGAAGGTAAAATCCAAATGGATTAAAGACCTTGATATCAGACCTGATACCATAAGGTATATAGAACAACACGTCAGTAAAATACTCCATGACATTGAGACTAAAGGCATCTTCAAGGAGGAAACTGCACTTCCCAAATAAGTAGAAGCAGAGATCAATAGATGGGAATACATTAAACTGAGAAGCTTCTGCACCTCAAAAGAAATAGTGCCCAGGATACAAGAGTCACCCACCGAGTGGGAGAAACTGTTCACCCAACACCCTTCAGATAAGGGGCTAATATCCAAAATATACAGGGCACTGACAGAACTTTACAAGAAAAAAACATCTAATCCTATAAAAAAAATGGGGAGAAGAAATGAACAGACACTTTGATAAAAAAGAAATACAAATGGCCAAAGGGCACATGAAAAAATGCTCCTCGTCACTAATCATCAGGGAGATGCAAATTAAAACAATGATGAGATACCACCTCACACTGCAGAGATTGGTGCACATCACAAAGAATGAGAACAATCAGTGCTGGCGGGGATGTGGAGAGAAAGGAACTCTTATCCACTGCTGGTGGGAATGCTGTCTAGTCCAACCTCTATGGAAAGCGATATGGAGATTCCTCCAAAATCTGGAAATTGTGCTCCCATTCGACCCAGCTATTCCACTCCTAGGGATATACCCTAAGAACACAAGAACACAATACAAAAACCCCTTCCTCACACCTATATTTATTGCAGTACTATTCACAATAGCCAGGCTCTGGAAACAACCAAGATGCCCTTCAACAGACGAATGGCTAAAGAAACTGTGGTACATATACACAGTGGAATATTATGCAGCCGTCTGGAGAGATGAAGTCATGAAATTTTCCTATGCATAGATGTACATGGAATCTCTCATGCTGAGTGAAATAAGTCAGAGGGAGAGAGAGACGCAGAATAGTCTCACTCATCTATGGGTTTTAAGAAAAATAAAAGTCATTTTTGTAACAATCTTCAGAGACAATGAGAGGAAGGCTGGAACACCAGCTCATTGCATGAACCTCACCACAAAGAGTGGTGAATAAGCTATAGAAATAACTACACAAAGAACTACCATAACCATGTGAATGAATGAGGGAACTGGAAAGCCTGTCTGGATTACAGGTGGAGGTGGGGTGGGATGGAGGGAGATTTGGGACATTGGTGGTGGGAATGTTGCACTGGTGAAGGGGGGGGTTCTTTACATGACTGAAACCTAATAACAATTATTTATGTAATCAAGATGTTTAAATAAAGAAAAAAATGAAAAGAAAAAGAAATTTTATAGGAATATTTTGTCTTCTTTGCATATATGTATGGAAGTGAGGTTTTTATATCTGGCAGTGTTTAGTGGTTACTTCTGGCACTGTGGTGGTCAGGGTTCACTTTTGGTGGTGCTCAGGAAACCAATTGCATTGTTAGAAATAGAAACAGGGTCTACCACATTCTAGGCAATCACCTTACCCCTGTACTAATTCTTCAGCCCCTGTATAGTAGTTGTAATTCATTTACCAACCGCTTTTCAAATGACTTATTCACAACTAAATTACCTATTTATAAATAATAGGAAATCTTCAAAATATATCACTGTAATGGTGCTGCTATGTCATCTTTCTCTGGGAAAATTATTCCTTTTCTTCTTACGTTCCATTTTGGGGTGATTCTTGACTCCTATTATGTTCCTGTTATCATTTGCTTTCTCTTTATAAGCTCAGTTTCTAATGTATATGGACTAAATTATAGATGCGGTGAACAGAATTCACCATTGCAATGACACTCTTCCATTTAGACACCCCCCCCTCCCAGTTCATGCTTTATCTGGAATTTTATCATTTTTCCCCTATGCATTTGTATATTATTCTTACTCTATCACTCATGACTGAAGAGGAGTTTCTTGGTGACGTAAAATCCTGGGAATGTTATCTGTGTGCTCAGTAGTTTGGTCTCTGAAGTGGGATTGCTGCTATGCATAGCATTTCCCACAGTATTTAATTGAATTTTTGTTCTCTAGCAAATGGTAGCTGAATTTGCTATTGACATTGTCAAAACTAATTCATTTTTACTTATCATTATAATTTTGAGATGTTAAGGGGAGCTCAGCTATTTATCAACAGTGAGACTAACTGAAAGTAACTATTTTGGAGTTTGATATAACAGCTGATGACAATTCTTTCCTAGTGTGTTGAACTTCAGATTGCTTAATTTATTGAATTGCTTTCCACTCATATTAAGGAAAATCTTCCACTTGAATTCAGAGGAGGGGAACTGGATTTTATGAATTTAATGATTTGGCCCATGGCTTTGCACAAAATGCCAGACTGCTGAGAGTACAATCAATGTTGTGAAGATTTGGAACCATTTTATTTTATAATGATCATCATTTGAAATGCAAAGAAAGAACTAGTTAGAGATTTTATCTGTAGCTTTATATTCTGTAATTAGACTTCAATAACCCATGGACAGGAAGTGTAATGTAGCTAACACCAGTATTTTTATGTAGGTTGTATCCTGAGAAAGTTTCCTTTGCAGCCTTTTGAGTATTGCTTTATATTGTTATTTTGCTTTTGTACCAATAGAAAGATTTGAAATTCAATTTCTGAGTATCTCTCCACACTGTTTAGAAAAAGGTTTACAAGATAAATTTTCTGCTTAGGTTAGTAATTTATACTGCTTAAAGGAAAGGTTTCTGTGGGCTGTGGGGTGAGGGTATGGTGACTGGGTGTGAGTAATAGTTGGAACTACATAGGTTAGTGGGAAAGGAAGGGTTGGGTTGCTTCTGTCTCTGTGCTCAGTGGATTCCTTTTGGCAGTGCTCAATCAACCTTGATGAAAACTGGGTGATCTGGGTCCAGATAAGCAATCCCTTTACTATCTCTCCAGACCTACCTGGAGCTAAACAGATTTACCACCCATTCAGGAATACTCCTTCCTCTCACCTCCTATCCAGATAAAGTTTGTGTCTGTAAATTTGGGACAGTAACAGTGGACAGTTAACAAGGTGTACGTGTATGTGATCAAAATAGTCATTAATATAAAATGCTTAGAAGATTGTCTAAGTTTAAGGCACATAGTAAGAACAGAAATGTAAATTATTACCAGTTTGGTACAATTTTGAGAAAATTCTCAGGACTTCAGACATGATGTCTCTTCTAGACAGCCCATGATTCTAAAACATGCTATGCTTAATATTCAGAGGCAAGTCAAAGGTAAAAGATGGGTCAGGAGGAAACCTACTTTGGCTGAATTTGACCTCCAGCTTTTACTCACTTTAGAACAGTGGATGTTACAGAAGTGCAGGGAGAAACCCAGTGGGAAAGAAACCCAAAAGCTTCTCTAGATGGGTTGAAAACAGCCAAACTCAGGAAATGACTAATGTAACAAGATGCCAGAGCTTAGTGTATAGAATGAGAGTATAGCACTCAAGTACACCCTAAACTTCAGTCTAGTAACTGCAGAATAGTTAAGTTGGAAGAAAACCAGCAATGAGTCGTGAGAAGTTCCTATTTCTCCAGACTCATCTTAGGCTTAAGTCACAGAAAAACTTAAAGGATATCGTATTTTCCAGCATATAAGATGATTTTTGAAAGGAAAAAATCAACCGAAAATCGGGGGTCGTCTTATATGCCGAGCATATCCTGAAAAACGTTTTGATATGCCGCTAAGCGAAAATCATCTGGATGTTGCCACGAAACGAATTTTCCAACTCGATCCTGCACCAATCACTGCCAGGCTGCTCGGACCGCCTCTCTAACTCAGCCAATCGAAGTAGGCTTTGTATACATGCAAATTATACAATGTTCTGTACCCAATCTACACTGTAAAAAGCCTGCTCAGATTGGCCAGAGTCAGAGAGGAAGCCTAAAATTAGGGGGTTGTCTTATACGCCTGGTCGCCTTCTAGTCCAGAAAATACGATAATCTTGGCCAGTAACCTTTAGATGTTGTGCAGTCTAGAAGCATGGCCCTGTGTTTCAAGACTGGTATCTGTACAGGGTGGGAAGAGGACATCGCCAGGTCAGTCAGGTCTAAATGAGAAGAAATTTATGGTCGAGTGTAAGGGGCCAGTTTTCAAAGCAGTCACTATATCATTGTAATTGTAAAATTATAGAAACTTTCTGGTTTTGTAAATGGCATACCTATATTGGGGTATAATCAGAGTTGGGGAAAAAGGTCCTCTTTGAAGGTTATAGAGTATTGCAGCTATTTAGAAATTGTTTCCCCTGGGCTCCTTAGTGCTGAGGTGCAAAGACAGAAAAACATAAAAGAGACCAAGCTGGCAGAGCACCAGCCTGCATTGTAGATAGGTGGGGGACTATGGACTAGAAGAAGCAGGTAAAGGAGAAGATTTGCAGTTGATGGTCCGAGGTATCCTGGTGGAAGAGAAGAGTATCATTAAGGACTATGTGGGTGCCAGGGGAATCTTTTTGGAATAAATAGTTGAGGAGGGGGCATGGAAGCAAGAGTTATATTTCTCCTGGGTAACAGATGTTGACAGTTGTTTCTAGGTGACATTCACATAACAACTTGAAGGAAGAGAAGAATTGGATTTGTCATAAGAAATGGAGGTAAAAGCAGAGTTGGAGGACAAAAACTTACCTCTTTGATGTGAACTTGAATGTCTGCCTAGAATTCAGCACAGGGAGATGGTGTCAAGAGGAGCCTGAGAAGCCAGGTGACTGCGGGGACGTGCAGGACATGGTAATGTCTTGCTCTAGATCTGGTGACTTATGTGGCAGAATTGGGGTGATTCCTGGTGAAGGAGTGGCAATTAGCCTTGTGCACTCCATGGTTATAATTTTTGTGAGTCTATTACAGAAGTTGACAGTTCTGTGTGCCCTGATCTTATTCAAAAGGAAGTATAAGAATATATGCTCAAGGTCAAGTATAAATGTGCTTGGAGTTACTGTGTATTTTAATTAGTCAGAGCTCTGTAGATTCTCTACCAGGGTACAGTAGCCACTGCTAGATCATGCCTGTGCTCAATTTCCAGACACATAGTTAAAATATGTTTATTGCCAATGTAGTCATACTAATTTGCAATAATTTACCAACTCTATTTTATTTACTTTTCTCCTGGGTTCAGTTTATCCAGGATTTGTTATAAATCAGGATTCTGGAAGCCATTTAATTATATTACCTGATGAACACTAGTTGTACATTCATAGTTTAGATAACAGAAGTTATTTACAAGGACATTTTGGCTGGAGAAATTCTAAAGGAAAAACCATTTCTTTTCAACAAAAGACATATACAAAAACATTAAATGATTTTCTTCTCTTGGAGGAAATCAGGCAGATTTTGCTTCTAACCAGAATTGTTTTGTGCTGACTACCTCTGAAGGGGAGCAGATTCTGTCCCAAAGATGATGAAGGGCAACAATTAAGGGGATAGGTTGGAGAAGCAAGCATTTTTTTCTCTTTTATAATAATAAATATAAGATAAAGATTTTAGTTGAAAAAATTTTCAACAAGCTATAAATATTACTCATGCATTGCAGTTTTCTTGCAACAATTTCCACTTACACTTTGTCTTAGTCTCCTGCCTTTATTTGTAAAATGTCCCACAACTTGAGTTATTTTGCTACTTTTCCCATTCATTTGCCTACCTTTCTGATATGTACAACCTTATTTGCCACTTATCTGTACATTTAGCTGTGAAGAAAGAACTACCTTTTGCTTCACATGTGGCTTTTAATTTTTGACCCAGTGTATTTGTTTTATTATATAGTTAGTATAATTAGGCATGGTTCTTTTCTGTTTATTAATTTTATTTTTTGCTGCATTTGGTGATAGTCAGGATTATCTTAGTTCTGTACTCAGGAATTACTCCTGGAGATGCTGGGAGGAACATATGGTGTGCCAGAGATCCAAGGCAAGTTCTGTAATATCTCTGCAACCCTTCATGTCTTTTCTTATGCTTTTTCTACTTCTCTACTTTTCTCTAAAGGTTATTTTCATACATGGTTGTACAGTTTCTTTTTTCATTGATGCTGTATCAGTAAAGAATGAATTTAGCTAAAACTCAGTTAATAATAGCTTACCCAGTAAATGAGTGGCTGGTATGATTACTCCAGGATGGAGGTCCTTTCTTCCCATTTCACCCTCTCCTGGGTGTGGTTTTCATTGTTGATGTTCCAGTGGGAAGATCAGTAGAGAAGGGCTCTAGGAAAGAGACCCTGATAGCTATTTACTGAGCAACTTCATGAATAAATAGTCTCTGATTGGAAGTTAGATTATAGGCTTAGCCCTAGTTGCAGAAGTTTGTGGAAAAATTTGCGAGTCCTGTTAGTAGGTGACAAGGAAGAAGGGGCTATGAATGTGTTTTAGTAATCAATACAGAAAGTCTGTCATATCTGTAAAATATACTTTTGATGTCAAAGTGAGGGTTTTTTTTTAGTAATAATTTTCTTTAAATAGTTAATCAATGTCATACTGCCATAAAGTCCTGTAATACCCATGACTGAACAAGAATCATGTGAGGTTAAGTTGAACTCCTTTGAGTAAGGTGCTATGAATTTTTACACAATGTCCAACTTAATTTTTCCCTTAATTTAATTCTGGAAATGAAACTAACGGATCCACCAACTGTTTCTCTTGAGTGTGTTTCATTATCTTAGATTGTGTTAGGCATGGCCAAGTCTACACGGTACTTAATGTCATTAGAAATCTGGGGAAAAAATGCTTTTTAATTTTTAAAGGCATCGTGTTATGTCAGATTTCTTACATTGGCAAAACTCCAATTTGAATTTCTCTAATTCTCTCTATGCTCAAAACTCACCAGAGATGTGCACAAATATTCTAATTCTTTTAAATCCTTGTAAGTGTCTTAATTTTATTGAATGTAAACATATAGTGATATTTTACATGCTTTCTAGTGCTGTGAAGAATACAAAGCATATTGAGACAATGTTGGGTGCAAGTAACTGAAATGTAATTAACTTCCACATGTGCCTGTGTTTTTAGCTCAATGAGCTTAGATCACAGGTATAGTTCTGAATTGTCTTTTCTACTCCCCCCTTCCCTGCTGCAATAAAGCTCTTACTTATTGATTCTCCTTTCCCCACATCTGTGCTTGCATTGAAGATCTGATCACTTCTTTATGCTTTCCAGTCTGATCAGCATGAAGTTTTTATGATTTTTTCAATTGTCCATGTATTTGAGTATGCCATCAAATTTTAATGGCTTTCTTGATGGAGTGGTGCAGAGTACTCCTAAACAGTGCTCATGGAGTCTCTAGCTACTCCCAGAAGTACTTGACCAAGTGAGACAGCTGTTTACTGCTAGAACCTGTGGGCCCTATGCTAAAGGCCACTAGGTCCATTACCCAGCAGTGCTCTAGGTGCCACACAGTATTGAGAATCGAACCAGAGTTCTAAGCCCTGTGACATACCAAACACTGCGATATCCTAAATCCTGCAAAACCCTAAACTCTGACTCCCAAATGTCTGTTTCTTGGGTGTGTGTTCAGTAAATTTTTTGCTCTCATCTTTGACTCCTTCTCCAGCGTCACCATTCTTTCACTGACTTGCAGAGGTTTGTGTGTTATGGAAATGCATGTCTTCATACACTGACGATTTCTGCTCAAGTTTTCTTGACTATTTTTCAAGTTTTCCATGTGCCTACCTTTAGATTGAAATTCTAAGTCTTATAATAAGAATTAAACTTCACATCCAGTGCCCACTGTTTTTGTTGTTTTGTGGATTCCTAGGACAGTAATCTGGTTCATTTCTCTCTTTGGTGTTAGATTTTTCTAAAAAACATTTATTACGTATTTTGAAGAAATATCACTTTTACTTAGTTTCTTGTGAAATAACTGCCTTCTTGAGAAAAATTTGATATTTTTTATCTATTGGCACTATAATAGTAAACTATATTTGAAAGAGCTAGCTTAAGCCTAATTGAAATAAAAATTGAAAATCATTGGCATTTATGGCTTTATTTATGTCTCTTTTGAATAATGAAGCCATTCCTTGCATTTTTTAATAGAAGCCACCTGGTGATGTTCAACCTAGTGGTGTGCAGTGGGCTTACCAGGGCCATATATAGTGGTATTGGCATGCAGTGCAGGAGTTGGAACTCACAGCCTTGCATATGTTAGGCATGTGCTCTTCCAATTGAGTTATGTGCCCAGTGAATAGATACAATTCCCCACCTTTGGCCAGTTGCTTCCCCTCCTACTTTGTGGGCTCTGAACAGCTTTACTCTTCTGTGCCATCCCTGCCTGTCTGAGATTTGTTTGCTGAGCTAAGTTGGGGTAATGATATGTTAGTTGTATGAATTGTGGGGGACTGGACATATATTCTGCTTCCTCTGTATTCCTTGTGAGAAAGTGGCACCCATCCACATAAAGTCATCCTCTCTGGCAGAACTATCAAACACAGGAAAAGGCTTCAAAATTAAAAGGGTCGACAGTGAATATTATCAAAGATGAGGGGCAAGATCACTGTTGGGAACCCACAAAATTAACTGAGCCATTCATAGCAGAGGAAAGTAATCTATTTTGGGGGGATTTTTCAGTTAGGAAACTACAAAAACAGTTACTCTGTATTTTAGGAAACTCGTTTCTAAACTCCCTAACCATATCATGTACAAGTCATAGCTGATTGAATATCTGATCCCAGAGAGTGTTGAGTAATGTGTGTGATGCCTGGAGGCATGGCTGGGGTGGGGTGTGGAGGGAGAACCTGGGCTCCTTAATAACTTGCCAAGACCATTGGGGAATACTTATCAAGTCGGCTTTTGAAGTTAAGCGGGAAGGGATAGTGCATGCACTAGAACAAAGAGCTGGGCCTAATAGGATGAAATTTAATGGGGAATAAATATTACATCTTGTTCTAGTGTTCAGGAAACTATCTGCATGTAAGTGAAGAGTCATCTCCACACTACAACACAGGTAAAATACTAGTGGAACTTTAATTGAATAAGAACACTGAATGAATGAATGAATGAATGAATACTCTTTATTTTTTAGAAAAGAAACCATAGCTGGCAGTGCTTGAGGACTACTCCCAGCAGTGCTTAAGCGACCATACAGTGCCAGGGATTGAATCTGGGCCTCCTGCATGTCAGTCATGTGTTCAGCTGTTGAACTATCTCCTGACTTTGAAATCATTGTTGTTATTTTTGTAAAACTAAACTTCTAATTGTAAAAGCTTTTATAGGGAGTTAATGGAAACAGAA
Organism: Suncus etruscus; assembly: GCF_024139225.1. Taxonomy (NCBI): domain Eukaryota; kingdom Metazoa; phylum Chordata; class Mammalia; order Eulipotyphla; family Soricidae; genus Suncus; species Suncus etruscus. Next base: position 124,780,567 of record NC_064849.1, read on the forward strand.
CGTCCATCGCCAGTGAGATTGTATTTTCTGTGGGGCTCAGATAGCATGCAAAGTACTCATCCTTTGTGTCCATGTCAGGAATGCTTTTCTTTTTCAGAGTATGACTAAATGGGAGTGATATAAATGTGTGGCACATGAAGGGCAGTTATAGGAATGAGTTGTTGCCCTTGAGACCTGGGGAAAGAGATTACTCTCCACATACACAGGCAGCCATAGATGGGCAGAACTGAAGGCAGGGGGTGTCGATTGCAGAGAGAGGAGATTATAACCCTCACAGCTGGCTGCACCGCATGAAAGGAGTAGTAAGCTGCTCATCACTTGGGACCACTAATTGTGACCAACGAGGCGGCTGGTTCCCCAGCATCTTTACCCACATTGTTCTCACTTGCCTTATGAATCCTTGATTGTTGAAGTTCCCAAAGCGCTTTTCTCACAAGGCCACTGAAAAATTTAGTATCTGTCTGAGGCTAATGAAAGACTCAGTTGAGTTTTTTAACCTGGGAATATTAATTCATCATAGAGCTGGAAGGGAAAGTCCCAATCAAGAGGAGCATTAAATGCTAAATATTTGATGAGAAAAGGTGGGATCATAAAGCCATCAACAGGGCACTTGCAGAGAAGGAAGTTGTCATTGTCATGGTGATCAATGGCATCAGGCTCTCCAGGCATCCCCAGATGCTCTACAGGACACTTGTAGTTTTCACATTCATAGAGTTTTCCTCGGAAGTGATTTTTATCCTGAAGATGCAGTTAGAATTGCTTGGCTGATGAAGTAAATACTGAAGATAATTGTTAAGGGAGTTTAGCTTGCCAGACATTTAGAGAAATCTCTTCCAAAGTTTTAAAAATATAAATAAGTTGCAAAACAATGGTCTGTCAAGAAAATTACGTATTGATTCATCATCCAGTATTGGGAGTTGGGTGAAAAAAAAATTGTTCATAAAATATCTCCTTTTTTGAAGGTCATTTAGTGGTGGAGCAACTTTGTGGGGGGATGCTGCATTGACCACGATCCTCCTCCACAGATGGATGTTTATTCAGGGTCTCTCACACCCAATACTGCAGAAACATTCCAGCACAGGTATCAGAATGAAAGTTAACATTTTAACAAGTGGTAATTTTAAGGTTTTTGGCCTTTACGATGCATTTGTGGAGGCGTCTTTTGCAGCAATAGTATTTATTGCAAGAGATTAGCATAAAAGTAGTTAGCTTGCAACACGATTTGAAAATTATAGCCTTGTAAAGGATCCCCAAGTTACAACAGCTGGAAACATGCAATCACTGGAAATGGTGCTGTAAAAGTCTGTGCTGAGGCCCTGGACTAATTTTACTCCTTTGGCATTTCTCTTCCCCACCCCCTAACTAACCTCCTTTTACATTTATTGCTCTGGGATAATGCATAATTGTCTGAGAATAAACACAGGCAGCTATCCATTTTCTATTTCCTCAGAGTCTCTGCATTTGTCTTAAGTGTATAGTCAGCAATGTGTATTAAGTGCCTACTATGTGCTGGGTAGCAGTATGATAAAAGAAATCTGCAGCTTTTTTTTTTCCTTTTCTTTTTGGGACTAGTGGTACTCAGGGCTTAATCCTGGCTCTACTCTCAAGAAACCTCATGGTGTTGCTTGGGGATCATATGGGATGCTGGGGATGGACCCCAAGTTAGCTGCCTGCAAGAAAAGTGCCCTTCCCACCATACTATTGTTTCTATCCCTCCCCTCTTCAGTTTTACAGGTAATAAGGAACTTGAGAAAATGGCTTCTGGTCAGGGATATCTTTTTTTTTTTTTTTTTTTTGGTTTTTGGGCCACACCTGGCGATGCTCAGGGGTTACTCCTGGCTGTCTGCTCAGAAATAGCTCTTGGCAAGCACGGGGGACCATATGGGACACCGGGATTTGAACCAACCACCTTTGGTCCTGGATCGGCTGCTTGCAAGGCAAACGCCGCTGTGCTATCTCTCCGGGTCCCAATCTCTTACAGGGCTCTAACACAGGCTGTCATGTGGGAAGCCCAGGTTTAGATCTTTAGCACTCCAGATTTGTGCTTGAATAGCCACAAAGCAGTACTGTTTAGTGTAGCCCCCAAACAAAAACAAAACTAGAGGAAAGGTGCCGTTGTGTTATGTAAAGCAAGCCTAGAATGCCCAGGAGAAAATGTTTCAAGAAAGTCATGGGTGTAGTGGGTTACAATTAGCCAGCACACTTAATCAGATCACTGTGAGGAGAGCTTAGTGTTTAGTGAGTCATATCTTCAGAGGTTTGCTGGAAAGTGTGGAGGTACCACTGGCAAGGCAGTTTAAACACCAGAGTATAGAGTTCCTGAGATGAAGCATTCTCAGAATCACCTGGAAAACTAGTAGAAATTGTCAGTTCCACTGTCAAAGATTCCTGGCATCATATATAGTCCCTGAATCAGGAATTGACCCCAGAGCATTGCTGAATGTGCCTAAGAGGCCATCTTTCTTCCCCTCTGTCCAGCCCCACTCTTCCACCTGGCCCACCATATACACAGAAAGAAATGTACTGATCCTGGATCCCATTCCCTGTCAATTCCTCAGTGTGGATCTCTCAGTGCTGCCCCTGGTATAGTAGCTGACAGTGAGATCTAGTGGTTTGCGAACCCTCTTCTGGGAAAATGTAGAGGATCAAAAAGCCTACAGTGAGTGTATACCTTGGTCAGGTTTCGTTTTAGAAAGATCACTCTGATAGCAACTGTGTATATAAGATGAGTCCCACTTCTGACAGGATATTTTAATAGTTCAGGAAAGAGAGGACAGCAGGGATCACGATGAAGAAGGTGTATGAGCCAGGCAGATCTAAATTGTATTGAAGGAATGGAATCGACCTGATGGAGGGATCAATGGGTGGTAGCCCAGGAGACCATCCCTTGATTTCTGATAGAAATCAAGGATACATATGTTTGGAGTGATTCTTTCAGAGCCATTGTGGGAGCTGACCAGGGGCAGCTGTGTGTGTGTGTGTGTGTGTGTGTGTGTGTGTGTGTGTGTGTGTGTGTGTGCGCGCCCGCGCGCGTGTGTGTATGAGTACCCATTGCAAACCCCCCACCAACTCCAGCCCTCATTGCAGAGACAGTCTAGTTAGAATCCCTCTGTCAGCTGCACTGATGAGGAGACTGCTTATAGTTGTACTTTGGCCATGTTCAGCAAGCCTGCTGGATGGACGGTACCTCAGATCACTTTGTTCCAGTGATCCAAAGAAATAGAAAGTATAGGCATCCCTATGTTCCAGTATGGAGGCAAAGAACTACATGAATCTAGATCAGAGATTCTCAAACTTACTTGGCCTGCCTTTCTTTTTCATAAAAATCACCAGTGCCTCCACCAGTCTGGGAAGTCCATTTTAATACGTGGATGCCAGCTCCCACTCAGATTAACTAACACAAATTTTAGCACTAGCATCAATGTTTGAAACAAACCAGTAGAAAGTGGTGGCCCATTTTGGGAACCTTCACTTCAGTGCTTGCCCTGAGTCCACTGTTATAGTGGACTTTGGGCAGAATTTATACAAATTCTACTCTTGGTACTCTTGGGAGGGGTTGGTCAGAAGAGTGCCATCTGGCCAGGGTAAAATTCCTCATCCTGTAGGTGACATTTTTTCCTACCTTTTTCTAATTATGCCCCCTATCCTGTTGTTTGATCCCCTAGCCTTAGCCATGTGGCCACCTTGGAGATATCCTGGTGGTCCACAGGGGCCATAGAACTACCCTTTCAGTTAAGAAGTGCCATGTAAGAGTGGGCCTTCCTAAATTCTTCTCAAAATTCCTTTTTACATGAGAAAGTTTCACACAACTGAGTTTATAAATACATGCCCCAGGCATTTTCTGAGAGTTAATAAAATAAATTCCTTAAAAAAACATATTTTATGGAGTTGGAGAGATGTACAATAGGTAAGGCCTTACAACCTGGATTCTATCACTGGCATCATATATAGTCACCTGCACCTGTCAGGAGTGTTCCCTTGAGCACAGAGCCAGGAGTAAGCCCTGCACACCCTTGGGTTTAGTCCCAAACTTGAAATTACCAACCACACAAAAAATACTCATATGCATTTAAAGATTTGTTTTGCTACTTCTCCCTCCTCCCATTCAGTTACACAATCCCATTTGAGGTTTCAGTTTACTGTATGTAAATAAGGTTTCACATGCCCTCTAGAAGAAAACTGAGGATTCTTTTACTAATGAGGAAAGGAGGAGGACCTCTCATAAGACCCCATTGTTACAGCTTGCGCTGGGCCTCTGGTTGCATGACTCTAAAATGGGACCTATAAGGGGCCTCTCAACTGAGGGATGAGAACTTTGGAAAGGCTGGAGACATTCTTGTGATAAGAGAAGCCTCTTTCAACAAACTGAGGTTGGCAGCTTGCATACTGGGAAGACACACTAAATTGAGGCCAAGTTCTGTTGACTTTCTTAAGGGATCCACTGGTTCATAATCTAATTTATTTGGTTGTCTTAGAAAAAAATCCAGAATGAGCACAGCTAACCCTGTGTCTGGGCTGTCATTCAATGTCTTCCAGGGCACCTGCTAAACTCATTGACAGTCCCCTCCTTGCTGGCCGCCAGTGCCCCCTCCCTTAGTAATTAAAGAAGGAATGAGAATGTCAATTCCACTTCTCACTGAGAGTTGGTACTAACCACAGATCTTATTTTAGGGCAAGGCCTTTCCCCTCTAGCTTCTTTAAAATCCCCTATTAATTCAGACGCTTTATTTACTGAACAAACAAGCTGTGATCTCCCAGAGAAGAGTTGAACAAGTGTTGTCCTTGTGGGGACACAGCTCTCTCAGTGCAGCCATGCTCCTGCAAAAGCACCCCGAGGCTTGTATCCATCTTGGTTTTTGTCAACACTCAGATCTCTTCCACCCAAAGGGCCTTTCTCAGTGAGAAAAGCAAAATTCAGATTGCAGTGACATGATGGCACAATCTGAGTTCTTTCCACCAAGAAGACATTTGAGGTCCCTTTTTCAGAGATTGTGTTCCCTTGACTTGAAGAGACTATAATGGGGATCCCAGAGCATAGACTTCAATGCCAATGAAGTCAGTGGGCAGCCTTGTGGGGGACGTACTGACCCCAGACCTCCTTCTCATGGGGGTTACAGCACAATATATTCTTGATTCCATATGACACTAAAACAGTTCTCCCAAATTTGTTTCTTCCTCTTTTCTTTCTTTCCTTTTTTTTTAATTTTGATTGTTGTGTTATAGAACAGCTCTTAAGGGTTAATCCTGACTCTGCACTCAGGAATCACTCCTGGCTGGCTTGGGGGACCATATAAAGTCCTGGGGATTGAATCTGGGTTAACCATATGCAAGGCAAATGCACCTTACCTGCTGTACTGTTGCTTAGGCCCCAGATTCTGTTTTTTTTTTTTTTTTTCCCCAAGGTGCTAACTTTGAGAGTGCATGAAGAAAAACTGTTTTGGCTGCTAGGGTTACTCTTAAAAGCACATCTTATAGGCAAGAAGAGACCCATTTCTAATCCTCTCATTTTCAGTATATGACAGATCCAGTGCTGTCCCCTAGGTCTCCCATTCCTTGCCCAAAATAGCTTTCCTAGCCTGAGAATAGGGATGGTCTGGATCAGTGTTTGGTCCAGTGTAGTCCAAGGCACCAGTGTAGTTCAGTGTAGTCTATATTATCTAGAGACCCACCTGCACTCTGCTGACTGCCCCTTAAGATTATACTAACTTTGGGAAGGATGACCCTCATCTTAAGCTAGAAACAATTTCCCAGATAAATCTCCCCATACTGCTCTTTGAAACCTAACAGATCTCAAAGTTTGAGGCTCCTCTTCCTTGTTCATTTGTACACTTACTCAGGACATGTCTCTGGATTCAGTTGCCCTTACACTTAAAGGTGCAGTGTGCTTGACAATCTGAACTGTGGAGTATAAGAATGACATAGAAAAGGACAATGGTGGTGACAACAGTGGTTTCACTTGAACTCTCCTTGCACCTATTGTTGTCTCCCCCCAAAATGCTCTTTCTTTTTTAAACTACAACAAACTTTATTTGTCTCTGTTTCCCCCTCACACCTCACTCCCCTCAGCGGCATTCTCCCTTTCTCAAATAGCTTTACATCATAAACACCTCAATTTGGGATTGTCTTGGGGTGGAGGTGGATTGATGGAGCCTCTGTAATTGGTAACTCAGGAGCAGTAGGAAGACAGGCTAGCCAGATTGTGTGTGTGTGTGTGTGTGTGTGTGTGTGTGTGTGTGTGTGTGTGTGTGTGATGTATTCACTGCTTTATTATGTAGACAGGGGTCCAGACTGTCTTTACTCCTAAACATTCACTCCTGTCTTCCATGGAAGCATTTGGTTGGAGGGCTTTGCAGCCCTGCCTGGAATGAACATCAATGTGGATGGACATTGAACTGACTCTCAGACCAGGGTCTAGAGTTGATAGGGAAGGATTGTCTCCGAGAAGTGGATGAGAATGTGTCAGGACAGCTCTGGGCTGAAGTGCTTGGTGCTTGCACTCTGGAGCCACTCAGGTCAATTTCATCAGCATTTTCATGAGTCCTAGTGATGGGTTTTTAAGTACCTTCATATGCTGTGGGTTCCCAGAGGACAACATGAGGAATTACTGAGAAGGTGAATCTTTTCACACGTGAAAGAGGCTATGTCCATACTGGTACTAATAGCAGACTTACATGGAGAGATCAGCTAACAGGAAAGAGGGACATTATATGGAGGACATTAACATCAAACCTGATGTGATTTCTAGACCCACAGTTTGGCCAGCACTTTACCTTGGAAAAGATGATACTATGGTCTTTCCCTTCAATTTGTTTTATTACCTGGTATATCTAGGGATTTTATGACAATTCTGGCAGAAAAAAAAATCAGAAAATTTTGAGTGTTTGCATGTATTTTTGCCAAAGAATGTTTCAGTCAGTCTGAAAATCTACAGTTCTGAAGAAGTAAACAGGTATAAAGAAACAAATATTTGCACAAGAGAATTTATCTTATTCAATGTCTTTCAAGGCCCCACCCATCTTTAAAGAGTGGTTGTTTTGGAGCCAAACTTGTCTCTTTTTTGGGAAGTTAATGTTTTCAGTTTTGGGGAAACACCTGGTCAGGCTCAAGAGCTATTCCTGGTTCTGTGCTCAGGGGCTGCTTCTTGCATTGCTCAGAGGTGCTGAAAATGGAATGAGCATAAGGCAAGTAAGTGGCTTACCTAAGCCTATACTCTCTCTGGCTTTAGATTGTTCTTTAACTTTTCTCTTGCTTAGTGGTGATAAAAGGTGGAAGGAAAGGTAAGCTTGTTGGAGGAAAATGTTAGATAAGACTAAGGTATCAGCTCCACTGGAAAGCCAGATCCTGAGTTTTAGAATCTGAGTCTTCACTTCCTTCTGATCGATGAGCAGATACCTCATTGTCCCAAACATAAGCTCTTCTTTCTCCATGGCCATTTAAAAGATTAAAGTCCTAATTTACCCCCAGCTCTAGCCTTGGAAGTTGGCCCCTTGGTATCACTTAGGTTGAAGTAAGAATGCATCATTTCAAGATAAGAACACTGACTGAATGCCCTTTGACCATTATTTGGGCACTTGGCACTATTAACTGCTTTCTGCTGGCTGCTGACCACAAGTATTTAAAAGTACATATGGTAGCATTCCCCAAATTAACCTTGCCTCTAAGGCAATGAACATCTGTCTTCAAACTGCTGTTCTTACAGATCACTGCCTGGCTCTCTCTTCCTTCACCAGCCTTTAGGCCTTTCGGTTAGAATCTGGCTGGGGAGGAGGATTCCCCTACCTAAGGTAATGAAGAGGAGTTTGCCAGGGCTGACTTATTTGACATACTATCCAATTTGGAGCCAACTTCCCTGACCATTTATGGAGTCTTGAAACCATGTTCCAGATACATGTGGAGAGTCTCTTGGGATCATTAGAAGTCACAGTTCTCCAAGAGTTGTCCAGTTAGAACATGGATGGACCCCTGGGACACATTGTATTTTTGCCCACTCTGAGATAAGCAGTGGGTCAAAGATCTACTTTCAGTGTTACTTACGGTACAATGAAGTGGACTAGCTAGGATGAAGAATGGTACTGCTATTGACCCAGCCACTGCACATGCAATTATGAAGAAGAATAATTGGGAAGGGGGGCTGATAGGGGCAGGGGTTTTTGCCTGGAAAGTAACATTGTCCCTCAGGAACCACAGTATCTCTTCACTTGATTCTTAGGTGCTTTTCATTTGTGTGTTTTAGCTGTTGGAGAAAAAGCTGCTTTGGAGCCTTTTAGCTGTTGGAGAAATGTACTAACATAACTGCCTGCTTTCAAAGGCGCAGTAGGGTGATTGGCTATTTAAGGAAGGCCATTGGGTTCTGCCTCACACTTCCCATGGCAGCCAAGGCATGCTTGCTCTGCCAGCCTGTTGCGACATCTTTCCATGCAATTAGGGTACAGATCTGAGTGGCCCTCCTCCTGTGTGGCCATCCAGGCCAGCCTCCCTATAGCACTTGAAGTTTGACAGTGAATGGGGAAAAGGGAAGCAGTGTATTGTCCTGTCCTCATGGAAAAAATGTAGTCATTTCTGGAATCTGCCAGCTTCACCAGCAGCTTTTGCTTTTTTTCTTTTGCTGTTCTCAAAAGAGTGCTGGTTAATAATTCACTCACAGTTACCAATTAAGTAGAAATTTCAATTGAAGCGACAGTAGGTTCAATTAAATGTGTTTGGAAATCAGGTGCCTCAATTGCTTGGGAAAGAATTTGAATATTTATCTATGTGCATGTGAATGTGGGTGGAAGGGGGGGCATGCATATGCTTTATACATATACATTTGGTTGAAAGTCAGGGTTGAAAAATTGCCTAAAGGGCTAGTTGCCAGTCACACGTCTAATTAGTCACGCATATAAAATGCAACAATTGCTTTGTCAGTTAGAAGCAAGAAAGGGTTTTCATTTTCATGACTGATTCTGGCAAGAGGGGGCAAGTCATTTTTGACAACTTTCAGTGGGAGAGTGAGAGGAAGAGTTAGAAGAGGTCCCTTTGTGGATAGTGTGGAGAGGCTGCAGAGATGTGTGTTCTCTTTGCATGTGCTGAACTTGTGAGGAGGTCAAAGGGCATGGACGCCTCTGCCTCTGAGATCCTAGTGCTTCTCACTGTGTGGAATGGGAACAAATGGGTGTAGGTTTGGTCATGTACTCTTAGTAAAATAGCAACTGCACAGTCAAATGAGCTGTATCAGAATAATCTGGCACATCTGAAAGGACCAGAGAAGACAGAAAATGAAGTAGCTAGAAGCAAGACACAGATATTAAGAAATAAAATGTTTACTTCAGTGTTCAACTGGAACATTAGTTACCATTTTACTATTCTCATTTTCTAGAGATTGTTCTTTATCCTACAAGAACTCATTTATACAACCAGAGTAGAGTGGGAATTAAGATGTCCATTGAAGGTTTATGGTTAAGTAGGTGTTTTGATACCTGAGAGTTATCCATACCTGAAAGTATTGTCTCTTATTTTATATGAAAAAAAAAATAATGTTTAGGAGAAATTTTCACTACCTCTTATTGTACTAAAATTGATTATAAAGGAAAGATTGATGAGTAATTATATTATAACATAAAGGTTAAAATTATGGTTAAAAATTAAATAAAGAGGGGCCGTAGCAATGGCTTAAGCGGGAAGGCATCTGCCTTGCCTGTGCTAGCCTAGGATGGATGGCGGTTCAATCCCCCAGCGTCCCATATGGTCCCCTGAGCCAGGAGCAATTTCTGAGCACAGAGCCAGGGGTAACCCCTGAGCGTCACAGGGTGTGGCCCCCCCAAAGCAAAAAAATTAAAGATAATTAAAAAATTAAAAAAGTTATGGTCATAAGACTAGACCACCTTAACCCTAATTATGGTTTTGTAACCTTAGGGTAGTGTGAACATCTCTCAGTCTCAGTGTCTTTATCAGTAAGAACAGGATAATAACATTACTTAACCTCCAAGGATAGAGGTTATTACTGTATTCATTTAAAATGAATAAAAATTATTGTTACATGATCTTCATAGTTATATGATGTACTTACTGTTGAACTGTTATGATCCTTGCACAAACATTGGCATTTAACAAATGTTAGCTACTGGTTGTATTACTGTTTTTAGGTTACAGTAATAGTTCATTTGAAATTTCTATAAAAATTTTAGAGACGTATTTGAATAAGCAAATTATATTCCTAATGAGTTTTACTAATACAATATTTTAAAAATTAGAATAAAAGATTGTCATAGATATAAAGCTATTTCAGTAAGATAAAAGATAATACCTTTTTCTTCTTCCCCTTTCCAGAGTCATTAAGATATAAAACAGATGCACCCCATGTGATTTTTAGGTATACAGCATAATGGTTCTACTTCCATCCATTGTAAAATGATTCCTATAGAAAGTTTTACTGGCATCCACCATCTTATATAAATAAAATAAAAGAGAAAAAAAAAAGAATTGGTTCTGTGTGATTCTTATTGCCTCCTCACTAGTATAAGACATTCCTCCAGGTGTTCTGTTGCTGGGTTGAAACATAGAAACATCATGTTTCACAGTGTCAGAACTCTGATTGGATGTTTCAGATTGGAGTGCTCCTCATTAGTCTGCATTCCCATTTTCTCTCTGATTCTTTCTTCTTCCACCTCTATATTTTTTGCTCTCTGAACAGAATTATTTGGTATGTTCCAATTTCTCTCTTTTACATTTTAAACTATACCTCCCTCTGACATAAGCATTTATGAACATTGGAGCTGGAGATAGAGTACAAGGGATAAAGTGCTTGTCTTATATTCCACTGACCCCAATTTTATCCCTGGCACTGCATGCAGTTTTCTATGTACTGTCAAACATAACTTTTGAGCCCAGGAATAGCCTCTGAGAATAGTCAGGTGTGAGAGAACACCCCACCACCACATACACAAAGAGGTTATTAATATTGTGGGCAGAGGTGATAACAAGTACATTTTTTATGTTACCAAATACTTAATTTGGTAACATAAGCATGAACAAATTATACATAATTTAATATGTAAAATAAAAGTATAGGTATATTATTTTTAGTCCTACTTCAATTTCTAACCATTTCTAAGGATTTTATTATATTAGTTCTTGGTGAGTCACCTCAGAGGTACTTATAAACTACTTTTTGGCTCTGTGTTTAGGGGTTACTTTTGGCAGTTTTCAGCAGACCACTGAAGTATGATTGAACCAGGGTTGACCACATTTGAACCCTTAACTCCTGTACTACATGTTTCTCTTGTCTTATCTCTAAGGGTTTAAAATTGCCATATGTAATAATTAAAGGCAAATGTACAGATAATATTAAAAATTTAGTATATTAATGACCCTGTTTTAATCTTCAGAACCATATGTGGTTCCTTGAGCACAGCCTGGGGTCACACCTGGGCACAGATCTAGAAATAGCCACAAAAAACCATGAGGTATGGCTCCCAAATCAAGAAACAAACAAATAAAACCCCAAATGAAAACAACTAAGACAAACAAAAACCATGAACTTGCAATTGTCCTTTATAAATAGTTGGCTTTTCCTTAAATCAAATTAGGTCCATAGAATTGTCAGACTTCCACCCTATATATTGGCTTGCTTTGGACATTATTGAAGCATGATTCACTATTGTCTAAGGTCATGCAGCTTTTGATTTGTTGTTTCGGCCCAGTTTCCACTAGCTTCAGACACCTCTGCCTCACTGCATGACCATGCCAAGTAAACCAAAGGGGTGATCTGTTTTCCAAGAGTGCTACTTCGATCAGGGACACTTACTGCATTTGTCAGAGAACCTGCAGCTCTGACACACCCTCTCAGGTATGAAGTAAACTAAGGAATGTTCTGGCAGTCACAGATACTAACTGAAGTGCTTGGTGGAACCACATCTGTTCACGTCTTCTTCCTATATTTGGATGTGTTGAGCCTGACATTCTGTGTGAAGTGCCACGATTGTTATCTTATAGGGCTGAATTGGAAACGATTGAAGCCTTAAGGATGGCAGCAGCCATGGACTATGGCAAACGGGTAAGGATGGAAGGGAGTTGTTAGCTTTCTATGTCATATTCTGTTTCCTTGTCCAAGTACCAGCCTTCTCACAGACTCTTTTAGAATTTCATTGAGTAGAGCAATATTTTCAGTACATATGGATGTAGTCATAAAGGAAAGTGTGGTTGCTGCATTCTGTAGAGTTTTTGTTTTGGGTTTTGTGCAGCCCTGGTGGGGCTTGGGACTTACTTCTGCTCTGTTCTCTGGGATCACTCTTGGCTCTGCTCTAGTGACCATGTGCAGTGCTGAGAATCAAACTTTGTTGGGCAACTGCAAAGCAGGCATCTTACTCCTGTTCTAGCTCTCCAACCCCTTGTACAAGTTATTTAGGGAAGAATGTTTCTCAATCGAATTTCAGTGATTCCTGGGCCTGAGAACTAGGGTGCCTTTCTTGACTCTAGCCTAGACAACAGGAAAGATGGGAAATGAACTTTCTTGGATGAAGACTGGTTACTACAGCCTATTCATTTGGGGAGAATCATTCCATGAAACCCCTCCAGTATATTTGAAGAGTTGTGGTTAACCAAAGTGGATCATTGAATTAGTTTGGGTTTAAAGGCTTACTTTTAAATGCGTGCCCTTCACTGCTCATCAGAAAAGAGCTTCACCAGGGGCTTCTTGCAGCCATTTCAAGCATTTTTTTTTTTTTTTTGGTTTTTGGGCCACACCCGTTTGACACTCAGGGGTTACTCCTGGCTATGTGCTCAGAAATCGCCCCTGGCTTGGGGGGACCATATGGGACGCCGGGGGATCGAACCGCGGTCCTTCCTTGGCTAGCGCTTGTAAGGCAGACACCTTACCTCCAGCGCCACCTACCCGGCCCCTCATTTTATCCTATACTTGGACATGGGGAGGGTGACGTAAAGGAGGATCAGAGGTTCTCTTAGTAACTGTGCCTTAAGAGTCGGTAACTGCTCTGATTAAACAGTTTCTCTTTTTGCCATGCAAACTCCCTTGAAAATGAAAATAGTTGGGTACTTTGATCTTTAAAAAAACATTCAGTCCTTATTTGTGAAGACCATTAATTGCTACTTAGTATTAGTTTCCTTCAGGCTATCAGATCTCAAGTGGCTTTATCATTCTCCCTTAGTTCTGCTCTGTGACACTCTGAGAAGCTCTTTGCATCACTGTAGGGTGCTCTGGCAAGGGTTTCCCCAGGCCCCAGCAAATGGAAAGATAGGCTTCTTGAAGGACTGTGGTTTACTGAGTTCCCAGTAAAGGATGAAGGCTGTGCTTTTTTGTCTGAACTTGTCATTCCCTTGAATTGATGCTTTCTATCTTTTTTCCTTCTTGGGAAGCTTCTATTTCTTCTACTTTGTGTTATTTCCAAATCTACCACTGCTCTGTCTTCTCTGTTAAACTCAGTCCAGCACCTTATTGTTTATATGACCTACCTGATCTTAGAAATCCAGTGGTGTCAGTCATTGGGAATTCTCCATGTGCTCTTGTCCTAGTGCCAGGTGTTTGTCCCTGGGGTTGATGAATAACATCTCCAGTGGCTGTGTAACCATCACTCTGTGTTTTAGATTAAACAGTCCTCTTTTTAATCTTAGTATCTGCATGGAAACTGTAAGAACAACAAGATAGTAATAGAATCTTAAACTATATTCTATAGAGCCTCATCAGTAGTAATGGATCAGTAAGAGTTTTTCTTCTATTTTTCACATGCTTTAGATATAACTGGAATTGGCTCCCTCAGTTGAAAAGCATTAAATATATTATAGACACATGCTGTGAACATTTTTAGGGTAGTTAGTCTTTGCTTTTGCATTAATAAAAAGTAATAATCTGTGTGTACGGTGGAAATAGTATGATTAGGGAAACTATTTTCCTAAATAATAGATATATAACATTGGACAATTCATTTAGCTTTTCATGTCTTCGTTCCTTCATTTTGTGAATGAGAACTGCATACTTGCCATGTCTTCCTCAGGATTGCTAATGTAAAGATTAAATATTGAATGAAGAAGCATTTTAAGAACTTTGGAGAATTAACTTTTATTTAATTTTTACTGCTCCTCTTGAATTAATATTAATTTACAGTATCAAAATCTGGAGGATGGATTAATTTTTATATTTTAGAAATTCATATAACCCTTCATGAGGAATTGTGAGTTTATTTTTATTGCTTAGGATTGCACAATATTGACTTGCTTTTCCTTTAGTTATTACTTATCAACCTTGAGCTGAAATTTCTTATGCTACTAGATTTTAATGTTCAGATTGTCAAACTTTTTCTTTTTCTTTTTTCTTTTTCTTCAAATAATAGAATGTTCCTAATGTTCTTACTTTGAGTCTTTCTTGTGTACTTTATTTCTGACGGAATGAAAGAATTTAAAATGTTTTCCTAGGGTTCATAGAGACATAGGGGATAAAGTGTGTGTCTTGCATGTGGCTGATCTTGACTTGATTCTCAGTACCACATAGTCCCCTAGGCACTGGTGGATCCAACCCTGAAGATCCCTGAGCATTGCTGAGGAGGCCTAGCTTATCCTAACACTTCATGGCCCTGCCAGCACAGTACCCAGTGGCCCAGTTGGTAGAGGGAAAGGCACCTGAGTATACCATTGGAGGCCTCCTCTATCCACTCTGTAATAAAGGTTATTTAGTATTGTTTTAAGTTTTTGAGTTGACTTTTTTCTTCCATTTGTACTGTTTCCAGGTGATCAGAGACCCCCATGACCATACCCAGTGGTCCTTGTGAAATCATACAGTGCCAGAGCTTGAATACAGTACATCACACATGTTAGCCTGTGCTCCCCACTTGAACTAGCTCCTTAGCCTTTTGGGCAATGACTTTTAAGAGAGCCGAGCAATAGAACTTTTGCTAACTTGTTGACACTAAGGCTTTAATTCAGTATCACTATGTTCCTTAAATAAAACTGTGAAAGACTTGTAATTTACAATGGTCTCATAAAAAAATTAAAAAAAAAAAGAACCTATTTATCTAGTTTCAGAATATCCCTCCACTGGTCATTGTGCTGACAGTTTCTTCATGCAGGATGTCTGTTCTTTCTCTAAAGGGCTAAAGGGTGTCTTACAGTGGAATATTGACATATGCTTTCCATTTGGCCTGGCAAGTATGAATTGGATCTTTTTATTTCCACATGCTTATTATATGACATTTTGCTAAGTAGAACATGTAGACATGTAGAACATTGATTTATTAAGTTTTATGTAACTTCCCAATAACTTATTTAGAGAAATAATAGCTTAGAAAGTAATTTAGGATAGCACCTCAGCCAGGTTCCAAACACAAGTAAATTATGAATCTACCTTTGTCATTGTTGTCATATGTGGAAATTTGATTACTTCCTCCCACATATACTAGACACTATGAAATTTTGAATAAGTAGGATATTTTTTTGAGGGGACCGGAAATGTGGAATTTTAGTTAAAATCTTTGTTGGAACATTCACTAGTAATATTAGTTATGATGATGTGACTTAATGTAAACATTGTATTGGAGTGGCTAAGATTGCTCACATTGGCCCCAAGTAAGTATACTGGTTACCACTCGAAAATCTGTTTGCATTGCCCATTGGATGATAGACTTGCTTTACCCAGTTTATTCAGCCCTTCCCTCTTTCTTCTTGTTGTTATTATTTCTTATACTCGAGATTCAGATTTTGTTTTGTTGTTTTTTTAAACATTCCAATTTTGAGATAAATAATAAGTTTTTTGTATAACTTATGCCACCTAAGATAATATTTTATAGATTCATACACTATCATAATATTGTATAGATTCACACATAAGTGGAAAAATTTTACCTTTTTGTTTTATTTTGGGGCCATCCCTGGCAGTATACAAGCCTACTACTGACTGCACTCAGGTATCACTACTGGCGGAACTTGATGGACCAAATCGGGGTTTCAGGGATTGAATCAGAGTTGGACACATACAAAACAAATTTCCTACCCACTGTACCACTATTGCTCAGGTTCCAGCATTTCATTTCATATCTCTCTCTTTCTCTCTCTCTTCCTCCCTCCCTCCCTCCCTCCCTCCCTCCCTCCCTTCCTCCCTCCCTCCCTCCCTCCCTCCCTCTTTCTCTCTCTTTCTCTCGTCTCTCTCTCCCCCACCCCTCCTCTCTCCTCTTCACACACTTGGTAGAGCTGAGGGGTTACACCTGGCTCTGCACTCAGAAGTAACTTCTGGCTGTTCTCAGGAGTAAATGGCTGGGCCCAGGAGTAATTGAATGCTAGGGATCAAACCCATATTGGGCACAAGGCAAACACCCTACCCACTGTACTATTGGTCGAGCCCAGAATTTATCTTTTAAAGGAATATCTGATAGCAGACATCCATTAGGTCAATCACATCTTTATAATACAGCTTTCTGCCCTGGAAAACTTAGGTTTTCAACTATTGGCTACTAAGAACAATATTATGATGAATGTGGGGGTACATATATTGCCTAAGATTTGCATCTTCTTTGGATAAATATTCAAAAGCAAGACAGCTGGATCATGTTGATTTTATAGTTTTAAGTTTTTTCATTTTAAAGAATTTTACATTGGTTGCACGAGTTTACTTTCTTTAGTGCTGCAGAGTTTCTCTTTACATCCTCTATAACACTTCTTATTTCTTGTCTTTTTGATCATAGATGATAGGTCAGTTTTAAATAATTGTTTCTTTCCAGATTTTTAACTCCCTAGTGTTCTTAGAAATACCAAGAAAGTATCTCATGTGTTGCTAATTTTTACTGTTTTAGAACTGTGCCGAGGTTAACTTTAATAAAAATGTTTTTCATTAGGTGGATCATAATATATTAAAACAAATAGTGGGGCCTAGAAATGGCTTAGTGGCTTAAATACCCAGCACGAGTATGAGGCCCATGTTTAATCCCTGTGCTACATTTGTGCATAGGAGATCCTAATAGCTCCAAGGTCTGGTATTCCCAATGAGGATAAACCAAAAAAAAAAAAAAAACTAAAAACAAGTGACCACATAGGACATTATCTTGGTAATGTAATCCATTACTTTCTTTGGATCATATTGAGAATGTTATAGATTGAGTGAGAGCTTATTCATAATATACATTTATAGTGCTTAATTTTATTTTAACTCTCACCATCAGATAAATATGTGTGTGGATGTGGGTAGTTATGTATGCAAAAACCATTAGAGAATATCCCCAGTATAAGATTTATATTATGGTAAGTAAGATACTGAGCGTTACCCTGCTTATAGTCATTCATATTATTTTCTCTGCCTGTTGCACAGCAATAAAAATTTCTTTGTTCCTTATGCTTTTTTGGGCCATACAGCAACACTCAGGGGTTATTCCTGGCTCTGCACTCAGGAATTATGCCTGGTAGTGCTGGGGGACCATATAGGATATAAGAATTCAGGGCCCGGAGAGATAGCACAGCGGCATTTGCCTCGCAAGCAGCCGATCCAGGACCAAAGGTGGTTGGTTCGAATCCCGGTGTCCCATATGGTCCCCTGTGCCTGCCAGGAGCTATTTCTGAGCAGACAGCCAGGAGTAACCCCTGAGCACTGCCGGGTGTGGCCCAAAAACCAAAAAAAAAAAAAAAAAAAAGAATTCAAACCCAGGTTGATTGCATGCAAGGTGAATATCTTACCTGCTGTACTATTGCTCTATCCCTGAGAAATTCCTAAAAGAAATTTTATCCTGTATTCCAATGAAAGTATAAATGAGCCAGAAAATTGCCACTTATTCTTGCTTTTCTATGCTTTCTTTTCATCCAATAAAAACTCTTTAAGTGTGTTTGTTCTTTGTTTAAATCACCCTCTCCTTTGATAAGTCTTTTATAGGGCTGTCCTAGCACATGGACAAAACCCAGTTTTCAGATTAGCTCATCTTCCTCACTTGTGCCTGTTAAGTATCCCTTTATATTAAAATGGTAGGAATTCTCAGTTTAGAATTCAGACTTTTGCTCCAGGAAGTGGGCTCATTAAAGCATTTTATTAGAGATTCTGACGTGCCCTACAATCAACTCATTTGCATTTCATCCATCTCCTTTGGATTTCACAAGCACCCTGTCGTAAGTAACTTTGCCAATGTGCTTTGAAATAGGCCATTGATATCTGTCAGCCAGACAAAGAGTAAAGCCCGCATGAATACAAACACAAGTCGATGGTTCTCAGGTTTGACTGAATTATTTTCCATGACATTAAGAAGCCCTCATGAACTAGTCACAGTAGTGGACAGGATATAATATTTTGTAAATATTTTTCCTAGGGATCAGAGGGTTTTGAAGCCTGAAAGTTTGAAAGTCTCTGTTATGGACTTAACCATCCAGTGTCCTCTGAGACTTCTGAACTCGTCCTGCATTTTGATTTATTTTTCAACAAATCATTCAAAGATCAGTGTTGCAATCTGATGAAATATAAAAATTTTACAGATGTTGACTGCATGCAATATAATTTTATAGCTAAAACAATCAAATTGAGCTATTTTTAAAATTGTGAGTTTTTCACAGGTAAAAGAAAATTATAAAGACCTCATTTTATATTTTTTAATTGTTTAGCCCCTTTAGAGAAACCTGAGTTGAAAATGCTATTTCTAAATGACCATATGTGTTTAATTCTCATCCTACCACAAGGGAATGAAAACATTGACATAAACGCTAACATTTTGAGTACAACATGATTTTTGTAAGAGTTATTAAATGCCCACTATTATTAAAGCCCTGTGTTAGATATTATCAAGTCCCTTAAGCTATGGTCCCAGTCCTTTATTAGCTTCGACATGGGGCCCTGGCAAGTTTAGAAAGTGCACAATAGGAGGTGTACAATTGTGACAAGAGAAGCAAGTTAACAAGTCCATCGAGGGGATGATGACAGTGCCAAGATTGTTAAGACCACAATAAAGCTTTAACCGGGGTAGGCTCTGCTTTGACTTGGAAATGCAGATAAAGGCTTCAGTAGGCAGGAACAAAAATCGATATGGGAAATGGTTTGTGCCCATTTGGGAAAAGCCAAATTTTGTTTCAGTTGTCTAGTTTGGAAGCTTTATAGAGCTGGAATTAAATACATATAGTGGGTGATTGAGCAGTTTGTATTTTTTACTATTTGCCAGGGGGTTTCATGAAGGACTAGTCAGAATCAACAGAGAGATCATGGGAATAAAGAAGATCCCACCTTGGATTCTTTGATTTTCTTAATGTGGCATTCTTAGCATAGATGCTATAATGCACACACCCCCACCATGAATGCTGAAGCCCCTGCCATGATAGTCATCAGTCCTTCCAGGTTGCCACCTATACTTCAGAGACAGCTTAGAATTAAGAAAGGTGTTCTTCCTGCTGCTTCCCACACTTCCTGGTGGTGGTTTCATTTTCTTTTTTTGTGGGGGTCTATTCCCAGAAGATCTACAAGCTACCATGGCTATATACAAAAACCTCAACATGCTATATGTGCTTCAGCCCTGTGAGCTTATCTTCCTCCTTTGTTTTTACAGAGGGATGGAGTTGGAGGTGGGTGGGAGGCCACACCTGGTGCTGCCCAGGACTTAGTTCTGGATCTGTACTCTGAGGTTAACTCCTGGTGATATTTTGTGGAAACCTATGTTTCTGAGGATTAAATTAAGATTGCCACATGTAAGACACATGCCTTAGGGGCTGGAAAGATAGAACAGTAGGTAGGGCACTTGCCTAGCAGACATCTGAACCAGGTTTGATCCTTGGCATCCTATATGGTACCTTGAACATCTATCTCTAGGAGTAATTCTTGAATTGCTAAGCCAGGTGAAAGCCCTGAGCACCTTGGGTGTGGCCCCCAAATCAAAACCAAACCAAACCAAATTAAATCAAAACTAAAACCAATGGGTTAATGAGGTGGTGCTAGAGGTAAGGTGTCTGCCTTGCAAGCGCTAGCCAAGGAAGGACCACGGTTCTATCACCTGGCATCCCATATGGTCCCCCCAAGCCGGGGCCAATTTCTGAGCGCTTAGCCAGGAGTAACCCCTGAGCATCAAACGGGTGTGCCCCCCCAAAAAAAAAACAAACTAAAACTAAGCACTTTAATCTCTCTGCTATCCTATCCCCCTGTCCCCCATCACTTTTCTTTGAATGTCTGCATTCCATTGAAACACATTGCAAAATTAGCATTACCTAAAGGTATCAGCCTCTAACTATTAATATCTCCTTATTCAGTAACAACATTTCTTCCTCACATGTTTCCCTTTTTCTGTGAATGCTCCTGATATTCTCAGTAACCTTAGCATTTACTTGATGGTCAACACTTGAGTCTTTCAGCTATTTTACTTCAACTAAGTGTCTTTTCTCTCTCCAACTTCAGCCAACCACATTCATGGCATATGCTAGCCTATTGTTGTCTATGTAGACTTCAAAAGGTGATTGGAGAAGCATCTGTGGGATCATAGTGTTTTTATGTGAATGGAAAGATATTTGTATTGCATGGACAATACAAATTGATTGGTGAAAACAATCGTGGACACACTGCAGCTCAGCAGCAAATAGTCATTGTTTTCTTTACCTTCTCTTACTTGTAAATAATACCACTTTCACTTTAAAATGCCCTTAATAAAAGAGAAAATATATTAATTTTATTATATCTAAGCTCTGGAGACCACTTCTTTTTAATATTCTATGCAGTGCAGTGGGAAGTCTGCATAAAACATTTCTGTATTGTGAAATACAGGGATTGTCTCAAGGAAGAGTGCTTGAGTATGGCTTGCATTCTAAGTGCATTTAGACATTCTCCTCTCTGGAACACCTTTTCTCCTTGAAAGAATAACTGGCAGGCAACTGATGGTCATCATACATGAGTATTTGGCAGATACTTCCTTGAAAGACATTTGCTTGCCACATCAGAAAAATAACTAGTTGTTGTCAATGAAAAAGTTAAGCCTTCAAATGAATATAAGAATATTGGAAAATAGCAGTTCTCTTGAGCTTGAAATGAAAGTAGACTTTTTTGATGTGTTCATTTTTGGAATATCTGTATGACTTAGGGAAATAGTAGATGACTGATAACTGGTGAAGTTTCTGCCATATTACAATGACTGATAACTGATGTTAAAAAACAAGCCTGGACAGCTATCCATTCAAAATGCAAGATAGCCTTAGTAACAGCTTTAGATGTTACAGTGCAAAGTTGATTGATATGGTTTCCAATTCTTTTTGCAGTTAACCTTTAAGAAAATAGCTTCTATTGTGTTTTACTCTAATACTGAAGAATATTCCCAATTACTTACAAGGCAAGGCTATTATAACATAACTCCTCCCTTTTTCAATTACACATACTCTGAGGCCAACTTCTCTCAATATACTCCAACTAAATCAGTTTATTGAGACAGATGGAATACAATAGCAAATATGAGAATGCAGCTGTCTTATTTTAAATCAGATTTGAAGAAAAGTAGAGAACAATGACATTTTTTTATTTTTGATAATATAAAGCATACTGTGTAGTGGCTTAACACTATGAATTAATACTTTTGCAAGCTTTGTTTTTTAACATGGATATATCATTAGCAGCTATAACCATAATACTTTTTTTTTGGTTTTTGGGTCACACCCAGAAGTACTCAGGGGTTACTCCTGGCTCTGCACTCAGATATCACTCCTGGCAGGCTCGGGGGACCATATGGGATGCCGGGATTCGAACCTCTGACCTTCTGCATGCAAGGCAAACACCCTACCTCCATGCTATCTCTCTGGCCCCCATAAAGTTATATATTACCTTTAGGAGCTTACAAGAGTATTTAGGAGACTTGAGTTCATATGTTTAAGGATAGTTGTCTTAGACCAAGTTAATGCCAACAACTGTCTCATTTTCAAACTCTCAGCCTTAGAGATTTCATATTTAACAATCAGTTTTTATTATTATACTCATATATGCCCTCATTTATTGGGAACTTACAGTCTATAAGATGTGCCTCTGTTTCACTACTTAGACAATTTTATGGTGTGGCTCCCCTCCTAACTCAGCTTAGAGTTTCTGGTCTGGACCATATTAGATTCCTTGCCCTTCATTTTTTATCTTTAAGTAGATTAGCCTTATATACCTCCTTGGCTATAAAATCTGAAAAGTCTTCACCAGTTGAATATCCTGGAGTTATTCAAACAGCCAAGCTTATTGGCTAGCCTTAGCTCTGTTCAATAAGCTAAACTTGTTGGCTTGCCTTAGCTCCATCATACCACCTGTGTATTCCCTGAAATGATACTCCTCTCTCCACCTCTCTTTAACTTTTCATATTCTGCTGTCATGTCTATCTTCTCATCCCTCTTCTATGTTCTACTATGATGTTTTTACTTCCCCACTGGCTTCTTTCATTCAAGAAACCAACTCCTCCTGTCCATTCCTAAAGATTGAAATAATACAGGGCTTTGAACTTGGCACTCTTCACCATGTAAACATTTTATCCTAAGCTGATTTGACTATAAACACTTTACATATAGATACCTGTACCTGTTATCTCCTGCTCTGATTTCTCCTGTGAGCTTTAGGCTCATGGTCCAGTAATATGCCTCACCTCTCAACTTGGATGTCTAATGGCTATCTTAAAAAGTATGACTTCTGGGCCCGGAGAGATAGCACAGCGGCATTTGCCTTGCAAGCAGCCGATCCAGGACCAAAGGTGGCTGATTCAAATCCCGGTGTCCCATATGGTCCCCCGTGCCTGCCAGGAGCTATTTCTGAGCAGATAGCCAGGAGTAACCTCTGAGTACCGCCGGGTGTGGCCCAAACCCCCCCCCCCAAAAAAACCAAAAAAGTATGACTTCTCTCAACATCTCATATATGGCATCACCAAGCAGTCTCAACAACTCCCTCAACTAACAATTTCTTCTTCATTCCTTTTCTGTCTTCCACATCCTTTTTCTCTTCAACTTTCTATTGTTTTTTTTCTATTGTTTCTATCTTCTATCTATCCTCTTGAGACCACTGTAACCCAGGGCATAAAACCCTTACCTAAGACTCTAGCTTTCTTATTCAGACATTTAAACTTTATTGGTTTTCTTCTAATTATTTCTGCCATCTACTCTCCATTTTTCTGGCATGAACTAAACCATGTCATTCTTCTGCTTACAATGTACCCATTTGAGTGTTATGATAAAAACCAGACTTTGAGTTTTGCCACCCCCAGTGCCTATGTGATCTAGGACTCTCCATATCTCCATCCCCTCAAAATGGGACTCCCCAGCATTTCCATTCTCTTTTGTTCCTCATCAACACTCAGCATTTATCTCAGAGTCTTAGAGTTTGATGATATTTCTTCTATAAGTATTGTCTGCCTTAGTTCTTTGGTTGAATCTCCTCATCATTTAATTTTTAGTCAAATATTGACTCCTTCAGAAAAATTGCCCAACTGCCATAGCTCTAGTAGCATACTACCCACCATCCCCATTCCACCATTTTGCATTTTTTAATATATCATTCTACTAGATTTTCTCAAAAACGTCATATTCTCTGGGATGTCACTCCATGTTAATATTTATCTTTATTTGAGGCGAGCTTACAAAGGCACCTGATCTTGGTCATGTTCTATCTGTAATTTTTATCTCATAAGTGTGTAACTCCTATTTTGGTTTTAATTTGGGTCTGAGGCCCTACCTGGCAGTGTTCAGGACTTACTCCTGGCTCCCTAATCAAGAGTCACTTCTGGTAGTATTTTCAAGATCATATGTGACACCTGGGATTTGAACAGTGGTCAATGGGATACAAGGCAGATACCTTAATCTCTGTACTATCTTTCTGTCCTGAGTTGCTGTCATTTTATAATGGAAAATTTTGGTTGTTTCTCTCTTTACATTGAAATCCCACACAAATTTCTGTTTTCTCTCTCTTTTCAGTATTAGAATTATCTTTAATCTTGCTAAAATCCTCTGAGTCTTAGATTTTGACCTAATTTGCATAAATGTTTTCGAATTTTGCATTCATCTAGTTAGAATGTGTTAAAATTAAAGATAACCAAAACATTCAGTTACCATCAGAATTGTATAAGCCAAAGAATCATGCAGAAAAAGGAAAAAAATAATTAATCAGAAAGGTTTATCAATAGCTAAAATATTGGTTAATTTTCTTTTTAAACTTATCAATGTAGTTTCTTCCTTTTTGGAGTTATACCTGGTAGTGATCAGGGCTTACTGGCTCTGTTCTGTGCTCAAGGATCACTCCAGGTGGGAAGTGGGAACCTGATGGGGTGCCAAGGATTGAACACCAGTTGGTCACATGCAAAGCAAGCACCTCTTCACTGCACTATAGCTCACTCTGGTTCCTCAGTGGAGTTTCTCTGAAGAGCATTGGACAATATAGGGGGATTAGAAATATCCCCCACCAGTCTCTTTTGCCCTAATTTATAGTCTGCCATGTGCATTTATGTCTTCTCCACGTGGCCTTTTGCCTCTGAATATTCATCTGTATGATGTGAAATGAAACTGTGAACAAATGCTTTCCCTCTATTGAAATGAGACTGTGAGATTTTAAAAAAAGAAATATATACATCACAGTATTAGAATTTCTGGATAATGTTCAAATGTTCTCCCTGTTATAAAAATGGATCGCTTAATTTATGGCCTTTAAGGTCTTTAAATATTAACATGCTGAGATGTAGAACTTGGGAATGATTTAGGACTCTGATTATCACATGTTTTAACCTTTTGTGTTGTACCATATATGCTGTTACATTTATTGTTTCTAATGAATGTTTTATTGATCCTTAGCAAAATATCAATATAATTAACAATTATTAATTATAGTTGCTAATGACTAATATTAAATGCATTTCTAATGCATATTTTAAACCTAGTTCATCAAATGGTGATTACCTAAAATTTCATTAATTAACGACAGCTTAGCCATTGGTCTGTAGGTAGATGTGCATGTAATGATTCTTATGATCTGTGAGATAAATTATTTAACTTTCTTTTCTGCAAACGGTTCTTAAATACATTCTGAGACATTATAGCATATATACTTCATGTCTTATAGTCCCTGCTGCATTTTTTGTTCTGTCTTGCTCTTCTGTTTTATTTTTTTTTTAAGTAGGGAGAGTGTTTCTCTGTGTCTTTTTCTTGAATCTGTAAGGTAAGGGAGAGCTGACTTTTTGCATCAATTTTGTGTTTTACTTAATGATTTTCCTGCTGGTCATGGTAGGGAAGTGAATCTTGAGTTTCTGATATTGAGTCACTCAAGGTCAACACTATTTGATTATTATTGTTTTATTAGTTAGGTCTTTATATTTAAAAGTCTTTTTAGCTATTTTACTTTCATTTTGAGAATGTAGGAATTCAATAATCATGACATTTAAAGGCAAGGAGGGGGAATAAAAGGAATAAGGGCAAATGTGGATGCTAAAATTTTGTGGTCTTGTACAAGTCTCTCAACTTTTCTTTTCTGTTTTTGTGCACACTCATTCATACTCATGGCTTACTCCTGACTATGCCCAGGGATCACTCTTGGCAGTGCTCATCACAGGTTTTGTGTGTGTGTGTGTGTGTGTGTTTTAATTTTTGGGTCACACCTGGCAGCACTCAGGGTTTACTCCTGGCTCTGTGCTCAGAAATAGCTCTTGGCAGGTTGGGGGAGGGCATATGGGATGCCAGGAATCGAACTGGGGTCTGTCTGGGGTTGGACACGTGTAAGGCAAATGCTCCACCACTGTGCTATCTCTCCGGCCCCTCTTTTTTGTTTTTTTGTTTGTTTGTTTGTTTTGTTTTTTTTTAGTGAAAATGCTTTGTAGAACTTAGCTAATAGCTAACATGAACTTTAACAAGTTAAAAACATTTTATTTTTGTCCTGGGAATGAAATCCAAGCCTTACAGGGCAGTCACTTTACTATTGAGCTACATTCCAGGATCCCTCAAATTAAAAACAAAATTTAAATTTATGTATGGTTCAAGATATACTGATGCTTCTACTTATTTTTATTTTATTTTGAGGGAGTGTTAGGCCACAATTGGTGGCACTTTGGGGGAACTAAGTGGTGCCAGGACTTGAACCTGGGCATCATGGAGAGCATGCCATCGGCCCACTGATAGTTCTTTCTAGTCCAAGTGAGAGTCAGTTTTAAATTTTCTGGTTTTTGTTTTTGTGAGGGAAGGTTTACAAGGTACATTTGGTCTGGCACTATGTTTGTGGGTCATTTTCAGTGGTGCTTAGGGAAACACGTGATAAAGATTTTCTTTTCTTTTTTTGGTTTTTGGGTCATACCCGGCAGTGCTCAGGGGTTACTCCTGGCTCTATGCTCAGAAATCGCTCCTGGCAGGCTTGGGGGACCATATGGGATGCCAGGATTCGAACCACTGAACTTCTGCATGCAAGGCAAATGCCTTACCTCCATGCTCTCTCTTCAGCCTTGATAAAGAATTTCAATCCAGAACTCCTGCATGCAGTGCATGCACACTAGCCCTTTGAGTCACCCCCCTGAGGCCTTTACTTCATTTTAATTCACTCATGATTTTTTGTATCTTTTTCCTATTAGTGATAATAATTCTGATCTTGGAATTGTGAAGGAGGATGGTTATGGGTCCTGTGTGAATATTATGCTCAGGGAAGCAGTCCAATGTGGACCAGGTCCTTGACTCTTTCTTCCTAAAAGTAGTGGTGCTTTGGCTGCTTGTCCATCTGAGAAGTGCCATGCCATAATATGTTTTTATGCCATGCACAGCATCTTTAGCCCAAGTGGTATCTACTTTCCTAATATGGGTTTTCTTTAATTTATTTACTCCTTCCCACCAAAAACTGATTAAAAGTCTCTTCTGGCAAGTTTCCATCCAGGTTCTGAAAATAATCTTTCCTGTCATGGTGCTGTCATTCAGGTATGGGACTGTCCAGGAGGGCAACACACAAATAATTGTATGTCAGTGACTGGCAGTGTGGTGCTAAGAGATGAACAATGCAGGATTGGAAGATCATTGTGTTTTGGGAGGTGATATTATACCAAAGTTGGTAAGAGGAGCTTTATTGGAGGGAAGGTGTCATTTGAATGAAGGCCAAAGAGAAGTGATCACAGCATTTTCCCAGATGTCTGTAAGCCAGAGGGACAGCAAATGCAGAGATCCAAGGCAGGACCTGTCTGGTGTGTGAAGAAGGAGGTCATTGGGCAGTGAACAGGGTAAACAAAGGGAATTCAAGGAAACCAAAGACAAAGGACCACGTTAGGTAATGGAGGGTCTGGATGCAGATGAGTGGTATGATCTGACTTAACTTTGAGGAGAAGCTTTCTGGCTCCTGTGTTAAGAAGAGTCATCAGAGAAGCTGGATGGAAGCAGGGAAGTCATGAGAATAGGCTGGTATGACAGTGGAGGAGAGGCTTTGGAAGATTTGGTCAAATTGCCCCAATATGGACATATCAGAAGATAGATATGTTGGGATTTTTATGGTTAAATGCACATCTGGGGCTTCCTCTCTTGATGGGATCTGATACTGATTTCTCCCCTCCTTTAGGTGTGGCCCTGCATATAGGAAACATTTATTGGATGCTTTAGGGCTTGAATTTTAGCAAACAGATTTAGAAAGATACTTAACAGGTTCTTAATTTAAACTTACTTTGCATTGCATTTATGGCATAAATAATGTTAAAAATGATGGCTTTAAATTTCAATTAAGGGCCAGGAGGATCATCAAGGAATAAGGCACTTTCCTTGAATGCATCTGACCCAGGTTCAATCCCCAGTACCACTTTATTCTCCTGAGCATAGAGTCAGGAGTAAGCCTCGATCACGATCTGGTCTGATTCCAACTACACTCTCCCACCCCAAAATCTATTAAGAAGGCCATGATGATATTAAATATATTGATATATTAGATGATATTAAAGATATTGGTATATAGAAGGAGAATAGCTATTCTCCTAAATACTCCTCTTACGGGCCAGGGATGTGGATCTGTGGTAGAGCCTTGCATGTAGTAGGCTCTGATGTGATTCCTGCCACTGAAAGTTACTATGTGTTTCAAAGATAGTTTATTAGTTTACAAGGTCCATCAGGAGTGGATAAAGGAGCAGGTATTGGCAGACTTAAATGGAAAATTGTCTGTTCCAGTCAGGTCCCCGGTTCCCTTTTACTTGGTGTAAATGCTCTAGTTGTATAGCACTGGGCTATTATTTAGCAGCTTAGTGGATGCATTTTTATATAATATAATATGAACCATTTTAAGTGTAAAGTAGTGTTTTATTTATTGGTGATGCAAAGTCATCACCACAGTATAGTTTTAGATTCCTTCTCAAAGATCTTTCCGCTCATTTGCAGTCATTTCATGTTCAATCAAGGGAGTGGCTTTGTTATTCTTTTTTTTTGTTGTTGTTTTGTTTTGTTTTTGGGTCACACCCAGCAGCGCTCAAGGGTTACTCCTGGCTCTATGCTCAGAAATCACTCCTGGCAGGCTCGGGGGACCATATGGGTGCCAGGATTCGAACCGATGACCTTCTGCATGAAAGGCAAACACCTTACCTCCATGCTATCTCTCCAGCCCTGGTTTTGTTATTCTTAATAATGTCTAGGAATAGTTTCTATATTAAACTTAGTTATTAAACTAAACTATAATAAACTATATTAAACCAGTTTATATATTAAAGGGGAATCAGGGAAAAATGTATGTTGTTTTTTTTTTTTTTACTTTGAACCCTTCAGTCAATCAGAAAATGTGAGTTGTTTCAGAATACGAAGATCACAGTATTCGAGTGGAATCTGTGGACAGTTCATTGGACCCCTTCGCTTTGTCTATGTTTTATATAAAATATAAGAATCAGGACACAGGGTGAGATTAGTTATGTGTTTCTATTGTTTGCCAAGGTGATTCCAATGAACTTAAATTCACCAATACTATAATTTCGATCCTGAGCTGGTAATTTTCAGAGTTTCTGACTTCTTGAATTCCAAGTCTTCCCTGCTAACCCCCAGTAACCATTTATATTCATTTCATTATTTTTTTTGTCTGCTTGATGTGCCAAAATTGTCCTTCTGAAGGCACACTCAGACTGAGATGTGGCTCAGTGGTAGAGCATATGTATCATATGTATGAGTCCTGGGTTTGATCCCTCCAGGCAACAAAATAAAATATACTCATTTGCTCCTCTTCCTTTTTTATTCCCCAAACAGCAGTTGTTTATTAAGAATTTACAAAGTGCTAAGTGTTCAGCCTTAGTTTCCTCATTTATTGAAGGAGGATCTTTGTGGATTCTCATTTAGATTTATGGACAATGAATATATTTAGTCAAGTGAGTCATTGCAGTAGAGAAATCTCTGTTCAATCATAATTGACCATTATTATAATTAATTACTGTTACTTCTGTTGTAATATACTTCAGTTTTGAGTAGACCCTTTATGTCCTGAATCTAGTCTTTTTTTCTGACCTAAACTTGGCTGCACTGCTCTAGCTGTTGATCATGTAGTATTCCTATTCTCATTTCTTCTCTTCCATAAGGCTCTTGGGCTCACCATCTTTCAATGAAATGGAAGTTGTAGGTGCTATATAGAGTGCTGGATGCCCAGTCAGAGTCATTCAACCAGCATGCAAGTGTTTTTCAGGGGCTTCCTGATCTGGAATCAAGTTGTGATCAAGCTGTGAGGTAAATCTAGAGTCTCACAGAGCCACATTCATGGCTTCTCTGGGGACACTTTGTTCTTGAATGAGTGCCTTCCAGATGTGCTCCAGAAACCATCCTTAGAAAGCAGATATTGGAGAGGAAGCTTCCATGCTCTTTACCTCGTAATTTGGAATTCTGATAGCACAAATTCATTTGAGATCAGCTGAAGATTAAACTTACTGTGTGCTCTCTGCATTTCCCTATAGCTTCCTTTTTTCTTTTTTAAATGGCTAGAGCATGCACATGTTTAGAATGATAATGCCAAAATCTTCACCATAATTAAATACCTGTGCCGCTTCAGTTCAACAAAAGTCCCAGGTGTGGTTCTAAATTTATGTTTTACTAGTACATAGGGATATTTGTTGATAAAATCAAAATATATAAATGCTAAAGAAAATATATGGAGCCAAATACATAATTCTATAGTCAAATATGTGGCATGATGTTGGATAGCAAAGTTCACAGTACCATTCAGCCCCCCCATCTGCTCTGACACCTTCACGTAGGATGGTGTGAATGAAATCCTTGTTGACTATAGAGTTACATTTTCAGCATGTGTTCTTATAGCTTCATGCCTGGCATTTACCGTTAAATATTATTTAAAACCTGTGCACTCAAAGCTTTATGATTTTAATCAGAAGACATGTTTCCATGGTTCCCTCACAATATACAGTTTTCTGTAATGAAGGGTTAATCACTCAACCAAAGTTAATTGATATATTCAACATACTTGTGCCTCTGGAACAGTTACAGCTAACAGTTTAGAATAATTGCGCTGGGTGGGCAGCATATTGAAGGCCTTTCATAGGTTATTTTGTATCATCTTGTGACACCTCTCAGAGGTCAGTACTGATAGAGAAGCAAGGTAAAGTCTCCGGGAGGTAAAGTCACAGTCACTTTTCCATGGTGTCACATGCTGTCAATGGCACTGTCAGATTCCAAAACTGTGACATTAGCAGATACTCTCTGCTGCTTTAGGTCTTGAACTTGTCTCAAAATAATTGATTGATTAATTGGGGAGTTTCATTGCAATCAGGATTCCTGAGCATAGCCTTAAAATTAACTTAGTAAATTTTAATTGCAATCTCAGACTGCATTTTTAACTAGCCTCCCCAATGATGATCCTGGGGTTTTCTGAGAAATATTGTTCTCCTGTCCCCAGAGTCTTTTTCATTCTCAATGAAGGACGTTAGGGAATCACTGTCACCCTCTATGATCTAATCCAACCATATGATGGCAGCTGTAATCCACGCCTGGGGCAGAGAGGACTCAATAAATCTCACAAGGTGAGTTGGAGGATAGATTCAACCCTAACCCACCCCTTAATCATCATACCATGGGACACAGGAGAACAAATTATAATTTAAAACTCAATTTAAATTTTTGGTAAGAGGAAATAATGTTTGAGTCTTACATGTTCTTTTAAGGAAGGTCTATTATTTGTTATAGTAAGTGCCACCCATAGTTTTATGGAACAGTATGCTAAATATATATAGAATTTTATAAGAAAACGTATATCATGAATAATGTAGGATGGAAAGAATAGTAATTTTTCTCATTAAAATGATCAAATCTTTCAAACTAATGACTCATAAACATTCTTATCTTTGGCTAGTCTATTTCATTCTTCAGATCAGGCATTTTGAGTAATTGCCATTATGTATAAAGGGGACATAACTCTCTGGGGAGGATCTGAGAGAGCTTGACTTAGATTTATAAATAGCCATATTCAAATTACTCACTGTCTGTTAAGTGTTTTTGTCAGAAGAATCTTTGCTCTCAGGCCCCATTTGAATGTATGGTAGTAGGAAGAGGAGAAGGAAGAATAAGAGTAGTAGTAGAAGCTACTAGTAGTACTAGTAGTAGCAATAGTAATAAAATTCTTTATAATTTGATATAAGTCCAGAAGCCATAAATGCAGTGTTAGACTTTCAAACTAACTATCATCTTTATTTATAATTATATCCACTGAAAATTTGAAAACTTTGTGGTGTCATGAATAATCAGTATGTGAGCTTCCAGGTTTTGGTGTGTTTTTAATTTTTTTTCGGCCACACCCATTTGATGCTCAGGAGTTACTCCTGGCTAATTGCTCAGAAATTGCCCCTGGCGGGGCCGGAGAGATAGCACAGCGGTGTTTGCCTTGCAAGCAGCTGACCCAGGACCTAAGGTGGTTGGTTTGAATCCCGGTGTCCCATATGGTTCCCCGTGCCTGCCAGTGGCTATTTCTGAGCAGATAGCAAGGAGTAACCTCTGAGCGCTGCAGGGTGTGGGAAGAAAGGAAGGAAGGAACGAAGGAAGGAAGGAAGGAAGGAAGGAAGGAAGGAAGGAAGGAAGGAAGGAAGGAAGGAAGGAAGGAAGGAAGGAAGGAAGGAAGGAAGGAAGGAAGGAAGGAAAGAGGGAGGGAGGGAGGGAGGGAGGGAGGGAGGGAGGGAGAGAGTGTGGGAGGGAGGGAGAGAGGGAGAGGAAGGAAGGAAGAAAAGAAAGAAAGAAAGAAATTGCCCCTGGCTTGGGGGGAACATATGGAATGCCGGGGGATTGAACTGCAGTCCTTCCTTGGCTAGAGCTTGCAAGGCAGACACCTTACCTCTAGCGCCACCTCACCTGCCCCGTGTGTTTTTAACTTGACTTCTTACCTAAAGGAGTCTTCCTGAAAAGATCGAGGCCTACTTTTGGATTCTAATAAAAATCTAAGGAACTGCTTCTAAATTCTAGTCTCCACTCATGGAATCTTGATAAGTATCCAAGTCTGTTGAAATATACCTGGGAAATGAAAGGTTGTTTCTTTTTGTGGATGAGGATTATCAATTATTATGACTAGAACTCAGAATGTCCATCTCACTATGTTTGTGAGTCTAGTCAGTTTTCCATTATTTTCTATGGTGTGTGGAGTCAGAGCTCTGTGTTCTTGCTAGCTGAGTTGGGCTGCAAATGGGGAGAAGAGATACCTGGTAAGTTTACAAGTCTGCTGAGATTGCAATTACAAAGTGTCATGGGTTGGTTGACTTAAAGAAAGAAAGACACTGATTTTCTCACACTTCTGGAGATTGGAAGTCCAAGATCAGATATTAGCAGAGATGGGGTAGTGGTATAGCAGTATATAGCAAAAGCACAGATTCAACAACACTGAAAACATGAGGTCTAAGTTGCAAACATTAAACTTTGCAATGTGCCTGCCAAGGTTGCAGATGGGAAGTGAGGGATGCTGGACCATGTGAACACTGATGGAAGGATGTGACACTAGTGGTGGATTGAGGTTGAAATATAAAATTCATTTATCAATAACTCTATAACTCATGGTTTTTAAAAGATACTTAAGTTAGAAAATAAAGACATAACTAACAAAGTATGATTCATGGATTCATACTTTGAACTTAAGTTTCTTGGCTACTTGTTAATATTTCTGTTATCAGAACATTTAAAGATGGGGCCCGGAGAGATAGCACAGCGGCGTTTGCCTTGCAAGCAGCCGATTCAGGACCAAAGGTGGTTGGTTCGAATCCTGGTGTCCCATATGGTCCCCCGTGCCTGCCAAGAGCTATTGCTGAGCAGACAGCCAGGAGTAACCCCTGAGCACCGCCGGGTGTGGCCCAAAAACCAAAAACAAACAAACAAACAAACAAACAAACAAAAGATGAAATTAAGAGTGTGAATGTACCTCTCAAGATCTCAATGAACTTGAGGTTATGTGAAGTATTTTTGGTAAATAGCTTTGAATAATTACATGAAGATTATGGTGTTAGAACCAAATATACTTAATTGACTTTGTTGATCTGTTTCAGTTTTGACTTTTTTTGTCTTTTCTTTTCTGTACAAAGAAAGATAGTGATGAACTTGTGGTAGGATAGCCTGTCTGACCTCCTTTTCTAGGATATAGTTCACTGCTGAGAATTTGATTTGTTTATTCTTGTCATTCTGTTTATGAGTGGTAAATACTCATTTTCCCTTAGTTATAGTGAGCTATATACTTGGCTGCCTGTTACAGACCCATTTACTAGTCATTATTTGAACCAGCAATAACTTTGGTTTTACTTTTTTCTTTTTTTTATTTTATGGCCATACCTGGCAGTACTCGGGACTTACTTGCAAATCTGCACTTTGGGATCACTCTAACTGAGCTGTAGGTAAGGCAAACACCTACCCACTGTACTATGGCTCCCATCCCCAAGTAACAATAATTTTGGGAAAAGTTGAATTTAGATGTCCATGCATAACCTTTGCCCATAGACAAACTTAATATCTAGAGTGGTGGAGGGAGTTCAGAAAATATAAATGATCAAGACCAAAAACTCCATATTGAAAAATTCTGAAATTTTGAAGTAATGAGAAAATAACATAGAGGTTAATCAGAATTTATATTGAGAGAGAATTATGGGTAGTATGGGTAGAAAGCATATAGTTTGTTCAGCAGGACTTGGATTGTTTTTCAAACTTAGGCATCTGCTTTTGTTTGCTACTTTTCATCAAAGGCATCCAAAGCATTATTTTGGTAGGTAGTTAATTTATAGAAAACTTTTTGTGAAGTTCTTTAGATTTTCCTTATTGTGTCAGAATTATGGAACATTGCATGGTTCCAAAAACACACCGTGAATATCACAGGAACCACTTGAATTTAGCTGCTGTTGACATTTGCTTTTAGGTTTATTTTTTTCCAATTCAGAATTTTGTGAAGCTTAAAAATTCTTTACTGCTCTACTTTAAAGGCATGAAGGACTGTTTATTTGGGGCTTGAGTTTGTTACCTTCAGGGATGCTGAAGCCTCATAATGCATTTTTAAAGTTAACTTGATAGTCCATCTATTTATCTCTCTGATTTTCTTTAACTTTTATTGAAAATGTATTTTATATTTAATTAGGGGAAGTCAATAAAAATTCAGTGAAATTCAAATGAATTCAATGAAGCTCCATTGTACAGTGTTCATTTTACATTTGAATTTCATGTCTGAATGCCAGAATAAGCCCAGTACCTTATCAACACATGAATGTTGATCCTGTTTCAACAGAGGAAGAATGGAAGGAATGAATCACTATAGGCCTGCAAATTATCCTACCCAACTGAATGTACTAGTGCTTATTTATTTTCCAGGATTCTGAGCTTCTTTGGCACTTGTGGGGCTTGCAGCAAAGTTTTATTTATTTTTAAATCTTTATTGATTGAATTATCATGAGTTATAATACTGTTAATAATGATTTCATATTTTCATAAGCCCAAACAGTAGCCATAATCAGAGTACTCACTTCCTTACCCCAAGACTCCAAATGCCACTCACCAAACCCCTACTACACTAAAACTCGGTTCTATGGATCAACTCTACTGTTTTGTTGCTTTGACCCTTGTTGTGTATTTTTAAATTCTACATATGACCTGTCTATATCTTTAAAATTGATTTTCTTTTAACACTAACACATTATTTGTAACATTTCTATTTATCTTAGGTTTTTTATTGTCTTAAGCAGAAGTATTTTCTATTAGGTGTTAAAAATAAAGTATTGTCAATTAGAAAATCATTCTGACTTACTTTCATCCATGTTATGACAAATTGCAAGATTTTATCCTTCTTGGAGACATAGAGATATTCCATTGTGTAATATATACCATTAATCTTTAGTCGGACATTTGCATTGTTTTTGCTATAGTACCAAGTGCTGTAATGAACATAGGTATGCATATATTCTTTTGATATAATGCTTCTGTGTTTGGGGGGTTAATGTCAAGAAGTCATATCAATCATAAGGCTATGAGAATTCTAGTCCTATTTTTTGAGAGATCTCCATTTTGCTTTCTGTAGAGACTGAACCAAATGGCATTACCAACAGAGAGTGAGGTTTCCTTTCTCACCACAACCCCACCAACATTGATGGACTGGTTCTAGATCTTTTAAGAGATGCCATTTTCACTGGTATGAGATGTTATCTAAATGTTTTTTTGATTTTCTTTCCTCCAATTATAAGTGATGATGATCATTTTTTCATATGCCTAATTGCCATTTGTATGTCAACAAAATTTTAGCAAGCTGAATCCGGCAGTACATCAAAAGAATTAGACATAGTGATCAAGTGGGATTCATCCCAGAGATTCAGATGTGAATAAATATATATATAAAGCAATTAATGTAATATATCAGCAGAAGGGAAAATAAAAAATAAAAATCATCTGGCCATATTAAAGGAAAAGAAAGTGTTTGATAAGATCCAACATCAATTTATGCCAAGACTCCTCCAAAAATAGGGATAAAGGGAGCAAACCTCAAGAAAGTAATGGTCATTTGTAACAAATCCACATTCTGTATCATACTCAGTGGTGAAAAACTGAAAGTCTTTTACCTAAAATCAGGCACAAGGCAAGGATGCCCAGTAACCACTCTACATAGTTTTGAAAGTTCTTGCCACACTATCAGACAGTAAAAAAGTATGAAAAGGATCCAAATTCTGCCTTGTGAGCGCTAGCCTAAGATGGACCAAGGTTCAATCCTCCAGCATCCCATATGGTCCCCAAGCCAGGGGCGATTTCTGAGCATATATCCAGGAGTAACCCGAGCGTCACTGGATGTGGCTCCAAACCAAAAAACAAAACAAAACAAACAAACAAAAAACCCCAAAACAAAAAACAAAACCTCAAACTATCACTATTTATAGATGACATGATAATATAATTTGAAAATCCTAAAGATACCAACAAAACCCTTAGGAAAAATAAAATGCAGTAGGCAGCAGGTCACAAAATTAATTTAACAAAAATGATGGCATTTCTGTATGAAAATAATGAAGTAGAATAAAAAGAAATTAAAGAGTTAGTCCCTTATAATATAGTTCCCCACTCATCAGATCAGATACCTAGGAAACAACAAGGGTAGTTAAAGAATTATTCAATGAAAGTAAATAAAACACTTTAAAAAAATAGGACACTAACTAGGAAATGGAAAAATACACCTTGTATACAGATGAGAAGAATCAACATTGTTAAGATGACTGTTCTATTCAAAGTATTATGGAGATTTAATGCAATGCCCATTAAAATTCCAAGGATATTTTTCAAAGTCTTAGAACAAACTTTTCTAAAATTTGTGTGGAACCATAAAACTATCCAAATAGTTAAAGTAATCCTAATAAGGAGATTTAAATTTTAGAAAATTAAGAGACCTCCACCTCATCCAGTCTGGTGCCTCCAGACATGTGGCTGGACATGTGCCAATCCTAGAACTGACCTGTGTCCTTCTGAGGTGTATTCTCCTGGTAGCCCTCCAGTGAATGCTCCTCTGGCTCCATTCCTGCAGGAAAAGAATTGGTCTCTGTTTGCCACTTCTTTAATTGTTCTGAAGTCTTCATGGCATCAGTGTGATCTATTTTTTATTTATTTTTCCCATGGTGCTTTAAGTTTAATTTGTTCCACCTCTTCCCTGGACTCGTTATTTGTAATGACAGAGATGATGTGAGCTTACAGTCACAATCTCTCTGATCAGCTTTTCCAAAGCAAGCAGTGGTTGATGTATTTGGTGATAGGGATCTCCTGTATAAGTTTTGGAACCTCTAGTCTGTACCATGATACATGTGGTATTGTGTTTATAATGTATGCTGTGACAAGGTCAATGTATTACTTATTTATTCCTCCTTGATCTGACAGAAGAGGAGATGAGGACAGCGGGTGGCCTCTGACCTTGGGCAGCCTTTTTATATTAAAACTGTCATTCCACATCTCTCCAGCTCAGAGTATGTCCAAAGACTCATGGCATTCCACCCCCACTAAGTTCTAACTCTGCTTTTGCTGGTATAAAATAATTTGTGGAGTTAGGAAAAATTATTATGAAGTCTGAAGTCTTTTTATTTGCCAGAGACCATCTTTTTTCTTATTGGCCATTTGAGTGCAGTAAGCAGCCTCTTTATCATTTCTGCTTTCCCTCTGTTGGTGAGAATGGCCAAGCCCTGGGACTGTTCCCAGCATGTGCTGCTCAAAGAGGGATTTATCTTATGAGTCATTTGGATCTAATTATTAAGAAAAACAACACATAACTTTTTCTTAAAAAATTGTTGATATATAATATCTGGAGAGTTGTGTGTAAGTTTATTTTTTAAACATATATATACTCTTGGAACTGGCATCATATTAAGAAACTATTATTACTTATTCTTCCTTCGAGTCTTTTCTATTTTCCAGAGAGCCCTACAATCCTGACCTCTAACCCTATGTCAGTTACTCTCCTGCTGAAGATTAGATGTAGCAGTAGTTTATTCTTTCTCATTTTTGTGTAGTATCCAATTACATTAGTTTTATGTTGTTGTTGTTTCAAAGTATTACCAAGTGATTTAAAAACAACTTATTTAAATTATCTTATAGTTCTGCAGGTCAATGAAGGAAATTAAGGTCCAGGAAGTTACTCACTGGTAAAGTGCTGGCTTTGTATCTTGGAGACTTGGATCCCTAATACCACCCCCGGAAAAAATACTTGTAAAAATTGGGGTAGATTGTTTAAAATTCAAGTTCTCACAGGGTAGGTTCCAATGGGAGAAGTTGTTATTTGCAGTTTCCTTTGCTTGTATCTTGAGCACTTAATTTCAGTATCCTGTTTCTTCCTTTTCTCTCCTCTTTTACTGTCAATTGTTTCTTTGCCTCCCTCTTAGAGTAAGATTGTGCTTACAGGGCTTGCATAGAGAATTTCTAAATCTCAATGTCCTTATAAATCTGCAAAGTTTCCTTGGCCAGGAAGGAAAATCTAGTTGTTCAACACTACTTATTGAAATATTTCCCTTTTGGATTGTATCGCCTTTGCTCATTTCCTAAAGATCAGTTCACTATATTTATGTGGATTTGTTTCTTTGTTTTCTTATTGATTATATATAGCCTAATAATCTTTTGGTGTAAGTTTTGCCCTCCAGCTCTATTCTTCTTTTAAATTGTGTTGTTTGTTCTGGGTCTTTTGCCACTCTACATAATCTTTATGACAAGTTTATCAGTATCTATAAACTAAATTTCTGTGATTTTTGATTGTCATTGCATTGGTCCTTTAGAATAAGTTTGTGAAAGTGATATTTCAATATGAGTCAGGATTATTTTGTGGCAAGAATAATATGGTGATGGGGCCAGAGAGATAGCATGAAGGTAAGGCATTTGCCTTTCATGCAGAAGATCGGTGTTTTGAATCCAGTATCCCATATGGTCCCCTGAGCCTGCCAGGAGTTCTGAGCATAGAGCCAGGAGTAACCCCTGAGTGCTGCCGGATGTGACCCCCCCCAAAAAAAAACCCAAAAAACAAACAAAAAAGAATAATATGGTGTTAGTCTTTTTTTAAAGGTAAAATACTTGTATCTCTGAATAGTGTCTTTATGTGAAAATCTATCTGTTTATGGAGAATTAAACCTATCATTACAAATCATCAGAAAATGGATTAAATTTACATTTTTAATTTTTCTTTAAAGAGGCCTCAACTTTGGGGGAAATTAATTTGCATTATTGTGAACTTAAATGTATTCTAAGCAGGTCAATATAAAATTAATTTTTATTAGCTGATAATAGTGTTGTTGGAATTTATACAAGAGTATATTCCTTGATGTACATTTTCTTTATGTAGTTTCTTCCAAAGATTTCACTCCTTCTTTAGTTTCTACTTCTTCATGTTAATGGATTGACTAACTTTTCCCTACATTTTGGCTTTATTTTTGAATACTTCTTAGAATTCCTGAATGACACTCTTTGTACCTTCTGCCACAAAAGACTGAACCCCTAAATCTGGAGCACACAGAAGCTTCCAGTTTCCCGATGCAAGCAACCCTGTTGGCTTTCTGGGTTACACATTAATTTCTCAGTGTTGATTTGTGGAGAAGGGAGGATGGAAATTGGTAGGGCCATGGAGCATGAGTATAATACTCAGAGTGTTTGAATTAGTTGGATGTTAAATAATCTTTGTATATCCCTGAGCATTATATTTATAGTTACTTTATTTCCCTGTCTTATAGTATATGAGTATCAAGCTAGATAGAAGGAATATATAGCTCAAACATTATTTTATATTATTAAGCTTGGAATTTATTCGTTTCCCTCCCCCGTTTTATTGCATTCATCCTCAATTGGATCAAAATCTTTACAAGAACATTTTTTGGTCTGAGTTTTTGCATAAATTATTGCAGCTTAAAAAATGTGAAGAAGTGGCACTTTGGGGGAATATTGTAATTTTCTTTTTTATTGGTAGTTTCCTCTCTACCAGATTTGGTAGAGATTTGGTATTACTGAGGTAATAATCTGAGGTGGCTATCTTAGTTTTAGTTCTGAAGACTTAGAAATGGGGCCTGGATCAAATGGTCTCTTAAGTTACTTGGTTTTGGGGATATACCTCAGAGTACTCACCAGCCACTGAAGCTCAGTACTATGGATCACTCTTGGCAGTGCTTGCATGATCATGTGGTTACTGGAATTGAACACAGGCCACCTTCATATCAGCAAAGCATATGCTCAGACCAATGATCTTTGTCTCTTGTCCTTAAGTCATTTCCTTATGGTGACACTCGCAATAGCTAAAACTTAGTCCCTTTTGCTTGGTTTTATGATGAATGTCACATATATGTTTAATATGTAGTAAGTAGCTATATCTATTATAAGCACTTTGATTTTATTTTAAGACAGAATCCCTCAAGTTTAAGCTTAGTGACTTGATTGTGTTATAACAGGCTAGAAGTAAGAGGGATGTAAGGTGGAAAGTAAGGTGGGATGTCAGTGTCAGAAGTCTGAGAAGGGAAAGAACTGCAGCCATAAGCTGAAGAAGTGTGTGTGTGTGTGTGTGTGTGTGTGTGTGTGTGTGTGTGTGTGTGTGTGTGTGCAAGCACGCCCTGTGCAGGCACATCCCAGGATGATCTATCAGATAAGAGGAAGTTGGTCCTAGAGATCCTGTCCTTACCTCTTGAACCAGGTTGCTTCTATGTCCTCTCTAGGATGGTGTCTTCTCTGTGATCTGCAACTTTCTCCACTTTGCATTGCCAGAAGATTTTGAAACTCAAACTCATTTGATTTTAAACCTCTTAGACCTGCTGGCCTTGGAGACCTACCTCCCTAGCAACCAATTGAGCCAGTGCAGCTGGTTCACCCAGTGAAAGCAGCTATTTCTCCCAGAGAACACAATAAATGGAGTTCTCACCTGTTTGAGATGGGGTGGAGAGGAAGGCACTGAGCCACAGCATCCATGTTACATGCTGCATAAATAAAAGTGGCTCTCCAGAGGACACAGTCCCAAACTTGCTTGACTACCCCCTCCTCATCCACATTTGCTTTCTTCAGGAAAACAAATTGAATGTACCACCCTCCCCTCCCAAATACACCTGAGGCTATCCCCTGGACTGTTCCAGCATGCCCTTGCCCACTCTGGAAGCCCTGTCGATGCTCGTCCCTGTTGAATCTTGCTTGAATTATCTCCCCTCTCTTGGCTCTGCTGCCTGTTATGGGCCTTGCTTATCCTTGGATGGTGGTGCTTTGCTTTCTGATGGTAAATCCCTTTTTCTCCTTTGAAAGTGATTTTTGACTTTTCCTCTGCATTTGCTTAAGCCCAATGTTTAAATATTGTACCCTCCCCTAATTTTGTCTTTGGTCCTCGTAATGTATTGTTATTGCTACCTTTGCCTCTTACAACTCTCTCTTTAGTTGCCACATTCTTTCTTTGCATCCCCTGAGTGGGAACTCCTGCCCATATGTGGTCGTGAACTTTGGTTTTCTGTTCTTCTTCTGTGTGATAACAACTCCTATCACTGCTTTATCACTGTATACTTTTCTGCTCTGTGTCTCCCCTTACAATAAAGTGTTCCTTTTCTTTTTATTGGCTTTTTTGGCCATAGAGAGTTTTCTGCTCTCTTAAAATGTACCTTTTCTTTTCAGGTTTTTGGGCCATATGTGGTGATTCTCAGGGTTACTCCTGGCTCTTAAGAATTATTTCTGCTGTTCTTAGGGGACCATAAGGGGTGTTGGATTGAATCTAGGTCAGCCACTTGTAAAGCAAACACCCCATCAGCTATACTATTGCTCTGGCCCACTGTGTGTATTTTTCCCCCTTAACCAGTAGCCTCAGACCCTAGAGTGAGTAGGAATTAAAGTTCATCACCTTCCTTTTACCTTGGGCATTTCCTCAGCTACTGAAACATCTGTTAGGGCCTTCTTGCTGAGGTTCACAAACAATAGGGCTGTCAAAATTGCCTTGGTATATGCAGGTGTCACCAGGGTTTAAATTCAAGGCCTTGTGCTTAGCAGGAGTCATTGACTGAGCCATCTTTTGAGTTCCCTTATGCCAATACTTGAATTTGTTTCCTTTAGAGACAAAAGTCAGGCAGTATGGTCCTTAATGTCAACAAATGTGTGTGTGTGTGTGTGTGTGTGTGTGTGTGTGTGTGTGTGTGTGAGAGAGAGAGAGAGAGAGAGAGAGAGAGAGAGAGAGAGAGAGAGAGAGAGAGAGAGAGATCTCTGAGTGTATATGAAGATTTGACTGGCTCATGTGGAATTTCAAGGAAATGATTTCTTACCTTCTCTGATCACTCTTTCCTTGCTTAGCTCTTCCCAAGACACATATGTGCGGTTGGGCTGCCCTGATTTTATCACTTCTTGATTGAGTTGAGGTGTCCCAGGAAACAACATCACACATCACATACCCACTGTAGACCAGATTGGAAAACAAATAGGACATTGGCATGCTATTGAAAACGAAGATGTCTTTTAGAAAGTAAGTTTTGCAAGTCAAATAGCATTTGTTTTATTTTTTTAAAGAGAGAATTAAAAATGACTAAATAATTTGTCAGAGAATAATAATTAAAACATAAACTTGTTTGATTACCTATGATTTGGGAATGTAAATCTTTGTGTTCAAAGAATCAAGCATACTTGGTATCATAAACTATCATTCCCATATACTTGTTTCCGTGATCAAGATTTTTTGCTTTTTATTTCTAGTAAAAAAATAAAGAACAGCATTGTTGCCACTGCATTTATTCCAGCAATAAAAATTTCATTCATGGATACACAAATTACTTGAAAAACAACTAAGCCGTCACCATATAGCTCATTGAGAATAGACTTTCTTGAAATGCATTTCCAAGAAAAAAAACTTTTATGCTTGCTTTGATTTTTAAGTATTATAAAATTAGACATTTGTTTTGTTAAATTACATTTTGTCAATACTTGCAAAATTGAGTACAGATGAAATGTTAACAATTAAACCCATTTAATCATAGGAAATAAATTTCCATTTTTAATATTTTTTTAAAGAAGTAAGATACTGTAGTTAATAAAACCCTTAAATAATAAAGTACTGGGCGGGGGGCTTTGGATCACATTTGGTGGTACTCAACTCTTTCTTATGGCTCTGCATTCAGAGTTCATTCCTGGAGGCCTTTGGGAACCATATTGGGTTTGGGGAATTGAACCTGGGTTGACCATATGTAAAATAAATACCCTGTATGCTGTACTATTGCTTTGGCCCAATAATAGAAGTATTAAGAGAAAATTTTGAGGGAGAGAAGAACAAGAAAAATAGGCTAATCGAAGAAATAAAATGAAAGTTATAATAAAAATATGAGAGTGAAAGAAAATTTTGTTTATATATAGTGATTTTTGGGTATCAAATTACATAAGTAATTTAATTCTTGAAACATTTGAAAATTTGAATACAATTATTTTCATTAAAAATGTAAATATTTGAGGGGTGGGAGAGATAGCACAGAAGCAGGACGTCTGCCTTGCATGAAGCTGATTCAGGAAGGATGGTGGTTCAAATCCCTGCATCCATATGGTCCCCCATGCCTGCCAGGAGTGTTTTCTGAGCATAGAGCCAGGAGTAACCCCAGAGTGCTGCCAGATGTGGCCCCAAAACCCAAAAACAAAATATTGTTAATAACTGAAAAATGTCAGAAATTAAATTACATGTCACAATTCAAACTTATATGAACCATAGTCAGATGTCAACTAGACTTTGTATTAGGGTATATTTAGTTTTTTCAAACACTTTTTTTAGTTTATTTGAGTGGCACACAGGGCTCATGACACTGTTGTTGCATTTTTCTGGCCCCTCACCTTGACCCTATTCGATAATGTTGCCATTATCAGTTTTGTCTTTCTCTTTTCTTTTGACTCAGTCCCCATGAAGGCCACTAGCATTCAGCAGCCACTTGTGTATCATTATGTGTTTGGGGTAGCAGACACAGCTGGAGAGCAGAGTTCTCCCTGTGAGTTTTTTCTGCAGTGCTTCTCAGAGTAGACTGGGTCATCTTGAAGAGACATTAGAAGACGGGCTACGGTTGTCATTGTCACTAGGAGGACCTTTTCCCTTTTTCAATTAAAGAAGGACTATTCCAAGGGAAGAATGGAGTTTTGTTATTATTAGCATTAGTAGTAATAGTAGTAGTTAGTTAATGGGGAGTGGGTAGGCCATATGTGTTTGGGAATCTGGTCTATAGCTGACTCGAGATGAGCAACATTTGGCTGGAGAGGAGCAAAAGGATGTTGGAATCCAATCTAAAGAGAGCACTGTGGGA
This sequence comes from Suncus etruscus, assembly GCF_024139225.1. Lineage (NCBI taxonomy): Eukaryota > Metazoa > Chordata > Mammalia > Eulipotyphla > Soricidae > Suncus > Suncus etruscus. The sequence continues at coordinate 124,824,636 of NC_064849.1, forward strand.
GAAGTACCCAGGTAAATGAGGACTTTTAGCTAAGAAAGGAAAGGAGAAATAGGAAAGGGATCAAGGTCCACTTTTCTGGTGAAAGTGCTGGGATTTAGATAGAAAGATGGCTTCTCCTACCTCTTTCCTCCCCCGCTCTCCCATTCTATGTCTGTGGTCCTTTAGAAGTTTCTTCTTTAAATTATTTCCTTTTCTAGGTAGAGGACAAAATTATTTTAAAATTACATAGTCAAAGCTTATGCTCCTATTCATAAAGAAATGACTCCTTGGGCACTTTCTGTTTTGACTATTTTCTAGCAAAATATGGGTGAGTATCATGGCCAATATATTCATTTTGACATGTGGTTACACCCAGTACAGCCGCAGCCAAAATGGCCTCTTGGGATTACAAAGGCATAGAGTTAAATTTCCCAAGTTGGAAAAGGAGGCTTTCAGAAATGAATTTCTAGCTCCTCTCTGAGTGACTTTGCTCCAATTTCCCTGGGGAGGTTGCTAGGCATTTAATAGATCTCCATTTTCGGAAAATTCTTCCAAGCATTTCAGTCTTAGGTGGTTTCTCCCCCTTAGCCTCAGTTTTGTGTTGTGGAGGCGGCATCTAATCTCCTTTATGTTCATATTTTTAAAGTGGTTTTAGATGATTATCATCTCTTCCTGTTATTATTGGGGGAGGTGGTAGGTCCTGGCTGCCTCAGTAGTTCCCTACGAGGCTCAGCTGGGCCCACTGACCAGAGGTGGGCAGGAGGCCGTGTGACAGTGGAGGCCGGCCTGGTTCCCACCATCTCCACACAGCTGTTAGCCTTCCGCCTTGCCGGAGCTCTCCCTGGAATATGGGACTTCATTTCAGCTGTGACAATGTTTTGTTACTCTTGGCCATTGCACAGCAGCTCATATCCTGTGTGGTTAAAAAAAAATCCCTCTTTCAAAGACTCTTTTGATTATCTGTGAGGTTTATATATTTTCTATATAGCTGAATATATATGTATGTATGTGTGTGTGTTTTGTTAACTTTGTTATAAATAAGTAAAGCATAATCAAAACAAAAGGGACCATATTGGAGAGTGTTTTCTAGAAGCATCCAGAAATCTTGCCTGTAAGAATAAGTTGTTAAACTATAATACCATCTCCTTTATTAAAGCTGACCTCATTTGTGTGCTGGTATTTTGTTGGTTTTGTTTAGGCTTTTCTTAGTGGAAACTTTTTTAGTCTTCACTGAAAGGCCCAGAAGGGCGTGGGGCCTGTTCTAGAAAGCCACTAGCTCTGTGTGTGGAGGCAGTTGCCTTCAGCATGCCAGGGTCACATAGTTTAACATATCTTCCCAAGTGGCTACTCAGAGAACAGGGCCACACATTCGATGGATAACCTTATACATACATATTTATGGGACTGTGAGTCTATGACTGAAAATAGTTACAGTGTGATTGTTTCTAAAAATCTCTGTGTTTAAATTTTTTCCCAAGTCTTAATTCCCCAACTTTACTTATCTTGATCCTGTTATTAAACATTCTGTTACCCATGTGCACTTGAAGCCTTGTTCCCTTTTTGTAACTCTGCTCTTCACTTGCTCTTCTGTGCTTCTTGAATTCCTGTTAAGTTCTTCAACCAGGCAGAGTGATTCTGGAAAAGTGACTCTGCATTTTTCTTAGTGACATCTTTGTATATCTATGTGCTTAACTGTCATGTTCCAAACTTGCTCTTATTTTGGTCTTTCAAACTAATTATATCCAGGCATTTTTAAAGAAGTGTCCAATTTCCTGAAAGCTCTGAATCAGAAAGCAGTAGATCTTTGAAAGGCTTTGAATAGTTGCAGTGAGTTGTTGAAATGAACTGTATGTGTTTGGGTTTATGTGTTTGGGAGTTATTTCCCTTGAAGTCACTAAAAATTTAGTTACATTGATGTCATGAAGCGACCTCTGACCAGGGCTAACTACTCTCCAGAAAGTACCACCTAGGTTACTTCCTGTGACTGGATGTCTTTAAAAGCTTTCTCAAACTCTTTCTCAAAGAGTTTCAAATTCTCCAGAATGTGGCTGATTCCTTTGGAAGAAAATAAGAATTTAATGGATTGAGTTGCCTTCCCAATCAGAAGTCACAGTGAAATAAAGCTGGGGAGGTGAAACAAGAGTTTTTTTTATTTTTCATTTTTTCTAAAAAAGTTTTCTTCCTTAAGTTGACAAATTTTTGATTTTTAAACTATTTGCTGAGTCGACAGTAAGACAAAATGTTTAATGGGTAATATAAATTGTTTGCAAAATGAGGTGAAATAAAATATACTTGCTTCACAGTTCAGTATTTTACATATTGGCTTTTCTTAATTCTATTGTGATTGGGTTTCTTGAATTTATACTCAAATGTCTTTAAGCATTGGCCATAGTCTTTGGTTCATTACTTCCCTTGAGAATAGGAAAGAGTTATTTTAGAGTGATATGTTAAATATCAGTGGTAGGAGTGTATTTCCTTATTTTAATAGTCATCACAACAAAGTGACTTTTTATTGTGCACCAAGTTGTTTTTGAGATTAATTTAAAGGGTTTTTTATAATTCAGTGTGAAACATCTGAAATATTGACTGATGATAAATATGGATAAAATGAATTTGCCAAGTTTTTTCATCTGAAATTGCATTTAAGACTTAAAAAATTTAATTGCAATTTGTCAATAATTATCACATACACTTAGCTGTACATGATTTGATAATTAATTTAGATATTCTTTTTTTGGGGGGGGTTCGACCACACCCAGTGATGTTCAGGAGTTACTCCTGGCTATGCACTCAGAAATCACTCCTGGCTAGGAGGACCAGATGGGACACCAGCTCTGTCCTGGATCAACTGCATGAAAGGCAAATGCTCTACCTCTGTGCTATAGCTCTGGCCCCATAGTTTATATATAATTATATGCTAAATGCACTATTTGCAATAGTTTTGAAGGTTTTGTGTTGAAGTTATTGAGCTTAATAAAGTGAAATGAGAAACTTTACTTGATTTTTTTCTATACCACATAGAATTTATATAGTATGATCTCTTAAAGGTTTTGATAATATTATCTCCAAAATCACCTATTTTGAATCAGTCTACTTGTTGATAATCTATATTTTCTTGGAAACATCTTTCATCTAGTATTTTGGATTTTCAAAATAAAATAATATATTCTTTTATACTTATATTGCAGTGCATTTTTTGGGCTAGATATCTTTTTCTTATTTTCAGTGTTGTATAATCATATTTTCTTTTTCTTGATGAGCTTTGCAAGAGGTTTATGTGTTTTTATTGATCTTTGCAAAGAACCAGCTGTTCAACTGTTTAAATTCTAATCCTTTAATTCTGCTTTTATCTTTTTAGTGATTCTTTCTCCTTTGCTTCCTTTAGCTTTATTGGCTGTTTTGTCTTTTTATTTTTAGCCTGTTGAGTAGAACAATTTGATATTTTATTTTCTTGTTTAATCATGAAGATGTCTTTTTTTTTTTTTTTTTTTGGATGATGTCAGGAATGAAACCCAGGGCCTCAAATGCAAGGCAAGGATTCCTACCTAGCCTTTTATTATTTTTTTATTTTAATGCTCTATGATTTACAATACTGTTAATGATAGTGTTTCATGTCTACATGTTCCAACATCTCACTTTTTTTTTTCGGGCCATACCAGGTGACGCTCAAGGGTTACTACTCCTGGCTATGCGCTCAGAAATCGCTCCTGGCTTGGGGGACCATATGGGATGCCAGGGGATCGAACTGCAGACCTAGGTGGACTCTCCAGTGTATTCTTAGTCTTCTGTGACCTAGTTTAACTCTGTTTTGTCTTACAAGGGTAACATGTATATATGTGTGACCTCCAAATTTCTATATGAAGCACTGAGCTATCTCCCGAACTTCACATAAATAGATGCAACTGCTTACTTAGTACCTCTTACAGAACATCTAATAGATATTTTCCTTTCTAGTTTCACGTATCCAAAATGAAACCTTTCATCTGTTTTCTGTTCCTTTCCCTCAAGGATTCTCCATTTCAGTAAAAGGATGCTTCATCTTTCCCACTGCTCAGGTTCTATTGAAGTTATTCTTGTTTATTTTCATATGTTCTGTCTAAGCCATGAAACAATTCTCTTTATTTCATCTTTAAACATATCAAGATTCTGGTCTCCTTTCACTGCTGGTACTTGTTTGGTTTGGTTGGTTGATGTATAATGCTCTTGTCTCATTATCTCTTCTGTTGTTCTGCCTCAGTCTTTTAGTGGAGAGCCAAAGGATCTGCTATATCACCCTACTTTTTGAATTTTTTTTTTTTATCCTACACACTCAGAGCAAATGCTCCAGTCAGAATCTGACTTTGCCCTTCAGATCTTGCCAAGTCCTGTTTTACCCTCTCTCTCTAGACTTCATTATGCTGCTCTTTGGATTCTCCAGAAATCCCATTACCTAGGGCTTCTCTGTTTCAAGCCTCCATTGAGAAATTCTGCTCCTAGAAAAGTAAGGAAGCCAGTTCTCTCAATTCCTTCAGCTCTCTACCAATGTTATCATATTGAGGCTTTCAGTGACTGCACAATTTAAAACTATGTTCCTCTCCTCAATTAGCAGACCCCCCCTTATTTTTCCTTCATATTTTTACTGTGCATTAGTGCTAATACAGACCTGTCTATAGAACTATTGCTTGTCTCACTCAAAGAAGCAGAAGTTCTAGGAACGAATATGTCTTTGTTTCTGCTTTTTTTTTTTTTTTTTTTGATGGGTCCCCAGGATTCAAAGTAGAGCTGGCCACATGAAGGAATTCAGCGTGACTCTATATGGAATGAATGGGGGAATGAAGCCTCTGACTTTGCTGTTAACGTATGGAAATGTCAGACACATTTAGTAGTAAGTTTTGATCATCCACATATTCATTGTACTTATTTCTCAGTAGTTTTCTGAAGTTCATAATGTCCTGAATGGAGGAGAGAAATGTTTGTTTAGTGGGGACATTGCTGGATTATCAGAAGAGAAGTATTTGGGGGACCAGAACCCTGTTCACTTCTAGATCAGTGTCTGAGGTATACAGTGGGACAGCAGGTAATTAATTTAGTTGAAAAGGGATATGCCCAAATCAGGAAAGTGACAGAAGCATTACAGAGTAACTTCCCACCTTTAAAAATAAAATCTATTAATGAAGTGAAAAGCGGGTGTGCCATGAGTGGAAGTGTGGCTATATTTGTCTTGCTGGTACACAGAGCTTTCCAGACTCTAACAGTAGGTTTGTCATTCAACACTTGGTTTTGGGAGGTGATATGAATATTCACTCCTTTTCAGATCTTCATGACATTTTAGTGAGAAGTTGGAAGAAGCAGCACCAGAACTTAGATACTGTTATTTGTATTTATGGTTCTGGTTTGGAGGCCAGTCCTGGCAGTGTTGGGGCTGTTCCTAGCTTGATGCTTGCTTAGGGTTTCTCTAGGAGGTGCTTGGAGGGCCATGAAGGATCAAACCTCAGGCTCTACCATGAAAAGCATACCCTATGGGGCTGGATGGTCGCGCAAGCCATAAGGCATCTGCCTTGCCCGCGCTAGCCTAGGACGGACTGCGGTTTGATCCCCGGCACCACATATGGTCCCCCAAGCCAGGAGCTATTTCTGAGTGCATAGCCAGGAGTAACTCCTGAGTGTCACTGGGTGTGGCCTAACCCACCCCCACACACAAAAAAAAATAAAAAGAAAAAAGAAAAGCATGCCCTAGAATCCATCAAGTGATCTCCCTGGCTCCTGTAAAGCCACCGTTTATCAGAAAACAAGTCTTTGTCTAGAATATTAGCCATTTGGAAGTCCATAAATGTTCTGCTTTTGATTGGTCATATAAATGAATTATCATAAATACTAAAAAAAGAGTTGGCGGCACAGCAGTAAGGCATTTGCCTTGCATGTTGCTGACCTAGGACAGACCACAGTTGGATCTCCTGGCATCCCATAAGGTCCCCCCCCAAGTCAGTGCGATTTCTGAGTGCATAGCCAGGAGTAACCCCTAAGCAGCACCGTTTGTGGCCCAAAAATTAAAAAAAAAAATCACAAAACAAAACAAAACAAAAAGGTTTATTTCAGAATCTTTTTGGTATGTGGAACTCCCAAGCTATATACAGGGGGTAAAGAGACCTGGCCACTCGTGATAATAGTTCACTGCTCAGGGATCACCAGAGTTAAGGTGCAGGGCATGATGACAGGGATCAGACTCAAGGCCTTATGTATGGGAAAACATGTTTCCTGACCCCTTGAGTTATTTCCCTGGCCCTGTTTTAGAATTCTTGACACTACTCTCCTATTAATCCTGATTTATTAAGCAGCCTGAGAAACAGCCCAGACAAAGTTTATTTCGCTCTAGGAAATGGCAGAGCTGCAAGCTAGCTTTGCTGAAAGGAGGTTTCTGGGCTTCCGCTGGCTGGCCTCTTCAAGCTCTGCTCTCAGCAGTGATAAGGAACATGCAATTATTTTTCATTATTGATAGTGCAGAGAGGTGTAAAGAATTTGATAAATTAAGGGAAAGTGCTTATTCCTTTATGAAAAAAAATTGAGCTTTCTTTGTGGCTGTGCAAATCTAGGAAAATGGGAAGCCTCAAGGATGATGCTTGTGTGCTTTTTTTTTTCCAGGAGTGATATCAAAATGATAATTTTCTTTTTTGAAAATTTATTTTTATTGTAGTTTAGGTAACATAATTACAGTAGTGTTACTGTTCATGGTTTTGATATCAAAGTAGCTGCACCTTCACCACCACCAAATTGCCAAAGACCCACTCTCACGTGTCCTTGTCCTAAGTCGTCACCTCGAGCTCCTTTCTTCCTTTTTCCCCTCCTGTCTCTCAAAGTCTTTTTCTTTGTACTTAGAAATGATTACTTCTTTATTTACCGAGCTCATTGAAGAAGACAAAATTACTTCAAACAAAATCACATTTGTATTAAAACTTTATGCTTTAAAAAACTTTTTATCTTCTTCTGTTTTTTTGTTTTTTTGTTTTTTTTTTTTAAAGGAAGACCAAAAATACTTTTAGCAAGAACATTTGATGATGGTGAAATCTACACCAGGAATCTTCACTCCTATGTAGAAACTGGAAACTCCCTTTTGCCAAATAGATTGCCAAGGTATTTTGGGGGGCTGAAAGGAAACCAGAGATATTTTGAAAGTTGGTTTTTTATTTTTTTGTGGTGCTCAGGGATTATTCCTGGCTCCATGCTCGGAAATTGCTCCTGACAGGCATGGGGGACCATATGGGATGCCGGGATTCGAACCACTGACCTTCTGCATTAAAGGCAAATGCCTTAGCTCCATGTTATCTCTCTGGCCCCAATATTTTGAAAGTTTGACTCAAGGACATAAAGCAGTCATGTTCAGTAAAATTATCTTTCTTTTAATTTCAAGAGACTTAGTGATTCTACATTGGCCCACCTTATGAAGCAAAGCATTAGTCATTTTTTTCCTTGTAGATAAAGAGTTCTATTCATTCCTCTTTCTCTCCTTGTACCATAGTTATATCAATATTTAACTCATTTTAATAAGTTTTTATTGAAGTAACATTTATAGCATACAGGTTTCAGGTGTGATCAATACTTAATTCTTGATATTTCAGTTGCAAGTTGTGGAGTTGAAAAATACATTGAGAAGGTGTGGATCACAGAGAAACTCAAGGCAGAGTTTTATACTCTCTCTGGTCAACCAAGATGGCACAGCCTTTGAATTCCAGTCCTGCAAACTATTCAGTTAGAGGCTTGGTTATTTGTGCCCTAAATTAGTAACCAGAGATTATATTCATATATTATAAAATATATAAAACCTTCCAAATAACTTTAAGTGGTCACTCTGTCGGCTATAGACAAACATTTGTTTCTTTTTAAACGTTCTAGCTTAAAAAATATTTGAAAGTGACCCACCTTATTTTTCACATTCTTCATGGAATATTTGATATTTATTTAAATGCTATTATTTTCCTGGACATAGGACCTCCCCCTCCCCCTTGATAATTTCTGGCTAATTTTTGATGGCTTTGACTTATAGCTTAAGGATGAAGTGATATACTTTACAATGAAAATATCTTTATTAATCTTTTGATCAGAATGATTTTTTAAAATGACTTCACTTCTCTTTTCCATTTCCATGTATTGTTAGCAATTTGTGTTTTAACAAAAATCACAGAGCTACATGAGTGAGGTTTCTTTTAAAGCTTCAAGAACATATGCATATTTTATCAATCTCCTTACATTCTTAATCTGGTTTTAAAAATGAGCATAAATATTGGATGTGCCCATGACTTATTACCAAGTGGAGGCTCCTTCCCCCAAAGAGTAAAATATATGGTGATTCATTTGCTTCAAATGCCTTCATAGCTTTAATAGTTTTATTGTCAACAAATATGTGAGTACTAAAAATATGGATGTTAAAAGCTCTTAAGCTTTATATTTTCATGCCAAATTAGGGGATGATTTTTAAAAATAAGACATGTTTCCAAAAGACAACACATAGGAATTTGTCCATCAATTGATCTAACTTAATAGTTTCTTCTGTACATGTGTCAGGCCAGAAAGAAAAAGAGGATGACACAGATGTGAAAATGTGTCCTATGAGTGTCTGCTTTTACTCTTTAAATGCCAACGTTTATTGTGTATCAGCTATGCAGCAGGCATAATGTTGTGTGTTAGAAACTCAATTGAATTAGTTATCTCTGATCTTGATGGTAACTACTCACTTATTTATAAGTATTTGCTGAGTGTCTCTTAAATTCCAAGCACTATATCATAGTAGTAATAAAACAGACCAAAAAACTCAGCTATCAATGCTAGAGACTAACATTAAAGAAGATAAATTAAATATATTTTCCAATATCACATATGCCATGTGTAATGTGTATACAGTCATTTCCTAGATAGTGGTAGTCATGTGCTAGTCATGCATGTGCTAGAGTGGTAAAGTAATAAAAACTAATGGAGAGATCTAGTTAGTGAAAGTGAGGAGGCAATTATAGATAGGAAATAAAGAAAATCATCATGGAGGGCACAGGAATTCTCATTGAAAAGGTAACATTTGACTAAAGGAAGTATTGGCATGGATGGTACAGTGGATTAGGTGCCTTCCTTGCATGCAGCTGACCTAGATATGATCCCTACACCACAGTTTGTCCTGTGAGCACCATTAGTAGTGATGAGCACCACCAGAGAGCAGAGGCCAGGAGTAAATACTGATCACCCCTGTGTGTGACTTAAAAAAAAAAAGACTGAAAGGAAATAGATATGTTTTCTTGCCCGGTGAGAGAGACTGAAACTTAGGAAAGCTGATTTTCTTAGAGTAAAATGTCACATTTCCAAAGTATGCCAGGATCCCAAACACATTCTTAAAACTGTCTTCTAGGGTTCTTGGAAAGCTCTTCAGAGTTCATTTTTTGGAGCTGAGGGTTGGGTTAAAAAGAGGGTGGGAAAAAATGGGAGTAGAGGTGTGGGGCTGAGAGAACTTAGGTGATTAGGGAGAAATCAGTAGTTGCTTGGGTGTACCTACTATGAAATAATTGAGCTGGAATTAATAGATAAATTTGAAAGATTCCTGAGGTTGGCTTGTGGAGTGCCATGTACAGCATTGCTGAGAGGACTTTGAATCTTTAGACCTGTTAAGGTTTAAAATTGGGAGTGTCATTTTTATATTTTGAATAGATCTCTTTGGCTGGGGCCAGGGTTGATTTAAGGAACCATGGTACTATTATGGTATTAGGTTTCGAGAATTTCCTCATGGTTCTGGTGAGAAATGCTGATCTTGCTGAAGACCTAGTGTTCAACAATATGGGTTGGAGGCAGAGGAGACTGAGGGTGTACAGAAGTCAGGATACACTTAGGATATAATCTCAGTTAAACTTGATATTTTCATATGCCAAGTAAGGATAAGAGGTATGTAGAAACTTTTCTAACAATAGGACAAGGTACATTTTATTATGTTACAGTCAAGTGTACATACTACAATTACAATGATAATAGAACATGTTGGTGTAACAAAATGTCATGCAATAATTTTGCCTCACTACTCATGGTATACATTGACATTTTCTAACTCATTTTTGATTTTTTTAAATTCTGGACTTGACTCATTGAATTGTTTCTGCTGCTGTGTCAGGACTCAAAGTATGAAAGACATGGTACTGGCTTCTTCCTATTTTCCCAATAATGGGCAGAATATGTGTTCCCTCCCTGAACTCTTTGTGGGCTCTTATTTCCAAAACTTTCAATTTAGTAGAGATGAAGGAGGGAGAGAGTGGTAAAAAGTATTTCCAAGCTCAATGCTCTATGAAAACATTCCCAGGATGTCATCATCAACTGCGAAGGTAAAATTTCTGGGGAGAGTGTTCAATTGTGTTGGAAACATTACTTAGGAAGTAGGATAAGTTGCGGTATGGAATAAAAAGGATACCTTATATACTCAAGTATAGCTGAATTTTTCCTGCACAAAATTTGTGCCAAAAATACAAAAAAAATAGGGGAAATCTTATGCATAGAAATAAGCTCTTATCTACTAGGGATAAGAACCCATACATTTTATAATACAGGGGCGCCTCCCACCATGAACATGTGTCATGTGGACCCAACTTAGACTCCATGTGATCAGACAGCAACCTTTCAATCCCAAGCCCTAGATCTGAGACATAGAACGGACACAGTTTCCTGCAACAGCACCAGGAATCAAACTACCCCTGGGAAATTCCTAATACTGCTCTAGCACCAACTTGTGCCAGTTTTGATATGACATCCTGACAATGAGGAAATGGCAATAACTTGATCTAAGAGCAGTTGTCCTATCTAATCACCTAGTGGTAAGATGAAATCAGAAGACACGTCATTCTTTGATCTGTGCAAAAAGTATGATTGCTAACTACAGAAGATTGACCCTGACAACCAGGATTGGCAGAACCTATCCTAGGACCAATAAGAAAGACCCTAGCCTAGGCTTCGGCCTAAGATTTGTATAATAACCAGGATCTCTAATTCCAGAGGTCTGACTTTGATAACTGCAACAGACAAGATCTTCTGGAAACACAATGAAGGACTCTGTCCTAGGCACATTCTAGGATCTGTGCAAAAACCAAGACCACCAATTACAGAAGACTAAGTACAACAATGGTGATTGGACAGAACTGCTAGAAATGTAAAGAAAGATGCTATCCTATGCTTCATCCTATGACTTGGGCTAATACCAAGATCACTAGTTAGAGGCCTGATTCTATCAGCCACAACTGAGCGGAAAGTTTCCTGGAACCAAAAACAGTCCTTGTGGTGCGAAAAGGAGCATGCACGAAGTCTATAGTTATTCCCATGCCAGTATGCTTCAAGGGCAAAGAAACCCTGTATCTTTTAGACCAGGGGTCTCAAACTCAATTTACCTGGGGGCCGCAGGAGGCAAAGTCAGGGTGATCCTTGAGTGCAAAGTCAGTAGTAAGCCTTGAACATTGTGGGGTGTGACCCAAACAACTAAAACAAAACAAAACTAAAAAAAGATTCCTCTAGGGCAGGGCCACAAAATGTACAGAGGGCCGCAAACGACCCGCGGGCCGCGAGTTTGAGACCCCTGTTTTAGACCAAAGGACTTCCCCCCTGTTTTAGACCAAAGGACTTCCCTTTGTATGTCCCCAATTATTTACTGTGCCTATGCAAAAACAAAAACAAAAAAAACCTTGCACACCAGCCCTCTTTTCTTTCTTTCTTTCTTTCTTCTATTTTCTTTCTTTCTTTCTTTCTTTCTTTCTTTCTTTCTTTCTTTCTTTCTTTCTTTTCTTTTCTTTCTTTCTTTCTTTCTTTCTTTCTTTCTTTCTTTCTTTCTTTCTCTCTCTTTCTCCTCTCTCTTTCTTCTTTCTCTCTCTTCTTTCTTTCTCTCTCTCCTTTCTTTCCTTTCTTTCTTTCTTTCTTTCTTTCTTTCTTTCTTTTCTTTCTATCTTTCCTTTCTTTCTTTCTTTCTTTCCTTTCTTTCTTTCTTTCTTTCTTTCTTTCTTTCTTTTCTTTCTCTCTCTCTCTCTCTCTCTCTTTCTTTCTTTCTTTCTTTCTTTCTTTCTTTCTTTCTTTCTTTCTTTCTTTCTTTCTTTTTTTTCCCTCTCTTTTGGTCTTGTGGTTATTGTTTGGTTGTTGTCTTTGTTGCTGTGGTGCTTTTTTGTAGTTGCTGGTTTTGATCTTTTATTTGATTTTTGTTTCTTTTTGTGTTTTGTCTTTTTGGTTGTTGTTGATTTTTTGTTGTTTGTTTTTTTTTTTACTTTTTGGGGGGCTATGATTTTCTTCATTTTTGCCCTTTCTTTTTTTTTAAATTGATATTTAAAACCTGTAGACGACTTCTTCCAGTTTTTTGTTTGTTGGTTTTTGTTGGTTTTTGTTTTTTATATTTTGTTTTTTGTTTTTTATTTTATCATTTTCTTCTTTTCTTTTCTTTTTCAAACAGAACCACATAAATTGAATCATCTTGTTCTACCTCATAAATTAAAGGAGAAAAATGGATGGTACTAGAATCAAACAGTCATATGAACATTGAGTAGAAATAAAAACTGATCAGACTTAAACACCAAACCCAAAGTCAACGACAACAGAATCAATACCCAGTCTTCAACAAGCTATACACAGAGGGGACCAGTTATACTAGCAGTCCGGGGGCAAAGGAGGGGGATGCTGGGAACAGGGTTGGAGGGAGGAATACCCCTGATTCAATGTCACTACTATGTACTTTAAATATTACTGTGAAAGACTTGTTGATCACAATAAAAAATATTAAAAAAAATTTTTTTTGCTGAAAAATATCCAGAACTTGGCTTATATTCGGGTCATAGAGGTTATTTGATTTGGTGCCGGTGAACTGAATCAAATGCACATAGTCTCCAGTCATCTTCTGCTGTATACTGGAGGGCTGGTGCTCCAGCTCAGTCCACAAGTCACAGCTGAGCTGAAGAGGTAGTGGCTGAACTGAACTGAATGCCACTGAACTATTGAACCCACAATATCCTGCGCTTTATGAGACTGACAGCAGTGATGATGATATCTGTGAACTCAGTGATGATGACTATGTCTATGCTGATACCCTCCCATCAGATACAGTTGAAGCTCTGTTTGGACATACAAATGATGAGGAGGAAGAATCCAGTTTTGAAGAATTTTAACCTTTGTGATTTAGCTTGATTGATTACCTGTAAGGCTATGGTTTTATGCACTTTATTTAAAGTTTTAAAGTTATTGTTGCTAGTTTGCGGTTTTTCTTTAGCAATAAATATTGAGAAACATTTAACCTACTGATTCCTCAATTATTGTAATTGTTTTGGGTACATATATATTTTTCCTGCCCTCCCCATGGGTATATATTTTTATTTTGAAATTTACCAGTGGCTGCTACATTTTCCACCTTGGCTTATACTCAAGTCACTATGTTTTCCCAGTTTTAGGGTAAAATTAGAGAGGTCAGCTTATACTTGGGTCAGCTTTTTCTCGAGTGTATATGGTATATATATTTTTTCTTTTTCTGCTTTCCATTGTTACTTACATGCCTCTCTTCATTAAAATAAAGCAGGATAAACTTTGAAGTATTACAGTTGGGATTTTCCTATAGTTAGGTCCATGTTAGAAACCAGTGTGGATTTTTTCTGATCAAATTACTTAGTTTTTTCAGCTATGAGGTAGGTGTCTACCATTTTATGAGCATTAATTGAGGTTATTGTAGAAAGTATCATATCTGGAGCATAGTAGATATTTAAAATAAGCAACTATTATTTTTTATTGGAACTGCAGTATTATTGACTTGATGTATATTGGTCATTTTAATGAACACTAGGAAAGATATGGAAACTTTATGAGTTTTGTATATAGGATAAGCTAAAATTACAGTTCTGCTGCTATATGTTAAAAATTTTTAGCAGAGTATAAAATCTGCATGAAAATTACAGATATATTTAAATGCAAGAAGGAAAGGCATTAAAGAACATCTCAATTTTTACAGTGACTTCTGAAGGACACTGGTTCTTTGGAATGGCAATCTTGAATTTGCTTATTATGAACAAAGCTTTTTAACCATGATGCCTTCATGCCCACCTAAATGACATGTGCGTGTGATTTTGAATATTTTTTATATATTCTGTTATCCATTGCATGGCAGGTTTCCATCACATTTCAGATAAGTGAGATTTCTTTGAATGATGAGAATGTCCTGACTTTCAGAGATTGATTTCTGTTGAATAGAGAGTTTAGCTCTCACATAAGTCATTAGTAGAAGTCTGTGAAAATCTATGACAGAGAACACCAAGAGGAGAAGAATTTTATGAAGATCAATGATAACTTACCCTTTAAGCAAACAGGATGAAAGAACTTCATTTCTTTCAAGGAAAGGCTTGACAGAATGCCTCCAAATGGCAGTCATGAAGGCTTTCTTTTCTCCTTGGCTTCACTTTCTTTATGAAGTAACACCCAGAGGAAAGTTTCTGGTATTTGGGTCCAAGCAATAAGACCAAGTGACAGTTAATTAGGACAGGAAAGGGCAGGTGAACTTTCCAATTTCTGACTTTTCTTGTATACTATTTGCTAGTTGATAGTTTTGATTTGTCTTGTAAATACAATATTTTATTTTCAATAAATTTAATTGATATAAAAACATATTAAGAGCTCAACTTTATTTTTTTTTTTAGAAAAGAAAGAAATGGAACTGCACTTAATTGACTCATTAAAAGGAGAGATGAGATAAGTGTGTATTTTATTCCAGTGAGTACAGTGATCATGCAATTAGGGATATTTAGTTATGGATTTTTTTGCTGCAGTCTGAGGAAGAATAGTCTGATTTTTATTGATGTTGGATTATGAAGGAGGGGTCTGTGATATGAGGCATATGTTTCACAGGAATCAGGTAAAGGTGTTAAGAACATGGAGTTCTAAATTCAAAAGGAAACACTTGAAGGAGCTTTGTGTAAGGACTTTTCAAGAGGGATGGTGTTGATTAGCATTGTACTTTGGAATTGTTGTACAAAATAATTTGGTGCATGTTTTGCTTTCATTGCACTCTTCAAGCATTTGTTCTGACTATAGTGCTCTTCTTTTCATAATTCAATGTATATTAACTATGCAGGTCCTTCATAGATCAGGGTTTTAATCATTTTATATTGATTTTTACATCACTTGAGTGCTGCATATTGAGGGTCTCTCAGTATAAGTCTATTTTATTTGGATTTTCATTCCCTTTACCTGACTTGCATAATATCTGGGGATTCTATAATTTTTCTCCTATGGGAAACAGTTATGATTAGAAAGCCACAAGAAGTCAACCTTGCTGTTGATTTCTCTCCACTATTTTTTGAGGCCAATAGAACAAATAGTAGGCTTAGGAAAATATTTCATCATGCATAACTGATAATATGAACTTATTTTAAATTAATAAATGTGGAACTTTAAGCTTTGAATTGAGCTTGAATGATTTATTGCAAGCTGCAGGTACCAAGAGTAAGTTGGCATTTGCCAAACAAGTGTGGTAATAACCAGAAGATTTTCAGGAGTACCTGGACTTCCTGTAATGCAGGGGTCTCAAACTCAATTTACCTGGGGGCCACAGGAGGCAAGGTCGAGGTGATCCTGGAATGCAAAGTCAATAGTAAGCCTTGAACATTGGGGGGTGTGACCCAAACAACTAAAACAAAACAGAACAAAAAAGATTCCTCTAGGGTAGGGCCACAAAATGTTGTACGGAGGGCCGCAAAGGGCCGCCAGTTTGAGGACCCCTGCAATGGAATATTTTAGGCCAGACCAGGAGCAACCTTGTGAACAACGGTTATTCTTTGATCCTAATATTGTTGTTACAAGCTGCCAGCACAAATGGGACTATTTTAGTTTTTTCTTTTTGTCTTAATGTTAATTTGAGTTAGAGGTGATATAGATCTGGTTATGGGCATCGAGAATGCCTACATGGGCTTGAATCAGCAAATTGTATCCTCTGCCCTCAACCTGCAACTTGGAATCTCATTTGGCTTGAAAGCTAGTTTTCACATATGAAGAAAACTCCACTCATTTCATTATTATTCATGGTCAAATCCCTAAATCTCCTCCCTGAAGAGATGTATTCTTCCCAGCAAATTAAAACATCCTTTTTTTCAGAGGCCAAATGATGATGGTGTCAACTATTGATGATGATGAATAGGTAATTCTTTTCTCAATTTATACGTCTTCCCCTCATTCCCCAGCCCCCACCCCACTGTTCAGGATGGAGTTGGCTCATTTAAACCAAGATCCAATATTTCATTTCCTCTTCTCTCCGTAGGTTGCATGCATTGTGTTAATCTCCTGGTTAGGTAATGGAGGAAAATATTTGAAAATGTGATAGCTCATTATAAGGGCATTTGACATAAGCATATTTGCCGATGATGGATTGCTGATCGGTGGTAATTTAAAGGGAATCTGAGCAGTAGTTAAGGTAGAACATTTTCCTCGCATTAATCAGTTAACATCAGGAGTGCTTAAATTACAAATATCATTCCAAGATTCTAAGTTACATGTAGATTTTGGAAGCCAGCTCTCAATGTGAATGTACTAATCTATTGTGTTTTTTCCTCTCCCTTAATTGAGTTACTGTGAAGGTAGACTTGGACTAATAACATGCCATTTATAGATCTGTTTATATATGTGTATATGTACACATATATATTCATACATATATATATATACATATACATAGATAAACATATATATCCCCAGGGAAAAGTAGTTTTAAACTACCATTTAGAAAATGAAAACTGGGACTATAGCAGGAATTTCACTTTTGATATATTAAGATACTGGCTATGACAGCATAGGAACATCTAATCTAATCTAAATAGATATTTGAGATTTTCTTTATCAGATGTCTTTAAACAGCCTAACCTAGCTACACATACTTTTAAAAATAAGCATTAATCCATCTGACAATGATTGGAGTGGTTATATTTTTACTTATGGAAAAACATAGTAGCTGTGGCCCTAGTTCATTAGGGGTATTCTGGAAATCCCCCTCCCCCAAAAAAGAGATGCACAAATGTATAATAACACTTCAGTTTCATTATGACGTACTTTACAATAAAGCAGCATTGGGTGCAGCTTAGCAATATCCAAAGATCAGAACAGCTGTTATCTGTAGAGCCACTGGGGTGTATCTGTCAGGTGTTTGTATATAGAACAAGGTATTTCAGATAATGTGTCATGATAGTTTAATTACATCACCTTTCTTGGGAGTTTGCTTGATTCTTGCTTCAAGAGCATCAGTGAGACAGCAACCTATCAATTTCCTTTCTTAGCAGCCTTCACTTTTGTTTATGTTTAGCTTGTAGTTGTACATTTCTAAAATAAACATGGGGGTGGGTTGTTCATTATTCTTTTGAGTTTCCCTTGATCTTTAAAACCATTCTGTCCTGGTTTGCTGCCCATGATTCTTAAAGAGGTACAACTTTCCCATTTGTATAACCTCTTTAATTCTTGGTGACCTCTTCTTCAGTGTCTGCTTTGAGTTCACTTACCATATCTATATTGCCAACTCCGAAATGGATTGCTTCCTTCTCACAGCTGGGTTCTGACCTGCCTTCATGATGTTTCCATTGAGATGTTCCAGAAGCATTGTGAAACACCAATACAGCTAGTTTCAAAATGGTGTCCTTTTTTTCCCACCCCAAGTCACCCCTACTGCCTTCCAATAAGAACTGTGTAGGAGTCTTACAGTCTGTTCTTCATTTTCTGCCCAACACAGTACAAAGACTTGTCACTTCAATTACAACCATCTTCCCATCTACTGTCCACTTTTCCTTCTAGAATCACTCCCTCTCAAGCCCTTCTTTCTCAGCAGCCTTCCCTACTGTCATCCTGTCCTGGGCTCCACATGCTGGTGCTCCTATGAGAAAAATGTGGGTATCTTCTTTCTAAAGACTCAATTGCTTTTGTTGGCTTAATACTTGTCTGGCTGTCTTTGAAATGAGATTGTCCTTGATGACAGGACAACTCGTTTCCATTTTATTGTTAGTCTGTACCCTAAGCTAATGGATGGCAGTGGAGGGGGCATGTTAGTATTCCATCTGTTCCCTCAGCATCTCTCCTTCAGTTTTCCTCCTTTCTCCTTCCTCATTACCTCCAAATTGCTTAGGGGGTCATGCCTATTGTTGGTTGGGGGACCATATATGATACCAAGATTCAAAACAGGTTCATGGCCATTAGCCACATGAAAGGCAAATGACAACTATTTCTCTATACTATTTCTTTTTTTTTTTTTTTTTTTTTGGTTTTTGGGCCACACCCGGTGATGCTCAGGGGTTACTCCTGGCTATGGGCTCAGAAGTCGCTCCTGGCTTGGGGGATCA
This sequence comes from Suncus etruscus, assembly GCF_024139225.1. Classification (NCBI taxonomy): domain Eukaryota; kingdom Metazoa; phylum Chordata; class Mammalia; order Eulipotyphla; family Soricidae; genus Suncus; species Suncus etruscus. Next base: position 124,842,929 of record NC_064849.1, read on the forward strand.
TTTGGGACACTGGGGGATCGAACCGCGGTCCATCCAAGGCAAGCAAGGCAGGCACCTTACCTCTAGCACCACCGCCCGGCCCCTCTATACTATTTCTTGATGTTTTCTTTTCTTGCTATTTTGTCACGTGGTTTCTAAAACTCTTCAAGTTTTTAAAAATGTGTGTGATCATCATTTTTCTGTTTCCTTTATGAAATATTACTGCTTGGTAAAAGTTCTTCCCTCTCCCTTTTATTGGTATTCTTACAAACCAACCAGAATTATTCTTTTTTTTTTTAATTTTATTGTGTATGTTCCATTAACAGTTGATACCTGGTTTTCCAAATCTTTATTTACAGAACCTCAAGCCTGCTTTCTAGAAAGCTTCCAGTCAAATAAACTTTAATTACTGTTTTAAGCAAAAGAGTGGCTCCTTTTGAGATGACAAATCTAAAAAGTCACACACAAGACTTTTTATTTAAACACTTGGTCCCAACTGCTCCTTTCTCTCTCTTTCCCAACCTGTCTCTCATTTCTCTTCATCAAGTAATTCATTTGTCAATCCATACCTTAGATATTCTTATCACTTATAGGAATATTTTAACCTTCTGAATGGAACCCATAAATTTAATGAGTCATGATGGTAATTTTTAAGTATAATGGGAGAAAATACATATTGAAGTATGGTTAAGTTACTACATTATAAAATATCATATGAATGATACCCTAAAATGTCAGTGCCTTTTATGTCAAATAATTTTGAAAGTTACTAACATTATAGTAGCAATTTTTTCTGTATTAATCATGTAATAATAACTCCTTTCATCAACCTTTTTTGTCATGAGCGGTAAGTGAATGAATAGGTAGCTTCTATAAAGCTTCTATTGTAGAAACTTTACTGTTATTTTTTTTTGATGGTTCAGAGTTTGTTTTTCTGATTTTTGATACTGGCACCTGTGCAATTTTTAATGTAAAATTGTCACTTTCTTGCTTCACATTTAGTTACCCGTTTTGTAATGCTCCCCTAGTTACATGTTTTGCAATTCTCCCCTAGAACATTTTTGTTGTTTGGGGGTGGGGGAGGGTTTGATTTGTATTATTCTGGGAGGGAGGTGTCACATTCAGCAGTGCTCAGGATTACTCCTGGTTCTCAGGGAATAACTTATCCCATTGTGTATCCCCCAGTGTGAATCTCGCCCCCAGTGTGTATCTTTAAAAATTCCCATTTTCTCATAAGCATTTTGTGTAAAGTATTTGACAGCACTGTTTTTGTTTTGTTACAATTTTTTGAGTAACAACTGGCTGTGCTGAGTGATCACTCATTGTTTGTGTTAAGGGGACCAGTCCAGGTATTGGGAATCAAATCTAAGTTGGCCACTTGAAAAGTAAATGCCTTGCCCTGCTGTACTATTTTTTCAGCCCTGTATTTGATAGCATTGAGTCACGAGTAGAATATTAGATATCATGGATCCCAAATGGAAGGTAGCCTAAATAAGTTATTCAGTTCCTTAATGTTATATACCTTTCTTAAATGTTTGTGATTAAATGCAAAATGAATTTTATGTGACTGTGGAAAGCATAGACTATAAATATATCATATATAAATCTCTGTGTATATATAATTTCATTTTCCTCCACTGAATTCCTAAGACTTAAAGCCATAGTGTCTTAACACTCTCTTTTTCTACAAGAGATAGAGAAATATTAGGAATTCAGAAAACATTAGATATTTATAAGAAGGAATTACTCATAGACTTATCATTGGCTTGGTAGTACTTTGGCATCCTGAGTCTTAGACTTTAGGAGTTATTGGCTGTGCTGTATAATGAATTTCTCCATTATATTCATTCATAACTGTTATCTACTTATTTTGTACCAATTTATGTTATTTTCTTTTGAGGGTGGTGGCTGGGCCACATCTGGCAATGCCCACAGTTGCTCTCCTGGCGCTGCACTCAAGAATTACTACTGGTGGTACTCAGAGCGCCATATGGGGTGCTGAGGCTCAAGCCCAGGTCAGCTGCCTGCAAGACAAACACCCTACCTGCTTTACTGTTACTCTGCTCCCTCTATCTTAGTTTCTAAATAGAAGACTCAACTGAATCTCTCTAGATGTTTAGTTAGCATCTCCATATTTTCTGGGTTCCCAGCTTGTGAATTAGTGCTCTGCAATAGAATTTTTCTGAAATAGTGGGCATATTCTATATTCTACATTGCTCAATACAGCATGGAGCTTTAAGCCTTTGAAATGAAGTCCTTTCAACAGAGGAACAGACTTTTCCAAGAGAGTTAATTAAATTAAAATAGGGACCAGGCCAGAGCAAAAATCAGCAGGTAAATGCTGACCTAAGATCTCCTGCATTCATATAGACCCCCAGCCTGGCAAGAGTGATTTCTGAACATAGAGCTAAAAGTAACCCCTGAGCACCGTTGAGTGTGACCACAAACCAAAAGTAGTAAAGTAAAAAGTAGAATAAAGTTAAAAAGTAAAAGTAAAGTTAAAAAATAATAAAATCATATTGGCCATGCAGCCTTAGAAGCTTGATGATTCATCCCTTCAGGTCCCTGTTTTCTAGATGTGTTCTCACTGTTTCCACAAATTGCAGTGTCATTCTTTTTCTTTGTTCTAGTAGTTTCTCAATCCTACCTGATGCAACTTGTTAGAGTTCCATACTCCACCTTTAAAGAGCATCATTTGCATGGGATCCATTAGCATTTGTCATAAAAGAAGCTATGAGGAAAAGGTTTTACAAAAAAATCCTTGTGACTAGTTCACTTGTCACTCATGTTTTGTTTTAGACAGCATAAATACAGTTTATGTATAGAAGTATTATTTTAAAATATTAAAATGGGATTTTTAACAATGTTCTAGCCCAAATTACTTAAACCATTAAAACTACTAAGAAGGACTTAACTTTCTATCCAAGACCATAGACATTTTTCACATAACCTAGTATGCCTGCATGAGATTGGGGTTAAAATTTAAGCCTGACAAATTCACATTTTATACAGATTTCATGTTAGTGTAGTTACTATGATTTATAAAAGAAATGACAGAAATATTAGTAAGTGTTACATTTACATAAGTTATTTTTACATGAATATGTTTTGTCTGCTGATATCTGATATTTGATAAGATTGAAGGTGGCATTTTTCAGCTGCTTGCAAGAGACACTAGGTTAATAGGTAATGTAACATATTATGGAATGCATTTATCAAAAACAATTTTACATGGATTTTTCTCCTACTAGATCATAATCATCTTAGGATTCATGGGCTTAAAGGATTTATGGGTAGCTTGAAATTGTTTGCAGAATTTTGTATTCATCCATATATGTGATTATTTTAAGAGAAGAAATATAACTTTTATAAGATTTACAAATGAATTTGAGACTACCAAGGATGAAGAAATCACTTATTATATAAAGATATTTTGAATTATTTTATTCCCTCCACTCCTAAAAGGAAAGGACCTTTCTTTACAGAAAACAGACACATGAGACATTTGGAAAGGAATTGAAAGCCATTTCTTTAATAGGCTATACACTGGTTTTTGTTTTTGTTTTTTTTTTTATTGAGGCCAAAGGAAACTTTGAAGTATTGGCAGTGTTTCAGCTGTTAGGTTTTGTTCTAGAAATTGTTACAGAATATGGAGATGTGAAAAAGTTAATTTTCCCAATTGCACCACTTTCTGTTGAAGCTGTTTCTATTGTAGACTTGATCACCATCTTGTTTTGATCTTCCTTATTGTACTACTGTCCCTTCGTTTCCAAACCTCAGCTCATAGGTTAGTGACTCTATTAACCTCTCTCAGATGTAAATCATATACAGTTTAATAACCTCCCTATAGTCACAGATACCCCCTAACTAGCAAAGAGACAGAAAGTGCAAACTGCTAGAGATGAAGAACTGTTTGTTATCCATGTGTTTCTTCTGTTAATTTTTGTCTTTGTGTGGTTGTGTATGAGCACAGGCATGCATTGGCCTATGTGTGCCATCTAGCCTGTTCTCATATGCACGTACATACACACAATTAGAGATGTACTTTTGCTCCATGTCAGTCAGAAAATCACTCTGTAATAAAATAAGATACTCAAATGCAAGTGCTGATAGAGGTAGAAAGACCACATATTAGTCTTCCTAAGATAGCAGTGGGCAATGGTAGCAGAAGGGATTCTTATGAGGATTATGCTATGAATTCTTTAAATCTCTTGGAATAAGTTATGTATGAATAAAGAAAGATACATGTATTCATGTCACAATTTTAAGGTAAGTGCTATTTCTTTCTTTGCTATTTTGGAGTCACGTGCTTCCTGAATCTTGTTGAAGTAAAATCAGTCCTAGATGGTATAATATCAAAAAAAAAAAAAAACAGTTTCACATGTGATAAAAGTGCCAGGGCTCTTGACAACAGACAAGGAGATCTTGTACTAAGACCAACAAGTACCTGGCCAAAGATATCTGTAGCCTCTCTTTTTCATCTGGACCCCCTGGGTCCAGATTCATGAAGTCTCTGTGAATATGTTACTCATACAGCAGATACAAGCTCACACCCAGCTGGAAGACTCTTGGATTTATCCATTATCTTCTACTGGGCAAGAAATCATCCATCAAAGTTAACAGCTTAAAAACCAAAGCAGCCAGGCTTTATCTTTCCATTTCATTGGCCATTCAGAAACTGCTTGGCTGTGGTGGGGTAGAAGGTGGTGTTAGGTTCAGCATCATCCAAGAAATTGCAGGCTTCAGTTGTCTGCTGGGCTGACTGGTGCTGGAATATCTACTTGCAGAATGGTTTCCTAACACTGTGGGAATGTGGACAAAGCCCAATTTCTTCCATGTATTGTTTCTGAAAAGCAGAGATGAAGCACTTCATACACACCAGGGAGGATGTATATAATCCGGGAGGGAGGGATGGGTTAAGGGAGATTAAAGATATATCATAAGAAAACCTGGGAATTTATTGATTTGCCTAGTCTGTGAGGTTTTTCAAGGTCTTTCTAAATCTTAGGGTCCATCTTGCAGGGTCTTTTCATCATTGAGGCTTTGCTCTTTTCTGGAAGGAGCTTTATTTGTTTGGTTTGGTTTGGGGCACATTGGTACCACTCAGGGTTTACTTCTGGCTCTGAGCTCAGGGATCACTTCTAATGGGGTTAGAGAACAATATAAGGTGTCAGAGATCAGTGAACTCAGGTTGGCGTTGCACAAGGCAAGTGCCTTATCCATTATGCTAGTGCTCCTGCCTTAGAAAAAGCTTTAAACTCTCAAGAGGCTTCTGAGATGATCAGAGCAAATCTTTCTCTTGTTAATTTTGATAACTTCTCTGATGTTCACTTGGGAGGCCCACTCTCTTGACTTTTGTCCAGAAGTGCTCAGAAAGTCTTTAGTCAGATATGGAAAGGAGAAAGACAGGCCAAGACTGCCATTTCCTGCCACTGTGGCTTCTTTACCACATGTACTTGAATTTTGTATTCTCCAGAGTTGCCAAATCTGGGCTCATGGGCACACACGTGCCACCATAGAGTGAGTTATTCTATGTTAGACTGACTGATTGTTGGCAAATACAACATTGAACAAGAATAGAGAAAGGACTAAGAGAAGGTTAAAATGCCTCTATGTGAGTCCCCTCATGCTAGGAGAGGAGTAATGTTCAACAATCAATCAGATGCAGGAAGAGCATGATATCTCCAGACCTTCTGTGGCAGAAAGTACATGTTCTATACCCCCCCTTTTTTTACTTACATGTTCTGGATTAGGTTTTTGTTGTGGGGACTCTCTTTAGCCTTGGCCACACTCTGGGAGTGGATGGCATAGCAGTTCCTTCTGAAACATCCAGAAGAAACATTAGATAATGATGCTGAGCATTCAATTTGGTGCTTTAACCTGGAAGTACACACCCATCTTACGCTCAGTCTCTGGTCTGACCTGGTCATGTGACAAACCCAGTGAGGTAGGGTGTGACATACTGGTTTATGCCTGCCAAAGGAGGGCAATGGTCATTCAGGTAGCACTGTCTTGGTCATTCTTCCTTGATCATTCTCCAGGGAACAAAACAGACATGAATCTCCAACCTTAATGGGGAGAGGGTTGAAAGTAAGCAAGTGATAATGCATTGATAAAGTTATGTGAGCTGTGGAGGTGGAAGATGGTAATACTGTCCTCTGACACATAGAAATATTTATACTCTAATAAACTAATATTACTTCAATAGATTAAGAAGATTAAAATGATTTAAAAATGGACTTTGTGGCACAACCATAAAAATAAAACCCCTGAGATAGAGATATTGTGCAAGGGTTAAGGCACTGGCCTTTTAAGTGGTTTGATCCCCAGCACCACATATGACACAGCCCCCAGCACTGCCAGGAGCTGTTTTGAGTGCCACATATGTGGCCTTCTTCAAATAAAATAAATAAATAAAATAAAAGTCCAAATAAAGTAAAAATGTTATGTTATGTTTTGATGATGAGTTGAGGGAGGCCATGCTAGGTGGTCATTTGACTCTTAATTGAAGATGCAGTGAATCCGTTATTTTGATTGTTCTGAATATTTAAATTTTGCAAGAACCTTTAAAAAATAAACATAACTACACCACTGTTTATAGATTCCTTTTCTTCTGTCTTTGATCTTAGTCTAAAATTGGTTATTAGACTATACCTGAGTCTGCTTAGTGGTCACTGCTGGCAGTGGTTGGGGAACCATGTGAAGGAAATTGAACTCAGAATTTCACACACAGAAAACAAGTACTCTCCTTCTGAGCCATATTCTTTTTTACTTTTTTTTTCTGGGCCACACCCAGCAACGCTCAGGGGTTACTCCTGACTTCATGCTCAGAAATCGCTCCTGGCTTGGGGGACCATATAGGATGCCAGGAATTGAACCCATGTCTGTCCTGGGTCAGTCGTGCTCAAGGCAAACACCCTACTGCTGTGCTACCATTCCAGCCCCAACTGAGCCATATTCTTAGCCTAGGTGTTTTTATTACTGACTTGATTATGTCCATTGTTGAATAAATTTTGTGATATATAAAATTTCAAGATGTAACTATTATTAAAATGTTTGAGTATTTGATCTATTGATGTTAATATTTATGAGTGCTTTATATAGCTCAGGTATTGTCAATATCTTAGTAAGTCATGGTTTCTAACTTAAAAACTAGTTTTTAAAACCCCATAAAACTCGGAATAAAATATAGTGGCTCAGCAATAGTTCAAGTGACTTTAAGTCTAATACCCAGCATCACTTCCTTGGAAGGGCTGAGAACCACTGGGAGTGGCCCTGATACAATTTTCAAGGTAGATTTCTTCTCTCCCTTAGAGCAGTTATGAACTCTTGAATTATTGATAATTTCATTGTCATTTTCCTGTAGATATTTTCCCCTTTGGTTTTAATTAGCTTCAGTGATGAGGAGTGCTTTACTAACTAAAAAAAAAATGCTGCCACTTAATTATGTTTGTATGATTTGTGAGGATCAGATCTAATTTGTTCTTCAGTTGGCTCACCTGTTTTTTAAATTCTTAACCATTTGGGATTGGAACAGTGGCTTTAATTTCTCATCCTTGGTGAAATAGCAAGAGATGTGAAATAATTTTATGCTTTTGGCTGATTTGGTTAGTCCTTCCCTCCTAGTGTCCCCTCCAGTTAAGGTCCATCTTTCTCTAGTGTCTGGATCAGAGGTTATCCAGGCTTATTTTTCTGACTTCTTTTTTTTTTATATATATTAATATCTTTATTTAAACACCTTGATTACAAATATGATTGTAGTTAGGTTTCAGTCATGTAAAGAACACCCCCCTACGCCGGTGCATTTTTCTTGACTTCTAACCTTTGTACCAGAAATAGTTAAGGAAAAAAGATGAGATGGGTAAAATGGATTCATTATGCCAGCTAGAAAGAAATAGAATCGGGAGCCATAAAGATAGTACAGCTGATAGATTGCTTGCCTTATCTATGGTCAACACTGGTTCAATCCCCAATACCCTGAGCCTGTCAAGAGTAGGGTCCCCTGAGCCTGTCAAGAGTAGTTCTCGAGCACCACCAAGTATGTCTCTATACCTTCCTGTGCCCATTGAATAAAAATTGGGTTAAGCAGGAAGTTACTGAGTGGCAGTGACAGTTTCAGCAGTTGATGGGTAATGGTCAGAAGCAGAGGATGATGTGGAATTAGAGGAAAAAGAGGAGCCCAGCTCTGCTTAGGAGGCAGTGGCACCTGTGATTGAGGGAGCTTAACACTCTACACCCCACCCCACTTCTGCCACATCAGCTGGTTGGTGTGGTCTTAAGTGCTGGCTCTCTCCAGGGCTCCAGGAGAGCCTTGGCTGAGCTTATTTTTGTTGATTGCCGAGCAGGGGAATTCATGATCCAAACTCCCACACAAGGAGAAATCCCATTGAGCTCCTATACTTCGAGATGCCTGATTTGTGTGCAGAATGTTTATTCTTAGGAGGTTTTGAGGCTTATGCTGGATGTGGCCTGTCTCTGGAATCCATCTGTTTTTTTCAAGCATGTGCCTTCTCACTGCGCCACCCCAGGAAGAGGTAAGGTTGTCTGCTTGAATATTTCCATGGGTGCCATGAGGTGTCTGGGTTCTCATCCATCCCAGCAAAGACAGTGCTCCAGCTGTTTGGGAATTTCTTTCCTAGTTGTTTTTTTTGTGTGTGTGTGTGTGGGGGGGGGGGGGGGGGAGGGAGGTGAGCTCCTGAACAGTGCTCATAAAGTTCAGGGATCACTTCTGCTGAGCTCTAGCCAACCAGGCTGGTCTGTCTTTGTGGGGCCCCACATGTAGTGTTGCTTCACCCCACAGTGCTTGGGATAACTCTGCAACCCTGCAGCATTCAGAGCCACATTGGTGATTGTCAGAGTGCCATATAGTGCCAAGGATAGACCAGACTAACCCCTGTGCTATTTCCCCAGCTCTTTATTTGCTTCTTAAGGGCAGAGGGAAACAGTTGCTCTTCTTTAATGGCTCAAACCAGGTATCAATTTAATGATAGCTTTCAAATTACTGTTTGCAGACATGGGAAGTAATAAAACAATGTGCTAAAACTCTCAAGCCTCTTCAGTTCCTGCTGGTCCTATTTATGCCAATTTACCCAATTCTTGAGGGCCACTTTGAGACATTCTTGAGAGTGAATTGTCTTCTGCATTTGCTGTGCTTATGGTTCCTGGTGCTTCTAGTTAGGAACCTGGGCCCAAAGGCAACAGCTTTCCTTACCCAGCTCCTGTGTTTGCTGCAACCATCCAGCTTATCTTTTGTTCTGGTAACTGGGAGAGGAGTTTTCTTCCTGGCAGGCCAGGGGGCAGAGCAGGGCCTCATCTTCTTAGGAAGCTTAGATAAAAGCACACAGGAGATGGATATGCCTGTCAGGCTCGTGGAGAGGCAGAGAGTGGGTCACCCAAGGGTCAGCAGGGCTCAGTCACTGAGGACTCCTGGCACACCTGAGGAGCAGCTGATGAAGAAAAGCGATGGCGGATTTGTGTTCTGCAGAATCTGCCAAGTTGCTCGTGTGTGTGTGTGTGTGTGTGTGTGTGTGTGTGTGTGTGTGTGTGTGTGTGTGTAAAATTGAGTCTCATTGTCCAGTGTTCAGTGTTCAGAAGGTATTCCTGGCTCTGTGCTCAGGAGTAATCTATGGCAGATGCTTCGAAGAGCCTATGGGTACATAGATTTGAAAGTGTATTTGGTGGGGGATGCTGACAGGATGCAAGGCAAATACCTTAACCTCTGCACTTTCTCTCTGGCACCTCTTTGCTTCTTTTTCTTCTGTTTCCCTCATTTCTCTTTCCCCATTCTCCATACTTTCTTTTATGTCTGGCTGTCTCATTTTCTTCCTTGCATGTTGTCCTTGGGCGAAAAGATGAGCTCCCTTTCAGGAGCTGGAGTCAGTCAATACAAGACCTGGGCACAAGGCAGTAGCCCCCAAATCTTGAATTGTGGTGACAACAGCAAGGAAAAAACCCATATGGAGAAACTGAGGGTTTTTTTTTGGTTTTTTTCTTTGGATAAACAGGATGACACTGGGTTTGTAATCTGCTCAGAGAGAAAAATTGAAGATGAATTGGCTGACTAGCCAGGAGCTTCTGGCCTAAGGTCTCAACTTTATAATATGGAACATATATTTTAAATTACAAATATGATTTGTTATTTTTGCTAAGAGGAGATTGATTTTTAAGCTTTATGATGAAACAGCTTAGAATGATGGGGTACAGGTGCTGGAGGCTAGCATTCTTAATGTTTCTACTTGTCACTTCTCTGTACCCTTTTTTCCATCTTTGCTGTCCCCCTTTTTTTCCTCCCCTTCCTCTGTCAGACCACTTCATCTTCTCAATTAATTCCCTTCATGTTTTCTGGTTAGTTTTTCTCTTTAAGAAAAGATAAAACATTTATCTGTATTGATAGTACAGAGTGTAGGACATTTGCCTTGTATATGGCTAACCCAGGTTTGATCCCCAGCATTGCACAGGGTTCCCCAAGTACTTCTAGGAGTAATTTCTGAGTGTAGAGCCAGGAGCAACTCCTGAATATAGCCAGATGTGACCACCAAAACAAACACACATAAAGAGTTAAAGCTATGAGAACTGGAGACATAGTGCAGCAAGTAGGCTGGACCCTAATAAAGTGTGTGAACTTAGTCCTATGCTAATTTCCTCTTCACATGGGGAGTTTCTTCTCCTTTCTTCTCTACTTTTCTACCTTCTAAAAAAAAGTATGCACAGTCCTTCCTACTGTTGATTTCCTCATTTTAGCTCTCTCACTGTTTATTGCTTAGTCAGGAATTGGTTTTGGTGTTCTCAGTTATCTCCACACTTAACCACTCACCAGGTGAGATCCAAAGCTTCTGAGAACATGTAATCCTGGGGTCTTGGAAATGTTTTTCTTATGAATGTTTATTTCCCCTTCTGAATCTGTGCTCAGCTCACAACCGCTCTCCACTGTGGACTGGTTCCAACAGCCAATATTTTCTATGAATGTAAAGGCATGAGATAAATAATAATGTGTGTCCAGGGAGAAAACTCAAAAAAAAATTTGATTGGAAGAGTATGTTTTGAAATTTCTACATCCCTAGAAATTGTATTGAGTTTATTTTTAGTTTTGTTAGATGTTATTAACCAAAAAATAGACTTCCTGATGATTTTCTTTTGTAGTCTTGATAAACATGAATAAGGCTGAGAAAGGAAGAGAAATAAGAAACAACATTTGAATGTTTTATCTTGCTCGAAGCCTATATTGCTCAGTAATGTTAATCCACGAGATTGCTGTAGGATATGATGGTTCTTATTTCATAGAGTAAGTTATATCACTTGCTCCCTTTATCGGGGATAAGTGCCTAAGAGCCTGGCTCTGCCCTGGCTTAAACTGCAGTCTTCCTTCCCTCCTTTTTTCTCAGGATGGCCAGTGAGGCCTGAAGTCCTGGACCCTGAGAGGCTAAGTGACAGAACAACCTTTCCCCAGTGCCTATGGTATTGCTGCTGTCTTACTATCTAGGACTTACTTTGTGGACAGCTTTGAAAAGTCTCAGGCCAGAAGGAAAATGAGCCAGTGTTGCTCTCATACTTCATGTTCCTTCCCAAACTGTTTTCTGCATATAGGAGAAGAAATAAGCATCAACTACAGATCACGTGAACCCCTCCCACATTTCAGGCATTTAGTAGCCCCACAATCTCAGGTCCATAGAGTAAAGAGAAGACAGTAGTTGTTGAGCCACAGCTCTGCTCAGAGCCAGTCTGGTCCTGCTTACTTCTATCCCTGCCCTTGCTGTGTTTGTGTCTATTTCTCTGTGGTGTCTGAGTCCTTCATTTTGGTAGATGTGGCATGAGGAAGATGATTGTGTCAGTTTGATTCATTGTTTTCAGCCCAGTGCGGTGTCTAGTCCATGGTTAAAAAATAGCAGGTCCTGGTTGGTAGAACACTTACGAATGAAAGCATTGGGAAATGCTATGAGACAATGGGCAGAGTTCACTATTTTACTATGAGCAGGATTTCTGTAAGCAAAGCAGTGATGTGGGTAGGAGATTGGGGGGGGGGGGGGTCTACTAACAATTTGAGTTATGGATTGGATTCATACAGTAGCCATCTTTGTAGCCTGTACAGCAGTCTTTTGTGGGTCTCCATCTTCCATAATGCAGGAAATCAGACTGTAGATGAGTTTCAGCTTCTTTCCACCACTGTTGTTTTGCGATTCTATAATTAAAATTCAAAGATTTCACCAATAGACAGATGCCCCAGAATCCATGTGAGCAGGCTGCTCTGCCAGCTAGGATTGAATTGGACCATTCAGATCCAGATTCAAATCCAGAATCTGCCTTTCCTTGGGAATCTGCTGAGACTGACACTGACAGATGTGGTTAAGGGTAATTTTCTAGGACTTCATGTGCTTTCGGCCATGAGCCACTCTTTTGGAGATGGTGTGAAACAGTGGTCAGACTGTGGCCTTTTTTGAAGTGATAAATCAGAGGTTTGATTGCTTTTTGTCCTTGCTTAGAGATCCTGTATGGTTGGAGTACAGAGTACAGAATCTGTCTCTCTACTGATAAAATAGGAATAACCATACTATCTTCCAGACAATCCACCCTTTCTGAATAAAGCAGCTTTCTAAAGTTTGAGTTTTATGATATTCTTGAGACTTTTCCTTCTGCTTTTTTTTTAAACAAAAGAATGATCATTGTCTGGTGAGTTAAGTTTCTAGTTGCTTTGTTCACCCGGGTCAGAATCTTCAATTATGTCACTGATGTAGACATGACAGTACCAGGGGGATTTAATGACTTCAGATAAGTAAACATCTTCAGGCATAGATCAGATCCCTAAATAAAGGTTAAGGAAACCTCTAGAATATTGAAGTGACAAGAAACAAGTAATACATATGCAAAGTCAGATCATTGTATTTGCTTGAGCTATCCCCAATGTCATCATTTCTCCAGTTGGAAAAGTGTAGATTTAGAAGAAAAAAACTTTTAAAATTTTAATAAAATATTAGCTGTTTTTGAAAATTTGTAGACTATTGGATTTGTTGCTCAGTGTTCACATGACAGTTATAATTCAATTCCTGTTGTTTGCTCTTTCCTTGGGAAATATGTTCATATTGTATTGCTGCTGGTGGTGGTGGGGGTATGTGTATTAGTCTCGATGTTCATAAGCAAAGGAATTGACTTTTTTGAAGTTGAATTGACAGACAAAAGTGAGATAGTGGAATCAAAGTGCTAATTTACATATTTCTCTTGGAAGGGAAGAAAGAAAATCAATTCTCTTAAGAGATGAAACCAACGGTGCAGCTCTGTTTAGGTGAATGCTATTGTAGTTTGATCTAATAATGTATTTTAGGATGTTTCTGAAACACTTTTTATATTGCTAATTGAAGTTTGTGATTCAAAGAATTAATTACAAAACTGAAGATAGAAAATGATATTGGTATCTGGTACATTATCCAGTTTAAATACATTCTATTGATGTGCTACTTTTCAAACTATGGCCATTCACTGAGAATGAAAATTGCAGCAAACAACTAAATAGTGTGAGTAAATTAATCTGGCTCAGTATAACTATAATTACATACTTAACAAATTTTGGTGACATGAACAATTTTTGCTAAGATGCTATCTGTGTTCTAATATGGTAATAATAGCCAGAGACAATAGAGATGAGGATCAGGAGGACCAATTCATGGTAGGAAGCTTGCCACAAAGAGTGGTGAATGCAGTTAGAGTAGTGAATGAATGGTTCATTGTAATAGTGATGGTTGGAACTGATCACTTTGGACAAGAACTGGGTGCTGAAAGTGGATAAAGTTATATGCATGGTACCCCTTCATTAATAATAGTGCAAAATACATTGTCAAAAAATGAAAAGAAAGAGACTAAAAAATGTAAAATGCCTGTCCCAGAGGCAGGTGGGGAGGGTGGATGGGAGGGAAACGGGGGGCATTAGTGGTGGGAAATATGCACTGATGTAGGGTGTTGTACATTGTATGACTGAAACTCAACCATGAACAATTTTGTAACCACTGTGTTCAAATAAATTAATTATATATATGAAAGGATAATCAATAAAATTGCAAATAAATAAAGATTTTTTTTCCTTAGTCACCCTTCTTATCCCCAAAGGTTTTAAGATAACCTACAATAACTCATCTAAATCAATAACTTAAGTTTAGAACAGTTTCTTAAAGTTGGCGTTATTAACATCATGTACTGGAAAATATCTTTTTTCTATTTTAAGGACTGGCCTAAGGTATTGTAGAATGTTTAGTAGGACCCATGGTCTCCGGTCTGTAGATACTTGGCTTCCCTGGCACTTAAGCCTAGCCTAAGCCACACAAATTATGACAGCAAAAAGGGTGAGTGAAGATAGTCCAAAATATCCCTTAAGTAGTAAATTCACTGTGCATAGAGAACTGTTGTTAGTCAAGAGTGTGTTTTAGTTCAAGCTCCTTTCCCTAGATAGCATTTGCTTCTGGGGCTTATAAGCCACCAAGTTTGTTTTCTTAAGTTTTGGGTCTAGAAGGTGAAAACACAGACATTTGGAAGATTTTGTGTCTGGTGAGAGCTTGTTTCCTGCTTTGTGGAAGGTCATCGTCACTCTATGGTCTCAGCCCCTGTCAGGAAAGGTGGAGCCTTTTGCTGTCTCTTGAAAGCAACAACCCCATTCATGAGCATTCCATTCTCTGCTCTTAATAACCTCCTCGAAAACCTCACATCCAAAAACCCTTGTATTAGGGTTTAACCTGTGCATGTGGGTTGGGGATACTAATTTATAGTGTGTAAAGAGAGGATAAGAGGAAATCCAGAGGGAGATTGTACAGCAATCAGACCAGAAAGCTTGTTGGAGACCAAATGCCACCATGATGCTAATGACCGCAGGCTTTGTCCGGTGATTTCGGGTGACTGAGTTAGAGAGACAAAACTAGTCATATGATTTCCAGGATAAAACCCATTTCTAGCACAACTATTTCTAGTGCAGAGCACTGGCAGCATTTGTTTCAGATTTTTATTTCTCCTAACTAGAATGACAGTCCTGGTGAACTTTGTTTTATCCAGTGTTGTACTTATGCAGAGCAATACCTGGCACATAGCTGTTTAATAAGTGTTTTCAAAAAGAAATGAGTCTTGTCTAGTAGAGAATACTGTTAATATATGTCCTATTTATATAGTAATGGAGCAGCATGGCAAGATTTATAAGGCTGTTTCTTAATCACTCGACTTGGAGTCATTAATTGGAAGCCCGCATTCTGGGTGGCATAATACAAATTGAATGTCAGCAATATCTCGGGACAACATGGCTCAAGATCATAGTTCTATTAGTGCTTTAGTCCATCTATCCTTAGATTTAAGGATGCTGGAAGAAATGAGGTTACATATTATCCAGCTGGTGTTAGGAATATTGATTTTTGTTTATTTCTGTTTTCTTTTCAGGGCAGAAAAGGGAGTTTTGGGTTGCACCCAGCTATGCTTGGGTATATACATGACTCTGTAGGTACATGTGGTGCCTGCGACCTCGGGTTGGTACTGAAGCAAGGCGGTGCTTTATTCCCTGTACTATGTCTCTCTGGCCCCTGATTCTATGTTCTTTGAGTAGCATAAAATAAAGTTAAGAATGCCCAAAAGGTGCCACACAGATGGGCCTGATAAATTAAGCAAAATAGGCTTTGCCAGCCATTGGGCTAAAAACAGGGCACTGAGCTCAATTGTAGTGATAGTGATTACCAGCATTATTAGAGTTACTAGATGCTTCTGTCCAAGCACTGTGTCAGGTCCTTTTCATCCATCATTTCTCTCTGCATCTTCACCTATTCTAAAGTCTTTACTAGCACTCAAATGACTTGCCAGAGGCGTTACATTGGTGTCCCATTCCAGATGATTTAGATTCAGACACCTCACTTCTGTACTGCTATGCACACAGAATGCCCAGAGCAGTAAATGGCTCAGGACTTTGTGCTCTAGAATGCAGGCTGGAATAAAATTAAGGTTAACCAAACTGGGTTCTCCTGTTAGCCCCAAGGAAAAAAAGATACTCGAGAAAAGAGAATAAGATTATTAAAGTATTTGCAAATGTGGTGATTTCCCATTGAGGAGTGCTAATAATTCCCGTAGTGAAATTTACGGTGCACTTTTACTTTGTTCTGTAGTTTCCAGTACTTTATGCAGATGATGTCTTTTAATTTTCAGAAGAGTCCCGGGAGCTAGGTTGTATTCTAACTGACATTTTATGGAGGCAGAAATAGTGTTAGTAATAAAGGATTTAATTATGGTGTTGGTGAGTCTTTAGTTGCTGTTATTCTTGATTTTTATTTTTGAGACACACCTGATGATTCTTGGGGATATTCCTGATTCAGTGCTCAGCAAGAAGATGATATGTGAGGCTTCTGTGTGCAAAGCATATGCTCCAGTTCTTTGAGAATTGTCTTCCAGGTCCTAAATTCTCCCATTTGTTTTAAGTAACATACGTTATTAAAAGGAGAGAGATGGGGCCGGAGAGATAGCATGGAGGTAGGGCGTTTGTCTTGCATGCAGAAGGTCAGTGGTTCGAATCCCAGCATCCCATATGGTCCCCTGAGCTCTCCAGGAGTGATTTCTGAGAGTGGAGCCAGGAGTGATCCCTGAGTACTGCCAAGTGTGACCCAAAACCAAAAAAACAAAACAAAACAAAACAAAAAAAAACAGGAGAGAGCACAGTTAATACATTCAGCAGCAAATACAGACCTCCCGAGGGACAAGAGAGAGCCCCATGAAGAAATTACACACCCCAAGTTGGGTTACTCTGACCCCCTGCAGAGTAAGTAGAATGCCATGTTGGTGCTTTTAATTACTCTGGGATTAGTATGAAATTCAGAAGTGATTGTCTTAACTATTGAATTCCATCCTATCAAATTTTAAAGTGCTGTGTATAGGCTTTGATTTAAAAGTATGTAAAATCTAATTTTGAAACAGTCATTTCAGATTGCCAGCTTATTGCTCTATGAATGAAGGAGAAGGAGCACTTCATTATGATGATGACCATAGTCCCTAAACCTTTACAGTTTTTCATATATTTCATTTCTGTAGGACATTTGTTATCAGGAAACAGAAGCTGAACAATGTCTTCATAATCCTAAGTGGCTAGTCAGCCTTTCTCCCCCCCCCACCCCCATAATTTTTAAGTACAGAAAATGACTGGTGAGCTTCCATTATGTATGCAGATGGCGTTGGTGATCCCTTGGAACTAATGAACTTTGGCCTTAGGGCACATGCATTCTGAATGGGTTTTTAAAATGCATGTGGCACATCTTGGGGATGAATGAGGAATTAGAGAGCAGAGGGATGGGGGTAGGAGAAAGCTTGGCTTGATAGACGAAAGTGAATATGCTACTTATTAATGGTTGAATAATTCATTATTTAGGATTCACCTTCAGAGGTAGTGTTCAAAAATTAACATGCATTTTGAGTATAGGGGAAATTCTTTGAAAAGTTGAACCTATGGTTCTCTTTTCATACAGAGTGTTTGATTGTGTCAGAATGCTAGAGACTAGCTTTACGTTTTCACCTTGGCTAATGTTTGATGTAGATTTATTGTTTCTTCCAAATAATAAAAATCTTCTACTGCATGTATTCTGTTTTGCTGTTATATTTTAAACAAACTACCAGGGATTTATGATTTATTTGTTCTTGAAACAAATACTTACAAGATGCTTTTTATAGAGAGCACTGGACAAGAATTCATCCCTAATTTTTTCCCCTTGCATGCTGAGTCAGACAGTCACCAAATATGAGATCAAACATGTCTCATGGACAGAGATGCTAAGAAGAATAGAATAGGAAATACAGTGGAGGCAGTTAGGGATGCTCCCTGATTGAGCTACATTTAAATAGAGATCTGGGTGCAGGGTAGCTAACATAGAGAGCATTCGTGGCACAGAGAAAATTTTGGGAAGAAGGGAAATACCTGGGGTATCTGAGGTCTGGCAGTGGACCAAGATGGATCGAATGGAATGATAGTGATGGGTATCAGAAAGGGTATGGAATAGGCATTGTTAAGACTTTAGATTTTTTTGACTGAATAAAGGGGAACCATGGAAGACTGCACAAACACTTGGCAGAATCTGGCTTCTTTTGCAAGGGACAAGGGCTCCTGGACTGAAATAAGGTTGGAAGCAGTGAGCTCTAACTGAAGGCAATTGTCAGACTGACCCCAGTGGTTATGGCATGTGTGAGGCAGAAGAAACTGTGAGGTGATGGAGTTTTGCATTTTCGTAAAGACTCATGTAGAGAACTTCTGATGGGACATGGAGTACCAGTGAGAAGTATTAAATAACTAATGTTTCTGACTTGCATATCTAGAGAAAAGGAGTTGCTTTTTCTTAAATAGAAAGCATCCTTCTCCATCTTTGTAATCATTGTTACAATGATTTATTTCGAGAATCATGTGCTTGGCATGTATCTGAAAATGATTTTGGAGAAAATGGTCAGTTAAGTTGGCTGCAAGTATGATGTTCATCCAGAATTAGAATATACCTTTTCACAAAGAGATGAACAGTACTATATAGAAGAAATACATCATTCACATTTGAAGAAAGTTCTGCTGATGGCAGAGCAATGTAACCAGATAAATAATCTTAAACTTTGTAAATGAATTTGCTTTTTACAATAATGGAACTGATAAATATAGAACATGTGGATATAGAATTCTGGTTAGTAGTTCTCTAGTTCTGATTCTTTTGGAGACCTCCCCCAAATCCACATCAGACTTTCTGTAGTTGTCATTTTATGTTTCTAAGATGCTTACTTGTTTTCCATGGTAAAGTACCTTAAGAACAGTGGTTTATCACGTGTGAAGTAGTATGTTAGGTCTTTATTTGACTTGTAAATGCACTTTGCAAGCTCTTCTTGTAGCTCTTGGAACTGCCTGAGTTCAAGGAAAAAACAGGAAGTTTTTTAGCAAATCTCAATCCATATCAATCAATATTTGTCACTGGTGAATGAAATAGGGATATTTCTATGAATATTTCTATGAATGAAATAAGGATATTCTAGGTAACAGAAAATACCCAGGATACTTTGGGTTTTTTGTTGTTGTTGTTTTTATTGTAAGAATTTATTCAAGAGACAAAACTGATTAACATAATGAGGTAAACTAACATAACATAATATAATAACATAACATAACATATAATATAATTGATATAATAATAATACATGTAAGTCAAAGAAAGTTTCTGATTAAAAACACAATTCTTTTTTTCCATAATGGCTTACATATCTTTCACAGTAGTATTTTAGGTACATATTAACATTGAATCAGGGGAATACCCATCACCAACTATGTCCTCCCCCCATTTCAGTTCCCTTTCTACAACCCATATATCCCACCATCACCCCCCAGGCTGCTAGAGTAGGTGGACCCCTCTTTGTCTGGCTTACTATTAGTGATCACATATCTGGTCCTGGCACCCTCCCTTGTTTTCCTCTCTATTTAAGAAGCAGAGCTAGATAAATCGAGGTATGTGGTTTTGTTTGAAGGAAGAAAAAGCAATAGATTGGGGTACAAAATATGAGGAAAAAAAAGAAGTCTAAAGTCAAATATGCTGAAAATGGGCAGAGTCCTTCTAGAGGCTTCCAACCTCAGTTTGAGAGAGGATGTAAAAAAAGTAATTGAAACACCACAACAATACAGAAAGAAATATCGAATTAAATAACCAGTGAGCACTACAGAAATAAAGTCAGGCACCACACAATAGTCTCAGTTCTGAAATCAAATCATGCTCGAGTGCAAAAAGAAAGAGAAAGACAAGACAAAATAAAATAAAATAATATTGAAGACATCAACCTTAATCTCCACACCAAAATAAAGATATCAAAAAAAATCAATCAATCGATAAATAAACATGTGGAAAAATGATTGTTTTGGCCTTTTTTTTTTCCTCCTTTTCTTTATCCCCCTGCATAGGCACAGTAACTATTGGGGATATTGTAGAGGGAATTCCCTTGACTTAGGAGATACAGGGTTTCTCCACCCCTGAAGTATACTGTCATGGGATTAACTCTAGACTCCTTGCATGATCATTTACTCTCCCCTTGTTGCTTTTGTGGTGTGTGGAAGACTTCTGCTTTGTCTTGGATGATAAAAATCAGACCTCTGTATCTAGAGATTTTGGTGGCTGTGCAGCCCAGGGAATGGAGCTTATGAAGTCTTTCTTTGTGGTTCTAGCAGTTCTGCTTCTTCAGTGTCATTTTAATCCATCTTCTGTAGTTGGTGGTCTTGGTTGTTATGTTGCTCCTAGAATGGAGCCTGGGATAAAATCTTTTGTTATGTTTCCGGAAGGCCCGTTCAGTTGCGGTTGTCTCAGTCAGACTTCTGAAATTGGAGCTCTTGTTTGTTGAATAAATTGTAGACCAAAAGCTAGGCTAGAACTTTTTGTTGCTGTTGTTGTTGTTGTTGGTCCCTGGATGCATACTGTCCAGTCTTGGTTGCAACAACCAGTCGTCTGTATATAGCGATCTTGGCTTTTGCACAGATCAAAGGGTGACACGTTTTCTGATTTTATCTTATCAATAGCTGATGAGGAAGGACAACTTGCTCTTAGATCAAGTTGTTCCCATTTCCTCATTGTCAGGTTATCAATTTAGAACTGGCACATATTGTTGTCAGAGCAGCATTGTAAATGCCCTGGAGGGAATTTGGTTCCTGGAGCTGTTGTGGAGAACTTTGTCGTTTCTATGTCTGGGATCCAGGAGTTAAGGCTGAACGGTCAGTGTCTAGTTCCCTGGAGCCTAGGTTGTTTCCACATGATATACATTCAGGGTGGGAGATGTCCCTGATACCCAGGATACTTTGTGATGAACTGTGTACCAGGTATATTGGGAGGGAGCAGGACCTGAATTTCTAGAAATTTCTTTCTCCTTAGTGGAAACATTAGATGTGTGTGAAGCTAATGTGACAAGCCCATCTGAAAATGCCCTTGAAAGTCTGTGAAAGTTCAAAGACAACCTCTTGTCTTCTGTTGAGCTCCTGGTAGTATGAAGACTCTAGGAATTTGGAAAATTTGAAAAAATATTAAACTGACATCATTTAAAGGGTAATGTCCAAAATAATAGGTCTGATGTCTAGCATAAGCTCTAGGAGGTGATGGAATGTTTTTAAAGGGATTGTGAGTGTTTGAATCAGGACAAGAAATGGAAAATAGATGGCAGGGCTGCGGTGGGCCATCCTAAGAATCTTTGACTAATTGTAGAAAGAAAAGTCGAGCCACTGACAACTCAGCAAATTTGGGAAAATGATTATTTAGAGAGAGCCCTGAGGAGGGCGATTTGACATGAGGAGGGCCGAGGATTCTGGAACATTGTGCTGTGCTCACAGGTTTTCTGCTTACACGGTGGTTAGAACATGTGTAGCCCTTACGCCACTGTCCCATTTCTCCTGGGTTTAAAATAAAACTTCCCCGTGAGCTGGTGATTTGGATTAAACAAAGCCCTCTACCTTATGGGCTTGTGATTTTGTATGTGATGTCATATTCTTTCTTTTTCTCTTCAAGATCTGTCCCTCCCTCTCTCCTTCTTCTTTCTCCCTCTCCCTTTCTTTTCCCTCTCCCTTTCTCACTTCTTCTCCCACCCTCCCTCTGTATCCCTCTCCCTTCTTTCTCTCTATCCTGTATCCCTCTCCCTTCTTTCTCTCTATCCATCTGTATCCCTCTCTCCATTATTCTCTCTCCTCTGCCTCTACCTCTTTCTCCATCTCCCTCTCATGCGTTTTTGGAAATATTTCAGTGGGCTGCATGGCTTCGCATTGAATCAATTGGATTGATCTTTCCTTTGCTTATTTTTCCACCCTCTGTTAATTTGTGATATAACAATCTAACCAACTGGAGTCATTAATTGTAATTCTGAAAATGGAAAAGTTTTACTGAGGTGAAGGATAGTTGATGAACCTTTACAATAAATATTTGTGTTTTCTGCAGCTATCACTAGTCATTAAGAAAAAATGAGTAGAATGGATCCTAGCTCCAGTGGCTTCATTGAGCGGTTTGGCGCAGTTACCCGCGCGGCCTCACTGCCCAGGAGCGTGGTGCTGTCTGTCTGGAGCACACTGCCACCTAGTGGCAGCTATTTCCCTTTCTTACACTCAAATCATCAGACTTAGGACTTCTGTATTTATCATTTTACTTTATATTTCTATGAGCATCTATTTTTTTTTAACCTTGATACCAAAAAAGTTTAGGATTCTATTGACTCCAAGTTGGGAGAATAGTTCTGATAGTCCTGATCTAAAAAGTTATTATGTTGGAGTATTTCACGGTGAAGAGTCCTATTCTCTGAAAGGGAATACAGAGGGATGGAACTGTTAACTACTTACCTTTGACAAAGAAAATGTTCCTTGTTATTTTCCTTTGTTTTGTTTTTGGGTTACACAGCAGTACTCAAGGGTTACTCCCGGCTCTGTGCTCAGGGGACCATATAGGATGCCAGGGATGGAACCTGTGTTTGCTGCATTAAAGGCAAGCACCCTACCTGGTTTACTATTGCTTTGGCACTCAATGTGCTTTTTGTATAGCTTCTTGTGTTGATTTTCCTTTGAAATCTCTTAAGAATGAATGGGGGAAAGTAAGGTAAGGATATAAAGAGGACACAAAGGAGGCAAGAATGATCTCAATATTATGTAATACTCTGTTGATGTTGGGGTGTGTGTGTGTGTGTGTGTGTGTGTGTGTACATGCATGTGCTAATATTCTGCTGTACTGGGTTCCCTGCTACAGTTCATTGTCCATAAAGTTTATCATTTAATTTGAGGGGTGTCTCTTGAGGCCACAGCTGGCTCTATGTCAGGAATTATACCTGATGTTGTTTGGAGGACTCGGGAACTAATGCAGGCCAGCTCTATGAAAGGCAAGCACACTACCCACTGTAGTATTGTACTGGCCACAAGTTTAAAGACACATGTTTCAGACAGGATAGAAGTTCTTCCTCCTCAGTGATGCTGTGGGTAGCAACTTGAATCGATACTTTCTGGTCTTTGTGACACATTTCCTAGTTAGAAAGGACTTGCTTTGTAAAGCTGAGTGCAGACACTTATCCTTGCCCATCCAACTGGATCCTAAAAGGGAAAGCCTGCTAGGTTTCTGAGGACTCTCACAGAATACCAAGTGGTGATGCAGTGAGTCAAATACTAACAATGAATTCCAGAGGATCCTATTGACATGTGCTAGAAATCCAGGTGTTTCTTGTTCCTAAATAACACAGTTCAACTTGGGGAGTCAACAGCTTGTAATTGCAGGGTCAGATTTCTTGGTGTCGTGGTTTTCAATATGCGGCAGTGCATATGTGACAATGAATAACTTTATGTCTGAATTTCTTGCCATGTCTGTAGTAGTATTTTTATGTGTGTTGGAGGGGACATGACACCCAGCACTACTCAGGGGACCATGCAATACTGGAGATAAAATCATCTGCATGTGAACACAACCTTTGAGCTATCTCTCCTTCCCTGTCCACTGTAGTGTAAAAACCTGAGATCAGTACAACCTGAGCACTGTCTTCTTACCTATGAATAAAATCTAAGCAGATTTCCACAGGCATTCCAAATTTGTCTGACTTGGAGCCATAGAATACAACTGTTCTCTGGTTTTATTTATTTATGGATATGATTTAAATCATATTGAGTTTTATGTCATGACCTGTGTTTCTTAGAAACTATTCCTAACTCTACTCTGAAGTGAACCCTGGTGGTGCTCTGTGATATATAATATATCATATAATATGCACTGCCCCAATTTGCAGTTTTGGGGATTTGAATGGGGCCAGCTACATGCAAGGCAAGCACAGAAACTGCCCTGCTATTTCTCTATTTCTGTTTCCTTGTTAAATTATGTAGTACAGACCTATTGTGTGAAAGTTAGAATTTCTATTAACATCTTTTATAGTTTTCAGTCATTATCTGAGTATATGTATAACATCTGAATATTTTTGTCTTTAGTTTGCATCTAGACATACATGTATATCTATTTGAAGATGAATGTCTTAGAAGATCTTGCCCTCCTCAGGCATGAAAGATTTTCTTCTAAGAGCAGGGCAGATCTTGAAATAAGTGTTGTGACACCAGGGATTCTTTTGTAGAAAGCTGTCTCTTGGAATGACTTTGGTTTGTCTGATGCTTCTGACAGGTTTTCTTTTAAAAAGCTATAAAGTGATAGAGAGATGTATTGATTTCTTTTAAGGACTGTGGTGCTGAGAAATTTTCTTCTCCTGTGTGTATCTGTGAACACCAGAATTCTACAAGTTTTCTTTTGCTGATAACTAAAGAAGTGATCCATATTTTCTAAAGAGCAGTATTCTTCAATTTACAGAGTGATTATGGCTCGAGCAAAGTCACCTGCCTTACATAGTGAGTCAGACTACATGTACATGTTTTCATCAAACATTTCATGCCACCATACTTTCTTTTTCTTGATTGGACTCTGATAATTTTTTCCTGTTACATTAAAAAAAAAGAGAGAGAGACCTGTCACAGTTCACTAAAGTCGATTTCATGACCCTTCCATATATTGTGAGCCAGGGTTCTTAGGAGAGTCTTGAGATTTTGCAGACTGTCTTTCAGATGGGAGGTCTCACAGTGAAGATTCTCTTGGACATTAAAACAGGGCTTGGAGGGGCCAGAGCGATAACACAGCAGTAGAGCATTTGCCTTGCATGCAACTGATCCAGGACTGATGCAGTTTGATCTCCAGCATCCCATATATATGGTCCCCAAACCCTTCCAGGAGCAACTTCTGAACACAGAGCTATGAGTAACCCCTGAGTGCTGCCAGGTGTGGCCCAAAAATAAAGAACAAAACAAAACGAAACAAAAAAACCCATGGCTTGGGAAGGTGAAATATAGAGAAGAAAAGAAGAAAGTGCGTCTTGTTGATCTTTGATTCTGGTTGTGTTGAGTGTTCCCAGTGAATGATCTTTCTCTTTTTCTCTCTGCAGCTGGACCACATACTGTCCCCACCACCCATGCCATGTCGAAAATGCAGCAACCCAGATGTGGCTTCCAGCCCTGGAAAGTCACTCAAGTTCAAAAGACAGCTGAGTGAGGATGGACGCCAGCTACGAAGGGGGAGCCTGGGAGGAGCTCTGACAGGTGAATCTTAGTGACTCCTGTGGAGAAGGGGTTGGATTTTCTAAGATAGACAATCTTAAAAGGTCCTGTGGTGATGCATATTAGAGTCAACCCACTTAAGAAAGACTCTGACTTTCTGCAGACCATTTAGTGAAATCCAGTCCACTTCAGAGAGCAGTGAAGATTAAGATTTTGTTAGTAAATTCAATTGAAACTTAATTTTGTTACAATAAGATGCATTCATTATGCAGTACATATGGGTATGCTTTGGCAAATGTACATGCTCGTGTTAACTAATACCACAATCAAGAGGAAAAAGTTCCCTATGCCCTTTTGTAGGCAGCCAGACCTGAATTTTTGACCCCAGGAAATTAAGTTGCATTTTGTTCCTGTACTTCATATGTATCTTTAATTGTGTGTCAATGGGATCCATATGGTAGTGCTCTTTTGTGGTTTCTTAGGTTCATTTTAATATTTTAATATTCATCCATACTGCTATGTTATGTCAATAGTGTATGATGAACTTCATAAAGAAATGGCCCAACTGTTTCCAAAATTGTTTAATTTTATATTCCCATCAGCAAGAGAGGAGGGAAGCTAATTACTCTTCTTCCTTGCCAACCTGTTATTTTCCCAATGTTTTTAATTCAAATCATTTTTATAGACACATAGTCTTATCTCAATGTGGTTTTAATTTTTGTTTCATTTTGTTTTTGGACTAAACTCCACAATGATTATGGCTTACTCCTGACTTTCCATTCAGGGATCATTCCTGGGACCAAATCATTCTCAGGGGACCAAATGTAGTGCTAGGGTTCAAACATGGGTTGTGTGCATGTAGGTAGGCAAATATCCTACCTGCTGTACTACTTACTACTGCATCTCCTTAGCTTTATTTTCTTAAAGATTCAATGATGTTTGACAACTTTTTATGTGCTTACTGGACATCCACATAATTTTTGTAAAGTCCACTTCTTTTATCCTTTTTTCCTTCTCATTTTAAAAATCATGTTAAAGTTAGTTTTAAAGTACCAAATTAAGAAAAATCTCACAGGTGACCTTTGACTTGAAAAGTTACTGGTTTCATTTGAACTATCTTTTTAAAAGAACACTGATGATATAAATTTTTATTTTATTAGAATTAACTTTATATCATAAAATTTTATATTTCTGTTTTATTAGATGCTTTAACTCTCTTACATATTTTTACATAAATTTTGTTTTGACTTTAATAGACTGATTGTTATAAAGCAAGTTGAGATAGTTATAAAAATATGCCCAGGAATAAAAGTTCTGAGCCATTTGGGATCACAAGTGAGTTTTTAAAAACCTAAAGAATTTGAGAAGAAGGGAAGAAATAGGAATATCAACAGTGTTGTGAGGCCAATATTTTATTGATACCAAATGGCTGGGACAGAAATAAAGTTTCACACCCATATATCTCTGTTGAACATATATGCTAAATCTTCAATAAATGAATTAGACACAACAGAGTAGATGCATCTTACACCATGATTCACTGGGATTTATGCAAGTGATTTAAGGATAGATCATTATATGCAAATCAGATAAAGTGATGCAGCAAATATTAAGTGGAAGGACAAAAACCAAATAATCATATTCATAGATTAAGAGAATGTATTTGACAAGATCCATCACCCATTCATAATGAAACTCCTCAGCAAGATGGTATTAAAGGACCTTAACTCAATATTGTAATGGCAATACTAATAAGACTATAACTCATTATTTTTAATGGGGAAAAACAGAAAGTCTCTTGCTTTAAGGTATGGCACGAGTTTAGGTTTCCACTTTCACCACAATTATTAAACATAGTATTGCATATAAGTCATAACCACAACAATTGGACAAAAAAAAAAGATTTTAAAAAAGAGGTAAGGTGCCTGCCTTGCCTGCGCTAGCCTAGGACGGACCGCGGTTCCATCCCCCGGCGTCCCATATGGTCTCCCCAAGCCAGGAGCGACTTCTGAGCGCATAACCAGGAGTAACCCCTGAGCGTCACCGGGTGTGGCCCCCCCCAAAAAAACAAAAACAAACAAACAAAAAAATTTAGTTTGGTAAAGAAGTCAGGCTAGCACTATTTGTAGATGATGTAATATGGTACATAGAAAACCCTAAAGGCTCCAATAAAAGCCTTCTTAACCAATGAACTTATAATGCACAATAGAATATTACTCAGTCACAGGAAAGATGAAGTCATGCAATTTGTTGTTACATGGATGGATCTGGAAAGTGTCATGTTGAATGAAATCAGTTAGAGGGAGAGTAACAGACTAAGACTAACATCCTTCATGTGTTGAATGTAAAGAAACTATCTAGGGGATATCAGATACCCAAAGGCAGTCAAAAAGAGAAGCAGGAGAACTTGCCTTCTATAGAAAGCTTGCCACTGAGGTAGGGGTAGAGGTAGGTAAATTAAGAAGGAAGCATGAGGACAATTGTGGAAGGAAATATGCTTTCCACAGAGGCTAGGGAATAGGAAGAAAATTGGAGACATTGATGGAGGCTAGTTGACACTGATAAAGGGATTGGCATTGGAACATTGTATGCTTTAAAGTAAATTAAAGTTATAAAACCAATAAGCAGGGGCCGGAGAGATAGCATAGAGGCAGGGCATTTGCCTTGCATGCCGAAGGATGGTGGTTCAAATCCTGACATCCCATATGGTCCCCCGAGCCTGCCAGGAGCGATTTCTAAGCGTAAAGCCAGGAGTATCCCCTGAACGCTGTTGGGTGTAACCCAAAAACCAAAAAAAAAAAAAATCACTAATAAGCTTATGTGGTAAAATAAGGCATCAAATTTTATGCACAGAAATATGTTGCATTTCTCTATGTTAATAATATATAAGAGAAAAACAAACTATTTTATTTAGGATTTTATAAAATCTCAAATATCTAGGAATTAGTTTAATGAAAAGGCTAAGATACCTGTATAATGAAAATTATAATCACTTCAGAAAGAGATAAGATACAAAACAAAGGGAAGCATTTCCTTATTCATAGATGAATCAATATTATTAAAATTTTACTCAAAGTTATTTTCAGATGCAGCATAATTTCTATTAGAATTTTCATAGCATTTTTCAAGGACATAAAGTGAACTTCTAAAATCTTACAGAATCTTCAAACTATGATAGTTGCAAAGCAATGCTAAGGAAAAAAATATGGGATATATTGCATTCTCAAACTTACTCTTTCTTACAAAGCTAAAGTGATCTAAACTGAAGCAAAGACTGACTCGCAGATCAATAAAGCTACAGCAATAAACTTTCAGATGTTTAGATAGTTAATTGAAGTATAACAATTTATAACTAATTTATAACAATCAGTCTATTAAAGTCAAAACAAAATATCTAGATAAATAAAGAAGCGAGGTGCATGACATTGAACAAGTTAAGTCTATTTAACATAAGGTGCTGGGAAAACTGGATGCAAGAAATGAAGTTAGATGTATATTTCACACAACACAGAGATTAATTCAGAATAGATTAAAGATCTTGATACCAAACCTGTTTCTATAAAATGCATTGAGAAAAACAGGCAGGACTCTCCAAGATCTTGACATCAGAAGAGGTTTCAATTATTCTAACCGTCTTGGCATGGAGAACAAAGACAGATGAAAACAATTAGGACAAAATTAAGCAAAAATATTTCTGCATTGTGAAAGAAATAAGGCCTCAAATAAAGACACCCCACTAATTTGGAGTAAATATTTGCATATCACATGCCAAAGGGCTATTATTCAAGGTATATAAAGAACTCTAAAAATCCCTTAAAAAACAACCTCATAAAAAAATGGGAGCAGAGATGAACAGAGAATTCATCAATGATGGCATACAAATGACCAACAGGCATAAGAAAAAATGTTCATTATCCTTAATTATTAGAAAAACATAAATAAAAATAACAATGAAATATCTCTCCAGACTAGTGAGAGTGATCTATGTCAAAATGTCTGGAACAGTAAGTACTGGGAAGTGGGTGATGGTGGCAAAATAGGAACTCTTATTCACTGCTAATTGGACTCTTTGAAAAACAGTTTTGAGACTTAAAAAAACTAAGAATAGAGTTTTCATGTGACTCTGCAATTCCGCTGCTGGCTATCTATCCCAAGAATGCAAAAACATCAACCCAGATTTTCATACATACATCTGAGTTCATTGCTGCACTTTTCACAGTAAGTAAGATCTGGAAACAACCCAAGTTCCAGCAACAAGTCAAGAAATGGAATATTACATACCTATGAAAAAATGAAGTCTTATGGGTTAAAGCTTTATGGAATTAGAGGAAGTAATGCTAAGAGAAGTGAGTCAGAAAAGAAAGATAAAGACCAGATGACCTCACCCAAATGTGGAGTATAGAGAGGCAAAGCAAAGGATCCCTAAGGAATCAAAGCTGAGTCACAGTTCATATTGTGATCTGAGGATGCTAAAAAGCATGGGGGAAAGGACCTTGGAATAATGTGAAGGGATCCTGGCACTTTGTTGATAGACATGGTGTAGCAGCAATTCCAGTATATAGCAGTAATGTTGGTACTATTGTTAAAAAAAAACATCAAAAGAGAAATTAAAAAGAAAAAACAACTAAGACAAAGCTTAGTCATTTTCACCTTTAATGAATGATCTACAGCACAGGAGACTGAAATCTTGAAATCACAGTAGACTTGTTAAAACCTTCTATTTCTCTTCATTATTTGTACAATTAATTAATAATAACCCCACTACACAGAATATTGTCGATAATATAATAACAAATAAAAGAAAATATATTTTAATTCTAAAACATCAAAACAAACTTTTCTCTCTATTTGCCTTGTCTCTCTCTCTCTTTTTAGGCATATTGCTAAATGATCTGGAGAATTGTCTTTTCATGTTTGTTGAGAGAATTATGGATTTTTACTTTGGGGAGATGTAATGTCTAGAACAGGAGTGTTTTCCATATAAATAGCAGGGTTTGGAAAATTAAACTCCATTTGGGACCCTGTAAAACTGATCTCAGTTCATGGGGAAGAATTCTTCAACACTGGGGCCAGAGAGTTAGTACAGGGGGTTACGTATTTGATTGCATGCACCAACCAAGATTCAATTCCTAGCACTGGATATGGTCCTCTAACACTATATATAGTTTCTGAGCCCAGACCTAGTAATTCTGGGTCATAATTCCAAACAATGAAAACAAAAGAATATATAAAAAAGCTTTAAAACTATATTCATACTTGAATTTTACTGATGTTTTCCCGTTTCCCATTTAATTTCTTTTTATAGTTGCTAAAATCCTAAAGTTTAATTTTATTCTTGTTTCATAAGTAGAAAAACTAAATCTTAAAGATTGTAAGACTTATTCCCTAATTTATTAATTTTATTAAGGAAATCTACTTTGTTTCAACCTTTTTTCACTAATATAAGAGAACTTTCCATGATTTTTACTAAAGTACTGAAAACTTTAATACAGTGCAATCATATAGTTCTTGATGCACATAAGCAACGTGAAGGATAACATTTGGCCATTAGCTTTAAAATAAAAATAGCTGGATTTGGGCCAGAGCAATAGTGTAAGAGGGTAAGGTGCTTGCTTGGCATGCAGCCGACCTGAGTTTGATATCCAGACTCCCATATGGTCCTCTGAGCCTGCCAGGAGTAGTCTCTGAACTCTGAGCCAGGAGTAAGTGCTGAGCACAGCTGGTGTGGCCCAAAAACCAAAGTAATAATAATAATAAGAACAACATGAAGTTAGACTTGATTCCATTGAATTATCTTAGCAACACCTCTTACAAAATTGATGTTGATATAAAATTATTTAGGTAGTTAAATCTTTCATCAGAAAAAATTTCAAAATGTTTAGTAGAACTTAGTAGGGTATAAAATCTGCTTTGGGAGGAACGGTAGCTTAAATGTTTTATTGGAATCTGAAAATAATTGTTCTTATCTTTCAATCTTTGCAACACCAGTGTCAAAGCAACTATCTTACAAATGCGTGGCGAGTGTTACTAATGTGTGACATCTCTGACCTGAAAATAATATTCATAATAGTTGCTCAAATAACTTAGCTGAGGATTTTGAGGTATTATGAAATAATACCAGCAAAGTATTTAGCCTTATGATAGGTGGATATTAATGCTATGTATAAATTGATATATATGAAGTTATAGACAATCTGGGCTTTTAAATATATTGTTTAAAAATATTCCTGACACTTTCTGTGTCAGGTGATGCTAATATCCCGTGTTGGGTCAGAGGAAAGAAAGCACCATCTCTTATCTTTATGAAGCACAGTCCTATCACTTTTAGACAATTATAAATAATTACATATGAGACTGTCTACATCTTGAATATATATTAATATATATATTAGGATATTTACATGTAGACATATACATACAAACATAACTCTGTTCTTCAAATTTATACAAATAGCTTTGCTCTTAGAAATCTGTGCTTAAAATATTTTATAACCTAGAGACTCACCATTTCCTATTGCTTCACTCTTTTTTAATCCAAGAATCTTTTCTCTTTGGCAGTGTTCTATTGCTTACCTTAAAATAGAGATTTGTGAGAGTTTTTTGAATAGCTTGAAAATGATGCCGTCTAGTTCCCTGATATGTTCCACCAAACACTTAACACTATGAGAGGAAAGGTATCTTTTCATCTTATTTTAAAAATAATTACAATCGGGGCCAGAGAGTTAGCATGGAGGTAAAGCGTTTGCCTTGCATACAGAAGGACAGTGGTTCGAATCCTGCCATTCCATATGCCAGGATTTTCCCCATGCCTGCAAGGGGCGATTTCTGAGCATAGAGCCAGGAGTAACCCCTGAGCGCTGCCGAGTGTGACCCCAAAACCAAAAACAAAAACAATCACATTTATCCTGAGAGCTTTTTGTATGTTGCAAGACATTTTTTCACTATTTATATTTGTTGATTTCTTTAATCTTTGCCGTATCTCTATGTATTTTAAAGAGGCATTCATAGGTGATGAGAAAGTAAAAAAAAAAAAAAAAGGATAATTTGAGTAAATGGCATGAATAACACTGCTTTTAAAGAACACAACCATGACTTGAACCCAGACATTGTGACTCCAGAGACCAGATTCATAGCCATCTACATTATTCCTAGCACAGGTGGTATCCAGTAGGATTCCACTAAATTTTATTCAACAGGCTTATTTAGAATGAATCCTGGGTAGGGAATATTTTTTGCTCATTTGAAATCTGAGGTTGCATCAATCTCTTGGACTCCTAATTCCTAAATTGCAAATGTAAATTAAAACTGGGCAGTTCATTTATACCCCCAAATTAAAAATATATGCATTTATTAATTCTGCCTTTCTTTTTCTTAGATTTTATCATTGGGAAATATATTTAAAAGTACACTGGGATTAATTTAGTTATATTGGGAACAGCTCCATCTGTAATAAAACTGTATTTCATCTGAATATGTTGGAAAAGAATATTACCCAACATAGTCCAGTAAACATAAAATGGAAAAGAATTGTAGGTATTGGCATGTTGTTAAAGAATGTGCTTAGTGTATGAGGCTTATAGTGTATTTGATTGTGAAATCCATTGCTGAATAGTCCCATAGTATCTTTTGTATCATAGGATTCACTATAATTGTAATTAAATAATAATATGTTTTATGAGGAAGAGAAAAGAAAACAATTCCTGTCTGCTAGAGCTTTCCCCAAACTGTGCTGATAGTTGACTCCTTTCACAGATAGGCATGTGAACAATCTTGTGGCTTTATTCCCCACCCTTAAATTTAATCCTTGGGACATTATTTTTGCCCTCGGGCATTTTCCTTTTTATGGCATTTGGAACTGAATCAGATGGCAATGGTAAGTTGTATAACCACAGAATGTCAGTGGTAGGCAACAGTAAGGATTTCTTGCTCATATAGCTTCAGGTTACCTGTGGTTTGGAGAATTTCATGGCCTTTGACTGGGATTGGTTTTAGGATGCAGTTGGACCTAGACCTGTTTGTTCCATGTTTTTATCGTCTGTGGAGCAGGATCTATTGAAGGCATTATGTTCTTTAGGTAAAAGTTTGGCATGTAAGTGCTTTATTCCACTTGTATAATCATTTTGTGTGCTGATTTTCAATTAACTTGAAAAGCAAGTCACATGGTCAAATTTAATCTCAGTGGAAATCTCATGGCATCGCCCATGACAATTGGCAAGGATGATGGTATATTTTGACATATTATGCTGCTTGAGGGAGTAAAGAGTTGGGATCAATAGTTCCCTTTTTGTCATAGACCACCTATCTTGTTTAAAAAAATAACCCTTTACCATGAGTTATTTGCACTTACCAATCTTTCAATTATAAAAATCATATGTGGGCCCAGAGAGATAGCACAGTGGCATTTCCCTTGCAAGCAGCCGATCCAGGACCAAAGGTGGTTGGTTCGAATCCTGGTTTCCCATATGGTCCCCTGTGCCTACCAGGAGCTATTTCTGAGCAGACAGTCAGGAGTAACCCCTGAGCACCACCAGGTTTGGCCCAAAACCCAAAATAAATAAATAAATAAATAAATAAATAAATAAATAAATAAATAAATAAAATAAAAAAGTAAAAATCATATGTATTCAGTATGACCAATCGAGGAAATACAGAGCACTCTAAAGAAAGAAGCCAAAAGCCCATAAATTCCACTAAGCATAGACCTCCATGATAGAAAATTTGCAATTCTGTCCCTGACCAAATGTTTTATTCATGAAGAGTATTCGATAAAATGAAATAGAGACCAGTCCTGTGTTTTATGCAACTGGAATTTAGGCAGTGGATCAAGAGATACACTGTAAGTCCGGGCTCTTGTTTCCCCTTTTCCACTTTGGTTTTGTTTCACTTTTGGTTTTATTTGTTTTTGTTTGTTTGTTTTATTACGGTGGAAGAGACCAATGACCTTCTGTCATATGACCTACTACTTGCAAAATAGGCACCAACAAGCATCACGTGAACATTGAGCTTTACATTCCCCTGATGAGGAAGCAGAGGAGTTCAGCTTGTTTATGTAGTGGTGCTTGACAATACATAGCCTGGAAGCTGCAGAGTGAAGGGCAGAACTTGGGGGGGTGGGGTGTCTTATTGAAAGCTTCTTGATATGCAGATGAGCACCCTAGACCTGAGTACATTTGTGGGGATGTGTGTCCTGAGCCCTAAATGAACAGAAAAGATTATTGTGTGGGTTGTTAACATGTAAAACAAAGAGGAGTCTGTATAAGTTTGTAACTTTCATATAATAAGAAATTCACTGTGCGGCATACCTGTTAGTGTCTTAAAGGGAAGGGAAAAGTCTTCTGTTGCTCTCTCCTATCCTTTGCCATATGAATAGTGTTTTCCATGAAATAAGAAAATATTACTTGGAAAAAAAAAAGAAATTCACTGTGGAGAGACAGTATAAACTAGAACTTCTAAAACTGTTAAAATTGTGATCTCTCGGAAAAATTGAGGTTTTCTTTCTGTGACTATGGAAATGTGTTGAGTGAGTTTTCATAAGAAAAAAAATTTTTTAAGTTTCATGTCACAATAAGTTTTATTTCAGGTTGTAAAGGAAAAACACACATGATCTTATAAAATATTTAAACTGAACCTGAAGGACATCTTTTTTAGTACTGTGTAGAACTTGGCTGACTTTTCATCCTAAAAATTTTCTAAGCTAGTGGACAAGTCTGTATGATTAATGGGGTTAGGGAGGGGAGGCAGGGGACAGGGACATACTAGGTAGTATTCAGTCTCTGTGCTCTCGGTTTACTCTTTTTGATGCTTAGGGGACCAAATGAAGTGCTGGAGATGAAACTGGCATTAGCTGCTTGCTAGGCTAGATCCTTACCTCCTGTTTTGTTCTCTCCAGCCCTAAGTCTGTGTGAATTCTTATCAAAGCAAGTTTGTTACTGGTAACTTTGCATTTTTGAATAGAATCTATTTAAACAAGATTTCTTCATTTTGTAATATCAAAAACAATCAAAAAAAGGCAGATGAAAAAGTGGTGTGTGTGGAGATAATGCAGCATTCTATATCAAGCAAAGCAAAAAGAAAATGGCTTAACATAATGGTAGTTTATATCTTGCTCATGCAGATGTCTTAGATTAATAGATATCTCTCTTCTTCCTAATCAGGGACTCTCCCTTCTTTATTCTGATTTTGTTATTTTTATGGTCTCAAGGTTTTCTATTTTTAGCTGGTGGAAGTGGGAATGAAACTGGCTCTTAAAAGTTCTTGCCTGGAATAGATATGTTTTGGTTCTATTTTCATATTTTTCGCAAGACCTGTCTTGCCAAATTTGGACACACCCAAATGCAAATTTGGTGCTGCTGTTATGGAAACTCTTGCTGGACTTTTGACTGAGTCTAGCTATACAAAAAAGGCAGGGGGAACCTGGCCATGTCAGAATTAAACTGGCCCATGAGGAGGAAAAGAGTGAGCTCAGCATTAAAACCAGCAAACTCCTCTGGACATTGGCTAGTGAGAGTGTAAAGAATTTCCCATTTCCCTTATCTTGTCCTTCTCTGCAAAGACTGTACAAGGAAGACAGCATGTAGACAGACCCCTTTATCAGAAAACCTTCTTTAGATTTACAGAGCAGATACACTGGAAGAGTGTCAGAGAACCAGGCACAGTAAAATTTATCAATCACCCTGGCGCCCACCAGTCTGTAACATGTCCTGTCTAAAAATACACTTCCCAGTTCTTTTCCTACATAAGCTGCTGCTTGAGATAATGAAGTCACAGATGAGTCTCAAACACAAGTCATTCATCTTTTGCCCATTTTTTTTTACCTTGTTTATATAGCATTTTCTCTGACCCACCACATTGTTTCATGACAGGGGTCCTGATCCAATAGCAATGGGACCAGATCTTCACAGTTACAGAGAAGACTGAGGCATCAGTTTGAATTAAGAAACAGGATAATCTGTATAGTCCCAAATGTAAGGTAGCTTCTTAAATACCTTATTTTCTTGGATCCTCTTTTAAATTCATTTTTATTTATTTCTTTCATTATATATTCATAGCTTTTTTTTCTCTTTAACTTCACCTATTTGGGTTCTGCTTGGTACGAAAACCTACAAGAAAAACTTTTGTCTGGGATGAAAGTTCAGGTCAAAACCAGGGCACAAAGATTCTGTAGCCCAGGGGTCCTCAAACAGGGGGCCAGTTCACTGTCCTTCAGACTGTTGGAGGGCCAGATTATAGTAAAAACAAAAATTATGAACAAATTTCTATACACACAGCATATATCTTATTTAGAAGTGAAGAAACAAAATGGGAATAAATACAATATGTGGCCCGTGGGCCGTAGTTTGAGGACCATTGCGTGTAGCCTGACATTCTTATCCCAAATGTACCAGCAATAAAGGCATACTAAAAAAAGGGGAAATTCTATGTATAGAAACAAGTTCTATCTACCAGGGATAATAACCTATACATTTTATAATACAAGGGATCCTCCCACCCTGAACATATGTCATGTGGACCCAACAGACTCCATGTGACCTGGCAGCAACTGTCCAATCCTGAGACCTAGACCTCAGACATAGAACCAACATAGTTCCCCGCAATAGCACCAGGAACCAAACTCTTCATGGGAAATTCCTAATACTTCTTTAGCACCAACTTGTGCCAGTTTTGACAAAGAGGAAACGGCAATAACTTGATCTAAGAGCAGGACATCCTAATGGTAAGATGAAATCAGAAGACACTTGGCCCTTTGACATATGCAAAAACCAAGATTGTCAACTACTGAAGACTGGCATTGACAGCGAAGACTAAGCAGTACTTATCCTGGGACCAATAAAGAAAACCTTAGCCTACTCTTCAGCCTAGGATCTGTACAAAAACCGAGATATCCAATCCCAGAGGTCTGACTGTGACAACTGCGATGGAATAGAACTTCTGGAATCATTATATAAAAACTCTATCCCAGGCTTTGTCCTAGGAGCTGTGCAAAAACCAAGATCACCAATTATAAAAGACTGATTACAACAACAGTGATGGAACAGAACTTCTAGAACTATAAAGAAAGACTATCCTTAGACTTTGTCCTATGACCAGTGTAAATACCAAGATCTCTAGATAGAGGGGCCTGATTTTATCATCCACAACTGAGCGGAAACTGGCACCATAAAAAGACCTTGGGGTTTGAAAAAGTGTGTACGGAGCCTGTAATGATTCTCATGACAGTATGCTTCAAGGGCGGAGAAACCTGAACTCTCTTAGGCCAAAGGAATTCCCTTTCTAACTTCTCCAATACTTACTATGCCTTTGCAAAAAAAAAAAAAAAAAAAAAAAAAGGAGGAGGAGTAGGAGAGAACGAAGGAGGAGGAAGAGGAGGAGAGAAAGGAGGAGAAGGAGGAAGAGAGAAAGAAGGAAGAGGAGGAGAAGAGAAAGGAGGAGGAGGAGGACAAACGTTTTTATGTAGTTGTTGGTTTGGGATTTTTACTGTTTTTCTTTTTGTTTTTCATTGTTGTTATGTTTTTGTCTGTTTTTCATAGTTGCTGCAAAGCTTTGGTTTTGTTTGTTCTTTTTTTGTTTTTGTTTTGTTTTCTGAATTTTTGTTGGTATTTCCTTGTTGTTTGTTATTGTTTTTTTGTTACCTTTTCTTCTTCTTTTTTTCCCTTTCCTCTTCTAAATTGATAGTTATAAC
This sequence comes from Suncus etruscus, assembly GCF_024139225.1. Classification (NCBI taxonomy): domain Eukaryota; kingdom Metazoa; phylum Chordata; class Mammalia; order Eulipotyphla; family Soricidae; genus Suncus; species Suncus etruscus. The sequence goes on from NC_064849.1 coordinate 124,880,620, forward strand.
ATCTAGAGGGACTCCTAGTTTTGTTTTGTTCTTCTTTTCCTTTTTATTTTCCTATATCTCCAACAGAACTACATTACTTGAATAATCTTATTCAGCCTCATAAATTGAGGGGGGTAAATGGATGATCCAGACAGTCTCATGAACATTTAGTGGAAATAAAAAATGATCAGACCTGAACATCAAACCCAAAGTCAATGACAATAGACTCGAAACCCAATCTACAACAAGCTGAACAAGTGGGGACCAGTTACACTAGTATTCTGGGGCTAAAGGAGGGAAATATGGGGTATATGCTGGAAACAGGGGTGGAGGGAGGACAACACTGGTAGTGGGAATGCCCCTGATTCATTGTCACTATGTACCTTAAATATTACTGTGAAAGATTTGTAATTCACTTCAGCCACTATAAAATTATTTAAAAAGAAAGAAATAGGTTGTAGTTTGTTTAGTTTTTACTATATATGAGATAACTTTGGACTTGCTAAACAGTTTATCAATTAGGAGGGTGCAACCATAAGAAATGGATACAGTTTTTCTTGTTGTTTTTATTTTGATGTTTTTGCTTTTAGACCATACTCTGAAGTGCTCAGGGTTTCCTATTGATTGGTTCTATGCTCAAGGATGAGGCACAATTGTATTTTCAGAAGCATAAGATTGGTTCCATGTGAGACAATAAGATGAAGAAAAGAAATTATTATTTGATTCAACACTGGTAACCTACAGAAGAGCAGTACATTGTGGAAGGAAGGTAAAATGGAACTGGTAAGGGAACAACAGACAACTAAGGAATTAAAGTAACTAATATGATAATGCAGATAACCATTTATTGAGTAGATCATCATTTCTCAGTTTGGTGCTCTGGATCCCCTGTGATCTGTTCACAGATAAAAATAACATAAGTAGGGTCCATGTCACAGTACTAGGAGGCCATTCGTAGGACAGGTACAGGGGCCACAGGAAGGAAACATGTTCATTAGCGTCAGGATAAAGTTGAGAAACACTGTTGTCAGTAACTCTTGAGAAATGAAAGAGGCAAGGAAATAGGGCATGAAACTGAAGGTTCTGGAGTGGTCCAGGGGAGACATCTTAGCTGGAGGATTTTTCTAGTTGCTGTGTAAGATACTGAAGACAGCTTACACAAGTCAAAAAAGTGATTTTGAGCATCCAGACAAGTCTCTCAAGCATTAAAAGAATGGCCTTTTCTACAGGAAGGGGGCATAATCCTGTATATGGAGTTGGGGTGTCATGGTTGCCAGGGCAGATTGTTCAGCTCATCTTATTACTGGGTGCTACTTCCCAGCAAAAGGGAGTAAGTTACTGATAACATGATAGTCTGGATGACTCTACAAAGAATGTTGTTTGTTGAAAAATATTCCAAGAGATTGCACGTGACAAAGTCCCATTTACATGTAATGTTCTTGAAGTGAAAAAGTTAGAGAAGTGGGACCTGATGAGTGACTGCCAGGACTTTGAAAGGGAAGTAGAGGAGACTCTCTGTAGATGGTGGGAAGGACTGTATATGTTCTGCAGTTGAAATACATAGCAGTCAGTATCCTAATTGTGATACTGTGCTATCCTCTTGCAAGATGTTGCCATTAAGGCAAACTAGGTTAAAGGGATCTTTTTTTATTAAATGGCATGTAAATCGATAGTAAACTCAAAGTAAGTTTCTTTCTTTCTTTTTTTTTTTTTTGTTTATCTTCTTTATTTTAACAGATTTGCTTTTAATGAGACATGGCTACTTTAGTGGGTTAGTGGCTTCCCTTTATATGTGATGACTCATGGAGAGGAATTGGGAGGCTCCCTGGGAGTGGAGTAGGTCTGCAATAGGAGAACAGGAAGGGAAGCTAGAAAGGTAGGATTTCTTGGAATCATTGTCGGCCCACTTAGGGAGTGAAATCATGCACTGAAAGTGAAGCTTGGTCTGAGGAAAAAATTAAAGCACTTGGGAAATTTGTGTGTGGCTGTTATCAGTTCGATAAACTAAGAAAAATCTGGTTAAAGGTCAATCAGGAGAGGTGGGGACAGCGATTGGAGTTATGTGCAGTAAGTGGCAGAGCACTTGCCCTTGCTTGTGGAGACCCTGAGATTGATTCCGAGCACAGCAAAACTAAATTTAGGAATAAAAACCCAAATAATGGGGAATGTAAAGCTGAGTAGTACAAGAATGAGGGGAGTTTGATGTGTATGGTGGATTTTGCAGGGATTAGAGCTCCAAATCTTGGCACTTGGGAGCAGGTCTTGAAGATAGGATTCAGCCTTGTGATGGGGCTGGGCACTGAGCAGTGGGTGGGCTACTTGACTTAAGCAGCCCCTGAAGAATGACTGGAATGTTACTATTTTGAGTCTGGCAAAGAGTGGAAATTTTTAAAGGGCAAAGATCTTTGAAACTGTTATAAGTGGTGCTCTCTAATTGTGCTCTAGATTTGTGTTCTTGGCTCGTGGTCAATGGGAACCAAGGGGAATCCAGACCCACAAATAATTCACACTTAAGGTTTTACTGGTTTTATAAGTTATAACTTCAATTTGTTTTACTGTACCTCGGTAATTATAAAATCTCTACACTGCAGTCATATCATTAGGAACAGAAATTCTCTTAAGTTGATATAGTGTTCTGTTGTAGAACTTGTCAAGCTGTGTGTAGAACATTTCTACTCATTTTTTCCGAGTCACCAGGCAATCGGAGGCAACTTCATTAGCATCTTCTTCCTGTTGTGAATGCTTCATGTTAAGTAGCCTTTAAATCCATTGCCTGTCTTCTCCCTCCCTCGTCAGTTAATGTCCAGATATTTCTTTTGCCATCTAGGTGTTCTAATTAAGAGATGACTCTTTCGGAGTGTTTTTGTGTTTGCAATTTCTCCTTGTCAGAATAGGAAAAGCTCAGGAGACTTGGAGTTAATGGAGCACGCAGCTGTTAGCCAGTTCCTTTGGCAGATGCTGCCTCCCAGCGGCTCTGTCAAGAGCCTTCTGCATAGCTCATCTCCCTTACAGATGGCCCACCAATGAGTCATTGCTCCCTTTAACATGGCGATAACATGGTGGCTCCCCAGACATTGATCACCGGCTGCTTCAGTACTGCCAGGTGGCCATCTTGGTCAGAGGCAGGTTGTAGAGTCCTATTGGAAACTCAAATCACTCCTTCAGGCATTTGCCACCAACTCAGTCTTCCCCAAGATGTGGTGACATCTGGATGGCAGGAGAACTGAGGAAAGAGTCTCACTGAGGAAGAGCTGAATATGTTTCTCTTAGACACAGAGTTAGATGAGAAGTGATGTTACTTAGACATGTGGGTATACTCCATGGTCTATTGGGAACCAAGCTAGATCAGCACACTTGACTCCATTGGAATGGTTCTCAGATAATGTCAACATTTTTTTGTGTTAATTGGGGAGATAGGTTGATAGAAGATGTAATTTCCTTCAGATTTCATTTTGGTTTGTGTCTATACCCTGCTGTTGTCAGGGCTTACTCCTGACTCTACCCTTAGCGATACTACTGGTGGGCTTGAGAGACCATTTGGAGGCTGGGAATTGAACCCCCCAGGTTAGCCATTTGCAAACAAGTGCCTTACTTGCATTACTTGCTGTACTATCTCTTTGGGCCCTTTTTTTCAGGTTTTTTGAAAAAAGATCTGTGGAGTTAAAGGTAATTTGAGGTAGTTTCAGGATTCTTAGTGAGGAAAACAGTTGTCTGCTGAGACACAGTTACACCACTGTCATTTGCAGCATAAGAGGGGAGGTTCTCTGGACCTTATATTGGCTGCATTTGATGGATTTGGCAAAGTAGACCTAGAGCTGAAATTCATTAGAGCCCATCCAAAAAGCATGGAGTTGTCATTGAGGTTTTGTCTGGAATTATTTTAAAAGTATACATGTCCATTATATTGATATAAGTAGGCTCTTTATACCAGTTAGTTTAATAAATAATACTAAAGACATGAATATTACAGTCTCTGAAGTACTAAACTTTCTTTTCTATGTCTTCTTATTATCCCTACCCCATTGTCTCTTTTGGGGGGATATCCTCATCTAATATCCTTCTCTTACTCTCTCAATCTCTCCTGTTACTTCTTGTGTTCTATACTATAAATAATGGACGTTAGCTATTCTTGAGAGAAAAATGAATGTATTGAATCCATGTATCAAAAATTCAAGTTGTTTGTTGTTCAAATTCCCTATGGTCTAGAAAATTGATTTTGGGTTTTGCTTTTTTTTTTTTAAGCATTTTATGAAGGCATTGAATTTTATGAAGTGGCATAATCATATTCTTTTTTGTTTTTTTCTCCGCTGGTTATTTTTGTTTTTGTTTTTGTTTTTTTGTTTCAGTACTTCCTGAAAATCTGTTTCATTGTGATAAGATAGACTGAAGCCTGGGCACGACTGGACTTGGCTTTTCTTTTCCTTCACACACTGGGTCCTTTCAGGTTCAGCATGTGGATTCTAAACTAACCTTTCCTGTTCCTTGAATGTACTGGATGAAGTGATTACACTTCCTGTGACTAGTCATAGTATATCAGGCAGCTACCATAATTGAAGTGATATTGTAGTTAGATTATGAAGCTTCAGCTTAAATAATAGAAAGTTGGTATTAGCTATTAAATTCTCACTGTGACCAGCTTTACCTGAGTTAGTTGAGAGAGGTGACAAGCTTGAACCTACAGATTGAGGGTGATGCCTTCTCTCCCCACATGGTCATCTAGGCACACTCTCAGACAACCTGCTGTTCTGGATGACCTTTCTTTCCCACACAAAAGATTGTAGTGTGGCTGCTCAGAGGCACATGAAGGTGCTAGTGGATTGTGCTGGAAACTCTCCCTGGCCACTATGGAATCTTTGGTACAGCACACACAGGGTACCTGGGTAGGCAGCAGTAGGGATGGAGGGTGAGTGGAGTTGGAAAACAGACAGCAAAGGTATGTAGGCAGGTAGAGATAGTTTCCTGACATCTCCACATATGCTGCTGTTTCAAGGGGCAGGAAAGGGGTGCTGAGACCAGCAGCTAGTTCTGATTTAACTTCTAAGTCAGCCATTGATTCTGCCTCTCATCCTCCCAGAATTTTTTTATTTCTCTCCAGTTTCAGTAAAGAACATAGGCTAGCACTCTGTGATGGGGGTGAGAGGTGGGTTCCTAATACATGCACATACATACACAAACACACGCATGTACAACCCTCTCTGCTCTCTTCTTCCCTGGAGGAACAAGAGAGCAAATCATTGATGTATTGCCAATGTCCTGTGAGAAAGACAAACCTGGCCACTCATCCCTTCTTCCCTCCTTCAGAACTCATTGTCAGTGGCTCATCAGAGATCAGGAGTGTGGAAGTGTTGTTAAGCCTCCTGGATGGAAACAGAAAATGATGCTGACTCTCTGTCAACTCTGTGGGGGAAGAGTGAGCCCAGAAATGCAAATGCCCCCAACCAGGAAGTTTAAAGATTTATAAAAATTAGTGTTTCTGATATATTAATGGCTCCAGCAGTGGTAGCCTACATTTGTCATTGTCATGTTCCATTGTCATTCAAGTACTTAATCAACGCATATTGTCAGGACTAAATTCATTTTCTGGTGTCTGCCTAGCCTGATAATTTCTCTGTTCTTTGACAGGCTGGTCTGGGTGCTTGCTTCACAGGAGGGCCTGAAGGAAGAGCTGAGGATTCCTCTCTTGGCTTTTAACTCCTATTGCTTGCTCACTGTGTGTGTGTGTGTGTGTGTGTGTGTGTGTGTGTGTGTGTGTGTGTGTGTGTGTGTGTGTGTGTGTGTGAAGCTTTTGAAAATACAGAACAGTATCCCTCCTCTGAGGCAAAGCACAAGTGTGACCAAACCCACCATAGAGGGTAAACACTGTACCAAAGGGGACTTGAAGAGGACTTTGTCTATGCTACAGCAGCCCCAGTTTCCAGATCTCTGAGAGAGGGACAGGTATGAGGGTTTAATGACACACTTGGGCATGGTTAAATTCTCAGCACATTTCCCCTAGGCTTTTATTGAGTATTCAGTAATGGGGGTGGAAGGGCTTGTTTAAAGGACAGTCATAATTATGTATGTTTTTGTCCTTTCCTGAAAATCTCCAAAGTAAATTTCTTTGCACTCAAATGAGGGAATGAATCGCAGTTTCACATTGATCTGGTGAATTTCAAATTTTGCTTTTGTTAAGATGTAAGAGCTGGGTAGTCCATTGTGTTTATGTTTTGGCTGGGTTGCCAGGAATCTCAGTGAAAAAGCATTTTGTTTGGTTTGTCCTTCATTTTGCTAACCTTTTCACAGTAGTCAGAATGTATATAAAAAACACAAATGTGGAAGAAACAATACATACACAAATCTAGGCAATGAGATCCCTGCCCCAAGTGGAGTATAGACCAGTGGCACAAAGTTCAGGATCCTGAGTTAAATCCATTCTGTTCCAAACACCTTAGGATACTTTTGCTGATCCTTCCACAGTCATCCTCTCCCACACTTTTTGTCTCTTCTGATCTACCATCCACCATCTTAATCTGTTCTCATATATATGATAGCTTGTATTTCATTTCTGTTGTGTTCATGTGCCCTCCTTTTGTTAGGCTTTAAATTCCTTAAGAAGTCTTTCCTTATGTCCTAAATGCAGGCCCCCTGCTAAGTGCTTTCTAAAGAGGATGGCTAGATAGAATATGTGACCCCAGTTAAATCTTTTATGCCAGATAAAAAGTCTAGTCCTATTTTTGGCATATCTATCTCTAGTATAATACTTGAGACATATTCATTCTAGTTTATTTTCATTCAGATTTATTGGAAATCTCATGGTTTTTGATATCTGAAAACTCTGTCCATAAATGATGAATCTGTTTGGTACTAAGACATTGTCAAACATGAAGTTTCATAGTTAAATGCATGACGTAGAAGGCAAGGCAAGGGGCTGGAGCCACATTCTTACAATATTCTTGAATTTCCTCATCTTGCTAATTACTCACTTTGAAGACAGGACCATTTTTGCAGATACCTCCAAGCATTTCTGACATCTGATATAGTCATCGATAGGTCAGAGTCTTCATCATCTCCATTAGCATGCTAGTCTTAGACTCAGTGCTTTCTGTGCATTCAAAGAATAGGAGACTATGGTTATTTAATGGAATGACTGAAATGATCAGAATCTAAGTCTTTGAGAAATAACTACCTTGGAGGTGATTGAAATAAACAAATTGCTGCCTTCCTCTACCTCAGCAGTCTAGCACTGACTGCCCTTGGAGTGTGAATGGTTTTGTTCTCTATAAAATTATTTTGAAATTAGTTTAATGATAATAAATTTTAAAGTTATTATCATAAACATAAGGTTTAGGGACTGGAGCAGTGGCGCAAGTGGTAGGACGCTTGCCTTGCATGTGCTAACCTAGGAAGGACCGAGGTTCAATCCCCCCTCTCCCCAGCATCCCATATGGTCTCCCAACCCAGGAGCGATTTCTGAGTGCCTAGCCAAGAGTAACCCCTGAGTGTCACTGGGTGTGGCCCCAAAACCAAAACAAAACAAAACATAAGGCTTAGGTCCTAGAGTTCAAGACTACTTCATACTTTCTGAGCTTCCAGTAGAAATCAGTAGCTAAATAATAGATCAATCATTGAGTTACAGTAGTGCAGTAGTGGAAAGGCATTCATGATGTGAATCTCTTTTGCAGGGGAGGGTTGGGTCACACTAGGTGGTGCTCAGAAGCTGCTCCTGACTCTGTGTTTACAAATTGCCCCAGCAGACTCAGGGGACCATATGGGATGCTGAGAATCGAACCGGGGTCTGTCTTGGGTTGTCCGCATGCGAGACAAAGGCACTACCACTGTGCTATTGTTCCAGCCACCCATGATGCAAATCTTGACCATAATTGTTTTCTTCCAAATAGTAAAGACTCCGGTTTGTAAACATTTTGTCAATTAATAGCTTAATTCAAGACATTGAATTATAGTTTGGAAAACATTGGTTTCTACATTCTGTGGCTTTTACACCAACTATGAATAGACATTGCTTTTCATGTAATAGAGAAAGATTTTAGGTTATAAAACCTTTCTTGGGGGTGGGGCACACCTGGTGGTGCTCAGAGGTTACTCCTGGCTCTGCACTCAGAAATTGCTCCTGGCAGGCTCACAGGACCATATGGGATGCCGAGGTTTGAATCCAGGTCTGTTCTATCAAACCCAGGTCCTGCTTTGGTCCTGGATCAGCAGTGTGCAAGACAAATACCCTACCTGCTATGCTATCACTCTGGCCCCAGGTTATTAAGTCTTTGATTGAGCTCACTAACCCCAGAAACCAGAGTTTTTAACAAATTGCTTTTTTAGAGGTACTAGAAGAAATACTCTTTCTAAAGAAAGTCTTATAATTGTATTCTACTCATTGGCCAGTATCAGCAAACACTACTTAAGACAGAATTGTTTTTGAGAAAGAAAAGTTTGAAATCTTTTTGACATAAAGCCAGCTTAGAAATGGAATATGTCCCCAGAAATTGTATGTGGAAAATACACTCTTAAGTCAATTAGATTGTACATAGAAGTCCCCTCCCAAAGAAATAGAGAAAGTATTAAGAAATTTGGAATTGTCTTGCAATTTCTGTTTAGATTGTAATAAAGACTTTATTTTTTTCCCCTGCGACGGCTTTTCTTCTTTTATTTCTCTTGTACAACTTATTCCCCCAACTGCTTCTTGGCCTTTGTTGGAATCATTTCTGTGTATGGCAGCTGTCACAAATATTTAGCATCTCAGCGCTGCCGGAGACATTTGAGTGCATCAGGCTAAGCATTGTTGTTTCTGAGATTGCTATTGTGAGGTTCCTAATTTCACCAAAAAAAGTATACTCTGTACAAATTGTCTTTTAGTGTAGTGAGGTTAACTGACTGACTTCGAGAATTGACAGTATATTGTGTGAGGGGTAAATGCTTTTACTGCTGGGTCTTAAAGAGGAAACCAAAGGCAGATGTGACAAGATCTTTTCTGTATCAAGCTTAAGGCCATGATTATCTTTTCATTATTGTCATTGTTACTAAACAAACAATGGAACCAAAAAGAATATTTTAGGCAATGTGGCACTAACCCATTTTTCTAAAAATCGTGACTTCTGGAAGACGGGTAAAGCAGAGACAGAATGGAGAGTTAAGATACAGAGCAGAAGTATGTGAGATTTTTATAAAAGTTTGGTAGACGCTGTGCACTAGGTGGGATGTGAGGCTGCAAAGATAGATGAGGTCTGGTCCCAGCTGACACAGAGTTTACAGTGCAGCCAAGCATGTTGCAGATGGTAACAAATAGCATTTTGTATCACGCAGCCGCCTAGAAACAGATGGTGTCATGGAGAGAGAAAAAGCTGGTAGTGTCCCTGGTTGTGACTTCCAGGCCAATGATCCCATGACGGGGAAAGAATCCTGGAGGGCATCCTGAACCACCCTGAATACAAACCTTGCTTATTCTTGTGCTGAGCTCTAGATGTGCTACCTTTTATCTTTTTTAGTAAAGCAGTGGACTGTAAATAGAGGCCTTTGAATTAGTCCTTCATCTGGGGCCAAAGCAATAGCATAGCAGTAAGATGTTTGCCTTGCACGAGGCTGCCCAGTACAGACCTGGGTTCAACTCCTGGTATCCTATATGGTCCCCCAAGCCAGGAGCGATTTCTGAACTCATAGCTAAGAGTAACCCATGAGCGTCACCAGGTGTGTTCCAAACCTCCACTCTACCCTGCAAAAAAGAGAAAAAAAAATTAATGAGTCCTTATATCTATCTTAATTGGTTTCCTTTGCTTTTGTTTCCCCATTGCCTTTTCATTCTACTTTTTCTCTCTCTCCTTGGGGGTGGGATTTTGTTTTATGTCAGGAGGCAAAAAATGTCAGGAGCTGCCATTTAGGCTTGTGGTTCCACGTGGTGGAGTGACTGGCTTGTGGTTGCACAGTTTGCAGTGAGAGTTTCTTGCCTACTAAAATCTTCATATCTGTGTGGATTATTTATTGTGGGGAATTGCTATGGGACCAGCTTCTCCTATCCTATCCTACCCACATAGGGGGCATGAGGTTTCCCTTTCCCCTTTAGGTACTGTGGAAATCTCAACCTACCATTCAACATTGGACCAAGTGGAAGTTCTGAGGAGAGAAATAGATGATATTATGCCAGAGTTCCCTAGCTAGGAAAAGGTAAAGAATTTCCATGGACATACCAGGGTGGCAGCCTACATCTGACTTCCTCTGCAGTGCCCCTTTGGTGAAAAAGATCACAACTATTTCTCTATGATGGGCAGCTCTTGGAGACACTATGCTTCTGTGTGAGGATGCCACTGGAGTAGTTGAGTGAGCTCTGGAAAGTAGGGATGGTGCTACTGTTGTGGACCTTCTCTCTTTTGGAAGGCACCGCAGACATTCTATGTGTATTCTCAGTCGGACCTCACAGCTTCCCAAAGGAGAAAGAATCATCTCCATTTTATCAAGGGCTTATTGAATACCTAAGCTTAAGCCTAGGAGTTAAGAGCCTGACTGAGTTCCTCCATGGCCTAACTGCTCTCCTTAGTTGCATGAAATTGATGGTGATTTTGGGATTTGAACCTTGTGTGTGTGGAGCTAAATACAATAGACCTGAGTTCAAGTTTCATTCCCTGAGGTTGAACATTGAATGTGGACTGGGAAGACAGCTCAAGTGGCATAACATGTGTGAACTTCTCTCCCCTGTACCATGCAGACCCTTGAAAATGGAGCCTACCACCACAGTGCTTGGCTGGGAATGGCCTTCATACTACCTGGGGATACCTATAAAAAAGGGTGTTGAGGCTAGAGTGGTAGTACAGTGGGTAGGGCAATTTATTGGTAGTGAGGCTTCCAAGCTGTATTCAGGGTCTATGTAATAGTTGGAATCAAACGGGTTGACTGCATGCGCAACAAGTACCTTAGCCTTGTCCTACCTAATACTCCTAGAATGACACTTTGAGGCAGATTCCAGTAACTGGCTTAAGAAATCAGAACATGATGAGACAAGAGAAGATGTAGCTTCCTTGTTTGACTGTTATCTGGAATAGGGTGAGAGGTCAGGGAAGGTTGGAAAAGGGGATAAAGGAGGTATATGGGGGAGAGGAAATAGAGGCAGAGGGAACTGGAGCTGACAAGTAGTTTAGCAGCTGCTCCACATATCCACAAACTGACTCTGAGAAAAAATGGTTCTATTTATTTGCTGTTTCCTTCCATCTATCTTCCCAACAGCATTCATCAATATCTGTCATTTCCCAGGGGGTTTAGACATGTCTAGCAATTCATTCTACTGAATTATATTTCAGTACGTGGGTGGAGGGAGGCAAGATTGCAGATGTTAACTCTGACCTGGGCCCAGCATCACGAGGATGCTGCCACCACCCTGCTCCTGGACACTATGCTCAATCACATCTCCTGTGTGTTGTGGCTTCCCTCCCTTTGCCTGTAGGGTTCTAATTTCCACGCCCTTCTCAGAGGCTTTTTATTGCCAATTGTAAGTGGTCACAGTAGTTTTTGGTGTATGTGGGGAAAGCTTTGAGCTGTTAGGTTGTTTTCTCTAAGATTTTGAAATCCAGACAACTACCATATACTACTCTCTGAAGCAAGAATCCCATGGAAGTATGGATGTTACAGAGAGTTACTGCTCAGGGCTGGTCTCTTGGCATAGGAGATGTGCTTGGTATAGGGGAATGAAGAGGAAGCCACGTGAGTATTTGTAATCATAAGAACATGTCATTAGCAAGTTCTTCTTTTGTGAATTAAGTAATTTAATCCTATAAGAATTTAACTCAATAATAATCTTATCATTTTGGGTGGTGGGCGCACTGGTGTTCCTCTGGGGCTATTTCTGATTCTGTGCTCAGTGATGACTTCTGGCAATGCTCAAGGGACTATATGTGGTGCCATGGATTGCAACTAGAGGGAGACAAATGAAAAGCAAGTGCTTTATTTCCTTTAGTGTCTCTCTGACTCATTAGAACAATAATCTTGGTGGAGGAAAGCACAGAATTATTTTTTTAATTTATTTTCAGAGGGGTCACCCCAGGCTAGGTTCGGGGTCCTCTGTAGTACCAGGACATCACACTCAGGGACTCATAGAGCACATGCTTTACTGTTTAAGCCATATACAGGCCCTGTCATTGGGGTGTTTTGCTTTTCATTTGTGCCGGACACTTACATTTTATGCATTTATTGAACTGCAGTTGAGTTTGACAACATTCTAGTTAATGGGATTTCACTTTACAGATGAGGAAACTGAGGCTTCAGATATATAAGTACTAAATTATTAGTGCTTTATCAAAACATTGAGGAAAATTAGAAGAAAGGGAAATCAATGCATTTTTCTCTTAAGTACCAAGTAGTTTATATTTGTAAACACACGTGTTGGCATCTTCTCCCACTCATAAGAGAATAGCTCTGTGTGTTTAAAGTGAAAGAACAATATATCTTTACATCATATCATCTATCTCATACCTGAAATTAATAATTAATCATTAATTTTGATTTAAAGCTGCAGTTGATAGTAATCGCACTCGCTCCACATGCTGATTCTTAGCCTCCTGTTCCCTCCCTGCACGGATTTTATCTGCCTATTGTAGACCTGTGTGTTCTGGTATTTATTATTCTATCATCTCTACTACTCTCATATGGAACTAGGTTTGAGTGATATGTTAAGACACAGGTCATGTACCCAGATCATCTGCACTTACTCTAAACTTCTCCCTTCTAATATCCATGTGACTTACTACAAGTTTCCTTGTAAGGCCTCTCCAAACTTTGTACCTACATTTCAGGGTGCTAGTCATGTAGAATGCTAGTGACAAGATTCTAGAAAGTGAGGTTGGGCATTTCTGGAAGATTGAGTCTTTGGAGAAATAATTTAGAAACTGCTGCCCTGAGTAGTTAATTTAATTCAGACCTTGAACTTTAACACTGATCTGACTACTAGCCTCACAAAGATAAGTGTGCACTCCAATAGTTTGGCTTTCAGATTCCTTACAGTGTCACTGGCCAGTTGGCAGTGATGTCTTCAAGGACTTAGGGTCAAGGCCTTGGATTTCTCTTGAATAAGTAAACATACTCTTCTCACTATTGTTGTGGCTGTTATTATTATCAAATCTAAATAGCAGCTCAATATCGGAGTCAGTGAACTCCATCACCTTCGTCACAGGTCTCTTGGTTTCTCAAATTATATTTATTTATGCCATTAAGAAGAGTGATTTAGTGGCAGTGTTGATGCTGTCTAGGTATAGTTATTCTTTTGCAGTGAGGACAAGAAATTGGAAGTCAGTCACCCATGTGAGAGGCAAGATGAAAGGAACCATGTCTCTGTTGTAGGAGCACAGCTGAAGATGAATAAAGGAGGCTGTAATTGCCTGCGCGTATGACAGTCACCGTGATGGCGAGCCAGTGTTTAGGAGTGAGCAATGGGGCATAGAAGAAAAATATCCTGATGATGGAGTACCTTTAGCCTGTGCTGACTCACGAGTTCAGCTCAGATCAAGTCAGTGACTTAGAGTGGTCTCCATTCTTTTCTATTTTTTAGGTCTAGAGGATTCTTGCAAATCTCAGTTCATCTGCCTTCTGAATGCATTGAAAGGCTTAGTTATTATATGTAATTTGCAAAAGTCAGCAATGTTGTCATTTAATGAATAATAAACCTTTATTTGAATAACAATAAGAACCATGTTTGTTTGTTTGCTTTTTTTGTTTGTTTGTTTTGGGGCACACCCAGAAGTGCTTAGGACTTACTCCTGGTGGGTTCAGAAAACATATGATGTGCCAGAGATCAAACCTGGGTTGGCCTTGTGCAAGGCAAGTATCCCACACGCTGTACTATCAATTCTAGATCGAAGACCTTTTCTTTTTTTTAACGCTGAAAGGTTTATTGGTTATTGAATAAGCAAGAAAGGGAGAATGTATGCGCATTGTACTCTCATTCTTGGTCTTTCTCCTTCCTCTCTTTTCTGTTAAAATATACACAATAAAGGTCTGAGCAATAGCACAACAGGGAGAGCATTTGCCTTACATGCAACCAACCTGGGTTTGAATAATTTCTAAGCACAGAGCCAGGAGAAACTCCTGAACACCACTGGGAATGGGCCCAAAACTAATATATATGAATATGTGTATAACTTAGTTTAATGTTTTATGGAATTCAGTGGTATTAAATGTTAAATATTAAATAAATTGTTGCACAACCGTTGGTCTCTATTCATTTCTAAAACTTTTGCATCATCCTTAACTGAAACTCCTTTCCCATCAAATACTGGTTTTGCCTTCTCCACTCTCTTTAGTCTCCAATAACCACTCTTACCTCCCTGTTTCAACAGAAGAAGCATTCCTGTCCCCTCATCAAAGAGTCCTCCAACATGGTTTTCTTGTATCTCAGCCCTTCTTTTCATTCAGCATACTCTCAGATTGCCCATGCTGTCACTTGTGTCAGAAGCATGTTACTTTTCCCAATACCGAATATTCACCATTTCAAATTCAAATTTTCACAATACTGAATATTGTGTCCCCCGTTCTGTTTATCCACACATGTGCCAATGACATGGAGTTTGCTGTCCTTTTCTTGCTGTTGTCAATCATGCTTCTATGAGCACTGATAGGAGACCTATTGGTGGTGGAGTGTCAACTTTCACTCTAGTGTGTACATGCCCAGAGTTAAAATTAATTAAGCAAGAGAAGTTCACTAGGGCGTGAGGAAGATGAAAGAGTGAGATGCCTTTGGCCCACCTCAGCATGAGGCGCCAGCATCTGCTTTTGAGGCAGTGTACTGCTTCAACCATCATCTTGTTTATCATTACCTTCCCTCTGCAGTGCTTTATTCTCCTGCTCTCCCAGTGCTATTCTCTCACTTCATCTACACTCTTGAGTGATGCAAAGCTGCTCCCTAGTTTCCCTTTGTTGCAGACTTGGTTGGAGATCTTATATAGGATTGAACACCAGAGGTCTTGTCTAAAGACTAGTGTGTCCCCGGATTGCTAGTTTGTTTTTCCCTACTTTTCTCTGTAGTCTTTGAGTAATAAACTAAGTGTTAAGAAAATTGAATACTTGTTGCACTTCAGGTAATAGGATGTTGTTTTATATTTGTGTGTGGTGGTGGTGGAGGGGCATACCCAGCTATGCTTAGAATGTACTCATTGCTTTGTGTTCAGAATCACTGCTGGTGATGGTTGTTGAATTGTATTTAGTGCAGAGGATCAAACCAGGTCAGCTGCATGAGAGGCAAACACCTTAACCACTATACTATGTCTATAATTTGGGGGCAGTTGGTCTATAATTAATAGGTATAGGCTTACTCCTCTATTGCTTATTCTTGGCTCTTTGCTCAAGGATCACTCCTTGTGGTGCTTGGTGAACCATATGTAGTGCTGGGTACTGAACCTAGATCAGTTATTTGCAAAGCAGGTTTCTTAAATTCTACTATCTCAACAGCCCTCATAGGAACTTTTTAAGTAGAAGTTTCTCAATCTAGTCAGGGTGGGGCAGAGAGATAGCACAGCAGTAGGGTGTTTGACTTGCACACAGCTGATCCAGGACGTACTGTGGTTCGAGTCCCAGCATTGGACCCTTTGTCTGCCAGTAGTAGATTTCTGAATGGAGAGCTAAGAGTAACCCCTGAGCCCTGCCAGGTATGACCCCAAAACCGAATAAAATAAAATAAAATAAATCTAGTCAGGTATTATTACTTCTGCAATGATAAAATAGGTATCCAGAGGCTTTGTGTAATTCAGTCTATAATCATACTGCTAAAATTTCTGTTCACCTGATGCTTTCCTGCCTCAGTGTTATACTTAAGATTTTGGAGTGCTTCATAGTCATATGACTTGTATATGAAAGCATGAATTTGTGGGGATTTGCTTTGCTTCATATTTCTTAGAATCCAGGATGGAAATCAAGAAGAAGTTCTAGAAAACTAAATGAGACTTCAGTAGAACCAATTTATAGTCTGAGTCTCTGTTTATTTTAATATATAAACATAAAAGTCTGTAGACATTCCCACTCATTCTATACAGCAGTGGCCCCATGACTTGAGCAGTTACAGTAAGCTGTATGAAAGAAATACCATTCACACAACCCATACATCTATGACCTAAACCTGAAGTATTTTTGTAGCATATCTGAATGACTGGTTCAGGCTTTAAAAGAACCTTTGCTTATTGCTTTTAAATTTTTTGATACTTGGAAAAATTATTGAATAAATATTCAAATAAACACTGGAATTTTAGAAAGATGTTTTGGAAGCACTAGTGGATCAAATTTCTATCGTAACAACAAACTTGATTCCGTATTACAACATAGGCACCACCAGATTGCTAGGCGAACTCACCTCTTATACGACAAATTGGGAATGGTATTATCCATTAATTTCCACCCTGTGCAGCTGAATAATGCAGTTGACAGATGCTAATTTTCTTAATTTGTAGGCAGCAAATGATGCATGAATACAACAGCAATACTTTTTAGAGGCTCTTGGTAGTCATCAGAAAGCAAATTTATATAAAGTTTGGTGTAATCACTAACAACTATGGCACAGTGTTAGTGCCTTCTAATGACTACCTTAAATCCATCTGCTGTCCTCTTTTCCCTGTTGACACTAATGGGGGCTTGGGCATGAATCAAACATCCCATGTGTTTAGCTAGCAGCCCCTCTAATTTGTAACATGCATACGATTCCTCAGTACAAGATTCCTGCAAGAATAATGACATGTAAAACCTAACCCTAGATGGGATTATAAGCATTTCATTGAATTTGTGTCTAAATGTGTCCTGATTTATATTTCCCAGTGCTTACATTTTATGTCTTACATACTGTATAATCTTCTTGCATTTAGACAGTTTATTGTATTCTCAATTTTTAAAAGTTTATTGAATGTCCTTTTTTCATTTTCTTGCATTTTTTTTTTTTAGATTGTAGAGTTCACCTCTCTCTGCTTTTGCCTAATCTTATATCTGAGAAGCTGAGGTATCACAAGTAAGCCATGGCATCAGTTTTAGGGATCTAAGTTAAAATTTAGTAGTTTAGGGGCCGGAGAGATAGAATGCAGGTAAGGCGTTTGGCTTGCACGCAGAAGGACAGTGGTTCGAATACTAGAATCCCATATGGTCCCCCGAGCCTTAGGGGGCGATTTCTAAGTGTAGAGCCAGGAGTGGCCCTTGAGCGCTGCCAGGTGCGACCCAAAAACCAAAAAAAAAAAAATAAAGTAAAATTCTATAGTTTATAATCATGGTGCTTTAAATAAAGTTATAAAGAAATAAAATTTAGTAGTTTGATTTGAGTCAGCCACACCTTAAAAATGAATTCTTAGCATCACTATTGGCAATGATATTGAAGGTACTGTAGCTTTATGTAGCTAAGTTCAGACATTTTATTAAGACTTCAGTCTCAATTAAAACGGAATATGTGGTATAGAAAAAGTAGTGCAAAGATTAAGGTGCTTGCCTTGCCATGTGGCTGATCCTATTCAATTCCTGGCACCACCTGTGGTCTCCCAAGCACTTCCAGGATTCACTTTTGAGCACAGAGCCTGGAATCACTTCTGAACATTGCTGTGATTGCCCTTTCCTTAAATAAAATAGAATGTTTTATACCATTAACAATAGTCAAAATCTGGAAACAACCCAAGTTTCTAGGAACAGATGACTGAATAAAGAAATTAGCACATAGACAATAGAATACTACTCACCTACTATAAGAAAAGATAAAATAGTGCAATTTGTCACTACAGGAATGGATCTGGAGAATGGATCTAAGTGAAGGTAGCCAGTAGGTGATGGACAGATATAGAATGATCTCCACCATATGTGTATTATAAAGAAACATAGTAAGGAAGCCACAAATACTCAAAGTAACAGAAACTGAGAACTGGTATTTAATAGGAAGCATAGCACTACAAGACATATGGGGGTAATAGGGGGGGTTCATTGAGACAGTGGTGGAAGGAAGTTGACATTCTGGTGAGGGTTTTGACAGAATGTTTTGTCCACAAAACTTGCTGTTATGAATATTGTAAATCATTGTAGCTAAATTTAAAAAAGTGGTTTCTTACTGGATATCAGAATATCTGGGTTGGGCTCTGTTGGTATAGAAGGAGATTGGCAAAAATTCTTTCCAATTTCAGCTAGGTGCCTTGCCACTCTCTCCACTATACCACATCCTGCAAATAAAGAATGGAATAAATACCAGTAGAGGTTTTAATAACACAGACTCATAGTTAGGATGGCTCTAACCCTCCAAGAAGTGCCTGCTTGAGAAAATTCAGTATGACTACCCTTTTCCCCACCCCAGTATACTATTTGCTCTGACCAATAGAGCAGACAGACAAAGGCCTTGTCTCTTGGAATCTGTAAGAGAATTGAAGCTTAATTTTGATCATACCAATTAGTAGACAGAGCAGTCCTGATCACATGGAAAGCTTCCTACTAATAACAAGTTCTCCCTCTCATTGTTTCTATTGCTTTTAAGGATTAGTTACTCCTTTGCTATGTTTCCTTATATCTTGCATGTGATTACAATGGTCTGTGTATGTCTTTCCACTCTGTCCCTCCATTTCATTCAGCATTATACTATTGAAATCCATTTATGTATCATAAAATTGCATGACTTTATTCTTTCTTATGGCCAATTAGTATTCTATTGCTTACACTTCATTTTAGAATTTAATTATTTAAGTATTTTAATACTTTAATTATTTAAATTGTTTAGACACTATGGTAGTATTAATGTTGAAGCTTGGAAGCACACAGCAGCAAGGGGATATTAGTGGAGGACCTTGGGCACGTTGGTGGTGTAGCTTGCTCACTGGGTATTATCTTTTGTTATTCTTGAAGAGCATCCAACTTTTCTCATCTTTAGTGGTATTCACAAGCATGTCTCTCATAAGAGATAGCAATAAGTACAAGGTATGTGTTGGTTCTAGACTGAGAGATTTTTTTTAATGAAGTAAAATAGTTTTTATTGAAAGTAACTTAGAGAGAAATACATTTTCAAGAGAAAACATGGGCTTCTCTAGAGTAAAAGAGCCTAGACTGAATGACTTCTTAGAAAAAGGAAAGCATGTCCTGTGTGTATGTTTTCTATTAGTTTTAAGATCAATGAAAATCTAATACTCCTAGGCATTCCAGATATGATGTGGAGCTGCTAGAAAGAAGAAAGTGGCTCTGATTCCATGTGCCCCTGGGGCTGACCCTTAAAGTTCCCTGAAATCTGCTGGGATGTCTAGCAAGGATCTGAGCCTGTACATCTGAAGGATAAACAGAATCATACCTGCTTCTGCACTGCCTCACAGACAGGGCTACATGCCCCAACCCAGAGGCTGTGGCCTCCACATTGAATCATGATGCACATCTTCGGGGTTCTGTTTTGTGCTCTTTCTCTTTTTAACCTTTATGCTGGCTTCTTGCCATACCCCATACAGATCCCATAGAAATGCTCCCATTATCACCCAAAATCTTTCTCCTTTTAGGGCCTTAGGAACTCTCATTTTGAGGGGTACAAGGTGTGTGCACTTGCTGGGTCACCATGTTACATAATGAGGCACAATTTTATAGGGATCATTATAAACAAAACTATAGATATAAAATATTGAGTACATATTTTTAAAGGGAATTATTTAATACAGCCCCATAACACTTGTCTGCAGTTTCATCAAAGCTTGATATTTGTCACAAATACATGTAAATACATTTAAAACATTTAATATTGTGTTTATTAAAAGCACAAGTTAAAGTGTATTTTAAGTTTTCCCTACAGATAATTTTAAAATAATAAAATACTACTGCCTGCTTTCCTTAGTTCCATTTACCATTTTCCCTGCCAGTGGTAACTACAAACCTGATTTTGCAGTTTATCCTTGCCACAAAGAAATGCTATTCTTTATGGTAATCTTATTCAATATTTTTCTTTCTTTCTTTGGTGATCTGACCTATGAACCCATTACCATGTTTTATTTTTGTTGCTATGGGCACGGT
This sequence comes from Suncus etruscus, assembly GCF_024139225.1. Lineage (NCBI taxonomy): Eukaryota > Metazoa > Chordata > Mammalia > Eulipotyphla > Soricidae > Suncus > Suncus etruscus. Next base: position 124,900,546 of record NC_064849.1, read on the forward strand.
GGAGTATGTATTCATGGAGTTAAAAAGCTTTTATAATAATGTGGATGGTGGTTGTATATTGGCTGATTTTTATGTCCCAGGTTGAAACACTTAAGTGTGTTATCTCATTTAATCCTATCTTTTGACATTTTTTAATAATCTCAGATGATTTTATTTTTATGCATAGTATATTGTTTTCTTTTAAATATAGTTCATCTTATAACATGCCATTTTTACCTACTTACATATGTTGACTATTTTCCAGAAAATATTTTGGCTTTAGAATAAGAACCTTGATTTTATCCCCTTATTAGTCTTAAGTATATCATTTTTCTGGGGTCAAAAATGAAGATAATATTATTTAGTGTCTCGTAGAATTTGGTGAAAAATTACAGTTTCTTGTATACAGCAAAACTTAATATATTTTTGCTACTAAGCTATACTTAATATTTTTTTGTTTGCTTTTGGGCTACAACTAGAAGGATTTACTACTGACTCTGAACTCAGGATTCGCTCCTGGAAGGATTTGGGGCATCATATGTGGTGCTGGGGATCAAACCTGGGTCAGCTATGTGCAAAGGAAGCACCTTACCTGCTGAACTATTTCTTTTTCCCCAAACTTAATGAAATTTAGGAAAATATTCTGTTCAATTGTATTCTTCCTATGTAGATGTCATCAAATATTGATTAAATACTATGGAATCAGTAGTTTTATGCCCCCTACCTAAAATTTACTGAGCACTTAATAAGTATCAGTTACCAGGAAACAAAAATTAATGACTATTTTTTAGTCTTAGGGGCCTATTAGGGGCACTCTATCGTGTTCTACTAAAAGAAAACGAGTCCGGAAAGTGGGTGGGGGGGTCTCCCAGGCAGTGCTCTGGCTCTTAGGGCCTATTTTCAGTGATATGTGTTTTACTAGCCTGGCCTCATTGATACTTGACCTATTAGGCTCTCCATCAATGCTACTTTCACTTATGCTCAGGGCCCAGGTGTTTTCAGGGATCAAATTGGGGCTCTTGTACACTTGAGCTATCTCCCCTCCCCAAAGATGACTGAGAGATAGCATAGCATGTTGGGTTCTTGTCTTGCACAGGGCTGACCTGATTTGATCTTGACACTGCATATGGTCTCCTGAGCCTCACCAGCAGTGATGTCTAAGTTCTGAGCCAGGAGTAAACACTTCTGTATACAGCCCAAAGACTAATAATAACAACAATAAAAATAAACCAAAGACGATTGATTTAGGGAATTATCGCGTAAACAAAAATGGTTTTATTTAACTTTTCCATGATTATGTTAAATTCTCTATGTGATTTTGTATTCACCTTGAGTCTTCTTTACTAAAAAACATCTCAGGCATAACATCAAGTATACCAGAGTTGGTTCCTTGGCTTTATAAACCTCAGCAACATGCCACTTTTCTGTTCCCTATAATGTGTCTTCAGAAACATGGATAAAGAAAACATAAGGCATAAAATATAGGGGAAAGAACAGGAGAGATAAAACACAAATTTTTGAATTTGGATTACAGTAGGTTTATATATTATTAACAAGTGACAGAATATAGTTCTTTATATGTTAAAATTTCACTTATTCAGATACAATCAATGTTAGCCTCTTAAATACAACATATAATTTTCCTAGTTTTCAACACTAAGGTTTATCTTTTGAGGATAAGCAAGGTTCTTTTTTATTCAAACCTTTTTTAATTTAACTTTAAGTTTATATTTTTAAATAAGGGAAAGGGACTGGAGAGATAGTATAGGGGTAAGATATTTGCTTTGCATATGGTCAACTCTTTCATCTCTGGTACTACATCCATGTCCTTAAGCATGTCCATTGCGATTCCTGAGCACTACCCTCTCATAAGCAAACAACATAAAGAAAAACAAATTAGGCAAGGAAAAATTAAAATTCTAGATTCTAAATTTAACATATTGTACACAATAGCATATTTGAATGTTTTGGAGATAGTGGCCAGAATCATAGTGGGTTATTGTATTTGAATTGTCAATGATAGGTTTTAGGATTCCATTAATTTATATTTGATTTACTTGCTTGCTAAAGATTTTAATCTTTATGTAGGAGAGGAGGAGAAGGAGGTGACAAAATTAGTTTGATTCCATTTTTACAAAAAAGTAGTATAGAAAGGCCGTCTGACAGAAAAACACTTTCATGCTTGTGAAATGCATGCCAGAAGTGAGAGAGTGAGGTTTCCTTTCCCAGGAACCGAGGTTGTCTCTACTGCCCAGCCAGCAGCCACACAGGCTGTCATCCTTCATGACCATGGATAGTTGAAGGTGGAGTCTCACATACATGGACCTGGAGTGATAGTTCCTTGTTGCAGCCATTTTTTTTTATCTTTATGTACATTATAAGAAGTTCTCTTATTTCAGCGTTGAGACTTTTTTGAATATCTATTATGTCCAGTCTTTATTCTAGTGTGTGACAAAGCAGGGGGAAATAAAACATATCCTATTTTTTTTACTGTTTAATTACTTTGTAAATATTCATGTCAATCTTCATTTCCTGAAGTCATAATGTCTATTTCTTGTGATTTTATAACTGTTGTCGTCTAGTGACTAGGCTGTAGTCCAAGTTCTAAAGAAATAATAAATTTCATATGTTTGGCTTGTTTTACTTTTAAAGGCCTGGATACATACATACATACACACACACAAGTTCAAGGCGAATGTAAATTACTCAGTGAACCTAGACTGACATTGATGTCCTGATTTATGCAAATGCATACTGTTATATACCCTCTGGATATGGTTGAATGGCCACCTTCACTTCATAGTCCCATTTCACCTTGAAAGAATACTCCTTGGCCAAGAAAATGGAAGCAAAGGCAAACAACTAGGTCTACATAAGTTTAAGCAGCTTGGGCACCCCCACACACAAAGATAAATAGAATTAAATAATAGAATTAATAATCACCCCACAAACTAGGAGACAATATTTGCCCATTCCTCATCTTACACAGGGTTAATATACACAATATATAAAACATGTGTTAAACTTAACATGAAAACACTCACCAACCCCATTTGAAAATAGGGAGAACATGACTGAAACCCACTACAATCATATTTGTAATCAAGGAGTTTAAATAAAGATATTAATAAAAAAAAGGAAGCAGATTAGAATCCAGGAGAGAACCTGGGGATACTAGTGAAAAAATGTTGACAGTGGTAATGGGATAGTATTGGCATATTGTATGTCTGAAAGTTAACTTTGAAAACTTCATAAACCACAGGGCCTTAACAATTTTTTAAATAAACTTTATTTTAATTGGGGAAAATAGGGAGAACAGATGAGCTGAGACCTCTTTAGAACTTTCGCAGATAAAACATATAGATGATAATAAGTGTATGAAAAAGTGCTCAGCATCACTTATCAGAAAAATGCAAATCAAAAATGGCAAAGAGATATCATTTCACACAAGTGAGACTGGCACACATCAATAGGAACAAAGCAACCATTGTTGGTGTGAATGTAGAAGTGAGGAGATGAACCCTCATCCACTGCTGGTAGAAATGTTGACTATTTAAACTTTTGGGCAAATAATCTGAACATGTTTCAAAATTAAGGTTTGAGTTTCCATATGACCCCGCAATTCCATTTCTTAGCATCTACCCCAAGGGTCCAAAACTCTATTCTGAATAGACATTTACTATTATTTTCATTGCAGTTTTTTTTCCCACAAAAACCAAGAACAGATGACTAGATAAAGAAAACAGGGTACATGTACATCATGGAATACTATTTGGATTCATGAAAAGATAAAATCAGCTGATTTTTCCAGTACCTGGAGAGAACTGGAAGCTATCATGCTGAATGAAGTCAGGCAGAAGGAGGGAGAATGATCCCCCCCCACTCATATGTTAGATTAAAAAAAGACACAGTAAGAGAATTAAGGATAGCCCAAGACAACAAAAGTTGAAAATTTGTCTGCATAACTGAGCTTACCATGGCTGGGAAAATGGTGATGAAGGATTGGGGGATACTGGTGGACGTTATGGGATAGGAACACTGTCTATATAAAATTCATTGTTAATCCTGGTGACTAAAATGAAAATTACATACCATATTTTCCAGTGTATAAAACAATTGGACGTATAAGACGATCCCCTACTTTTCCTGTTAAAATATAGGGTTTGGGGTATATTTGCCTATAAAGCTACCTCTCTTTTAACACATACCAAATGGAAATTAAAAAATGTAAGAGAAAAAGAGTAAAACCCTCAAAGATTAACAGTATGTTTAATAAATCCAGTCTTTGTAGTGCCAACAATCATTTTATATTTGTCATTTGTAGTGAGTGACTGTGATCTACATTGAGAGCAGGGAGAGGGGGCTCCTCCAAGAGCAGGTGACTGGGGTGCAGTGATTAATTGGACAGCTAGAGGGAGATAGAGCACCTTCTCTGTGTCCCATAAAAGCTGAACAGAGGACTGAACACCGCATACCTGGCGGCTGGATGAAATGCTGCACTGGGTAACTCAGCTCCTCTGTGTGCCCTGAAAGATGAATCAGGACAAGGACTGAGTGATGACGCCTTGCAGCTGGATGGGATGTGGCAGTAAAGAGGAGGGCAGATCACTTGTCCCTGAAGCTAGAGTAAGTTTCAGCATGCTGTATACCTGCATATAAGATGATCTCCAACTTTTAAGAAGTTTTTCATGGGTTAAAAAGTCATCTTATGGGGCCGGGCGGTGGCGCTAAAGGTAAGGTGCCTGCCTTGCCTGCGCTAACCTTGGACGGACCGCGGTTCGATCCCCCGGTGTCCCATATGGTCCCCCAAGCCAGGAGCAACTTCTGAGCACATAGCCAGGAGTAACCCCTGAGCGTTACTGGGTGTGGCCCAAAAACCAAAAAAAAAAAAAAAAAAAGTCATCTTATGTGCCGGAAAATACAGTATATATGTATTCATACATGCAGGATCAAAAGTAACCCCTGAGCATATATACATATATGTATATGTTATACATATTTGATATACATATATGTATACATATATTTGTAATTCTCACTCTTCCTCTTAAAAGTGAGTTCTAGGGGCCCTGAGAGATAGCACAGCGGTGTTTGCCTTGCAAGCAGCCAATCCAGGACCAAAGGTGGTTGGTTCGAATCCCGGTGTCCCATATGGTCCCCCATGCCTGCCAGGAGCTATTTCTGAGCAGACAGCCAGGAGTAACCCCTGAGCACTGCCGGGTGTGACCCAAAAAAACAAAAACAAAAACAAAAAAATAGTGAGTTCCAGTGTCCAAGCATTAAGAGTTGGTTTCTTAATCACTTTTCATTATTGGATGTTGGAAATGCATTTTTTTTGGCCAATATCCATGTTCATCTTTATAATGTTGATAATGCTTTGTTTATATTTATCCACAGCACAATCTTAAGGAATAGACAAATGTGATAGATCCCTCTCCCCTCACCAAGCTGAAGACTGGATGCTGGAGATGGAGAGTTTATTTGAGTTGATGTGAGAAATTAATATCAGAATTGTGACTAGATGCCCTGCTCTAATTAGAACCGTATTTCTCTGGTTATTCTTAATAAATGGAATTGAGGAATATGATTGAAAATAGTAAATAAGAAAGATGACCATATAGTGATCTGCCCTTGACACAGAAGTTCTGATGTTCTTCCTCTTATCAAGTCTTGTCTTTCACCCCAACAGGGAGGTACCTCCTTCCAAACCCAGTGGCAGGGCCCACCTGGTCAGCATCAGCGGAGACATCCAACCTTGTGCGTATGCGCAGTCAGGCCCTGGGCCAGTCTGCACCTTCTCTCACAGCCAGTCTGGTGAGTGCCACTCAGCTCTCTCTGTGGTGGGTGGGGTTTGTGCCAGCTTGTCACCTCCGTTGGGACTATTATGTGTGTTTTGAAATTAACTAGATCTAAAGTGACCTACTTTAATTATTTTTGGACCTACTTTAATTTTTAAGAACAGATTTAGGGGACCCAAGAGTACTGCGGGCAGAGCACTTACTGACAACCGGGTTCAATCACTGGCATCGCATATGGTCTCCCTGTTAGAAGTGATACCTGAGTTCAGAGTCAGGAATAAGCTCTGACCACCCTTTTGTGTAAGACCCTACCCACCCATAATTTCATATTGGAAAGTTCTGTGGAAATTTTTTTCAAGAACACCCAACTCTCCATCTAATTTGGAATATTTCTCTCGACTTCACTTTTCACTTTGTCTCCACCCTTTACCCAAAATAAATTAAAGAGTTTATGAGGCCTGAGGAGTGGCACTGCCAGTAGCGTATTTGCCTTGCTTGTTGTGACTAACCCAGGTTTGATCCCTGGCATCCTCTATGGTCCCTCGAGCCTGCCAGGTGTAATTTCTGAGTGCAGAACCAAGAGTAACCACAGAGCACCACTGGGTGTGGCCCCAAAATAAAACAAAACAAAACACAAAAAAAGAATGAGTTTCTAAGCTTTTGTTATTCCTCTTAAACTTTATTTGAAAATTATCTCAAATTTAGATTGAATAAAAAGTTTACATAGAACATCGGTTATCATTTACTCAAAATTCAACTGCCAGTCTTTTGCCTTGTTTGCTTCGTGTATTTGTGTATATGTTGACATGTGTATAATACCCTCATATAAATTTTTTAACTATTTGTGAGTAAAATTTATCAGAGCCATTTTCTTATTATAATTATTAACTTCAGTTAGTCTTTTAGCTTTAACACCTTCTAGCTGCCATCTATGACATATTTAAATTCCTTTTATGCACTGACTTAATAATTTTATAGCATCTTTCCTAACTTGACTTATCTTTAGTTTCCTTTAATTTAGAATCTTACTTTGCCTTTTATGACACTGAAAAATTTGAAAACAATGCTGCTGTGTCTTTGCTAGAATATTTCTCATATTATATGCACCGGAGGTTTTGGTTCCTCTGGGTGCCTGTGGATTTTGTATTCCAGACCAGAATCTGATATTGGTAATGGCCTTATCCTCTAGGGCATGGCTTCGCAGGCCCTTGATGTCCATCTGCCCTTCATTGAGATGGTAATTATTTTTTACCTAGATGAGGTATTGCCTGATTTCTCCACTCTGTTTCAGACTGTTTTTCTCTTGCAGTTGATAAGCAATCTGTGGAAAGACACTTTTAAACCTTGCAAACATGTTTCTCTTTATCAAAATCTCTCCCTAGATTTCATAATGCATTAGTAATTCTTGTCCTACCCCATCTTATTAATTGCACTTAAATAGTCCAACATCAGTTCTCTCCATCTTTACTAATTGGCACAGAGGATAGGTATTTGTGTTTTTGCTAAAAGATTGGACTTCTACAATCCCCTCATTTTCCTGGAGAGCTTTCTTTTAACCATGGTGCTTATTAAAATTTTATTTTGGGCCCATTCCTGCTCTGATCTTTGGCACAGTTTAGAGATCTATGCCATTACTTTTGCATTAGTATTAGGATGAAACAGGATGGAAATATGTATTTTTTAACTGGTGATGCAAATAATGTATAAAAGTATTTTTCAAGTCATTCAGCCACCTTAGAGTATTTCTGATCGATTGCAGTGTGTATTTGGGAATCGGATAAAGGCATGGAGATTAGATTTTTGTCTAGCCTCTATTCCTGCTCTTGCCTTTAGGTAGTTGTGTAAACTTGAACAAGTCACTTCATTTCTCATATTTTCTATGTTATTTGTAACTGCAGGATGAAACGAGGTATTAAAAATTCTCTGAACTCAGCCTTGGAAATCACTCATTGTACTTGTAGAATAAGAATAGTACTAAATAATTATTCTTCAAAATATTGTTCTGTGCATGTTCATAACTTTATTATTGACTGATATTCATACCAATTTTTTCTTTTAAGAAAATATGGGGAAATATACAAGAAAATATTTTGCATATGCTGGGACCTGAGTTTGAATTCAGCGCCACATAATTCCTCTGCTAGCCCCTGAGCAAAGCCAGTGTAGTCCTAGAGGCCCTTGCACACTACTAGGATGGCTCTGTTTGGCCCCTAGCACCACTATATTGAACCCCCAAACCAAGTTTATTGAGTTTTAGTGTGCATTGCTCCCTGGACCCCAGCATACATTGTCCAAAAAGGAAAATGAGACTTATTTTTAAAATTTTTAATTTGTTGTAATTTTAATTTAATTTTATTAGTTTTATTTTAATTTTAAGCTAAATTTTTATGATGTACAATAGTGTTAATGTTATTGTTTCATGTTTCTAATACTGCTGTACTATATACACCACCAGAGTATCAGTTTCCCTTTTCTGCTATACGTAGGTCCCTTTTCTACCCTCTTCCCCTTTGTTATTATTGGGCATGTCTTTGCTCTTTATACTTCAATTATGATATCATTTTGTATTTGTTTTTTTTCTGACTCACTCCACTTAGCATGACCCACTGCAGTTCCATTCAAATTGACGTAAATTGCAGTATGTCATCGTTTCTCATAGCTGAGTAATAGTCCATTATGTGCATACACAACAATTTTTTGATCCACTCATCTGTTGATGGACAGATGGGTTATTTCTAAATCTTAGGTATTTTAAATAGTACTGTTCCAAATGTAGATGTGCATTTTTCAATTTCCTAATAATCAGGGAATTTTAATTTTTAGTTTTTAATGCCTGTTGACCTCTTTTATGTCTGAATTTAGAAATTTAATCATATCCATTATTTCTCTTCAAAGGTTTCATCACATCCTTCTTAGAATCTAAAATGTAGCTTTTTTTGTTTTGTTTTGTTTTTGGGGGGCCACACCTGGTGACGCTCAGGAGTTACTCCTGGCTATGCGCTCAGAAATCGTTCCTGGCTTGGGGGATCATATGGGATGCCAGGGGATCGAACCGAGGTCTGTCCTCGGTTCGTACAAGGCAAACACCCTACTACTTGTGCCACTGCTCGAGCCCCTCCCAGCATTTCTTGACTCAACCCCTGACCACAGTACCACAAAGCCCTCTGTAAGCATCACCAGGAAGAGAGTGCCTTCCACACAAAATAATGAGAACAATTTAAAAAGACAGAGTAGCTGCAGCTGAAGGAAGGTCCTGCAACAGAACATCATGTTGATTTTCTCATTGCTCTTCTAGAGTAGCCCTGATTTTTATGGATTCCCCTTATGTCAATGGCACAAAATAATGACTTTTCCTGCTTTTTACTATTTTCTGCAAAACCACACAACTAAATTAGCCTCCAATCTATCTGTTTTATAATTCTATTGTGTTTATATGGAGCAACTATGTGATCTTTACTGATTTCAACAGATTTAATGGAAGATAATGCTGACAAGGTGAAAATGGTGGATACTTATTAGAACTTTCTCTTTTCTTTGTTTTAAAAAGGCTCTAAAAATCCTATATTTCCAGAGACATTATGAAATATGCTTCTCAGATCCTCTTTCATGGACATTATCCAGGTGGTTAAAATGCCTGTGGTTAAAAAGGCTTCTTTCTTACCTTAGAATTCATCACAGTGGGGCCGGGAAGGTGGCACTAGAGGTAAGGTGTCTGCCTCGCAAGCGCTAGTGTAGGACGGACCTCGGTTCGATCCCCCGGCATCCCATATGGTCCCCCCAAGCCAGGGGCGATTTCTGAGCACATAGCCAGGAGTAACCCCTGAGTGTCAAGTGTCAAACGGGTGTGGGCCAAAAACCAAAAAAAAAAAGAAAAAAAAAGAATTTATCACGGTGCACCTTGTGTATGTTTGTGTGTGAGAGAGAGGGGGGGGGAAGAGAGAGAGAGAGAGAGAGAGAGAGAGAGAGAGAGAGAGAGAGAGAGAGAGTTAGTTTATGTCTTCATTGTCCTCTATTGGACCAAAAGCTCTTTGAGGGTAGAATTTCTACCTGATTTTATTTACTCGTTTTTAGTACTGCTTCTAGTACTGTGCTTTGCATGTAGGAGGCTTGTAGAAAATCAGGCTGACGGAATGAATTCTCATGCAGAATGACATATTTCTTAGTTGCAAGGCAAAAGAGATATGTTTTCCTCTACTGTAATGGGTGGCCTAATAATACCATTTATCTAAAACCTCTTTAGGTTTTCTCTTCAGTTTGTTGCTTAAAATAGTGATTAGTCTTTAGGGTCCATGTAATGGGCCACATCCCACTTAGTTCCACTCGAGCCATTCACAGTGACAAAATGATGAGGGGATTCAGTATCTACATTCAAATGTCATCAGTCATCTTATAAGCAGTCATTGGTTTAAATCTTTTGTTGATTTATGGAGTAAGTAAGTTGAAGTGATGTGTATGTTCAAGTGTAGAAAAGCTAGAAAAATAGGAATCAAAGCGGTTTGTGTCTACATGACAGCTATTACACTTATTATAACAGAATTTCAGATTCAATTCAACAACATACATTACGGAGATATATAGATCCTCTGCCTAAGAGGGGTATTCATATGTTAGTGAGATATAAATGAAGTCTGGCTTGGTAGGTATGAATTTCAGGAAATGCATGACCTGTAGTGATCTAAATGCCATAGGCAAGCTTGAAGGTATTGCTAACGACCTTCTCAAGGAGGAGATTAATTCCTAGCCTGAAGTATCTAGTTTTCCTTGGCAATGCTAAATGTAGCTGTGCTCCCTCTTCTAGACACATTGGGCATTTCAGATAAATGGCATGTTGCCAATCCATCCTAAGGAGCCTGGTAGCTGGCAGAATACATGCTCAGCCAGTGTCCGCCTGCTGGGACACCAGCCGCGAGTGCTGATGAAGTGTCAGATGTATACTTCATATACATTAATCTGAAGAGGGCAAAACTCATTTCCCCATTTGCTTCTTCCATCTTTCTGTCCCTCCCCACACACAGGGGTAGTTTATCAAAGAAGTCATAGTCGTCAAAAGCGGGGGATTTAGACAGATGCTGCTTTCTGGCAAGAAAGATGCAAATTTTAGGAGGCAAAAACAGGACCAGTGGTAACTTATTTTTTTTTGTAGGAAAATAAGGCTGTAAACTTTGATGATTAAGGTCCGGAAGTAGTATATATGGCCATCATAAGAAATACTTCTTTTGTACTTTGGAGTAATTGATGGCAGAAACACAAGGAAAGCACTTTGGATGTTTTTCTCCATTATGTTCTATTTGATGTGTCTTGCACCTCATCTTTGTACGTGAATGTCACCATCACAGTCTTTCTTATCGAGGCCTGCTTTGGCCTTTCCAATGGAAACTGTCCCCACGCCTATTGCTGCCTTCCCTGGTTGACCATGTGTCCTGCCACTTCCTTCTCTCCGTGTTTTAGTGCTTTTCATACATCCTCTCACTTTCATTTTATATTACTCCACTTTAAGGCTCATGAAAGTGGACATATTTTATTTCTTTTCTCATCACCTTGAATCACAGTAAGCATGTAGTAGGTGATCCCTGAACGCTGTTGAGTATATTGGGAAGTTTATATCTTCCTTGTACATTTTCAGTGTCTGAAAACAAATAAAATCAAATAACTGGGCTTTTATTAGTCTAATGAAGAATTTATTGTTTTGTCTGGAGATATAATATAGGGGCTAAGACGCTTGCCTTGAATCCTGATCCTATTTAGAATTCCTAGCATCACATTTGGTCAGATACACTCCCTGAGCACAGAAACCAGGAATAATCTCTGAGCACTGCTAGGTCCTGCTGAGTTCCTTCCCCAAAGGAATTCATTCTTTAACTAGAGAGAAGTAACTGTGGAAACTATTCAGGAATTAAACAATTATTATTCCAAAATTTAAATTGAAGGGAGGCAGGGTATTGTGATTAATTATAGGTTTGACCACTATTAGTTTTGCAAATCTCAGTTTCTTCATCTGTAAGTAGGGCTGATGGTTGTTGTAACTACATAAGAGGAATAAAAGAATATAGAGGAACCCAAATGAAGAAACAGATGGTCAGGCTTTTGCCTTGCATGAACCCAGGTTTAACCAATGTGGTCCCTGAAGCCAGTTATTTCAGAACACAGAAGCAGGAGTAACCCCTGAGTATAGCCAGGTGTAGTCCTCTCAACCCCTCCCCAAAAGTACAGTTGCTATCAATCAGGAAAAGACTTGTGTCAGTATTTCTGGGCAGGTAAAAAGTAATGTTTTTTGAGGATTGTCAGGTAGTTTTAGATGACACAGTATTATTAGAAGAGTGGAAAATAAGTACTTTCCTCTCAGACTTGGTAGTTCTACCTTTTGTTTTTTAATCCTTACTTTGAATGATAATAGACCAGTTGTTTATTTCTCCCCTCTTTCTTTAAAAATGACAATTTAATTTATTAATATTATATTTTATTTTATTATTTTATTTTTTATTGAACCCATAGTGTTCTAGAGTCCTTCATAGTTAGGTTTTAGACATACAGTGATTCAGGGCCAATCCCACCATCAGTGTCCACCTCTGTCCACCTCTGTTCCTCAAGTGCATCCTATCCCACCCCTCATGCTCCCCAGCCTGTCAGTATAACAGGCCCATTTTAAGGTTAGATTGTTAAAATTTGGGCCTCATTGTTGCTGAATTTGGCTTTGATATTTAGTTCTGTCCTTTTTTTTAAGGGTCACACCTGGTGGTTCTCAGGGGTTACTCATGGCTCTGTGCTCAGAAATCACTTCTGGCAAGCTTGTCTCCCCTCTTTCTTAACTCAAAATTTATCAACTTAACAAAATGAAAGTTTACAAACTGGAAGATTTTTGTCTTCACAACTTAACTTTTTTGAGGACTTCACAACTTTGAAAATTAGGTTAAGTGGTGTAATGTTATGTTTCTTCAGTGACTCTCCTTTGACATTGTATTCATTTCTCTTAATGGAAAAATTATATTTCATGATGTACTATAAATATTAAAACCAAACTATTTAAACTGTAATATATTCAAAGAGCCTTGATGAATATTCATCTTTTCCGTTTGCAAAAGTCCATTATGAAGAGTCAGGGAAAATTCACTAAACGTATGCAAAAGTGCATTTTTCCTTTGTAATTCATTCAAAATGTACCGACATAATGTCAGCATTTATTTAGGGTACAGACTTTATTTGCAATCATTTAATATTATATCAATACTTCATTAGCCTTATAGCTCAAAAACAAAAACTGAGTTGAAGTTTAATTAGTTAACTTTGAGAGAGTATCTGTTAAATATTGATGTAGGCACAATTTAAATGCCCTTGAATAAATTGCTGAACCGAAGTTGTAGAATACAGCTATGAATTAGCACTTCTTTTTAGCCATTATCACTCCATTTAAAGGCTGCATAATATTCCATTGTGTGGACTTATCATAATGTATTGAACTGTTTCTCCCTGTAGGTTATTTTTAAATTTTTCTATTGCCTATAATAGTAATTGGAAAGTTTTTTTAAAAACAAGTTCTGTTCACCTCCAATTATATTTCAGGATAAAATCTTACAGTGGGATTACAGTAGTAGAGGTTCTGAGCATTACTGTTTTTTTTCTATAGTTCCTCTAAACTTTTTTTCTAGGAGAGCCAAGCCCAGTATGTATATAACCTGTCAGCATTTTCTTCAAAACAGCAATAACTTTGCTGGTTCGTTTGATGAAAAATAATTCCTCTTTTATCTTTGCTTTGTTGTGAAGCTGATGCGGCTCTGGGACACAGGAAACTATTACTCTAAAGCTCCTGGATAAAGAAAATCTGGTGTTAGCATTATCCATCCTTCCTTCTGTAACATCTTCCTTCCATTCCCTAAATCAGCTTATCATGCCAACTGTTGGTAACCTGCATGGCTCCTGGGATACAAGAACTGCTGAGTGTGATTACAGTGCACTTAGCTGAAGGCATTATTCCACAGTTCAGAATTTTTTTCATGTGAAAGTAGTAATCTCAATTGTGAAATAGTGCCTTCAGCAGTGGACATTATAATCAGAGTCTCAGGAGTGCTTGTATTTCAGGAGTAATGCATCTCTTAGTTATTACCCTGTGAGCTAGATTCTGTTTATAGCAAAGGGAAGAATTTTCATAACTCAGTGCTGAAATAGCAATAGGGAGCCCTGAGCAGATTATGATAGGTCAGGCCTAATCCATGAAGATAAATCTCATTATTGGCTCACCTGGGCCCATCCATAGAGAAACTGGCTTAACCCAAGCCTGCAAATCAAATATAACTTAAAAAATGAACAGTAAAACCCTTGCTCTAATCCCGCTATTGCCTCTGAAGAGAAACTCCAAATTTACATCCTTACTCTAAATATGCTTGGTTACCTTGACAGTAATCACGGGTACATGGAGATATAGTTTACAAATAAATGAAGAACTACATATTTGGAGGTAGAGTCTCTCTCTCTCTCTCTCTCTCTCTCTCTCTCTCTCTCTCTCTCTCTCTCACACACACACACACACACACACACACACACACACACATCACTTACACTTTGCCAAATTTGAAAACAATCACTACTATACCAATGTGCTGTCCTTCCTGGGAAGGACAGTGTATCCATTGGAGCGACTGTCTAAGAGTGGGGAGTGTCTAGCAGAGTAGCCAACTGTGGACTTCTTGTTGAATTTATTGCAGCTATGCAATTTATGATGTATATTTCTGTCTTGTGTGCCAAAATCCAACTTTCATCGACCACCCGGTTATCCATCTGTGAACCTTGTTAGGAGCTTGTTGAGCAATAAAACGGTATAAGATGATCCACACGTTGATTCTCAGCTATCTTGATACATTAAAGTATTTTATTACCAGGGATCATGCATGATATGTGTTTAGTGCTCAGATATTGGTTGTTTATAACATTTTATATCCAAGACTTTAAAATCATTTCACTAAGTATTTCTAAATATTGATAACTTTGTGAGGCTCCTATTCTGCTCTTGTGAAGACCAGACTAGTTTAATGGTTGGGTCATCAAGAATTTGGTTGGAGTCTGGCTGTCATCTTGAGTAGTCTGTCTGGTCTGATGGTGTGTTGGTGAGGTGGCATTTCTCTGATGTACTCCTGGTGGGACATAACTTGGCCTTTCCTGTGTCTCTTTGCTCCTGTAGTAAAATTAAAGCACTAGTCTTCTGTTTCCTCATTGTCAATATGATTCTGCAGCTCAGGAGAAACCAATAGGTCAGTAGCAATTAGTGTTTTTTAGGGAAATGGGGAGAATTGTTGGAATATACTATTTACCTCTTTTTGCTGAAAATGAAAAAAGTATGTTTAATTAATAGTCCTAGAACATTTCTGGTTATTGTTTTTCTGCAAAAGCCACTATAATATACTTCAATAGATTTCTACTTCACTTTTCTAAATTCACTTGTTGGGTTAATAGAATTAGTAATATTGGTAATTTTACTTATTTCTTGTTCTTTGCCACACAAAGGAGTCATCTAATAGTGTTAAATTTTGAATTAGTTCTTCCCTCACTCATTTTTCTATTGACTATTGAGGGAGCCCTTGATAAGCAAATAGTATTAATATTTATGTGTGATATAATACATAATCTTGCTTTTTAAGTAGATTTTTAAGTTAATTGGAATAAAATCATTGATAAATTATAGAACAATGCTATTAACCTCAGTAGCTCGCAGTTCTAAGTTTAGTCCTTAGTCAAGTGATTTTTTTTCACTCAGGAAATTATCCCAGATTGATGGAAACCTGCCATCTCACAGGGTTTTAGCCAAAGGAATTAATCTTTATTTTCCTTTATTAACATTTTACTATGTTAATTTTATTTTGGTTAAGAATGGAACAATGCATCAATGTTCAGCTTAGCTACCTGTGACAAAATAAATACTCTGATGGTTCAATTCACATCAGCCTCCATTGAAAATACAGACTGTGAAAGCTAGAGGGATAGCATGGAGCTAGGGTGTTTGCCTTGCATGCAGAAGGACTGTGGTTTGAATCCCGACATCCCATATGGTCCCCCGAGCCTGCCAGGAGTGATTTCTGAGTGTAGAGCCAGAAGAACCCCTGAGTGCTGCCAGGTGTGACCCAAAGAGGGAAGATGCAGGGAACATGTGCTTGGACACCATGTACCCAGGCAACACATTTGTGCCAACTATGCATAAATGATCTACCTGGGTTTGGTCCCCTGAACACTGCCAGGAGTGAGCCCTGAGTGCAGAGCCAGGAGTAATCCGCAAGTCCCCTGGATCTAACCCCACCCCAAACAAAACAGGAAAGAATGTGATTTCTTTTCTAGTTTGTTTGCATATGGACTGGCATTTTATTTGTTATTTTATTTGATTTCTTTATCTCATTTAATTTTACTTTATTGTTTAATTAAATAATAATTTAATATTTATTTTATTTTTAGTTTATTTAATTTATTTTATTATTTTTTATTTGTCATTGTTTCTAGACACAAGCATTGATGGGTTCTAGCTTGATAATATGAGAAGTAGATCATTTGGTATCCTTTTATTCATAGTTCTAACTAAAAAATAGTTAATTAGACCCAGAGAGATAGTACCGAGGGTAAGGCATTTGCCATGCATGTGGTACTCTGGCACTCTTAAGTGATCCCCTGAGTTTTTTCAGGAGTAACCCCTGAGTGCAGAATCATGAGTAACCCATGAGCACTTTCAGCTGTGGTCCCAAACAAACACCAAGTCACTAATTAAACTTCAAGAACTTCTGTGCTTTTTTTTTTTAAATAAGAATTTAATTTAAAATTTCATTATTGAAGACAGTTAGTTGTGAGTTATGTTGAAGAACAAGAGTACCAGAGCTAGGCTGGCTGGTTTGCAATCTCTATTTTCCCACTTTGACATTCTCTTGAGTTAGAGAATGTAACTGTCCCTGCTTCTAAAAACTGAGTGTTCATTCATTTTACCTTAATTGTGACTTTGCTACCAGGATGAGGTGAGATGGTCTATCATAGACACTTGAGCACAGAGGAAGGACAGAGTAAGACTCACTCTAAGTTACTTTCTCAGTAACAGCAAATTAGGGCATGAACTTATTATACTAGGAAAATGTCCATTTCATTAAATGCATATCAGGAGCTTACATTTTAAAAATTGATGAAGATGTTCTTGTGAAGATAAGTTTCTTTATGATTTTTTTCAGATATTGCAGCTCTGCTCTGTTTGCTACAGTATAATTTGTTCAATGTGTGAAGGAAGCTTTGAAATTATAAGTTGTGGGTAAAGGATAATGCGACATTTTAATATGAAGCAAACATTTAGGGATGCTGTCTAAATAACAAATAAGAAGATAAACAGGAACAAACCCCCACCTTTATAAATTTCTCTTGATAAATTATGGAAAGGTTTATCAAAATTGTCATTTTTATGAGTTTTTATTTCATTTCAAAAATAGGATCAATATATATATATATATATATATATATATATATATTTAGTTTTGGGCCACATCCAGCAGGGCATGGGGACTTTATACATCACCTGGGTTGAACCCAGGTCAGCTAGCATTTAAGTCAAGCACCATACCCAGTATACTATCTCTCTCAACCCATGAATAAACTTTTTTTTAGGTAGGGAATCTCGAAATCAGTACTCGGAGGAGTCAGGAATAGTACCAGTGATACCCAGCTCTACTATGTGTGCCTGAAGATATGATGCTTGTATACTAAGTGCCAAGGATCACCTAAGACTAGACCCAGTGGTTCTGGGAGACCAAGAAATGCCATTGAACTTGAAGCCACCACATGAGAAGCTCATAATTTATTCAGCTCTTTGAGCTGTCTACCTAGCCTCAATCTTGATAACTTTTGCATTGATATTTTGTATATTGCCTATCCACGGTGCCTGGATATTTAAAATTTTAGAATATGAACATCTGTTTTATTGAAAATATTAATGGCATTGCCTCCTGTTTTTTGTCTTTGCTAAATTCCATTACCATTTGTTCATGAGTAATCAAGTTAGAACATAATTTTTGGACTCACTCATCTATCAGTAACGCATCTTTTGAGCATAAGCCTTAAATCATAGAAACATTTAAAAATTATTTACATGTACTTAAGGAATATATGGAAAAGATTTTAACAAACTTGTAAATTAGCACTAAGAAGCCTTTAGAGTGAATCTTCACCATAGAGTTTCTCATGTCTGGAGGAGTTTAATAATTTTTGGGGGGGGGACTCCAAAAAATGTAGATGAAGTATACTCTTAGTGCCCCCATACAAATGGCTATTTGCCAATCTGCAAGGGAGAATTTTAGCCCAAACCACAGGTGCATATCCACTATGTATCAGCCTTTTCTTCAGTGTATGCAATACACAGAAACAAAAACAACAAAAGAGATCTAAAACATGGAAACTGATACTGAAATCTTTTGCTTTCTAATTGACCTTTGATTGTCATGTGTGGCCTTGGAATATATCCACATTCTAATTTGTAGATTTCACAGAATTTTAACTGCAAGAGTATTGATTAAAAAGAGTTGTGAGATACTTTTCTTTTGGGGAAAGGTTTTCTTAATTTCACTTGTTAGAGGAAGGAATAGCAGATCTTTGCTACACATGTCATTAACTGCTACTAAATTGACACAAATGTTGACAATTATTGTGAGAACTGTTTCAGAGCTAATTATGTTAATTAGACTATAGCATGCCAGTGACTACTTATATTCAGATATGCTATCACTTTTTTTTGTTTTCTTCTCCAGATGTAGGACGTTCATTCATTTGTTGCTTGAAAAGCTACAGAATTATTGCTAAGATAACAAATAATTGCCAGCAAATAAAATTTGTACTTTAGAAATACACTCTAATTGGTTAGCTATGTAAAAGACAAAAACAAATGTTAACATGTTAGGCATATAAATTAGGAGCGTTGCTTATGAAAATCTTAGTTTTGTGCTTTTCATTTAAATAAGCTTTCTTATTGCAATTAATATTATCGTTTGGTTTATGACCCTTAAAAATATATTTGCTTTCAGCATTTCTTGTAGTTCTAATTTAGCTTTCTTATACATGTTAGATGATTTGCAATTTAGATTTTAATTTGATTTCCATTCTTTAAAATGCCATTTTTCTTGTATTTCATTTTTATTTAAAACATTGTATTCATGGAACCCAGGCATAAACAAACTAGAAGAAAAATCAAGCTTTTAAGTGAGCTGAGAACATAAAACATCTTAATAGGAATTTCACATAACTAAACTATTTGAAAGCCTAGCCAGAGAAATTATGGCTTTTTGGAAAACTTTATGGGACATGGTGTTCCTAATTTACCCTCTCCAACACAGTTCTTTTAAAAATAGTATTTGTATCTTTGCTTTTATATTCTGACTGCTTCTTATTTATGTAGAATTAAATGTGCCTCTACCTTGTGATTAAGGAGCCATATTGATATGAAGACAGAATTCTGTTTCTTTTTAATTTTTATGAGTTTTTAGTCTATTTTTTTCTAGTGATCTATAGAGCTACTCACATTTAATCTGATATGTTTCAAATTTAGTTGTGGAATTCTTTTTCTCCTAATTTTGACACACATACATCAGCCCACCATTTAGTGTGCCATGATTTGAATTGTCCAAGACTTACACTCTCTCAGTCCAGTGCTTCAGTTTCAAATACTATGCATGTATGACATAAGGCCTTCCTTCTTAAACTCCTTTCAGTCATTGCTGTGTAAAATACTGTTAGCAGATACTCTGTTTGGCTTATTTTTTTAAGTTAATATTTTACTTGGAACTATGAGGTTCCTTTAGAATACAGTTTTATTTATGCCTTTTTATTTATTTACCTTTAGAGGGGTTTGGACCACACCCAGTGGCACTCAGGGGTTACTCTGCACTCAGAAATTGCTCCTGGCAGGCTTGAGGGTAATACAGGATGCCGGGGATTGAACCCGGGTCTATCCCAGGTTGTCCGCATGCAAAACAAATGCCCTACTATTGTGCTATTGCTCTGGCCCCTATTTATTTATTTTTGAAATATGTTGGAAATATGTTTGAAATATGTTGGAAAAGATGAGGATGCTTGGGTATGGGAAATTTAGGTCTGATTTCTGTTAATGAGATTGCTTGACTGGATAAGTTTGGACAGTTGATACAATCTCATTGAATACTAATATCCTTCAGTAGTGAAATAGGAGTGTTTGATCCAGTAGTATTGGAGGAGGGAGATGGTTGGGACCACATAGGTGGTGCTAGGGGCATCATCTGTGGAGCTGGGGATTGAACCAGGATCAACTGCATGCAAAATCAGTATCTTAATCTGTTTATTATCTCTCCCACCCAATTCAGATAGTATTAGTGCTGGAGACAAATTATAGTGGGTAGGGCACTTGCCTTGCATGTAGTCAACCTGGTCTGATCAACCCATATAATCACTTGAACCCAGTCAGAAGTGATCCCTGCATACAGAAACAGGAGTATTGCCACACAGTTAAAATTATAGCACATATAAGAGCTGCTAGCATGAGACATGCTTCATGAGCTTGTTTATAGGTCTGGTTCTGAGTTCTCAATCCTGTCATTGGACAATTTGTCTAGTCCTGTGCCAAATTTATATCTCTTAATTACCATAACTTCTCAATTAGTCTTATTCTGACTGGTCAAGAATGTTCTCTTATGTCATTCTTTGTTCCAAGTGTTTTCTGTTTTGACATGTTGATTTTCTGTAAATATTTACTTGTGAAGCTCCACAAGCTGATGGAGATTTTGATTGGACTCTCCATTTACTCCAGAGATCAATTTGGAGAAATTGGCATTTTTATGATATTGAGTTTTACTGCATTAGGACATAGTATATCACTTTATTTACTTACAAAGGTTTTATTATATAGATTTTAAATAAGGTTTTAAATCTTTGTGCAGAAAGAATGTGTAAATCCATTCCTATATTTATTCTTAGTAATGTCAATATTTTTAAAATAAATGTGCATAGGCCTGGGAATATGACTCAGCAATAGAGAATATGCCTTGCATCACAAGGCCTTGTGTTTGATCCCAGCACTCAGAATCATACAAATAAGCATACATATAATTATATCATTTGCTTATTTGTTGAAATACAATTAATTTTGTTTATTAATTTTTACAAATATATTAAATGGTTCTCAGGGCTCACTTATGACCTTATAGTTTAGGGGTCATTCCTGGTGGGTTAAGGGGGTCACATGAGATTCCAGGAATCAAACTCAGGTTAGCCTTGTACATACCCAATATGCTGTACTATCTCTCTGGCCCCTATATACTAATTTTTAAATTAACTTTGCTAATTCCTACCAATTCTTTTCCATGGACCTAGAAAATGGGTTTGTTTTTATGTATATGGCATTGCTTATTTATATATAAAAACAACATTACGGTGCTAAGAGAAGATAAAGTGTTATGCATGATACCCCTTCAGAAACAATATTGCAAGCCATGTCTATAAAGGAAAAAAATTAGTGAGAGAGAGAAAGAAGAAAGAGGGAGATGTCTGTTAGAAAGGCAAGCCGGGGGAGAAGGTGGGAAATGTGCACTGGTGTTCTATATTGTATGATTAAACTCATTTATAAACAACTTTATAACTGAAAAATAACCCAGCTGTATTATGAACAACATTATAACCACAGTCTTTAAATAAAATAATTTTTTAAATTTGAAAAAAAGGTATAGCTTTATTTCCTAGTTTCCTTTCCAAATGTTTATCCTCACTAATTAGGATTTTCAGGATTTATTTGAATAAAAGTGATGCCATATATATATAGGCATAACATACTTTATGTTAACATAAAGAATACTTTGAACATTTCATATCTTTGTTTGATAAAAGCTGTGTTGCTGTTCTAGAGCCATACCCAGTGGTGCTCAGCAGTATTTCCAGGTTCTGTGCTTGGGAGTCACTTCCTGTGGTACTAGAGAGGTCAGCAGCATGAATTACAAGACTGTAATCATGTAATATTTCTCTCACCCCTCATTGTGCTTTGGGGGGGAACTGTTGAGGGAATTGGGCTATATTAGGTAGTTTACACCTGACTCTGCTCAGGAATTTCTCCTGGTAATTCTTGAGGAACCACATCCTGTGCTAGTGCTTGAGCCAACACTGACCATGTGCAAAGCAAGTTTCTCAACCTATAGTACTACTTTTAGCATATTCCAAGTGTATTATGATTCTAGTTTTTGACTGTTCTGTTTCTTTGACTTAATTTTCTTTGACTTAATTTATATATATACATATATATTTATTTTATTTATTTATTTATTTATTTATTTATTTATTTATTTATTTTTGGTTTTTGGGTCACACCCGGCGTTGCTCAGGGGTTGCTCCTGGCAGGCACGGGGGACCATATGGGACACCGGGATTCGAACCAACCACCTTTGGTCCTGGGTCAGCTGCTTGCAAGGCAAACGCTGCTGTGCTATCTCTCCGGGCCCTAATTTATATATATATATATATTTATATAATATATAGTTTGGTGTTTTTACATCTCTTTGATATGTAAAATTCATTTTCATCCTATAACTCCTGATAAATTCATTTTCAGGGTCCAGAGAGCCATCCCAGAGCCCTGGGCATGTACAGGAGCCCGGGCTCGTTCCCCAGCACTGGGTAGTCCTCAGAGTGCTGACTTGGCAGCAGTAGGGCATGGCTCATTTTTAAACTTTCTCATATCTCTGGAAATATGTTCCTTATGTATTTGAAAAACCAGTGAGAGTCATAAAAATCATCCATTATATCCTCTGCCGTTATGCAGCCAGAGTGACTTGTGGTCACCAGTGAGGAAGGACGGTTTCTTCTTTCATCAGGCTTTCAGGGCCAATCTCTTAGCCTGAGCCCTTTGTCATGTCAGACACCATTCACTGCCACTTTCCTGGAAACAATTTTCCATGGCTTTGGGCAGCATAATCCTCTGCCTCCCAAGGGACAGGACCCCCTGTGTAGTGCAGCCTCCAGCCTAATAAAGTAGAGCTAACTGGAAGCTGGTCTTCAAAGACCAAAGGCATTCTAAGAATGGAGATGGTAAGCTCTGGCCACCCTCTCCTTCTGCAGTTTTGCCTCTTTTACCAGTTTCAGGGACCACTTCTGGGAAGCAGCAAACTGACTTCCCACTGGCAATTGGGTAGCTGTCAGTTTTCTTCACTGTTGTTCACTCTCCCAGGTCTCTGCCAGAGCAGCTTCCTCTCACTGGACACATCTCAGGAGTCAGTAGAAGGAGAAGAGCCAAGTAGATAACAGGACCTTATGGCTGGCCAGGAGCTCTGTGCCCAGAGGGCCTTTCTCTAGTGTTTTTTAGATGGTCTCAGCCTCTCATGCAGAAGAGAAGAATGTGCTTCCCAGGGCTGGGCACTGTCTGCTTCCAAGGGAGCATCCTCTCATCCATCAAGCCTGACAACAGCCTTTGGATTCCTTCACCCTGTCAGAGCAGTGAGAAACTTGAGCAGAATTGAGGAGTCCTTGTTTGTCGGGCATTTTAAACAAATCTGAATTTGATAAGAAACTAACTATTGATGAATGCAGCTGAAGTAGCTGGTGGTCAGAATTTCAGGATGGTCTGTCATGCTGGGCTGAACGATATGGCTTTCCTGCCTCTGTGTTACAACCATCATTGCAAACTGTCAGTGTTGAAGCTCTTTATTTATAGGAAATTGGAGAGAATTTGATACCTGCACAAGTGAAACCATGTCTTTGATCAGGCTGAACGTATTACCTTTCTAGCCCAGAGTCTGAGATGCAGTTAATGAGTCCTGGGGAATCCAGGATTAGATAATCATCCGTGTTCTTTCATTTTATTTTATAAAGTAAATTTTGTTTCTGTACCAGCTGAGACTTTCCTATAGGAAATATAGAAAGTTTTCTTTTTTTTTTATTATTTTAATTTTGAGACCACATTGGTGGTGCTTGGGACTACTTCTGGGTTTGTTCTTTGGGCATTGTTCCCAGTGCTATTCAGGATATATATGGGATCAAAGCTGGCATCCTACATGCAAAGCATGTGCTCTGCATTCCCTTTAGTCCAAGAAATCTAGAATATTTTCTTAAAAGATAACATAAAAATCATGATGTACAATGTATAGCCATTTTTTTTTAACCATACCTGGTAGTGCTCAGGGCTTCCTGTGCTCAGAGATCACTTCTCCTCAGGGAATCATATGCAGTACTGGGGGATAAAACCCTAAATTTGACCATGTTCAAGGCAAACATCATAACACCCATACTACCTCCTTGGTTCCTATATAGCCATTGTTATTAATACCCGTTCCACAGTACTATCTGCTTGATTCATATTGTTTTCATTTTGTTTTCCCAAGCTGCCCCCTTGGGCTGAGAAAGTTTCTGATGTCAATTTCTTCTCCTTGCCTATCTTTCTGCCCAGGCTCCCTTTCTCCTATTTCAGATCTGATAGTGGAATCCTAAGGCAGCCTCCTTTCAGTTATGGGATAGAGGATGTCAGGACTTTCCTATAGTACACTGAGCTCCAATTCTGGTATCTGCTTCTCACTCTTCCAGTGTCCCCAGTTCTACTGGCTTCAGGGGCTCTTTCTTCCTTGCGTGACTCTCCTGGAATTGGGGGAGAGCTGTTTCCTGAAGCCTGGGTCCCCCCTTGGAGCTTCTAGGCTGAAAACACTCCATACCAACTTGCATCTGCCTTTGTACTGGCTGTCTGGATATCAAAGCAGATCTCCCCAGATGGCTCTAGATGGCAGCATCTCCCTCCCTCTTCCTCTAGGCGAGAAGAACAGTTAGTTGACTGTAGCCTCAAGGAAGATGACTAGTGCTAATGCCTATCCCTGGTTTGTGCAAAGCCTGCCTTCTCTTGCTTTTCCAAGTGGTCTTAAAATTGGCAGAAAGCCAGGAAGTGGGAATCCCCGCTCTCTCATTATCCTGGGTCCTTCCGTAACTTCCAGCTTGCCAAGTCTCAAATGTGAATCACTTTGGTAGGTCATGTTCCATCCTGGGAGGATTGTGCTGGGAGGAACATTGCTTTACCAATAGCTGGGGAGTTTTGTGAGTAATGTTTTTTAAGACTGCACAGGAGGGATGGTGAAATTCAGAATTCTGGGCCTGCTTTTCTTATTCTTACTGGCTTTGTGAGGTGTGGAGCTCTGAATTCATTTTTGGGTAACTTGCTTTTTTGCTTTGATGTGAAATACACAGTTGCAATAGCCAAAGTATTGTTTTATGGTTCAGAATATTTTAAAGATAAAAATAATACAGAATTGAAATCAAGTATAGGAGCATGCTATGATATCTATATTTGGCTTATTTTGTGATTATTTTTAAAAGTCTGCCCCTAACCTTTTGAAATTTCAGAGTGGGGGGTAAAACTCTGGCTTTATACCTAGTGATGCCTAGGCTCTACAGTCAGGAGTTTTTCCTAGAGATGTCAGATGCTTTGACTACATAAAAAGCCAAAGGAAAGGTGTCTTTCAGCTCCCTATTATCCTAACAGGGTAGCCTATCAGGGTTGCTATATCGGAAGGTGCTGGAAAATCTCCATAGCATCGTTTTTTTTCTCCTACATTTAGTTGTGGAATCTCATAGTGTAACACAAACCATTTAATTAAGAATATTTCAATATGTGTTCCCACTGCCCTCATTTCTGTGTTCTGGTTGAAGAGCATTTTAATCCAAGTATCGGACAGCTCAGTGAGTACCTGCAATATACCAGATGTGGTGATGTGGTACCTGCAGAACCAAGTCTTTTTCTCTCCAGCTGTGGAAATTAAGCTCAAGAAGAGAAGAGCTAGACTGCATTTTGAAGATGCTGTTTTATGTCTAATTGGGTAATGTGCAGGTTGAAGAGATACTTCTTTCCCCCAGTATTATTTTTTGTGTGCATTTTGGGGGAGGCCATGCCCTGTGCTGCCCACAGCTAATTCTGGTTTTGAGCCCAGAGATCACTCCTGACTGTGTGTGGTGCCAGGGATCCAACTCAAGTAGGCTGTGTGCAAACCAAGGGCCCTACCAGCTGTGCTATTGCTCTGTCTCCTTTTAAGTTGAGATCCACAATTCATTGAGGGTTTAAAGATCTTATTTCTAACTGCAGAACTACTGAAGCATGACAAGTGCAGAGTTTGCCATTGTAATGTGTGTGTGTGTGTGTGCGTGTGCGTGTGCTCGCGCGCACGCGTGCAGGCAAACGCCCACATCTTACTCTCAAGAGTTTGACACTGAAATGCTTCACTTCCTCACAAGTTCCCAAAATGTGGCATTCAGACAAATATCTTTGGACATGAAGAAAGGAGTCTGAATTCATCTGGGAGAGAGCTTTCTTTAAGCTGTCTCCTCACACATTTCTCCCATGCTCTCTGAAGAAATCAGAAATGCTTTTGCTACCTGTTCTTTTCTAATAAACAGATAGAGGAGCCTGAAGATCCTTCATATATTGGTGACACAGATCCAGAGTGTGTCAATGGTTGGCAGTGGGACAGCTATGATCTCACAAAGAGATAATCTGCCTGGGAATGGACACTTATTGATTCCACAGATTTGATCGCTTTTCCATGCCTAATCTATAATAATTTTATGTTACAAGAAATTATTATTATAAAATATTATTATATTATATAAAATTATTATATTATTATATATTATATTATTATAAAATAATTATAAAATAAAAGTGTACAATATTATATTGCCCACAATATCTAAATGTTAACAATTATAATCTTCAAGATTAGAAAATTTTGTGAATATCAGGTTGTATCAAATTAAAATTGATGTGCTTTTCCTCTTTTCCCAAGGTCATTGCTAAGTGTTTTTAGGTAGTTGTTGCAGGAAAAATGTTAATTATCTACTCTATAAATATATGTAATTAAAATTTTGTTTACAGGGTGTTAACTTCATATTTGGTCTCATGTCGAGTCACTCATATTGACACCTACAAATCCACATCTGTTTTATTTATTTATTTATTTATTTTGGTTTTTGGGCCACACCTGGTGACGCTCAAGGATTACTTTTGGCTATTTTCTCAGAAATAACTCCTGGCTTGGGGGACGCTGGGGGATTGAACCGTGGTCCGTCCTAGGTTAGTGCACACAAGGCAAATACCCTACTGCTTGTGCCATCACTCTGGCCCTTCCACATCTGTTTTAATGACAGTGCGGTATTTCATTGCATGAATACAGCATCCTAATCATGGCCTATATAGCATTCTGCTCACTGCTTATCCATTCCAGGGTTCACTTTAAGCAAGTCTGAAAGCCTGTGGCTCTCACCTCTCTAACACTCACTGTGATCTTACTTGCATGCCATTGTTTTATTTTATTTTATTTTATTTATTAGTTTTGGGACCACACCTGACAGTGTTTAGAGTTGACTCTTGGCTCTGAATTCAAGGATCATTCCTGGAAGATTAGGAAACTATATGTTGTGCTAAGGACCAAATCCGAGTTGGCCACGTGGAAGATAAGTACCCTCCACTGTACTATCTTTCTCGACCACCCCTCCCCGACCATTATTTCAGTTACAGGATGTTTTGTGGTTGTTGGGGAGGTCACCTCTCAGACGCTAATCAGGATGACCTAAAATAAGGATGTGTTTATTCTCCTGACTATTAACATCCAAGTTATTCATTCATTTCTTTCTCACCCAGATGACCTTCTGGCAGAGTTGTGACACTGTTTCCTGGTGCCATTTGAGACTCGGGATGACAGAAGCCTGGCCATCTTTATGTCCTACCAAGCCCCTTTTAAGGGGGTGGCTTGGGAAGTGTTAGTGGAGCAGATCTTGCAGAGCAGCACACATCAGTCTGTTCCACTCTTGGTCATCTAGAGTGCAGTCTGTGACCACACCCAGCAACAACAGGAAATGGCTCAGAGGCCAAGTAATAATTCACATTACCAAAAACATGAACGGGAGTGCCACCAAAGCTTCACTTGTCACCAGAAGTGGTGCATCTGCTGCCTGTCTCCTCCCTCATCTTCCTGGTGTTGAGTCTGCTAGCTGGTAATTCCAGAAAACTTGCTTTCCTGTCTACTCTATAGATCCTGCAGTCCTTCCTCCCTCCAACTTTCCATAGGATATTGACTACAAGCAGAGATTTTGGGGGTGGGGGAGTCTGAGGAGAGGTTTCATTGAGCAACACCACATGTTGCTTTGGGCTACTCCTGGCTCTCTTTAGGATACCTTTTGTGATGCTTGGGAACCAGACAGTACCTTAAACTCTGTACTCTATTCTGGCTGGTTCCTGCGTTCAGAGATTTTGATTCAGTTGTGTGGCTGACCTTGAAGAGAAAAGGGAGAGATAGCAGAGTAGGCTGGGAAGGTTTTCTGCTACAGCATCCAATAACTTTCCTTGAAAGTACAAGTCACAGTCACTCCTGCTTTATTGAACCTCAGTGCTTCTATTTTCTCTGCTGTCAAGACAATGCTCTCTGTAGGAAAACTCACTGTTCTCAGAGTTCCCAGGTGCTTTTTTTTTTCTGGAAGAGAGGGAGGCCAAGCATGTGCAGGAGCTGGGCAGAGACCCAGAGAATCTTCCAGGCAGAATTTCATGTTGGCCTGTCTTTGCTGCCCTCCCTGTGAGTGCTGGAGAGAGAGAGAGATGTCAGTAATGCCCCACTGCCCTGAGGCACTACAGCTGGGGAAGCCCACAGAACAAAGAGGGAAGAGCCTACTAGCACCAGCAGCCCCTCTGGAGATTAGTAGGAGCCTATATAACTTGCTTTCATCCCAGTTTTGTTTTGATTTTGATTTTAAGGTGTTCACATCGGTTTGCTCAAGGGTTATTCTTGACTCTCCTCAGCGATCTCTCTTGATGGGGGTTGGGACATCAATTATAGTACCAGGGAATGAATCAGAGTCAGCTGCATGCAAGGCATGCACCCTACCCACCCCCCATACTAACACTTTAGCCCCTTATTTTGCCTTTTCAAATAATACTTTTTTTTTTTTAAAGAATGGAGGCAAATATTAAAGCACCTTTCTTCTTGATGGTTCTTTTCAGTGTGTGAAACAGTTAAACAGACTCAACTTAAAAAGACTGAACTGACAGAGCATCCAAGAAATGTTGAGGGGGAAAAGCCCTTCTCTAAGAAACTGTTTGTCTTTTTTTTTTTCTTGTGTTTATCCATGTATGCTGGTGCCTATCAGGACTCAGAGGAGCCAGGAGTATTTGTAATGACTTGTCCATTCTGAGTTGGTTTGTTATCTTAAGCATTTCAGCCTTGAGTCAGGTCTGAAGTATAATCTGGTCCACGTCTTGATTTCAGGATGTCAGATCCTAGTGTGGTATTTGTGAAGGAGGCAATCGGACCCGTAAGGAGAAACAGAACAGACCAATTCTCTTCCTCTCAAATGGCAAAGGCATTGCACACTCTTTAAATAATAGTACCTGTCAGATTTTTGGACACTGTTCTCAGAAAGGCAAACGAATATGAAAAAGATAGCAGTGAACGCAGCAGGGACTGTCAGGGAACCTGGTGACTTTAAGAATCAATACTGTAATTGCGTATCTCTACAGCAATTTATCAAAACACCTCAAAGTATTCTACAAAGGAGCTCTGGAATGCCCTTATTTTACAAATGAAGCAATTGACAGCTGACAGTAAACAGCTTTTTATCCAGAATTTCAGTCTGTGTGTCCAAGAATGGCACACAACAGAACAGAAGGCCAGAATGGGCCAGTTGGCTAATGGACTGAGCTTATGCATTCAAGCACTCCATCAATAAGTATTATTACAATACAGCCAGTGGGTGCTGTGCTGACCGCAGAGCTACACCAGACCAGGAAGTATGCCAAGGAAGTAATCGATGGAGGATGTATTACAGAAAATTAATATTCTGCTGCTGAATTATTTGTATTGATTTGGGGGCCTTGAAAGTAGCCTTAGATAATTTTGTGAACAAAAGCATAGGTATTTTTCTTGAGCAGAAAAACCGAAACAACAGAGGAAATCTTGTGTCTTAATGCAAAACCCTCCCAACTTGGCTCAGGAAACAGAACAGAAAACTTGTAATTTCTCACAAGAGCTGCCCGTGTTTGTTTGGCAGGGTCAGGCAGCGGTGGTGCTAATGGTTCTCTCATGTGATGGGGATTCCTTTACTATGGTGGATTCCTGGCTCTGATAGGACCTGCGCTTAACAGTTCAAAGAGACATTAATAGCACCGTCTACACAGAGGAAGATTATGCGTGATTTTACGCATGCACAGGGAATCAGATCTTCAGAATATTGGACTTGAGACTGAAGGAGGAAAGGGGCAGTTAGACAGATTAGGGTAGAAGGTTTTGATTTGCTCTCAAGGGCAATTCCCCTGCATCTGCCCTTGGAGTGAGTGTATGCTGTGCTACTGCAGGTGGTTTTCAGTGGGCTAGGGAGCTGCTGCCTTTGGCCACACCTGGCTTCCCTCACTCTCCTGTCTATCCACATCATCCCTGTCCTCTCATTTTCTTTCTGAAGTCCTGGCTTTCTTTCAGTGAAGGTTATTGCTTATAATGGATTAAAGGTAAATGGTACTAAGGAAAAGCATCACTAGATCTGTTTTACATCGCTTTCATCCTAGTCTTTCATGACCTTTGATTACCTCCCTTGAGCCTAATCAAGCATGATAAGCAGCCTTAATATGCAAAATAGTGCACTGCTCCCCCTGGACCTTTGGAAACACCACAGCTATAGCACCCTCGATTGGCAAACCTGTTTTTTGTTGGACGGTCCACTTAGGGAGCATTTTCTGTGATCTTCTTTATTATCAGATCTTCTTTATTACCCACTGATGAAAATACTGACACACACACACACACACACACACACACACACACACACACACACACACCATTTTGACCAGTAGGTGGAGTATCAGCTAATCGCTTTTGCCTTTGGGAGCAGTAGCAATGTTGAGGATTTATTTTTTAAGATTCATCCATAATGCATGTGATAGAAGGTACGGTCGATGTGCAAGAAAGTTCACTAAGTCAACTGATTAAAAGGATAAAATAATTGGACTATTTAAAATGAATTCTGTCATTGTATTAAAGCTGTTAGAACTTTATAAAAAAAAAAGCACATGTTTATTAAAAGGAAAATGCCCTCACTCACCTGGAGATATTTTTCATTATATTTGGGTAGCAGATCATTCCTGCAAAGAAGAACTTTTGCAAATTTTGACAGCATTTTGAGTTTTAGACAATAATGTATGGTAAACATATCCTAGAGTTACATGTTTGAATTATTTTCATAAAGTATTGAATAATGGAGTTGGAGAAATTCCTCCGAGTAAGTTTTTAAAAAAATAAGAACTCAAACATTTTGGTTGGACATGCTAAATAGAATTTCTTGAAGGAATATATTTAATATTTCTGGAATTCATGATTATTAGCTCTCCTGCATTATAACTAAGCCCCATGTCTAAATCAGTAACTCTATGCTTAGAATGTATTAGTTATTGTTTTTATAATAAAAATGCTTTAAAAATTTTGTAGTAGCATGCAAAGAAGCAACATCTTAAATATTTTTATCTAAAAACTAGTGAATTTGGTAACATTCTTCTAAAACAGGTTTTTCAGATGGTATGTTTCAAAATAAGGATTTTATAAAAATCCAGCTTGTGATAAAGTATTAGAATTTTATTTTGCCTTTTCCTTAAAGAAATCTGTGGGTTTCCTCATAAGCTTAGAATCAGAAATATTTATGTACCATTTTTCAAAATGGAATCAGATTTAATCTCTGAGTACTATCTGTAGGTAAAACAGTTGGAACACAAGCATCTATTTTATCTAGTTTTTTTTTTTTTTTCATAGAGGGCATCTAAAGAATACAATTAACGGGCTCCTCACAAATGTCCTTTGCTACTTTTTCAGAGGAGAGTGGTGACAGGCATTCAAGGTTGTCAGATGAGCTATGAAATCATCGCCAGAGTCCGGATGGCATTGGAAAAACCTCATGAAGGGAAAGATGAAGGATCCTGTTTGCTTTTTATAATTGAGTCATGTAACATGTTTAGTAAGGCCAAGACAGATAGGAGTTATCCAGTTCACTGAACTTCAATTTTAGATGAAGATTGTGTAAAAAGTGCCCTGTCTTTCCATGAAAATGCTAGTCTCTGTGATTAAAGTCATTCTTTTGTGGCCACAAGAATCAATCCTTTCTTTTCCTTCTATTTTCTGTTACTTCCACCCTTTTCTCAACTTTTATAATTGCTTGCAGAGAAGGCTACAGGAACTTAGTAGTAAAGTTCCCACCACTATTCTGCTTAGTATTCCCTTTCTACTTTTATTTTTGTTTTAAACTGGGAGATCTGCAGGCATAGTATAGGGGGTAGGATGCTTTCCTTGCACACTGCTCACCCAGGTTTGATCCCTGGCTCCCCATTTGATCCCCAAATCCTGCCAGGAGTCAATCCTGAGCAGAGCTTGATGTGTGCCCCTCACCTCAAAGAAAACAAGAAAATAAATTGGAGAGTGTAGTACTTAGGATGCCCTGGGGCAGTGCCACTGGCCACCATCAATTAGTGGGCCGGGTGGTTTTCAGCTTTAATGTGAGGGTTGAGGCAGGGATGATGTGGTGGTGCCTCTCAGCTGCTATTGAGCAGGGAATTATCTAGGCTACTCCAATGGTGCTGAGACCTCCAGGACCACATCTGCTGATGCTCAGGTGGACTATATGATGCTGGGAATCAGACTCATGTCTGATGCTCTCGCTGCTGATATATCTCCCAGTTCTAGTGTCCTTCTTTTGTAACAATGTTCTCCCTTCCCATCCCCAGACTGCTGCCCTTGTGAAGACCAGGGATCAAATATCATCTAATTGTGGTGCTTGCTGGAGTGTCCCAGGCTTTAGTTGTGGTGTTTACACTCCTGGAATGCCCATGTCATATGTTTTGGTACCACCTGGGGTCTCACATGCTTCCAAGGCTGCCTTACCTGACTGTGCAGCAGAGACCATAGAGTTGTCAGGGCCACTTAGCACATGTGAGCAGCATCAGGGATCAAACTTAACTAACCTTATTTTTACAAGGCAGGCACTTTTAGTCAATGACACATGAACTCACACTACAAATTTATATCTCTTTGCTTTAATACCTGGTAACATTTCTTCTGTGGTCTTATTTGAGGGGCCATAGAGTTCCAGGGGTTAGTGTGTAGGTCCTTGCCTGTGAACAGCATATTTCTCCCTCAAGAGCTGCCTTCCCAGCTGCTCCACTTAGTATACCAGTGTCTCCAGTTTTGTTTACAGAGGGTAACAACTTGGAAGATTCAGAAACTACTGATGCCAGAGGCTGGCCCTGCAGTGTTGATTGAATTCCTCAGGGCCAGCTTTAGTTTTGGGAAAATATATAAGATTTTTTTTTTTTTGTGATGCAATGTGCATATAAAATTGGGAACCAATTTTTATCTCTTTGTCTTGAATGAGTGTGTGTCAGAGAGGGAAAGGAAGAGTGAGGGGGAGGGGAAAGAAGGGAGAAGAGATGGAAAGGGAGGAGAGGGAGAGGGAAAGAGAATTGGTAGTGCTCAATTGTCATTCCTATTAGTATTTGGTGCCAGGAATCAAACCAAGGCCAGTCACATGCAAAGCATATATGTATTAACTTTGTTTTATTCACTTATTCATGTGTCTTGGGATCCCATGACTGGTGGGATTAAGTGGGTTTTTTTTCCTTCTGTTTTTGGCACCCACCATAATGCTTGCCGGACTCATAAATAGATTCTTAGGGATTAGTTTTGACTAAAAAGAATACACATACATACATACACACATGCCAACAAATTGACATATGCACTTCTGACTTACAGCATTTAAACTGCCCAGGTACATATTTCTTCTTTATCTGAAGTACATGGATTTTGTAATATCTTTTCTTAAAGCAATGGTTTCAGTATTTAAATTAAAAAGGTGTATATTCTACTGTGTAGGTTACTCCATTCACAAAAGACTGCTTTAGATGAAGGGACAGAGGAAGGCTAAGTTAAGCCTATATTCATTATATCTTCTAAGAAGTAAGTGTAAAGTGTGACCAATTTCTAGGAGAATAATTCCCTGTTGCCTTACTTAAAGAATATTAATTTACCTAATTGATGGTAATCTGATAAATTTATTGTAGCATTAAAAATGCAAATCAGTTTCCATACCAAAACATTCACTGATGTGTCTGAGACTTTTAAAATTTTATTTTATTTTATTAGGTGATAATGGGACACATAATTGTTAATGTTTGATTCTGGCAAAATACAATTAGTTTCCCTGAAACACATTGTGCATTAATGATATCATTAAGATTAATGAATATAAATGAAGGATCTGGGGATTTCAAACAGAACATAGTGACTTTATATCAGTCTGTAAAACTTGAGATAAATTTACTTGATTTTTCAAGGATAATGGGGTACAGCCTCTGCTGCATTTTTATATAGACTAGAAAGAACTCAGTCTGGGAAATTAAACCAGCTACCAAAGAAATCAACATTCTTATACCAAAAGGAGAAACACTGTCATTTTGGAGTAAGTCTTTTGTATATTGATTTCAGCTAGAGTATTCATTAGATGTACCTTTAAAATCACCTTTTTAATAATTATAACTTGAAAGTTCTCTATGTGTAAACATGCAATCACAATGAAGTGTTAAAATTTAGGATGACCAATTATTCATTAAAGTAAAAGATGATACTGGATTCTTGCATATTCCAGCCATTCTACAACAGACACATATACAATGTTCATAATGTTTTTTTCTTTTTTTGGCCACACACAGTTGTGTTCAGGGCACAGCCCTTGGCTTTGCACTAAGGGATCACTCGGTAATGCTCAGAGAACCATATAGGTTACTGAGGATTGAAAGTTCCCTATTTTTTTTTTGTGTTATATATCCAGTTCCAACTATGTATATAATTTTAAAAATATTTTAAAGTTATACAGGTGTAATTTTGTTGTTTTTTTATTTAGACACATGGTTACAAGATTGTTTATAATAGTATTTTTTTTACAGATAAAGTTGTTCATGATTGAGTTACAGTCATACTGTGCACAACCTTTACCCATGCACATTTCCTGCCACCAATGTCCCAGGTTTCCCTCTCACCCATACTGCCCTTCCTGTCCCTCCTGTCTTTCTTTGTTTTTTTTTGTGTGTTTTTTTGTGTGTTTTTTGGTTTGTTTTTTTGGTTTTTGGGTCACACCCGGTAGTGCTCAGGGGTTACTCCTGGCTGTCTGCTCAGAAATAGCTCCTGGCAGGCACGGGGGACCATATGGGACACCGGGATTCGAACCAACCACCTTTGGTCCTGGATCGGCTGCTTGCAAGGCAAACACCGCTGTGCTATCTCTCCGGGCCCCCTTTCTTTGTTTTTATAACAGTGAAATTTTGCCACTAAAAGAGCCAGTACACTTTACACTTTAATACTTTTTAATTTTTTTAGCGTGTTCTCACTCCTCTGGAGACATAGAAATGATGTGTGGTCAGGTCTTGCCTCATGCAACTTTGGCAAAGTTACTACCTTAGACTGACCTTCCTTCATTCAGAGCTTCTGTTTCTCTTACTTTTTGTTTATATATGGGGCAGGACACAGACTTGAAACTTTGGCAGAAGAGCCCTGCCTATGGATTGCTATTGGCTGAGTGGTAGGACAAGAGGCTGGAGACATGGGGATTCCTTGGGGAGCATGTCTGTTATTTGGGTGCTAAAACCTGGTCTGAGTCTGTTTGTTTGCTCTTCTTTCCATGACCTTGAGCTCTTCTTTTAACCCCACTGCCTTACTTTCCTTGTTGGTAAATTGGACTAGTCGCTTTGCTTTCTACTTCACAAGAAACTGATGAGGATTAATGAGTCTGAATCGGGAACACATTTTGTGTTTCTCTGAAGAGGACAGTTAAGGGAAGCTCGAAGACAGAGTTAATATTGTAAAGAAATGGGGCACACATTGCTTACCCCGGTATGTTATAGACTCTTGTGGAGCACTTACTCTTTGTCAATTGCACAGGAGAGGAGTTGGCAGCCTCAGTTCTGTTCACTTCTGCATAGAATGCTGTGTTCTGGGGGAATAGTGGAAAGAAAGACACAGCAAATGTGGAGGAGTGGAATGATGAACAGGATTATTCGGGGTACCATGTGAACTTGGGTACCTTCACCCAGAAGAAATCTAATTTCTAAGTAATATTATGCATGAGTACATATTTGAGACCTATTTATCAGACTCATGTACCCACTTCAGTGTCAGGGCCTCTTTGCATGCTTTGTAGGTCCCTAGAAGGATTTAGTGATGCCTTGTGTGATAATGCCATCACAGCCCAAAAGAGGAACTAAGTCAAAACCTCAGCATTAATCTAATCTGCTGCCTTGAGGTAGAATAGGGCCCCAGACATGATCTCAGGGTTTAAAACAGTTGGCTTTCATAGATTGTAAGTCACTTTATAAACACACCAATGTTGAAAGAATGCTAGTGCTTGATGACTTCATAGATGGAATTCCGTCCTGGTTTTATTTAGCATGCTGTCTGCTCCCAGGGGGTGTAAATTCCAAGGCCACTGTTAGTGGTCTTCTACTAATGAATTTTCTAGCATATATGTATGTATATTTTTATCTTATTACTTTTTACCTCTTTTTTTTTAAAGAGGGAAGAAGTTTAGACTTACTAATACTACATTATTGTAGAATGTAGCTTCTGCCACTGAGATCAAAAATAAGTTTAATATGTCTGTAATTGTAAAAGACATAATCTGATTCAGAGTCTATACTTAGAATATGGTGTTCAAAAAATAATCTTGATCTTTTATTTCTAAGTCTACCTCATCCTATTAGTTAACATATGAAGACTGTCTTTTTGTTCCAGAAGCTCATAAAATATTTATTTGGTGCCAGAAGTATTATGTGGCATTTATATATGCATGTGTTTCTATTTATGTGGGTTTGTATGTGTATGTAAATCTGACTTGCTAACATCTACCTTTCTAAATCTCCTATGTTCCACCTTGGAGCAGCAACATTGCTAATGTCACTTCATCCATTTCCTATTATCTTAGTATATTAATACAAAATACAGAACTTTGCTGATTTTTAGTTCATGATCCCAGTTTAGTGGTGTATCATTTGGAGTAGAAGGGGCATAATTGAAAAAAATGTATTGGAGCTATTTCCAATTGTCAGATCTTCATAAGTGTTCTCATCTGAAAAAAAAATGAAGTTGTATTACCCAGTTTTATTAGAAATGCTATATTTTCTTGGATTCGTGTGTTCGCAAAGTAGAGAATATTTTCCTGCTGTGATTGATGCTAGGGCATTTATGAGGATAGTCTGCTATATTTCATATGTATATGAGGGTGTCATTGTTAAAATGTTCAAAAGAAAATTATGTATGTGATTTATATTTTATTATTTCCTCCTAGGATGTAATTTTTTCAATGCCATGATTCCTGTCATATTGTCAGTAGTGATTTGATGGCTAATATGCCAGAAATAATTAGATAAAAAAAAGGTGATGCAAACGTCAAGACAATATCGCTTTCTTGTGAAAAGCCTTAAGCGAAATCATGCATGGTGCAGTGTTGCAATCACCAATCACGCACTTTTACCAAGTCCTCTGGAGCCCAGGCAGGAGAAATGGCAAGTAAGACACTGTAGGCGGCAGCAGCTTTCTTGGGCATATGCTTGCTGCTGACCCCACCTGCAATTTTTTCTAAATGAAACAGGTTGAGAAAACTCTGTTCTCTGCTTAAATTCAGACTTGGGTGGATTATCAGTGGGAAGGTGTTAGATTCTCTCTTTTCTTTTGAGTGGGAAAAACTCCTTCTTTCCTGGAAAGGCAGTGTTGCCCTTGTTTTAGCCTCATTTCTGACATGTTTTTAATTCATTTCCTTTGGGCAGATAAAGGCATCTATTGTAGAAGTGATAGAAATTTTTTAACCTTGTGGACTTCAAATATTAGGGTTTTATTTATAATTTCTAAATTTACAATTGAAAAGTTACAAAATTTTGCAATTTTTTTTAAATTTCAGATGATTGCTCTGAGATATAAGACAGAGTAAAAATGGAATCTTTTCAGATATCTTTTTACTTTTGAGCACTGATGACACTGGTGATTTGTTTAGATGTTTGAATAAATAGTATTTCTCAAGATTAGACCCAAGTAGCGTAGGACAGTGATAGGGTAATATCCTAGTGTAAGTAATAGGAATGTAGATGAGAACTGCTGCTGTCAAGGAGATGAGCTGCCTCTGAGTGGACGCAGACACTCTAGTGTTCATTAGACTTCTGTGTGTCAGCTCATCCTTTTTTCAGTGTGCTACTCTCACTTTAGAGTAGAGAAGTAGGGGCACCATGGAGAAGCTGGGTTTTGTCCTTACCCCCCCCCTCATTTTCCTGGCCCCAGATAAAGAAATCCTGAAGCCAAAAAGACTGCTGAGTATGAAAAGGGCATGGTTCCTGGATATCTCATGTTTTGGAGGTGTCAGGGGAATTTCGAGAAGGGTGCCCGGGATGCCATACCCACCCGACAGGGCAGGGTCCCAGACTCCCAACTGGTGGACCTCTCCTTTCCATAGGCTTCTGGATGTCAGCCTTAAGTTCATTTTCTTCATTTCATTTGCTTCATTTAAGTTCATTTGCTTCATTTGCACAGAGAACCTTGGAAACTCATGAAAATTAAGGGGCTCTCCCCAGGATACAGGGCTCCTTGTGGCAGAGCTCAGACTCTTGTATAAGGAGGGTGAAGTCATGACTTCCAGTCAGTGAATGGAGAAACCGGGGCTGGGATTCCCCTTTCAGCCCTGCTCTGAACAAGATGGACTGCTTTTCCTTGAGTCATTTCACCTTAGAGGAAAGAGTGGTTTCAGGAATGCTTTTCAATGGCAAATTCCAGAAAAGACAAAGACACTCAGGCTGGGAAATGAGCTGTCCAAGCCCACGGGTTAACAGTGACCTCTGTCGAGCCTGTCACAATAATGTGAAGAGTGCCCTTGGTTTTGAGAAGCCAGGTCATGGTAAAATAAATGTGTCCTTTTGGAGAAATCTCCCATCCCCGATATTTTTCCAGATTATGTGATTTATAATAGTATTAATAATATAGCATAGGACATTTAATATATTAATAGCACATTCATTGGTGTCAATATAGCCCTACCTAACCTCCCCTCTCATGCCCCACAACCATCACCATATCAGACTCAACTCTGTAGCCTCCTGGGCATCTGATACTATTGGGCACTTTTGTTCTTCCCCCATTTGTTTCTTTTTCTTAGTAACAATTATTTATAGTATTATTAATGATAGGGTTTCACACATACAATATTCTACCACCAAAGTGTTCACTTCCCTCCGCCATTGTCTCAGGATCCCCCACTTTGCCCCTCACTATGATAAGCTTAATTCTGTGGAGCAGTTCTCAGGTTCTGTTGCCTTTGATAATTTTCTTTGCTATTTCTTTACTATGTTTCTTTATATTATGCCTCTAAGAGAGAAATTCTGTATTTGTTCCCCTTTTTTTGACTGACTTCATTCAGCACGATCACCTCCAGTTCCTTTCACACTGCAGTGAATTACATGATCTTGTCTTACAGCTTAAAAGTATTCTATGTGTATACCATCGTTTAAAAAAAACTTACTGAGAGCTAACATAATTTTGCTGTCATAAGGGTGTACAGCTGTTCAGACTCAGAATAGAGTCTTAGAACCCTAGAGACAGTGAAGAAAAGTGGATGCCCCCTAAGTTGTCCCTGGCAAGCCTCTTCCTCTCCCTGCTTCTTCTCTGGGGTCTTTCCAGCTTTTGTTTCTTTTTCCTTATGGAGATGCTTGACCTGTCGGTCTCTGGAATTACAAATGCTCTTTTGGTGTGCTTTGCCCAGGGATATCTTAGAATGTAATTTTTCTTTCCTTTGGAGCTAAAAAAAATATTGGAGTGTACACCTTGAAAATACTCTTTTATTTCTTATTTTGCTTTTGGTTTTGGAGCACACCCAGCAATTCTCTGGGCTTAATGCTAACTGTGCTCAAGGATCACTCCTGAAGAGACTCAGGGACTATATGAGGTGCTGGGGATAGAACCCAGCTCAGCCATCTCCATGACAAATGTTCTAAATCATGTACAATTGCTCCAGCTCCACTTTCTTAATTAAACCCAGAGAGTCAGGAGGTTAAGAACCTAAATTGTTGTGTATGTAAATATTTTAGGGGATTATTATGTTACTGACCCTACCCTGATCGGTGATTGTGCTGGTATTTAGCCTTAGATGGAGTTTACCACCCGCTTTGGGCTGCATTCCCAAGCAACCCGAGTCCGGGAAGACCCCGACCCGGCGCGCCGGGGGCCACGACCCGCCTCACACCGTCCACGGGCTGGGCATCGATCAGAAGGCTTGAACTCTCTCTTCAAAGTTCTTTTCAACTTTCCCTTACATACTTGTTGACAGGTCACACCCTAGGGTAGGGCACAATCACAATCAGGGTAGGGTCAGTAACATAATAATCCCCTAAAATATTTACATACACAACACTAAATATAGGAGTTAGCTTGTGAGAGATGGTGCCCCACTTTTGCTTTCACTTGTCTGTGCAATCTTCTGGAGTTACTTCTCCTAAAGTTTCCTTATCTCCAAACTGGAATGAGAAATAGGTCCTAATCAAAGAACTGATACCAGGATTTCAGTAAGAGGGCTTGTGTGAAATATAATCAGATTGGTATCAACTTGTGATTAGTGAATACTGACTGTGACTAATGTTTTG
Organism: Suncus etruscus; assembly: GCF_024139225.1. NCBI lineage: Eukaryota > Metazoa > Chordata > Mammalia > Eulipotyphla > Soricidae > Suncus > Suncus etruscus. Next base: position 124,940,995 of record NC_064849.1, read on the forward strand.
GAGTAAAATATGGGTGAAAATGAAATGCAGACATTAAAAAAGAATTTATTTGTTTGTTTTGGGTCATACCTGGCGGTGCTCAGGGGTTACTCCTGGCTCTCTGCTCAGAAATCCCTCCTAGCAGGCTCTGGGAACCATATGGGATGCCTGGATTGGAACCATAATTGGTCCTGGGTCGGCTGCTTGCAATGCAAATGCCCTACAGCTGCGCTATCTCTCTAGCCCCTAAAAAGGAATTTATAAACTATTTTGGGGGGGGGGTTCTTTTCTTTCTTTCTTTCTTTCTTTCTTCTTTCTTTCTTTCTTTCTTTCTTTCTTTCTTTCTTTCTTTCTTTCTTTCTTTCTTTCTTTCTTTCTTTCTTTCTTTCTTTCTTTCTTTCTTTCTTTCTTTCTTTCTTTCTTTCTTTCTAACTTAGGCTTTTGTTTTTTGGGAAAAAATTTGTTAACCATTTTAATTTTCTCAGCAATGATAGGTGTCTCCAGATATGCCAAATATTCCTGGTTTAACCTTGGGAAAATATTTACAGGACTCCAATAATTTATCCATTTCTTCTAGGTTCTCTTGTTTTGTGACATATTGTTTCTTAAAATAATCTTTTATTACCCTTTGAATTTCTAGGTTTGTGTTTTGGTTTTTGATTTTTTTGTTTTGTTTTGTTTTTGGGCCACACCGGTGACACTCAGGGGTTATTCCTGGCTATGCACTCAGAAATTGTTCCTGGCTTGGGATGCTGGGGTATCAAACCAATCGAACCACAGTCTATCCTAGGTTAGAGCATGCAAGGATGCAAGGCAAATGCCCTACTGCTTGCACTGCCGCTCTGGCCTCTGAATTTCTAATTTTTGTAGTAATCTCCTCCTTGTCAATTCTTTTAAATAATATTTTATTTAAACACCTTGGTTACAAACATGATTGTGGTTGGGTTTCTGTCATGGAAAGAACACTCCCATCACCAGTGCAACATTCCCATCACCAATGTCCCAAATCTCTCTCCTCCCCACTCCACCCCCATCTGTACTCTAGACAGGCTTTCCACTTCCCTCATTCATTCACATTGTTATGATAGTTCTCAGTGTAGTTATTTCTCTAACTGCACTCATCATTCTTTGTGGTGAGCTTCATGAAGTCAGCTGTAACTTCCAGCCCTTCTCTCTTTTGTCTCTGAAAATTATTGCAAATATGTCTTTCATTTTTTTATTTTGAGGAGGTTTTCAAAGCCACACTCTGGTAATAGGGAATTACCTGACTGTGCTCAGGGTGACACCTACTGGTACTTTGGGAATTATATGTAATGCTCTGTATCACACTGGGGTTGGTTGTATGCAAGGCAAACTCTTTGCCTCATGTACTATCATGTACTATCTCTTTGACCCTAAAGAGGAATTTAAATATAAATTTTGATTTTTATTTTGAGCAGATCTCAACTACCTTTGTATCTTTCATAAGGATTTTTTAACACTTAAAGTGACACAAAATATTATTATGTTCAGAATAATGGATTATTTATATGTGTTTTCATGAGTGGTGTTTCTCCTTTATAACTATAAATAGCTTTTACACTACCTCTTAAAACATGTTACTATTTATTGATCACTAACAAATATTTTGAGTGGAGAAAGTCATCAGTAACGGTGGGATTGATGCCATATTGATTTCTTTCATGACCTAAAAGTTCTTGACCTATTGTCAAAAAGTGATGGAAAGGATATGGTGGGTGATGCCTTTGTCTGTATGTGTGTGTGTGTGTGTGTGTGTGTGTGTGTGTGCATGCATGTGTGTGTTGTCTACCTTGCTAAGAACTTGAGATTGTAGTATCACATATCCCCAAGAAAATATGAAATCCTACTGCAGATTGTTATGATGGCCCTAGAATACTCATTTGAAGCACACTGAAAACCTCTGGTAGGATGTGGTACAGGACCATATAGCTTTTCTAGATACTCCTCCACCTCCAGTGGTATAGAGAAAGAATTCAACTTCTCCCACCAGGAAACTATTCCTTCCTCAGACATCACCTCCAGTGACTTCCGGACCCATGACCAGTAGCCAAAGATTGAGAACTAATGACATAAATTGGAGGAGGCTGGTGGAGTGTCTTGTCAAGGTTTAATTTTGATCTTTTGTGACTTTTTTAAACTCACTATTCCCCTGAATATTCATTTGTTGAAGAAGGGATGAAAATATAAAATGTGATGAACTCAGTGTTTCCAGTATAATATAATGAAGGGACATAACGTGTTTCTAAATTTGTAGTCCATACTTGATCATGTAAATGAGCTCTCTAGCCTGGGGTCTTATACCATAAGCCATAACTATGGACAGTTATCACAAAATTTCAGTTCAACCCTTTAAGAAAATTTGTGCAATCAAATGTTTCTTCTTCTCAGTTGGAAAGTTGGAACTTGTAATTGTTTTTGCTTCATGTATTGTAATAAAATTTAAATTTCATCCTTAATAATCATGTTCCTAGATTTTAAATATTCTATAAAGTAAATCACGTTACAATACTGGTTGCATATGGTGTGCTCATGCAAATTCTATTTTTCAAAAATCAACTATGTTATTGAAGCCCCTGGCTTTCCTATTACAATTAATGACAAAGCTTACCAGATTTATCTGAATATACACGGAAAAGCAGTAATACACTTTGAGGCAGGTACTTTGTGAATTGGCCACAATATTGTGAACATATTCCAAGGTGGTATAAAATCACAGGAAACATGAGTTTATTAATGGAAATTAGGCTAGATTCTAATTATTACCTGAGAGTAGTGTCATCACTTGAAGTTTTTATTGCATCTTAACACATGGCTTATCCTGATGAGAAAATATATAGCAAAGGGTAAATGTAGCAATTTTCCTTTTACTATTCCCTCTGCTAAGCCATTATTGCTTGATGTTATTTTTCAGCAGTCTTTCATTTTTGTCCCAAATGTTTTTGCCTCTGGCTGGTTTTTTTTCTTCAAAATGTGTGTATCACTTCTCAAAGTGATACATGTTGACAGGTAATCGATATTTTTTCATACCAGATTTGATTGTGCAATAGTCATAATCCTTTTAGCCTTCATTAATGGTTGAATACTAACCTAGATTTTTTTTTTATCTCAAAACAATCTTTTGTTTAGAAACATTGTTCTTACCATTAGCCAACTTCCTCTTGATCATTCCCAACCACCAAACAGGTGGAGCTGCCAGTGAGTAAGAGGCACACTGTGCACTTTACCTGGGATATACCTCACCTCAGTTTTTTGGACAGTGTGGCCCTGATCCATCCCTCTGAGTGTGCTTCCAACCAGCCTTCAATACTTATCACAGGAAAGACACTTCTGGGTCTCTCTCTCTCTCTCTCTCTCTCTCTCTCATCTCTCTCTCTCTCTCTCTTCTCTCTATCTCTCTCTCTCTCTCTCTCTCTCTTCTCTCTCTCTCTCTCTTCTTTCTGTCTCAATAATCTTGTCTACTTTTCATCCATATTTTCAAGGGGAGAGAGGAAAGACATTTCCCTTCTTCCTCTGAGACCTTAATGTTCTCATTGTAGACCTCATATTTGGTGGTTTTTAGGTCACGGCGGCAGTACTCAGGGGTTACTCCTGGCTCCACGCTCAGATATTGCTCCTGGCAGGCATGGGGGACCATATGGGACGCCGGGATTCTAACCAATGACCTTCTGCATGAAAGGCAAACGCCTTACCTCCCTTCTATTTCTTCTCAGGCCCCCTGTAGACCCCACATTGCTAGGGGGACCAGTTCCATGAAGATTACTTGTCCTCAAAACAACAAAGTGTAGTATAAAGACACAGTCTTCGGATTATTTCTTTGACAAGTTCAGCTTCTGCAGGATTCTTTGTCTAAAACAAATGGGAAACTTCCTTTGAAAGAGTAGCAACAGACTCAAGTTGGGAGCTGGAGAATCACTCACTAGCAGATAAAACAACTGCCTTACATGTGGCAGACAATGCTTCAATTCCTGGCATCCAGTATGGTCCCCCAAACCCTGCCAGGAAATATCCCAGAATGCAGAGCCAAGAGTAACTCTGAGCACTGCTGGGTATGGTAACCCCAAATAAAAAAATTTCTATGATGGTCCTTTAGGTTCAGGAATCAATGGATGTTCCTTTCATCCTCTTTAGGAGTGGATCGAGGGAGAAAGAGTAGCCTGTGACAATCCATTGAAGAGAAGGTCTTCTTTTTTCCTACAGGGAATGATTCAAGCTCAGGGGAGCCTGTGAGGAATGAGGATTTGCAGATCACCAGCAGAGAGAGAGCTCATCTCATTTTTCTAGCTCTCAATTTTTCCTTTTCTTTAATCTTTAAAAAAATCTTTACACTTAGACAAAAAGAATTATAGTTAAAAAATTTATTTCAGGTCTGGAGGGATAAAAAGGTTAAGGGGTTAAGGTCCATGCCTGATATGTGTCTTACACTGATTCCATCTCCTGCACTGCAAATGGATCCCCCAAGTACTACCAGGGGCCACTCTGATACCTTCAAGCATGCTTATAAAACAAACAAAAAACAAAAGATATAAAACAAAACAAAAAAGTCTTTAAAAAAACATGCTGGTGGGGTCAGAGTCATAGTACATAAAGTAGGATGCTTGTCTTGATTGCAGCCAAATTTGATTCAGTCTCTCACAAATATGCTCCCCTAAGCACTGCCTGGAGTAATATTCAGCTGAAAGGCACATTTCTAGGTGTGTTCTACAAACCAACAAAAAAGTGTTAGACTGGATCAGCACATTTTTGGGTTGATGACCAGTTTTCAGCAGTTTCTTTGCTTAGACTTTCTTTGTGATATTTACTCTTTCACTTATGAGTAAGAATAGAAAACCTTTTCATTTCCTTGCCAGAGTTGTACCCTCTGTGCACACCTGCCTCTCCTCTCTTCTCCTCTCTCCTTTTTCCCTTAGTGTTGGCATCTCTTGACAAGGCTTCTCTTTGCATGTCTGGAGATGTACGCAAAGACCATTTGGGAACATAAAATGCAATCAATTTTCCTCAGTGGTTAGAGTCATAAATCCCTGGGCTACTTTTTAATGACATAATCTAATCAATTGATAGCAAGCCTAATAGTATGTTGACAGCCAGTAAGAGACTCAAAACTGGGAATAAAGCACATGAATGAGTGAGATGCTAATAGAAACGTCCTTGCCCACCCCCAAATCAAAAAATTAGTACTGGATACCTGTATTTAGTAAAATTGCAGGAATTACTGGTTTAAAAGAAACAACAAAGATGCTGGTTCTTTTGACTACTTTCTTTCAAGACAAGGAGAGTCTAGTGGCTAGTGAAGGAAAGGTCTGTATAAGCAAAGGGGAACCTCAAATCAGCATCTCAAAGCAGACTATTCTCTCAATTTAAATACCTTTAGGATAGAAATCAAGGGGGGATATTTTATTATCAGCTGTCAGTATTGTCCATTATTACTCTTGGGCCAGGCCAGTAATGAAAACTTAATATTCATCTCTTGGCTGCTTTGAATTGAAATAAGATGAGGATGAGCGGAGTAAACAAGCTGAAACAGACTGTGAAATTGCACATGATGGGAATCTTTTTTTTTTTTTTCAGCTGCTTATAGACTATAAATAAGTTAATATTCCAACTAATGATGAATCTTAGGGTTTCTTTGGGCTTTTTCACATTTTGGTCAGGTATCCACAGAACAGAGTTATTATCAGGGGAGGAATTAAAACCTAAAATGCTTCTATCTCTAGGCTTGGCTTTGACTGGCAAGGTATTTATGTAAATGAATTGCCTTTCCCTCCAGGAGGGAGTTGGAAAGAGTAGCCTCAAGCTCAGGGTCTTGGGGCAGCCTGTTTGTTCTGCACTCTTCTTCCTATGATGCCCTCACCAGGGAGCGCGCCAGGCTCGGTGATGGTGTTGCTGGGCTGGCCAGCTGCGTCCTACATTTTTACCGTATCCATCAGCCACTGCCTTGTACCAAGGTGTCTCTCCTCACAGATTTCCTTAAGCCCACTTTAACCTTAGAGTTGCTTCTAGGGGCTTCTGAAGCGGCTGTTGCTGCGAAAGCCTTAGGCTGATCCTTCCAGGATGCCAAAGGTACCGGCTTGAAGAAGGAAACAAACCAGGCATCTTGCGATTTCCTGTCTCCAGGCTGGAGCCTCCTCGGCCCGGATAAATGCATTAGGTGTCTGAGCCCACTTGCTGCGCTCTCTCAGCGAACTGCAAGCATCCGTGATCTCCGAAGTTGCTGGAGTGAATAACTAAGCGGGACCAGCTGACTCGGAGCTCCAATCAGCTCGAGCGTGATGTAAGTGTTTAGCAGCTGCCGGGCTCTGAATTAGCGTGCCGAAGTAGAGGTAGTACAGCATGGCTAGACTGTTGTGAAAGGCTCAGAGAGAGAGAGAGAGAGAGAGAGAGAGAAGGCAGAGGGGGAGATGGATGAGTCCAGCATTCTAAGACGAAGAGGGCTCCAGGTAGGAGATCCTTCCATTCTCAAAACGCAGCCTTGGTGACAGTCAGTCACTGAGGATTTCAAAGTTCCCTTTTCATTCTTTTTCCTGGGCGCAGATGGGTGCACAGTTCTTAGTATCCACTTGGCAACGGGAGACGCCAGGTCTCTATGTAACTGACAACATCCCAGGCTTCCAGCAGAAAGGTGCTTTTTTTTTTTTTTTTGGTCAGAGACAATAGAGGTGACTTTGAGTTTGGGACTTTGTTGGGTGGTTTTTTTTCCTGCTGGAAGAGTCAGATCGTGGCTGGCAGTGACAGGTGAAGAGCCGGTTTGGCATTCTGTCAAGTGTCTGGGAAGTCTGTGGAGGGTAGCGACTCCGTGCAGTTCTGAATCCACAGGACTTGGTTCTTGTGTGGGAGCTCATCCTTCGTGAGGCAGCAGCAGCATCTGTCTTGAGCACTGTGCAGATGTGTGCAGCTGCTGAGAGTTTTTTCCTTCTGTCAGGAAGATGAAAGTTTCTGCTGGCAGCTCAAATCAAAGTTCACTGTCATTTGTTTATGTTGAGATGAGGAAAGATTTGTATCTTACTGCTTTGCTTTTTGTGCCCAAGTTTCTCTAATTAAATTACTGTGACTTCAGTGTACAAATGTTCCAAGCTCAAACTTGGCAAATCAGAGAACTTGGGGGGGAAAAAACATCTGCCTGGCAGTTTGTACGTTTAAGGAAGCCAAAACATAAGTGTGCTCAAAATGAGTATGTTTAACTCCTTTTAACTCTTTTTCTTCCCCTGTGTATCCGTGACATTTTTCTTTGCAAAAGAATCTAATCACTAGCCATGGACTCTCATTCATTATTTTTGAATTTGTTTTAGAATGCGTGCTTGGGAATCCAGAAGATAGGGCACATTTAGAAAATACTTCCAGGCACTCCTTAATGGTCTTTGACTCCCAACTGGTTGGTGTAGCTGTGTTTGTTCTAAGCTCCAATGACTCCAACTACTATTATTCATATTACTCCAATAGTATGAATTATTGGCACATTAAATTTTTATTTGCAGGTAAACAAATGAGGGATTGAAGAAGTTGGGGTTAAATATCATCCATTGTTCCAAAGCTAAGTAAACAGACCTCAGTCTGTAATGGTTTTCAGTGTGGTCATTGTTTTGAATGTACAGCCTGGTTAGTCATGAGTGTGGATTTCCTTTTCTTTGTCTTCATCACATCTATAAAGTTCTGGAAATGCACAGCTGTTTGTATGAGGCCATGTCCTCTTTGGGATCACTGGTTAAATATGGTAAAAGACTCTGTTTAAAAAAATGACAAATGGTATTAAACTCCTTATGACAGATTATTATTAGTAAATTGATGGGGATTCTGCTGAGTTTTCTCTTTAACTCATTTCAGATACATTTCTATCAAAAATACATTTAAAATTCTTCGTGTGGCTTATTTGTGTATATATGATACCAACTTTCAAGTTAGATAAAGACTTCAGAGTCTTTTTCATTTTAGAAATGAAGAAATCCCTACTGTGGTTATTTAAAATAATAGAGCAATTTTCTATCAAAAAGACCGGCGACCAAACAAAGGGAACACTATTTGTTAATAGTGCACTTAGAGTGCTAGATCTCATTGTACTTAACCTACTTTTATTACATCTGCCATAATCTACTCTAGAGGAAAATAAAGTAAGAGTCTGATTTCTGAATGCTCTGGAAAAATAACAATACAAAGTGCTTAAAAGTTCTGCCACTTTAAATTTACAACTTTGCTGCGACTTGACCAAAACCTAATTCTTTTTACTGTTGTAATTAATATTTAAGTATTCACACACGAGGCATAGGTGCTTTGAGAAATTCTATATGACAGAACTTTAGAAAACACAAAAGCTAAGTATTTGTAAGAAAGATGTCAAGGTGGAGTTTGTCAGAGTAACGCCACCTAGCGAATGTAAGAATTAAGTTAATTTACAAATGTATGCTTTGTGGAACATTTTACCTGAATAGGAAGCACCTTTGCATAGGCAAAGCTTGGCTGAAATCTACATTTGTATCAGTGCTTCCTATCCAGTGTTGCTTGTTATTCTTTAGTGAGTCACCCGGAGTGAAGCCTCACACAGGGAGAAGCTTGTGACTTTTGAGAGTAGTAAGTTGAGGACAGGAAGATAATTGAGTCTTTTTTTTTGTTTTGTTTTGTTTTGTTTTTTTTTGGGCCACACCCAGCGGTGCTCAGGGGTTACTCCTGGCTATCTGCTCAGAAATAGCTCCTGGCAGGCATGGGGGACCATATGGGACACCAGGATTCGAACCAACCACCTTTGGTCCTGGATTGACTGCTTGCAAGGCAAACGCCACTGTTCTGTCTCTCCGGGCCCCGATAATTGAGTTCTTAATGTTAAAAACTATGTAATAAATTTAGCATAACGTGCATATTTAGTAAATAACTATTTTCAATATCAAGAGCTGGTTTCTTTTCTTAATATTAATCTAAATCATTTTTAGTGAGATTGAAGTTATATTTTTACTCAGTGTATGTGGTTTGGATTTAAGCTAGAAGAATCATCACTCCAAAAAGTAAGCATTTGTTTTCAGGGATTCTTATGATAGGCTAAATTATTTTATTAAAAACTTGAGGCCATTAGTCTGCCATCATGAATTGATGTATAGGATATAGAACCAACCAATATTTTAAATAATTTAAAATCTAGTGTCAAAATCTTGGACTACACAAATGCCTTAAATTCTCCAAAATTTAATTTTGTAGCAGCATAGTATGTATTTGTAATATGTGTGTATAGCCTATTTTTGGAATTTCGGTGCCTCTAGTTCTTAAAACATAGTTGAACTGTAGTATTTTTAAAATTTGGACTTCGAAAAATTTGTTTTTAGTGAGAGCATATAATTTCTTAGGGCATGACTCTCTCATAAATGGCAGCACAACTGAACTGTTCATCTTAAGTGACTGTGCTTCTCCATCTTTTCTGTGAACTGTATTAATATTTCCTGTACTTCTTCAATCACTGCCTTTGAAATGAGAATGAGAGAAAGAGACCCCAATGACTTCCACTGTTAGAATCTGGGAAACTTTCAGATTGCATCTCAAAACAGGAAAAATTCTGATGGATGGATGGGCTTGGGCAGACCATGGACTGGGGGCAATTTGAATTTCTGGACAGGTCTAATTCGTCAAAGGATAACTGGCTCCTTTCGGGCTTCATATTCTTCATACCTGGAGCATATTTTTTAACTGTCAGGGAAACTAATTGTTTCCGTGATTTCTGTTATATTTCCCTGGTATTTGTGTTAATGGAAGTGTCCCTGTCTTTAATGTGGTAGATCTCAAGACTGGAGGAAATTGAACAGCAGGCACCAGTGAAGAGGGTTAGACTCAGGGCAAGAGAAATGAGTATAGGAGGCTCCCCAGGTTTATCCTCTTGTACTTGACTTTGCCTGATATCAACCCCAGTTGTTTTTCCTCTCCCCCCAAATAAAGAACACTACCCTTGCCAACTTTGAGACTGTCACAAGTAGCTAGAATGTCAAAAAAATTTTCCCCCTAAAGCCATATGATGCAGTCAAAAAGAAAAAACAACAACTCAATGTTGTTCTTTAGTAGGCTAGATTCGTATTTAAGTTATTTTTTCTTTGCCTGTTTGCTTCTTGTTCTCTTGACCTTTTTTTTTTTATCCTTATTAGAAAAAAAAAGAATATTCTTACCTTGGCCTAGACTGGACTTATTCTTTACTGACCTTGGTATGAAATTCAATTTTAGAAAACAAAGGAGCAGTGGATACTTACTTCCAACTAGGTATCAAGCTGCCTCAGATTCTCCAGGGTTTTGTAGGTTATTCAAGTCATAATGCATAGCCCATGCTTCTTTCAGGTCAACTTTAATGTGATTATAAATGTGTTTACAGTTACCTGAACTTTAATAGCAGGACCATTATGTGGGAGTATTTTTCTGTCCTTCTTCATTTAAAGACATTGGGTAATTATACAAAGGAAGTCTAGTTAGAGGATTATAATAGAAACACTTAATAAGAATTCCTCTTTGGTGTAAAGGACAGTTGTTCTGCATAGGTTCCAGAAAGGCACCGGGACTTTTGGGGGACTGGAAGAACCCAGGGGCAAATGAACGTGATCACTCTGGGTGCCTAGTAAGTCAAGTTGCAGTCTTAACTGAGGGGTGTTTGCCATCCATTTAAGGAGTTGGTTCAATTTCTGCCTCTGACATAGAGATAATATACTTTCATTTCAGTTTCCTGATACATACTGAAAGATTATAGGGTCTTAAAATATTATATTCACTGAAATTTTTATTTTTTTTATTTTTATTTATTTTTTTTTTTTGGTTTTTGGGCCACACCCAGTGATGCTCAGGGGTTACTCCTGGCTATGCGCTCAGAAGTTGCTCCTGGCTTGGGGGACCATATGGGACACCGGGGGATCGAATCGCGGTCCGTCCAAGGCTAGCGCAGGCAAGGCAGGCACCTTACCTTTAGCACCACCTCCGGCCCCGAAATTTTTATTTTTAAGACTGATTTTTTTCTTAGTAACATTCTTTCTAAATACTGCATAAAATAAATTTGAATATTAGCTTCTCTTTTCACCTTCCATTCTTAAGCATAGCTGTTCCTGTCAGAGAATTGTCATTTTTGTTTTGTTGTCAATGAAATTTTCCAGACCATCCCTGGTTTTCTTCTTTGATTTCTTTTTAGCTGACCTTCTATAGTATATGCTTATTTCATTTCCACCCTGTGGTTCGGGATGTCTGGTATCTCTACATCCATGCCTTTACCCCAAGGTTTGATATCTGGCTTGGAGCACTGAACTGGGAGTAGCTGCTCCCCATAATTGCTGGTTGTGGCCTCCAATTTGTAATTAAATAAAAATCTCCATGTGATTTTCCTAGGATTATAACTTTCCTCTCTCCTAAGTAAAGGACAAACACACAAGATTTTAAAATTTAGCTTCTGTCTTCTTTTTGTTTTGATTTTTTATTTTGGTGGTGATGGAACAGGACCTTTTGCATTTTAGATCTTAATCCATCACCTATTTCCAGAGTTCTATACTTACAGTATTCTTTCATTGGCTTATCTAAATTTGTCCAGCTCATCAGAAATTAAAATGAATTATAAATCTTTCTTGGAATTTTCTATAAGTAATGAATTCCATTTTGAGGTTTATAATAGCCATTATCTATCTATGTCTTTTACTTACACACTGTTGCATGATACTTTCATTTATTTATTTCATTTGAGTGTCTTCAACTGCAGCTGACATTTCTGAGGATAAGTGGCTTGGATAGGGTTTAATATGTTCAGTGCCAATGAATAGTTCTATAACTTTAGACAAGTTTATCTAAAATGTTGATACTAGGTCCAGAGAAATAGTGTAAGGATTAAGGTACTTGCCTTGCATATGACTGACCCTTGTTTTGTACTTGGCGCACCACATATGGTTCCTGAATACCCAAAGGAGTGATTCATGAGTACAGAGTCAGGAGAAAGACCTGAGAACACCAAGTGTGGCCCAAGGACCTCTTGAAAAAAAAAAAGTGATGTTAGTATTTAGGGAAACTTAGGGTTATTTATATATATATAGTGCAATTCTGGGGCCACAGGAACAGGATCATCAGGCCTGGAAGGGCAACAAGAGGAGCATCAGTCCAGCCCATGATTGACTGCAGGGGGATGCAGGGGAACACCTTGGGCTTATTTTCTGTCTTCAGTTCTTGCTACTTCTTACCTATAGCAAAAATCAAGGTGAAATCAGAGGTGCAAAGGATCCAATAGTTATTGTCCATGCAGGGTATTATCCAGACTCCAGTGTTGTGTGGAGGAGAGACCTGGACAGGAGTGGGTGGAGATGCCCTTTGTCAAGCACAGTAGTGGTACTAGCCTCTGATCTTAGCACATTTCAGCTGAAACCAATGTTTAGGTATCTTGGTATAAATTGCTGGGTCCTGAACTAAGTTCAAGCACTTGAGCCATTTCCATGTTGCTTTTTAGGAAATGGAAATGTTAGTGCCTCAAACAGGTTCCTACTTTTTTGTGGGTACTACTGTCTTTCTAATCAGGCTCCTCATCATGATGGGGAAAGGTTAAGTTGTCTCTCTGAGTTTAGTTGTTGAAGCACATGTATGTCCTTTGAATCAGCAATGCAGGACATCCCCACTTCTGTCCTGCAAGCAAGCTTAGATTTAAATTGCTCTGCTCTCCAGTTCCAGACTCAGGGAAGTGATCTGCACAAGGAACTGCCCCCGAGACCTCTTCTCATCCATTTCCCACATTCCCTTAGGTCTTTCCAGAGCAGGTCCTTTTGTGCTTAGACCGTCCATCTCTGCTGCCCTCAAAGTCCCTTTACAGAATTACAACTTCAAATTATGTCCTTGGCTTTTATTGAGGGTTGCAAAAAGAAATGACTCTGTGTGAACATCTTTGTGCTTTCTTAAAACTCCCCTTGAAACCCTTATCCATTATGTTGTGTATTGTCTCTTCTATTAGGCCCACATGATAAATTAGCTTCGTGTTCAGCACTCAAAAGTCTCTTTCTTCCCAGGTGAACCAGTGACTTCTTTTAATCAGATAATGAGAACTGGCTTAGTCTTCTCATTTTTGCCTTAGCCGATCTGAACAGTGGCTCACACTCAGTTGCTTTTTAGGTTAAATTAGCTACAACTGCTTCATTGTTCAGCTTTTTGTCCCCTCACTTACGAGTGTTGTGGGTTTTGTCTTATTTATTGTTTCTTTTACACATCTCAACTTACCTTGTGAAAATACTTTTTAAAGTGAGTAAGATAGAAACACTTCATAAGGCTGTCTTTGAAACAAAACAATTATTTAAAAGTACTGTTTGAGAAAAATACAAAGGAAAACTACAAGACCAGCCAATCAATAAACTAGATAAACTATAAAAATTGTGAATGACAAGAACTTGCAAATATCAATATGCATGCAGCAGCTGATCATTTTATTACTGGCATCAGAATCTAATGAAATCAAATAGGCTGTTTGAATTTACTTGAAACTTACATTTCAAATAAATTATGAGTAACAATAGAGCTTCTAAAAGTGTCTTAGAAATCATGTTATTTGTCTTGGAAGCCACCCAAAGCATGGTGATAGGCAAATGACTTCCGAGACATACTTGTAACAAGACAGTGTTGGCATTAGAAATCAGACTTTTGACAAATATTTAATGATATGGGGAAATGCTGACAAAATGTCAAGAGAAAAAGAACAGATTACCATGTTGTATACATAAGTATGTAGAATTCTGTAAAAACATGTAGCATGCATATATATATATATATGTATATATATAAAGTGTGTGTCAGGGTGTGTGTGTTTATGTCTGTGTGCACGAGAGAGAGACAGAGAGAGAGAAGAGAGAAAGGAATTGGAGACCGTAAGATAGAAGTAAAAGCATTATGAGCTTTTTTTTTTTCCCCCAAGGCCATTTCTGTCACTTTGCTGTATAGTTTTGGTTAGGCTAGTTAATTACTCCCAATAAATATACTATTTTGGTGATGATAAATTGCAATGGGTTATTTTTTTAAAAAGTAAAATATCTATCAGGTTTAATAATTAAGAACATGGGCTGGTGAGGTGGCGCTAGAGGTAAGGTGTCTACCTTGCAAGTTCTAGCCAAGGAGAGACTGCGGTTCGATCCCCTGGCATCCCATATGGTCCCCCAAGCCAGGGGCAATTTCTGAGCACTTAGCTAGGAGTAACCCCTGAGCATCAAATGGGTGTGGCCAGAAAAACCAAAAAAGATAATTAAGAACCCACTCTCCTATGTTTCTTCCCTCCCTCCTTCCCTTCCTTCCTTCCTTCCTTCCTTCCTTCCTTCCTTCCTTCCTTCCTTCCTTCCTTCCTTCCTTCCTTCCTTCCTTCCTTCCTTCCTTCCTCCCTCCATTCCTCCCTCCCTCCATTCCTCCCTCCCTCCCTCTCTCCTCCCTCCCCTCCCTCCCTCCCTCCCTCCCTCCCTCCCTCCCTTCCTTCCTTCCTTCCTTCCTTCCTTCCTTCCTTCCTTCCTTCCTTCCTTCCTTCCTTCCTTCCTTCCTTCCTTCTTCCTTCCTTTCCTTCCTTCTTCTCTCTTCCTTCCTTCCTTTCCTTCCTTCTTCTCTCCTCCTTCCTTCTCTCCCTCTCTCCCTCCCTCCTTCCCTTAGTTGTGCTCAAGGTTTACTTCTGCCTCCATTCTCAGGGATCACTCCCTGATGCAAGGATATAACTCAGGTCAGCCACATGCAAAGCTCTACCTGTTGTGCTATCTCTTTGATTCCGAAGTACTGTACCGAGGAAACAAGTATTGGTGGGAGGTTCAGGGAACGATCATTCATTTTTTTCTAATTTTATTGAGTCAAGATTCTACATTGCTGATCACCACCAGTGAACGTTGTTTAAAATTGTTCTTTCTTTTGTGCATACTCTTTGACTATAGAAGGGTAAGTCAGTTGTATATGATATATATATATATATATATATATATATATATATATATATATATATATATATATATATATTCCCAGGCCTCAGGAGAGAGGTTCAACTGAATATTACTTCTGAACCACCTGAAGAGAGAAAGGCTTATGGGTAGATGCAGTCTATATGCTTTCAAGTACATCTTTCAGAGGCATGTGAGTGGTGTGTAGACTCCACTCCGGAAGGACTGGGGAACATCAAATCAGTGGGTTAGAAGAGGCCTGTAAAATCCTGTGTCCTGTGATGAGACAGCCAAGGATACTTCTGGTCAGCTGTCTGAATTGTATGACCTACCAATGATGTTACATATATATCCATAAGGCTCTTGGCTGAAGAATGGTTCCCTGCCACTATTTTAAAGAATTAGGAGTCAGAAAGTCCCAACTTGTGAAACATACCACTCTCCTAAAGGAAGCTTTGATATCTTTTGATGTGTTGTTGCAAGTTTGGTCTTTATTCAGGTGAGATGAAGCTTTATTTCTATAGGGTGAAGGGTGGATGTACTTTATCTATTTGTGGTTTGACTGCTGAAATAATGGGAATAGTAGTAATGTAAGAACCCACACCATTCATCACTCTACTGTGGAAGGCAGTTGTTGTGCAGTATGGCTGGAGGTAGCCCTAGACTATTACCCTGGAAGGACCCAAGGCACTGGTAGTTTCCAGGTGCAATTTTACATCTTTCAAATCGCCAGCACACACTCCTGGTTTCTATCACAAAACCACCTGAAGGGCATGGTAAGACAGTTGCTTTGCCCCTTGAAACATTCTGCGATGGCTCAAGATAACAAATGTCTATGATTTGGAAGTCTTATCATGGGTGTCTGTCAGTAATGTACATGCTTGGATTCTCAACATTTTTGCTATTCTGCCTAGGTTATGCATACTAGTGCTTCTAATTCAGACAGTCAAGGGCAGAACTCCTTTCTCTTCCTTTCTTTCAGTGAAGGTTGGTTTAATGTTAATATATGATAAGATTATTACTCACAGCAGCAATACCAGAAGCATGTATTGGGCAGATTTGTGTTGGCTGTAGCTTAACTATATATGACTGCACTTCTGCACTCTCATAATACAATAATGAGTTGAAGATGGGGCTTTAATTACATCAAGGGAGATGTTCCTACAGCAGCAAGTGTCACTGCCCTGATCAGTCACAGGGTCAGGACACTGGGGATGGAGGCCTCGCTATGAATTGCAGGAGTCTGAAGGGCTCTGTGGAGGGGAGATTTCTGCAAGGCATAAAGGGTGAACAGGAGCTGATTGGACAAGAAGGGTGTTCCTAGCAAAGGAAACAGCAGAGTGTGAAGGGCAGGCAGGGAGGCAGGCAGGATACAGCCTTTTCAAGGAACTGAAATGGTGCCCATGAGAAACAGGAAGTGAAGAACAGAAGAGCTTCCTTCACTAAGGGAGCCTTTGAAGGACTTTAGTCAGGGCATAGAGATACTTCGCCAGCTGTCAACTGTTCTGTCCAGTGTGGTTGATGAATGCTGAACTGGTACCATTGGGGCGTTTGGAAGGAGGTTGAGATGCTGCTGCTGGGTTGGCTGTGGAAGTAGAAAAGGGGCAACTTGAAGGCCAAATGAACAGAACGTGTGACTTGCTGGTGTTTTGAAGAAGAGACGTAAAAAGCAGGAGGTGAATCTTGTGCTCTTTATGATTTGACAGTCTTGATTTGTTTGAAGCATTTAAGACCAAGGAATGAGAGTAATTAATTGGCAAGTAGGAAGATGGCTCATTGATTTCACACATCTTGAGTTCGAAGCAGATGTGGAGATCTCTGAGAGAGACCTTTATATACAGCTGTATAATGGCTGGTACAGACAGTTCAAGACTAGACCCAGGTTCTAAACTCAGTTGTTTTACATAATAAATTGAAATAGTTTGTGATTAAATAGAGAAGACAGTTTCTCCTGTGCTGATGTGTTTCTGTGAAAGACTTTTCAAGTATTAGTGTGTATCTTAGCATTGATTTGCAGGACCAGTTAAAATTACATAGAAAGGGGAAAGGAGAAAAATTACTTAGAAAGCAATGTAGCTTTATGGTTTAGTTTCAAATAATGTATTCAATTTTGAGGATGTAATTTTTTTTAATTTTGCTTTTTTATTTTGCAAATTGCTTCGAACTTTGACAACTTGCCTAGAAGTCTCATTCAAATACAGTTCTGAAAAGATTAAATGAAACATCTAAACTAGAGGCTGTAATGGAAAATGCAATTTATTCTTAAATGAAGATGATGACAAGCCACCATCTCGCTTGAAAAAGTGAATTTAAAACCTGAGTGAGAGTACATCAAATGTAGCCTAGACTTTTGTTCCTTTTGAATGGAAGATTTTCAGTATAATTGAAGATAGGACTTCAACCAAGAAAGACACATGGCATCACAGTTTCATCAGTTTTCTGATTTGTATATGTGTTTCCAATTTGTGTATGTATACACAGAGACATTAAATCATACTGAAAAATAGACCCCCTTTAAAAAAAAGTGATGATTCAAGTAAATCTTTATTGGCTGCAGTACTTTCTGTGTCTTGCCTAACAATGAAGTGCATTTGAGGACAATGTAAATCCTTAGGACACTGATAGAAAATAAGAGTAAAAATGTCATTCCCCTTACTATAGAAAACTTTAACTATGTTAGTGATTTTTTTTAGCAGTTTTCAAGTAAGTAAGATATCAGCTAAGTCTCAAAATATTTCTTTCATATGATTTTTATCACAGTAGTATTTGTGATATGAGGTATTATTAGTTTTATAGGTCCTAATTGCCCCTTCTCTTGATTGTTGAATTGTGGTGAAGGTAAGGATGTAATTATATCATTGATTTGACTACACTTTCCCATTAAAGGTTTGTTCCAGGTATAAATTGTTAATCTTACAGATTCATTTTCCTTGTTATTTGGCAATTAAGCTAAGAGATATTTTTGTGTCTACTAATAGAATTTGGCTCAACATTTTGTCTACTAATAGAATTTGGCTCTACATTTTGTTGTTATTGTTATTGGGACAAACTAACTGACAGTACTTAGGGCTTATTCCTCCTGGCTCTTCACTCATGGATCATGCCTAGGAGGACTGAGATGGGGTTCTGGGGTTCAAACTTTGGTCATCTGCATATAAGGAAGGCACCCTACCTGATAGACTATCTCCCAGGCTCCTGAAATTTGGGAAGTTTGATAAATTCAATTATGTCTTATTTTTTTTCTCTGTAATTGAGATACATACAGACTTCCTTATAAGTCATTGGACAAAGAAAATAACATAGCTGAACACAAATTCAGTTGAGGGCCACATACCTCTAGTCATTGTGAAGCAGAGACTATCTTTCAAAAGCAGAGGATTGCAGTATGCTTGCTCAGGTAGCAGTAATCTACCTCCAATATGCCCTAGGTAGCTACTGCCCATTTGTGTGAATTTCCTGGTGAGCTGACTATAAAACTATAATGAGGAGCCAAACCCAACAGAACCAGAGTCTCCTGTAGGCCTGTAAACATTACATATTATTGTAAGTCTTTAGTTTTGCAATATATTATTCTCTAGCTTGGTGATGACAATTGATGACTTACCCAAAGGACAGGTTTGTCTTGTGCTTAGGAGCATGTTAAGTCTACTGGACTTTGAATGCTACTCTACCAGCTGCTGGCTTTATTATCCTGGACATGCTGTTTTCTCTTTAACGTTCGATTTTCCATCAGTAAAATGGGAATGATACTTCCCTCCCAGGATTCTGTGGGAGAAAAAATGAAGTGTGCCAGCATATACTATGAACAGCATCCTGCAGATACCCAGACCACATTAAGTAGCCACTGAGGCTTAAATTTTAAACTTAATTTTCATTAATGTGCAGACACTGACACTTAATTGAAAGAATCTTTAGGAGAACTTCAGAAAAGGTAGACAAACATGATTCCTAGTTTAAGCTGCTGAAATAAAATAACATAGACTAAGTGACTTATATACACATGTTTATTTCTGACAGCTCTGGACCTTGAGTTTCCTGCTTGTCTGTATTACTCAGGGGAGCAACGCTGATGTCTAACATGTCATTAGTGAACAAAAAAGAAATCACTAACGTTCTCCTGCAACTTGATAAGTGTTTTATTTGTTTGTTTGTTTGTTTTTTGTTTTTATTTGGGGGGGTTACTCCTATACACCTATGGGGGCTATATGTTCAGAAGTAGCTCCTGGCTTGGGGGACCATATGGGACTCTGGGGGATCGAACCACGGTCCATCCTAGGCTAAGAATAAGGCAAGGCAGACACCTTACTGCTTGCATCACCGCTCCGGCCCTGATAAGTTTTTTTTATGTGTTGGCTTTAAGGCTTGTGACTTTTGCCTTTGCCTTTCTGCCCTTTTACAGATCTTCTGTACAATGCCCACTCTCTTCCATTTCCATGTGTGTGTGTTCACCAGCCACATGTGCTTTTAGCATTTGAGTATTACATGCTTCCTTTCCAGAATTTGTTCCATATCAAACCTGTGTCCTCAACTTAGTTGCTTTGAAATTATTGAAATTATTTTTGATCTGTATTGGCTGAAATAGGTTTTGAGATGCTGGATATTAACTTCGGTATGCCACTTTCTCTAGAAACTAATTGACTGATTTAGGGTGGAGGCTGAGATGAGAGTTTATACATTTGGTCAATTTCACAGAGCTTACCTTGCAAGCTATTGAAATGCAAATACAGGCAACACTTAGAGACTCAGAGATTTCACACATTCAGTTCTTTGTTTTCTTCTAAAAAAAAATAAGCATTCAAAATTCATGCACATTCTATTATTCATGTGCTTTATATTTAGGATCCACTGCTATGTCTAGATAAATCTTATCACCATTATTTAAAATTTCATGAATGAAACTTTGCATCGCTAATGCCACACTAGCCTAGACAACTTGAACCAATCAAAATAATTTGAAATGCAACACTTAAGTGAGTTCTTGCATGTGTGTGCACACGCATGTGTGCAGTTACTTATAACTCTTTGGCATTGCCTTATCCACAACTATATCTGTTGAAATCTGCACTGTGAAAATGGCTAGGAATTAAAAACCTTCTTTGCTTATTTTGTCCCAGAAAAACCTTTGAGGAGGTGGCGCTCATAGGCTCCCATGTAACAGGATGGAGATGTGAGGCAGTTTTTCTTTGTTTGGTAGCTGTCATGTTGGTGATACTGTTTTTTGTGCTGTATGTTGTCCTGTGCTTTCTTAGGCACTCAGCCCCACATTGACCTGTGCTTTCAAAGAAAGCTGTGTGTCAGCAAGACCATTCCCTTGTCATTTGATCAGCTCTCTCAGGAGCCTTCCTGGGACAGTCGGGCCTTCAGAAATCCTGTTATTTCCTGACTGTGGTCACTATATCCACAACAGAGGTCAGAATGATTTTTCTAGCCAAATCCAAAGCCTCTACTACCAGGTTCCTACTGGTCACCTCTTGGTGCGCACTGACACTACCATGTTCTGATAAAAACTTCAACTTAGCAGAGCTTAATGGTTCAGCATGAGCTTTGGAAGAAGACACATCGACTTCAAAGAGATGCTATGTGAAATTGTGTATCTTCACAGAGGATTATTGGTGATGATTTGAATTTGACTTTTTGTTATTTTTCTAGGAGCCATTTGAAAATGGATATACATAGTTTTCTTTATCCACTTGAAGTGATTCCCACATACAATCAGTGGTTCTAGAAAAGTAAATAATGAGCATGCTACAGCATCAAGCCAGGGTGTCTCTGTGCACAGATTATTGTAATTGGACCTTGTCTCTTATGGCTGACTTGCTTTTAGTCTTGTGCCTGGTCCTTGGATTGGTATGAATAAATACACTGGGGAAGGTCTTGGGCCTATGGCCCCACTTCCTGCCTGCTCACACCAGGAGGGCGTCTTTCCTTAGTAGTCCTTCCAGCTATTGTTAGAGTCTTTCCTCAATTTGCTTCAATGTAAAACTGATGTAAAGTCTGGCATAGACCTTTACAAAGGATCCTAGTCTGTACTGGGAGCAGAACAGTCTCATTTACTCTGATTTTTCTATATTAAAAAAAACACACACACATAAAGTATTGATTGTATTTGAGATTGCTTTTTTTTTTTTTTGATAAAGAAGTGGCATGACACATTTGTATTCTCCTTTCTCTTTCTACTTGTACCTTAAAAAACATTTTTTTTTTTTTTTTTGGTTTTTGGGTACACACCCAGAGGTGCTCAGGGGTTACTCCTAGCTCTGTGCTCAGAAATCGCTCCTGGCAAGCTTGGGAGACCATCTGGGATGCCAGGAATCAAACACAGGTCTGTCCAGGGTCGGTTGCATGTACAGCAAAGGCTCTACCACTGTGCTATCACTGTGGACCTTAAACAATATTTTTGGGGCCCAGAGAGATAGCACAGCAGTAGGGCCTTTGCCTTGCATGCAGCTGATCCAGGGTGGATGGTGATTCGAATCCCAGCATTCCATTTGGCCCCCCATGCCTGCCAGGAGTGATTTCTAAATGCAGAGCCAGGAGTAACCCCTGAGCATCACTGGATGTGACCCTCCCAAATTTGTTTTGTTTTGTTTTTTTTGGGCCACACCCGGTGACACTTAGGGGTTACTCCTGGCTTTGCACTCAGAAATCACTCCTGGCTTGGGGGGCCATATGAGACACCAGGGGATTCAACCACTCGGTCCATCCTAGGTCAGCCACATGCAAGGCAAACACCCTACTGCTGCCCTACCTCTGTGCCACGGCTCTGGCCCCCAATTTTTTTTTTTTTTTGGTTTTTGGGCCACACCCATTTGACGCTCAGGGGTTACTCCTGGCTATGTGCTCAGAAATCGCCCCTGGCTTGGGGGGACCATATGGGACGCCGGGGGATCGAACCGCGGTCCTTCCTTGGCTAGCGCTTGCAAGGCAGACACCTTACCTCCAGCGCCACCTACCCGGCCCCCCAATTTTTTTTTTTTTAAGAAACTGTAACTTACCATGTTTTTTTTATAATAGAGTTGTGGCAAGCATATAATGTTCTAACAATCCTACCACCAATGTTCCCCTCCCTCCACCAACTCCCTTCTCAAGTGTTAACAACCCCTCCCCCTCTCACCCCACCCCACCCCCAAACCCCCTTATCTTTGTAAAATGTTTTAACTCTTGATTACTGTGCCAATTCTCAGTCATTCATTTACATTCCCAGCAGATATTTTTACTTTATGCAGGGCCAGAAATACAAAGGCCATAAAGATCCAGTTCTGAACAAAACCCAGAAATGAAGAAGGCAAACTCATACCTCAACCAGTGTTTCTCTTTATCTTTTTTATTTGTGGATAAGCCCTCCCCCAATCTTGTTTTCTTTCTGTAGTACTGGTTGGCCACCCAGTCATGCTGTGACATTCCCCATTCCCCTTCTTGACTGAATTTACATCTGTGGCTCCCTTAAAATATCTTGAAGGACCACAGGGCATATATACATGCCCCCTGAGAAATGCTGCCTTAAATCTGATTGAGAAGTGCTGTGATGACTACTTGTCATTAGACTGTACACAGTTCTATATGTGCATTTGAACGAACAGAGTGAGCATATAAGACAGACCGCATGATGCAAGTTAAAGGACATTTCTGGGTAGTGGGTCATCAAATCTTGACATTGGAGTGATGGGGGTTGGCAGCTTATTTCTGTTCACATTAAATTTCAGAAAATGTAAGGGGAAATATCCCACAGACAAAATGGACATGTATGAACTAGAGGGAGATAAGCCCAGAAATGTCCTAGAGATAGAGATCTGGATGACATTATCATAGAGTGTTGGCTGTAACCATGAAAAGGAAGAAATCATCTGGTTGAAGAGTGAGAACAGAGTGAAAAAAAAAAAAAGCTGGAACATAGCCCTTGCCATTAGGGTTACTAATCTTCAAGAGTACTTTATTAAGCACCAAAATTAATCAATTACAAAGATAATTACTTATTCAGAAAATTTATCGAGTCCAGTTCTGCCTTGGGATCTTCAGGGTGCTTTTAGAATCACTACCGTAATTATCTTAAACCAAACGCTTATTGAGTTTCTCAGTCGCCAGGCACTAGTGTAAGTGCTTTCTTTATATAAATA
This sequence comes from Suncus etruscus, assembly GCF_024139225.1. NCBI lineage: Eukaryota > Metazoa > Chordata > Mammalia > Eulipotyphla > Soricidae > Suncus > Suncus etruscus. Next base: position 124,963,967 of record NC_064849.1, read on the forward strand.
TGGATATTTATATATTATGCTATATATTTATTTTTTATGTTTATAATCTATTTAATTTTTTAATAAATCTTTATTTAAGCACCATTATTACAAGCATTTTTGTAGTTGGGTTTTAGTCATAAACAGAATACCCCCCCCTTCACCAGTGAAACATTCCCATCCCAATGCCCCCTCCCCCACCCCTGAGAGGTTATATATATTCTATTATTTATATATTTATTTACATATAAATTACATATAGATTACATATATGTATATATAAATAAATATATAAATGGAATTTCCTAAGAAGTTATGAAAGCTACTATTATCCTCAATCTCCAGGAGTGAAAAACAGGCAGGTAATTGACCTTTTTGAAATTTTTTGAAGTTCCTACAACTTGTTAGTGGTACAACTTGGCTTCAAAACTAGACATTCAGATTCAAATGTAGACAGAGATTAGACTATACTATTAATCATTTTAGGATTTTTTTTCCCTTTCTCCTTCCTTCTTTTGGGCACGACAGACAACCAGCTGCTAACTTGCCACAGTGTCATGTGCCATTTGCAGTAGAGGTTGTATCCTGAGCCCAATGATGGGTGTGGTTGTATGTCTGTGTGAAGTGTTAAAGTTGAGAAAAAGCAATGATTTCCACTATCTACACTAACCCAGTGACCTGGAGGTGTTAAAGCTCTGTTGTATTTTACAGTTGTGGGGTTAGGTGTCAGTTTAGAATCCTTTCTCCTTGGCAGGCAGGTGGAATCCTATTCCAGGCCTTAGAAATTGTGCTGTCCAGGGCTGAAAGAGAAGCTCAGTTGTTGCTAGAGACAAATGATTTGGGCAAAAGTAAAGCTACTCAATAATTTCAAATTGTAATTAAAACAGTTGTATCAAAAGAGGTATATCCAGCTTAAAAAATCCCTGGAACAGTTCCTTGAAACCTAAAAGGTTTCCTTCCACAAACTAGTGGTTATATGAAGAAACTAGTGCTGATAAACAGTACTAAATAAGGAAAAGTTTCTCCTTAAATTTTTTTTTCTTTTCTTGCTAGTGAAGGTAACCTTAGTTTGGGGGATATGGGGTAAAAGGATATGATAGCCAAAGGATTCAGGGAGAGAAAAGGATGTATAGGAATAGTTATTACTATTATCATAGAAGGAACCTGTGTGCTATCAACCTGAGATATTACTGAACTAGAAATAATGCAAACTATACCTCTCATGGTATCATCTCATCTTGTTTCTTCTTAGCAGCCCCTGATATGTAATTCATCCTGGAGAAAGTTCACTGGAGCCCAGATCCTGAGGGAGCATGTGGTATAGATGATTCCATCTGCATGCTCTATTCAGTGGGCTTAGTTTGTAGGCATGACATGTCCCTTTGCTGAGACAAGGATAGCCTTCCTGAGAATGAGTTAGACACTATAGCTTCAAGAGTACTCAAAGTTATCTGCAGACAATGCAGAAATACACTCTTAGGAAAAACCAATGCTATGAAAAGTAGGACCAAGAGATACAAAGAAATCAATTCTTTGATAGTACAAACTGCTAAACTGGCTTTGTTTAAAGCAAGACCAACAATTTCTAGACCTTTCAATCCATCTTATGGTTTAATCCACTTTGAATTAAATGTTTGGGAATTGGAACAAAAAGTATTCTCAGTGATTTGTGAACTTTTTTTGGTGGAAGGTGGTATTGGGCCACACTATGCAATATTCAAGGCTTATTGTTTGCTCTGTAATCAGGCATCACTTCTGGTAATGCCCAGGGAACCATCGGCAGTGTTGGGTATCAAACTGAGGTTTCATGAAATGTAAATGACTTACCCCCTATGTTATCTCTCCAGCTCCTTTATTTAGTTATTTGTTTAGAATAGTATTAGTATTATAGAATTATAGAATTATATGTACTATATAGTATTATAGAATTATATGTATAGAATAGTATTTGGCTACTCAGAAAGTCTGGTTTGCTGCCAATGGATTTGGTTACTATCTCCCTTAAAATAGCTACTCTTTCTAAAATAAAACTGTCATACATTTGTTATTTCTTTTTTATTACATATCACTATGTATAAGGTGATACATAAGAAATGAGAATCAATTGCAGTTACATTTCCAATGAAAAAATGTACAGTTTTTAAAGAATTGGAATGTTTATGCTCTTATTCTGCTAACCTCTTAAGAGCAGACAATTTGTTTGGCAAGTAAAGATTTATTAGGTGTGACTCAACCAATGATGAGTTAGCCTAAGTTATTATAATTTTTATCCTAAATGATTTGACAGTGATAAATAGTCGATGTGGCAAGTCAGCATAAAGCTTTATGTCTTTATTGCCTTTTACCATCTCTGCTCTAAATAACTGTTCACATCTGTCGACTATTCGGTACAGATGCATGAGGTTTTAGTTGTGTAGAACTGGAAATCCTGGCTAGTGATTGCTTAACTCTCCATTTCTTCAATATCTTCCCAGTTTTCCTCTTCACTCCATGCTTTGACTATAGGCTGCTCCTCAATTGGGGTCTATTGCACTCCTAATGAACCATCCAGTTCCAGAGTCTTCTCTTTCCAAACCAACTCATCTGTGGCTGCGCATTCAGATGCATGGTAGAGGCAGCTGGGATGACTGGCACACTAGGACATAAAGCCATGCCAAACACGTGGAGGCACTTTCCCACTGTCTCTGAAGCTTCATGTTCCTCTTGCCTCATCAGTTGATGAAGAAAGGGTTGGAGTTTCAATGAGGGCCACAGCAAAATCACACACCTCTGTATGGGGTCTGTATGGGGAAGCCTAGTTCCAGGTTCCAGGGTTCATTTTGGTTTCTTTGATGATTTAGCTGAACTGGTGTTTGAAGGCCTAGCTTGAGGCTGATCATAAAGCATAATCTGTCTGACATCCCCCAATTTGTTCAGTTCTGCTGCATAGCCCTGCAGGAGGGGGAAGAAAAGCAGAAATTCATTGTATCAGATCTGCATGAGGAAGTCATATCTGTCTCTGCCTGGATCATGTCTACCTTGCTCCCCTTTCCCTTCCTTCATCTCTTCTGTCCCATCTTGTACCCTTTCCCTTTTCTCTAGCCCTTCTTCATTGTCTTTCTCTTCCCCCTTGTCTGCATCATTTCCACTTCCTTCTATTTTCATGTACTATTTCATCTCTTTTTCTTGAGTTTACCTGGATTTCTCCCCTTAGCTTGAGAAGCAGTTTTTCACTTGAAGTCTCCCTCATATGATCCCCGTCACCCAAATCAGGCTCTAGTAACTTCAGGTTCCCCTTGCTTTCTCCAGCCCAGTCTGTAAGCATCCTGACATGAGAAAATTCAGTAGTTTGCTGTAAATTCTCCCTCATGACCTATATGGTTACACAAATGGTAAATGGGGGTAAAGTTTTTCAGATTTTTAACAGGAGGTATACAAGTACATTTAGTGTTCTTTCTGTTTCTGAGATCCATTCTATTCTGAATATCTATTATACATTTTTTTTACGACTAGAACAAAAAGTTTTAGAAAGAAATTAATTTGATAAAAGCTTGATGTGAAATAAAGTGGATTCTCTCAAGGTCTATTCTCAGATGTTAATGGGGTTCTTGGCAAAAAACACATTACCTCACAGGCATGAGGCAATTATTTATAGTGGTTACATCAGCCAGAATAGGATGAGAAATGCTAGAGTCTTGTCCTGCGCATCCTCTGACTCACTGTGAAATCCCAGGTAAGTGCAAGACTAGTAGGCCTTTGATTACCTCTGTCATGGCCCTGGGGCCAGTCAGAGTCACTCTTTTTTCTGTTGAATAAATAAATACACTGTCCCTTTTCAAATAACAGCTAATGTTGAGATGTTTAGATTAAAAGAATACTAGTATTGTCAGTCCCAGAGAGAAACCTTAATTTTTTTTTTTTTTTTTTTTTTTGGTTTTTGGGCCACGCCTGGTGATGCTCAGGGGTTTGGCAGGCACGGGGAACCATATGGGAAACCGGGATTCGAACCAATCACCTTTGGTCCTGGATCGGCTGCTTGCAAGACAAACGCCGCTGTGCTATCTCTCCAGGCCCAGAAACCTTAAATTTAATTGACCTCAATGTATTCATTTTCTAGCTCAGAACACAATCACAGAGAAATTTAGTGGCTCAACCAGTTAGTAAAAAGTGAAATTTTAGAATCACAGTGTTTTTGTCTGTAGATACTTTGCTTTACCATCCTTTGTGGTGTGGTACTCATATGCTGAATTCACATGCTGAATTCTTTGGTGTGATCACGTTTGCATTTATTTTTTTTTTCCGTTTTAAATAGCCCCTGTTTGTTGTTGCTGCTGTTGCAGCGATGTGATTGCACAGAAGTTTTCAGTGCTTACACACGCAGCTGTGGTGCTCACCAACATTTGCCCTGGTCTAGTTGTGGTGCTTTCTGGGATGTAGGAGGGGCTGCACTTTTTGTGCTGCATGCCAAATCACTGCACACATGCTCACCAGAGGTGGCACGTCTTGACCACAACTTGGGAATTTTTTTAGTTGCTTTTTGTGGTGCTTGGGGGCAGCTCACTGCCCTGCAGCTGGAAATAACTGTGGTTCCAGGGGTCACAGCATGGGCTTGCAAGGCAGGTGCTCTAAGCCAGGTGCTCCTTCCCCTTTCTTCTCCCTCTTTTTCCCTCGCCATCTCTCTTGCCCCCTTTCCCCCGCCCTACTCTCTTTCTTTTTTCTTTTTGGACTATGACTGGCTGTGCTCAGAGTTTATTCCTGGCTCTGCCCATAAGGATCACTCCTGGCCAGGTTCCATGGCCAATAGGGGTTTGTGGAGATTGAACCCATGTTCACCTCGTGAAAGGCCTTACCTGCTGTACTATCTCTCTGGCTCATGAATGAGTTTTCTGATTGAAGTCATAAAACTTTGCCCTAAGTTGATGCTTCCCTGCCCATTTTATAGATTTTATATTAGAAGTTTTTAATTGATACACATTTTGCCACCAAATGTCCCCAGTTTCCCCCTCAGACACACAGGGAAAGTGATATGCATGGTACCCAGTCACAGTCTTTTATAGATTTTTAATAAATATGTATTTAATGGTTTAATTTTGCATATTAAGGCATTAATGACAGGCCAGACTATGGTCATAGGTCCTGTTGTGGCCCATGGCCAAACTGGAGATAAAATCTGCGTGCAGGCATTTAAATTCTTTTTTTTTTCTTTAACACCCTGATAGAAGTTAGAGCCAGAACTGACCTTTAAGGGTTGAATTTGTGAGTCCTTTTAAATTCAGGCCCTCAATTTACCAAGAACCCTTTTAAGCCTTAAAAAAATGCAAAATTACATCCAAGTGGGAAGAATCTTCTCTTGATATGGGCTGAATTTTCTTTGTATTGAAGCTGCTTAGGCAGTATTTATACTCCTTGTCTAGAATGCATTCCCCCATTGTTGGTAATCTTGTCTTTTATAATTTAGAAGGGTTTAAAATCATCCTAAAAACAAATGAGATTTTAGCTTCTGTTCCATCCAGGCCCCTGTTTTTCATGTGTAAGAACCATAATCTTGGCTATTTATATGTATCTATTTATACCTATTGGAATAAAGATTCAGCTGAAAGGCTGGGGGAAGAGAAATAGAATGCAGTAGAGCATTGCCTTAAGTAGGGTTTAATAGGAGAGTGGGCAGGGGCAGTCGACTAATTGATTGGGCTGCCAGGCAATTTGAACCAACCCGTTAGTTACAAATTTTTGTTACGCAAAATTTAACACCCATGGCAAGATCCGAAGAATGCTGCTCCCAGCAGCCCCGGCTGCTTTCTTTTGTGCTGGCCGTTGCTCTTAAGGACAGTTTAATTTGTGTGAGATACTGTTCCAGCCTGCTGTCTCTTTCATTCCTTGGGAAATGACTCTTTAGAGTCACCGTTTTCTTAATGTTTTACAAACCTGTGCTACATAGCTCAACTCTGTGCTTTTATTAGCACCATGGATCACCGGGTTCTTCCAGTGTGTGCTGGCCTTCTCAGCATACACTTTCTCAACACTAGCATTACCTGGGTCAGGGTTCCCTTCTGTAGGGGAGTGTTAATTATGGCTTCATTATTTGAAAGAACAGCTTCTATTCTCTACCCTTCATTTAGACTGTTTTCACACTTGCCCCCTGGTAATTCATTTTGATTTGGGAGCTGGAATGATCATAGAGGATTCTCTACTTGCATACCCTTATTGTATAACCCAGTGATGCTCTTGGACACGAGCTAAACTCCTGAGGTACTTCCCTCCATGTGGTGTGTCTGTGGGGGTACACCCAACAATGCTTAGGGGTTACTCCTGGGTCTGTGCTCAGATATCACTCCTGACAAAAACTGGACACCATTCGGGATGCTACGGATTGAACCCAGGTTAGCAGCATGTACGTCAAATGCCCTACCCACTGTGCTATAACTCCAGCCCCTTAAACTCCCAAGAATCTTAATGAATACTTATTTTTATTAACAGTTCTATTATTAGGCTCAGGGAATTCAAAGATTTTGAAATTTTCTATTAATAACCTTCCACAATGTAATAGATAATATGCTAAATGTTAGATGCCATTCTTGGAATTTTATGCATGTGTATATATATTTTGTATATGTAGAATTGTATGTATGTGTGTATGTATGTCTGTATTGCTTATTGATTTCTGGGCCACACCTGGCTAAACTAAGAGCTTAATCCTGACTTTGGGCACAGATCACTTCTGGTGAGAGTATAGCATGTCAGGCATTTACCATGGACACAATAACCTGGGTTGGATTTCTGGCACCACATAAAGTCTTGCCAGGAGTGATCATTGATCACAGAGTAAGCCCTGAATATTGCCATGTATGATCATAAGAACCAAAACTTAAAAATAAAAATAAATTCTTCACTGGAAAACTATTTCCCCTTATCTTTTTAAAAGTGATTCTAAGTGTTCATATCTCAAATATTCTCAGAGCTATTTATGTTGCTTGTGGGAAAGCTGATGGTGTTTTTTTCAACTAAAATCACTAGAATATTTTATGAAACAAACAATAGACTACTACTATTTTTAATCAGTTTGATCTTTCAGGTTAGTATCAAAAGAAAGGAAAAGGTTTTGTTACCAAAGCATGGAACTTTCATGTAGGTACGTTTTATAAATAAACAAACATTATGTTTTATTGTCACGTTTCTTCTGAGTTTGTGTAGAGTGATTGTCACACATTAACAGGTAACAGGAGAATATAGATGCCAAGTTGCTGCTTTGGAAAATATTACAGAATTCTTTTTTTTTTTGGGGGGGGGGGGCATACCCGGCAGTGCTCAGGGGTTACTCCTGGCTGTCTGCTCAGAAATAGCTCCTGGCAGGCACGGGGACCATATGGGACACCGGGATTCGAACCAACCACCTTTGGTCCTGGATCGACTGTTTGCAAGGCAAACGCCACTGTGCTATCTCTCCAGGCCCTACAGAATTCTTAAATGTAAAGTTTTTCAGCTCACCACTTCATAAATTTTTCTGCCTGTGGGAATAGTTTTTTGAATGAATGGAAGGAAAAGGCTAAATTCCGGTTAAGAATTTTGTGTAGAAGAAAATCAGAATTTGTTTCTAAATATATATATTAAGTGTTGAGCAGATGGAACAAATATTATATAAAAATATATTGTGCTCATCTTCCATTGAGCACAAAATGAATCACGTAGTGCACACTTTAAATAATGCTTAATAGGGACCGGGCGGTGGCGCTAAAGGTAAGGTGCCTGCCTTGCCAGCGCTAGCCTTGGACAGACCTCGGTTCGATCCCCCGGTGTCCCATATAGTCCCCCAAGCCAGGAGCAACTTCTGAGCGCATAGCCAGGAGTAACCCCTGAGCGTTACTGGGTGTGGCCCAAAAACCAAAAAAAAAAAAAATAATGCTTAATAAATCTTGCAGAAATTAAATATTTATGACCAAGCATAATTTAAAATAAGTTAGTGATGTTGTATAAGTAATTTGGACATAAATTTTGCAAGTATGCCCTTTTATTTTATTTTAAAAAGTTGGGGGAGTAATCAGGAGTTACACCTGGCTCCATTCTCAAGATTCACTCCTGATGGCCTTGGGGGACCATACGGGATGCTGGGGATTAAACCTAGGTTGGTTGCTTTCAAGACAAGTGTCCTTCCAACTGTACCGTCTTTCTGATACAATATTTTTTTTAATTTAACTTTTGTGTCTGGAATGCCTGCCACACAGCAAATGCTAATGAATAAATTCATGAAAAAATAAAAAGTTTAAAGTAAGAACTGCACATCAGATGTGTCTGCCTAGAACATTGCTTATGAGTGAAAACTTTTACTTATGGATTAGTGAGTTTACTTGATAAGCTGTTGCTTCATAACAAACCATGCCTAAATGTAGCTGTATCAAATAGCAAATGTTTAACCACAGATTTTGTGGATAATGAATGCAATTGTAGCTTAGTTGTGTGGTCTTGCTTGTGATTTCTTTCAAAGGAGCAACATACAAGACTGGATAGGGGGAGGAACTCTCCCAAAATCACTTGTATGAACTTTAGAGGGAATCAGCTCCTTGCAGAAGATTAAAGTGTGCACTGTAGTTCCTGTGTGCATTTGTTTTGTCTGAAGACCATTTTTCTGTTAATTGTTGCCTTTGCCTGTCCTCTAGAGCAGGTCACAATTGTGGCCATTCACCTTCATAAGAGTGAATCTGAAGTGGGCAATCAAGACACAAGGAACAGTCTCCTGCAGCCTAATATCAAAAGTGAATAACATCCCCTTTGTCATCTTGTAGTGTTTAGGGGTGGATGACTTAGGTCTAGTGCAAGGAGAGGAAACTTAGAAGGTATTAAAGAAAAACAAAACAGACATTTAGGATCACAGGGTGCCATTGACCACACAGTTGACTAAAGTTGAAAGAGACATGGATGATGTCCTCTTAATATCTCCACAGGCAAAAGAGTCCATGTCTATTTACACAATAGTTTGTTTTTTATATGCCCTGATGTTATATGTGTCAATTTTACCATGTGCATGCACTTTGTGAGTTTTCCCTTCCAAGATGGAATTTCGTCCTGATAGGAGATTTTTGTCATTTTGGCACTTTTATTTGAAAAAAAAAAGTATAATTTATGACATTACAAAAAGAAAAAGATGTATTGAAACTACTAGATAGTGTATGTTCCCTTCATATGCCATCACTGAGTAATTGGGTTTAAGGATAAGGAGGAAGTATGTAGAAGGAAAGGTGAAAACTATACGTAATTGCTTTAATGGGCACTGGAAATGTCACAGAAGCCTCCTGAGGTACATGAGGAAAGTAACTCCTGGAATTAGCCTTTTGAAGGGCCTCTGCAGGAGATGATGGACCCTTTCTGGTTTGATGGTGGTCCAAGGAAAATGATCTCCTTACAGTGGGTTGGATGTGTTCACTTAAAATCAGTGGATGGCTAGGAAAGAAGTAAAAAAATTGTTCAGTGCATGTTTGAGATGGGTATTCCCTTGGACCAGGTGAGTCTGTATTCTGTATTTGCTCGGAGTGCTCCCTACCCCCAGAGCTCTACAGCTGAGGCTGAGGATATAGGAGCCCATGAGGAGTCAGACCAACACCCCTGCAAAAACTGAGCCTCTTGACTAGCCAGTACTTGGTAGTTGGAATGGAGGTGGGAAGATCAAAAACTGTTTGACCCTTACCTAGAATCCAAATGGAAAAATCCTCTTGTACAGTAAATCTGGAAGATTTGTGCTGTTTTATTTTGCTGTTTCCACTTGAGTAAAAGGAAAAGGAAGATATTGATCTCTGTGTGGAAGAGTTATTAATTACTCTCTCGTGTGCCCATCAATGTCAATGTTGTCTGGAGGAAAAGATTAGAAATTCCAGTGTGTTGTCTTTATCAGGAAGACACACACTGACTGGCGGCCTTCCTGATTTTAAGTCTGATTTTTAAAAATCTCATTTTAAATCAAAAGCTGCACATTTGCACAAAGATGACCTTATGCCTATATTATGGTTGGAAGAACTTTGGATTGTGCTTTATTTGAAATTGGATTGTCCTTGATTACAGGATAGACCTAGACCAGAGTTATAACTATATGCAGCTGTTATTGAGGTTTTTAAAAAATATGAAGTTTATACAAAGAAACAGAAAATAATTAATATCACTATAATTGACATATCTAAGAAATGTTTGCATTTTTGTTTTGTTTGGTTTTTGGGTCACACCCAGTGGTGCTCGGGGGTTACTCCTGATCTGTGCTCAGAAATTGCTACTGGCAGGCTCTGGGGACCATATGGGATGCCAGCATTCAAACCAGAGTCTGTCCAGGATTGCCTGCATACAAGGCAAACACCTTACCGTTGTGCTGTCGCTCCAGCCCCAAATGTTTGCATTTCTTCATTAATTTTTATATAATTTTTTTCTGCTTGAAAGTCATACCTTGATGTGAATAGGGCTTAATCTTGGTTCTGAGGTTGGGATTTACTTAGGTGGTGCTTGTGGAGCCTGGGATCAAACATTGTTTGACTTCATGTAAGCCAAGTACTTAATCCAGTACTATCTCTCGAACTATGTAATATTTTTAATGGAAGCACTTGAACATTTACACTAAAGAGCAAAATTAACCCATAAAAATGTGTTATACTGCAAATCTTCCAGGCCTTTCTTTTGACCTACTCTTTTTTAAACATCCAGGCCTTTAAAACAAACAAACAAACAAACAAACAAACACCGTACCAGAAATCCCTTATCATAAGTTTGGTGCGAATATTTCAAGTTTGGGTCTTTATCCTCTAAGAAATAGCTTGTTTCCCACTGAGAATAGAATTTTAGATGTATCTGTGTTGATTCAGGTAGAATAAACCCACTCATTTTAAGTCCTGGCTAGTGTTTCACCTTGGAACTTTACAACAGTATCCTTATAATTTTTTGTAATAATAGAAAAGCTACTGTTTCTGATTTTCACTATTTTACGACTCTCCATGCATAAATATCTTGCTGTCCATAAGTAAGAATTATTCTGGGATATGAACAGTAACCAGAACTATTACAATCTTGGTATACACATTTTCAAATTTAATAGATATTGCTAAAAATTTTGTCAAAAGTATTTGATCCAAATGTAACATTCTCCTAGCTTATATCTATTTTTGCTCATACTCATCAGAGTATGGTACTTGAAATATTGTTAAAAGATGTATTTTTTAGTGCTGGGAATTAAACACAGACTTCACATATGTAGGTCATACCCTTTGTCAGTAAACCCAATTCAGCTCCTATTTTGAGACTTTAAATTTTACTTTGGTAATTCTATTCTGATGAATATAAAATGATTATGTTATTATAGTTACAACTATATTAGTTTGATTTCCTTTATAATTGCTTCAATTTTTATATCTAGCCAATTAGTGTTACCTGTTACAATTATTGTGTCACATCTTTAACCTATATCTTATTATTTTTTCTATTAAGTGTATATACTTTTTCAGACTGGGAATATCTTATTTATTCTGTACCTTTAAGATTTATTTTTTTTTACCATATGGGATGCCAGGATTCAAACCACCATCCTTTTGCTTGCAAGGCAAATGCTCTACCTCCATGCTATCTCTCCGGCCCTTCTAGTGCATTCTTTAATTAATATTTTTATTTAAACACCTTGATTTCAAATGTGATTTTAGTTGGGTTTCAGTCATGTAAAGAACACCCCCCTTACCAGTGCAACATTTCCTCTACCAATATCCCGAATCTCCATTCTCCCCACCTCACCCCACCCCACCCCCGCCTGTACTCTAGACAGACTTTCTACTGTCCCGTTAGGATTGATATGTCTTTTTACCATTTTATAGGAGGCTTACATTTAAAAAAAATGTTTTGTTTTGGGACCACACCTGTTGGTACTAAATTCTTGCTCCTGGCTCTTCATTCAAGGATCACTCCTGCAATCACTTGGGAAATATAAGGGGTGCTGATGATAGAACCCAGGTTATCTGCATGCAAGGCAGGCACCTTACCGGCTTTACTATCTCTACAGCCCCTCAAGGTTTAAATTTTAATGTGGTTCAATTTATCAATATTTTTAAATTTACTTTTCGGCAAAGTACAAAACTGCCTGATTAGAGAATGTTATTTTAATAGATCATGAAGGTAACGCATGCTTTAAAAAATGTAAAGCAATGTTTTGAATTTAAGTTTTTTATTTATGTAAAATTTTGTGGGTTTCTATTGGGGGAGCATATCCAATGCTGTTCAGGGCTTACTCCTGGTCTATGCTCAGGAACTATTTCTAGTGGGGTTTAGGGGCTTATTTGAGGTGCCAGGGATTGAACTCAAGTTGACTTTATGCAAGGCAAACACCCCTACCCACTGTACTATCTCTCCACCCATCAGTTGAATTTTTGTCATCTCATGAGTTTGTAGTTCTAACTATATTTTACTGCATTCTGAATATGTAAGGGTCTGTTCAGAGGGACTCTAGCTGCTTTATCTGCTCATTGACTCTTTAGTAGACACCACATGATTCAGTGACTATAATTTTATAATAAATCTTGAGGCAAGTTCTCTATTCTTTTTAATATGTTATTCATAATATTCTTAAATAATTTTGGCCATTTGCTTTATAATCTAATTTTAGAAATAATTTATTTCCACCAGAAGAAACCTCCCAGGAATTTAGATTTAAAAATAAGTGAGGGGGATATAATGGAGGGCACCAAGACCAAACAGTCATATGAACATGGAGTAGAAATAAAAAGTGATCCAACTTAAACACCAAACCCAAAGCTAACTACAACAGAATTGATACCCAATCTACAACAAGCTAGACACAGAAGGGACAACTTATACTAGCAGCCTGGGGGCAAAGGAGGGGCGATATGTCATGCTTGCTGGGAACAGGGGTGGAGGGAGGACAACACTGGTGGTGAGAATGCCCCTGATTCAATGTCACTCTGTACCTAAAATACTGCTGTGAATGATTTGTAATCCACTTTGGTCAAAATAAAAATTACTAATTAATTTTAAAAAAGTGCCAGAGCAATAACACAGCAGGTAGGGACCTGTGACTTGTATGAAGCCAGCTCTTGTTTCAATCTCCAGCACCACATAGAGTTCCCCAAACACAGGAATAATCCTTAACAACAGAACCAGGAATAAACCCCGAGAACCAATAGAAGTGACCAAAATATTTAAAAAACAAGATGAAGATGAAAGGGACCAGAGCGATAGCACAGCAGTAGGGCATTTACCTTGCATGTGGCAGATCCAAGACGGATCTTGGTTCTATCCCCAGAGTCCAGAAGCGATTTCTAAGTGCATAACCAGGAGTAACCCTTGAGAATCATAGGGGTGTGGCCCAAAAAGCAAAATAAAAATAAATACCAGTTTCTATATGGTATTGACTAATTCTGGTTTTCACTTGAGTCCATTAATCTGTTTTTGAATATTTTCACTATAAAGATCTTGCCTATCTTGCTTCTTTAAAATGTTTTTTTATACATCTCTTCTTTTTGGACATCCAATATTATATTGGTTTAAGGTATACATATCAATAATATGACAGGTATATATTACAAAGTGATTATGAAATTTACATCTGACTTTTAGGATACTTGTGCATACTTGTGATAAGAACTGTGCCAATTAGTAATTTTTAGATAGAGTATTCTCAGGCACTATGCAGTACTTTATATTTCTAGAATTTTATTTTCTCCTGTAATTGTTAATTTGTACCTATGGTCACCTTCTATTTTTGTCTGCCACCTGCCTCTGGCAACCATCAATCTGTTTTCTGTCTATGAATCTATTTGTTTTAGCATCCACATTTAAGTGAGATCATGCAGTATTTTTTTTTCTCCTGCTTATTTCACAAAGGACAATGCCCTAAAGGCCTATCCATGTTGTTGCAAATGACAGGATTTCCTTCTTTTTTATGGCTGAATAAATACACATGTGCACACACACACACACACACACACACACACACATATACACAAACCCTCCTTTTTTATCCATTCATCTCTCTTTCGACACTGAGGTTGTTTTCATCTTTTGGTAATTGTATAATGTTGTTATAGACATGGGACTATAGAAATGGCTGCAGCTAGGCAATGTTTTTTCTTTGGTGATATATCCAGAAGTGAGATTGCTAGATCATAAGTTAGTTCTGTTGTAAAATTGTTGAAGGCTCTTCCTACTCTTCCGTAATGCCTTCAACAAGTTATTCCTGCTTACAGCCACAAAAGTTTCTCCTTCCTCATATTATTCTGGGCAATGTTTTTCTCTTGTTTTTTTTTTTTCTTCATAATAGACATTCTACATATGAAATGGTACCTCATGATTTCATTTGTTTGCTTTTACATGTTGAATAATATTGAATATATTTAATGAACCCTTGTTCATATTATATTATATATAATGAACCTTTGTTCATATTATATTATAGGTTTAGATACTTTAAGGTTTTTTCTTTATTTTTATTTTATATTGTCTTAATTGGTTATTGCTGGTGTCAAATACTGTTTATTTTCATATATTGATTTTTCTATCTAAAATCTCTTGAGCTCTTTTAATCATTCAGAAGCAGTGTAGACTCTAATTATCTTTTAGTAGAGACATTCTATCAGCTGAAAATAGAATAGCTTTTCTATTATTTGCTTATTAACTCTTGATGCTGTATTGGTGAGGACTTATCCTTCACAGTTAAATCATACTAGTAGTATAATTCTTATTACTGTGCATCTGGAAAATTACCTGCTACCTTGCCTTATGGTTTCTAATGTTTCCTTCTATAATCTCCATTAGACATGCTTTAAAACCTCTTATTCAGCCCTTTTTATTGGTCATTTACATTCATTTTTAATATTTTGATATTTCTTAAAGCTGTATCAGAATGCTGAAAGTTTTGCTGGTTTCATACCTTTAGTTAAGGTATACAACAACATCAGAGACTTCATTGATTCCTAGCTTGTTGTTGCAGCCCATTCCTTGTCCTTCCATGCTTCCCCACTTCTCAAACCTGATACTTTCCACATAACCCCTCTTCTTCTAACTAAAGTGGGACCTATGAGAGAGGTTGTTTTTGGCTAGCTATTGTACTCATTAATGTCTCTTGACTGTATTATAGTTATTTTCAAGGTACATCTTTATGTTTTATTTTATCAAATTCAAAGATAAATAGGCTCTAGTAATACTAAGAAATGAATGAATGACAGCTGAGAATATCGAACAGGGGTTAATGTGTTTGTCTTACATATAGCCAACCCCACTTTACTTTCAGCTCCTGAGTATTGCCAGAAGCGAATCCTATGAGCAGAACTATTAAGTCCTTAGCATCATTAGATGTGACCCAGCATTCCCCACTCCTAAATGTAAGAAGAGTGAATGAAATAATGAAATGTAGCCATAGGCTTGAGGCTCCTGGATGAAGGCTTGCTTCCAAGGCCACTGTCACTTGGAATGAATGACTCAATCCAAAAAGACTACCCAGTGGGGATGGTATGGCCTGTGAATATCTTATTCTCGAGTCTGGATATAAGTAACACCATAGAAGAGTAGTATCTGTGTCAGGCTCTTCTTTGCAGGATCCAGTATGTCTGAGACTATACTTAACTCTGTTAGAATTGGGCTTTTGGTGTAATTTGGTGTTTGTAGATGTTTTCATGTTTTAAGGAGATATCTCAGTGTTCTTGAAGTCCCTGGATTTAAAAATCCAAACTATTGGACCAGAGTGATAGCGCAGCAGTAGGGCATTTGCCTTGCAAGTGGCTGATCCAGGACAGACCTCGGTTCGATCCCCAGTGTCCCATATGGTCCCCTAAAGCCAGGAGCAATTTCTGAGTGCATAGACAGGAGTAATTCCTGAGCATAACCAGGTATTCCCCTTCCCCCAAAAACAGTCCAAACTATTGCATCATGGTTAATTATGACCAGTGAGAGGTTCTCTGGGTTATTTTTTTTTTTTACCAATCGGCCTGAATTTGAATCTTTTAAAAACAAACAAGCAAAACCCTCACAATTTTGACCTCATTTTGAACCTTTATCTTTATATATATAATAACAATTACCCATTTTAGGACAAGGAATATAGTATAGGAGTTCTGACCCTGGCACTTCATAGCTCAGCTGAGCAAAACTCAATGTGGCCTTGAGGTCTCTGATCATCATTAACATGGACCAGGTGGTCCCAGTTCCTTAAGGTCTGAGCAGCATAACGTCCTTGAATTCTCACATTGAAATGTTCCCCAGATTGACTTACAAGGCATTTGATCCTGGGTCCCCTGAGCATTCCTTGGGAGGCCCAGAAAACAAAAGAAGTACCCATTTCTAAAGATGTCCTGATGTTAAAAAAGGTTCGCATGTTTCTTTTTTTTTTGTTTGCTTGTTTTTTTGTTTTGGTTTTTGGGCCACACCCTGTGACGCTCAGGGGTTACTCCTGGCTATGCGCTCAGAAGTTGCTCCTGGCTTCTTAGGGGACCATATGGGACACCGGGGGATCGAACCGCGGTCCGTCCTAGGCTAGCTCAGGCAAGGCAGGCACCTTACCTCCA
Source organism: Suncus etruscus (assembly GCF_024139225.1). Classification (NCBI taxonomy): domain Eukaryota; kingdom Metazoa; phylum Chordata; class Mammalia; order Eulipotyphla; family Soricidae; genus Suncus; species Suncus etruscus. Next base: position 124,980,451 of record NC_064849.1, read on the forward strand.
GCACCACCGCCCGGCCCCGGTTCGCATGTTTCTAATGCAGCTGTGCCCAGCACACAGTGAGTTCCCGTATGTTGGGTCTTTGAAAGTTCATATATATATGTATATACATATATATATATGAATATCTATACTTATAAGGATCCTGCCACATGACTGATACTAAAAAACACTTTATCTTCTTTTTTATGGTTATCTAAGAAAAGGAATGCCCCTTAGGAGAACTGTTTTCAAATGCTAAATTTACTCCCAAAAGTTCCTTATTCCTTTTGGAGCGCTTTAGATTAAGTATTCCTCCAGGATGAAGTCTGAAAGAGTTAAAGATACAAAGTCTTGCAATGTTTCTTTAAATATCTGGTTCAACTGCAGAAGATTAGCACATTTTTCTTGGCAAAGAACACCTTTTCCTTTTTTTTTTTTTTTTCTTTTTTTGCTTGAGTCTTTTTTCGTCAGCAACCTTCCTGGTTTTGCTTCCCAGACACTTCCTCTGCCTCTCTCTCTCTGTCATCTGCCCTCCTCTCCCCCAGACTGCAGCCGCCTTCCCACCACTTCCCATCCATGGCCATTGTGCATTGATCATGGACTCATTTCCTTCCGAGCCTGCATTCCCCCCGAGTCTGGCACAGTTAGGCTGGAAGTGCCCTGACAGTCTGGGAAAGGTGACTCGTGGGGACCATGTGTCGTCAGAACACACAGCAAAGGACTCTCCACCCTACACCCCTTAAGCAGGAACTCTGGGCTTCCCATTGATAGTTGGGTGCCCTTCTTTTCAAAGTGGTCAACACAGGATTTGTCTTATAATTAGATCACTGAAGGAACTTATTGTTTGCTCTTGCTGTGTGTGATTTCTTTATGATCCCACCGCAGATCTGAGCCATCCATGACCCTCATAAAACCTGTAAGCCCACATTTGGGCTTTTTTGTTGGGTTTATTCACAGATAGAGAAATCACCCTTGATTCTGACATAGTCACTTTTGTGGAATTTATGACTAGAAGCACTCTGGGTCCATTCTCTAAATGGGTACTTTGCTAAGAACAATCTCTATACTATTAATAGTCAGCCGGTGACAAATAGATGATCTTCATAGGGCGTGTGCTGGTTCTGATATGTGTAGTATTTTCTCTCCCTACACTGTATAGAAGCAGTGCTTTATCACCATTATACAGATGCAAACATCTGCCCTCTTTTGGGCCCTTTGCCACTGTACTAATACCTCCCACACAAGCTCCTTGTTCCCCAGTGAGCAGAGGCAGACAGCAGAACTCCTGTGGAGAAGCCAACATGTAATTCTCCAGATAAAAGTAGGTTTGGGTTAAAGAGATAGGATGAAATTCTGGCCATGGGACCTAAACGTGAGGAGGATTTTATTTGCTCTTGTTAGAAAGCTTTCCTGCTTTCTCAGCTTCTGGGACTTTACTGATGTCAGGGGCTATAAGATGACCTTTAACATATTGGCCCTACTCATAAACTGATGAGGATTTAGCCATGGCAAAAGGCATGACTGCCATCATGTTATTTGGGGGACCAGTGTGATATCAGTTGTTCAAAGCTGTAATAGGCTCCAGATCTCTAACAAGCAACACAAAACTAGAGGGATGTTACTAAATGATATTTTACCCAAACCTTCCCTCTTTTTGAGTCCCTGAACATTCTTGCAATGCATGCTGGAAGAGAAGAAATAAGACCAACATTACTGGGAGCCTTATATACCCCCTGCTTAATATTTTTAATGTTGTCGGTTGTGGGCATACCTGTGTTCATGTCTTATTCCTTGTTCTGTGCTCAGGGCTCACACTTGGTGGTGCTCAGAATACCATATTAAGTGACAGATCAAACCATAACTGACTGTGTGCATGGCAATTGCCTTATCTTTGTATAGTCTCTCACCTCATGTTTAATGTAAGCCCTAATCAAGTCATGTTTACTGACCTCTGTTATTGGCTTCCAAGAATTTACTCTGAGTACAGCATTGCGCCATGCTGGCACTTTTTGCTAAAAGAAAAATGGTTTCCCTTTAAATTTTTATCCCCTCCACCTCAGATCTTCCCATTAAAGTTTGGTTCTCTTAATTTATGTATCTTGTAATTTTTCTTGTTAAAAAATGTGTGGCATGTGATATCATTAGATTTTTTTTCTAAATTGAAGTGACTTAAGTAGGTTGACATATAAGAGCTGCAGTATAATTGTGCTGTGTTCTTTGAGCCCAAGTTAGTAATTATATCCATAAACTTATTGTCCCTGGTAAAAATATGTTAGCTGGTCTTTGACATCAAATTCATTAATTTGAATCAATATATAAGGTTCTAAAATGCTCTAACAAAGGATAATTGACTGATAGGTAAAATATAGTCTAAACTCCAGACATTTCTCTGTAAACTGCATCACATAAATATTTTCTAAATAGCAAGTCAATATTATGATTCCCTAAGCACAATATTATAAAGAGCTTCCCAAAATTTGAACTATGATACAAGATTAATAATTATTGAATTGACTGATTTTAGAAAGAGTATATTTGGGATATTTTTGATCTTTATAGAATTGAGCTTCTGTTTTAAAGGAAGTTTTAGAATATGAAACTATCAGGTAAATCATAAAAATGCAGAAGTGCTTTGGGGAGGCAGGTGGGTTAGGAGAATATGGAGCTCAGCCACCATTTTTCTCACCCCTCCACCCTTGAGCACAGGGCATCTTTCCCTGTTCCAGGGAAGTCACATGTGAATCAGGCTGGCTTTTCTCCTTGCCTAATGCTGAATAACTTTGCAAGGGAAACTGATGTGTTGCTAACGGATAGAAAATAAATTTGAATTCAAAGTGAGAATTTCATCAGGAATCCAATTGCAGGGTTTTGGGGGACCTGAGACAACAGACCCAGCAAAATGACATTAATGTGAGACCTTGACAAAAGCAAAATTATGAGCTTCAAATTACTTACGAGAAAATTTCTAGTTCACCCCTTCAGCACTTTAGAAAACCAGAACAGAGGAGAAAAAGTATGTTGACTTTTCAGCTCCCATTGTTTGCCAACCTCAGTGTCTCCTTTAGGGCAGCCTTTCCTCTAGGGAAGACCTGCTCTTGGTGAGAAAAGGGGATGATCTCAGAGAAGGGGAGCAATGCCTGTGGTATGCAGTGATCCTTCAGGGATCTGATTTTTAGTCTTTCTCCAACTTGCCCTTTCTTTCCTCCCCTTTTTTTTTGGGGGGGGGGTGAATGGCACTCAGGGGTTACTCCTGGCTCTTATGCTCAGAAATAGTTTCTGGCTCAGGGGACCACATGGGATGCTGGGAATCAAACCTGTGTTTGTCCTGGGCCAGCTGTATGCAAGGCAAACACCCTACTACTGTGCTACCACTCCAGCCCCTTTCTTTCCTCTTCTCTGGATCTTTGCCTATCCTCCTCTTCTCTCATTTTGCCACTTCTTCTGGAGACTCAGTGCCATCTTGTGGGAAGAGGGACTCTCAGAGCGCTGGAGATTGGAGGGGAGGAAAAGTAGGTTGAGAAATGGTGGGAGAGTTGGGTCTCTGGCTTCCTCATTGGGCTTTAAGGCTCTAGAAATCCTTCTCACAGCAGGGGTAAACTGCTATTTTGTTTGATAACTAAAGGAGTCATATCTTTTTCCAAATCTATTCTTCAGAGGGTGGAGAGATAGTACAGTGGTAGAATGCTTGAGAAAGCCCCGAGTACCACCTGGAGTGGCCACAAAACTAAAATAAAGTAAAAAAATTTTTTTTATTAAAAATAATTGGTTATAAAAAATAATTGGTTGTTTTGGGTCATAGCCAGTGGTGGTCAAGGTGAATCACTGGCTCTGCACTCAGGAATCACTCTTGGTGTGCTTGGGGGCACAAAAGAGGTGCTAGGAATTTCATCTGAGTTGACCTCATACAAACTCTACCTGATTTACTGTCACTCTGGTCTGTGTGTGTTTAATCCAGCAACTGAAAATATAAACTCATTTATTAATCGTTCAGGTGTCATAATGTTCAATCTGTGTGCCCCTCTACTCCCTCTTGGCCCTCTGTTTTGTGTACAGGGGATGGATGCACAGCTGTCACCAGAGATCAAGTCCACAGATTGGCATTATTGCTTAGTCAAAATCTTCCAAGTTGTTTATTCATGCCAAACATTCCAGAGTGACAAGTGGCAGGTTCCAGAAGAAGAAAACTCATACATGAGGCTTGTCTTGGTGCGACTGCAAATTGAATAGCTTTATACACCCTGGTGTTCAAAACTTTCTGTCATGGGCCAGGGCATGCAGATCATGTGGTGAAGAGGTTAGATGAGGTTTGGATGAGGTTGATGACACATGCCTTGGATGACTATGGTGATGATGACTATGAAAGGAAGAAAAGGTGATGTGTGGATTTAATGAGGAAGTTCAAACTAGTGGTATTTACTCAGAGATTTAAGAAGGGCTATCTCAGGATGCTGTTTGGTCTGTGGAGAAGCAAACAGGCCAGGGCAACTGAGATGAGGAAGAATAGAGACAGCAGGGCTAGCTGAGACATAGGTGAGCTGTGTGGTAGTGGTAGTGCACTTCCCTGAATGTGGATAATATGGAAACCAGATGTGGGGTGTGTGTGAAAGTCAAGATTTGGAAGGGGGTGAGTAAGTAGGTGAGGAGGATGAAGTTGAACAGAGCCTGGCAATGACAGAGCCACACTCAATCCAGTGCATGGTGATCATCAATTATCCTTATGCTCATCCTACCTCCAACTTTCCTTTCAAAGAGAAATTTTGCAAACTCAAGTGGCAACCTGTGGGGGTTGTTCACAGATGGCTCTGGTTTGTAACAAATAATTCCCATTTAATGATTAATTTATCTCAATATGTATTAGGAGAAAACCATAACATAATTAGCACAAGTCATGATGTCAAGAAGCTCTTGTGGATGGAGTTCATAGAACATGAGGACCCAGGATGACTCAGTGGCAGGATGCCTGCCTGGAGGTTGCAAATGTGGTCTTCTCACAGCTCCCCTCATCCCATGTGCCAAGCACTGCTGTCTAGGATCGCCAGGCTAGCTCAGCTTCCTGTCTCCTGCAGTGAACATTGCCACCAAGTATCAGCCCCTTTGGCACAGCAACCATAGAGAGAGTACTTCAGCTTTTGGAAAATGGAATCATGTTTTTAAATGAAAGAATAGGGGTGAGATACATACAGTGTCTCTGTCAGCCCATACTGGGTAAGGACATGCATCATGGTTACTTTTGTGACCAAAGTAGGGACATGCAAAAGCATTTGTAAGGAGTTTGCCTTTTTGTCCTTCTTGTTACATTACAGTCTAAGAATTGTGCCTTTGTTGTGGTATTTAAACAGAAGGTCAAATCATCAATATTAGATAGAGATCAGCATGTGTTTTCAAAGAAGTAGGAAGTAGACTAGATCAGAAAATAGAGCACCTTGCTGGAAGTATTGGCAAATGTATCTGTTTCCTGATGTGTCGTCTCTCTTGCTGAGCATCATAGAAAAGAAAGACATTGGTACCAGAGTTTACTTTCAGAAGCAGAGGACCAGCTCATCTTCCTCCTTCTCTGTTTGTTGGACTCTTCCTTGAAAAAGCCGAGTTTGAAAGGAGATGCTTTCTTTCATCCTTACAAGTTCTGATGGGAAGTTTTCACAAATGATTGTGATTAGTGCTACAGGTTTTAGAAGCCCATGATGCCTTTATCAAAAATGTTCTCTTATTCTAAATAATTTATTCTATGTTCAGTTGGGTTTCTGATCTCTATTTTGATATGCTTAGTAATTGTTAAATCTATTCACCAGGTAAATTTTTTCCCGTTTATTTTGATTGACTCTTTGAACTTTGTATCATCCAAATACTTCCTTTGTGTACAGTAGTCCTTTTACTAGGACTTGCCTGCTTGTACTACTTTTGTAATACTTAGCTGTACTGTTAAGAGATATTTTTTTCTTGAGTTCTCAGTTGGGGGTGGTAAATATTTATGCCAGATAAAAGATGTATCAGAGTAGAGTGAAAATACAGTGGTAGGGCATTTGCCTTGCATGTGGCTGAGCCTGGTTAGATCTTCAGTACCCCATATGGTCCTCTGAGCACCTCCAGAAGTGACCACTGATCACAGAGCAAGGAGTCATTCCTGAGCACTTCCGGGTGTATACCTAAGCCAACAAAAAATTATTTTTACCTGGGAATGCATGTGATTCTTTTAAGAGTTAAAATACTTTTGAATAAACTAAGAATTCTACAAGTCCTTGAAAGAAACAACACACTGATTGTCTGAGTTTCTGCTGTTTTTTTTTTCTTTTCTTCTTAAAATATCTAAGCTGCAAATGTTTAATGATAGACTTAAAAAAACAGTAATGGAATTCATGCCAAAATTATAGATATACTTAGTTTTAAATTTTCCTGGTGGCTCTAATTTTGAGCTAGAGTAACTTATACCTGATATAAAGAAGTAGGCTTTTAAATAATCTGGTGTCAGCTACTAAATTCATTGGGCACCCATTATTTCATGCCGGAGATACTGTTTTCCACAGAGCATTACTTGTAAATATGTTCATGTGATGCAAATTAGGCTAAAGTAGTACACTATCAGATCTGTAATGTTTAGGGAACAGTAATTTTTTTTTAAAAAAAAAGTATGATCTGCAGTGTTAGGGGATGGTAATAATTTTTAAAATGACTTACTTAACAGGAGAAGGCTTGATGAAAGTGTTTAGCATGGAGATGAAGTATGTCTCATTAAGTTTCCAGATTATGCTCATGTCAACACTTCCATTGTCATTGTTTAATAGTTTATTTACATAACTGAGTGCTGCTACTTTTATTAGTGATGGATATCATAGCAAAATGATTTTGTTTAAGTTGACCTAGGCAATATACTGTGCTTTTGTTTATACAAAATGAATGGTGAGGCTCCTAACCCTCCTGTTCTGCCCTCCTCCCCTGCAGTGAGGTTCTATTTGCATATGTAAATAAGTCATTTGGTTGAGAGCCCTGTGGGGCCCACCCTGGTCCAATCTGTTATTTTGCTGATGTTGATGGCATTAGCCAGGAGGTAAATGGTACCAGGAGATGGATGTCTCAGTCTGGAATGACAGATACCAGAGTCTGAAGGCTGTCACTTAGGAAGAAAAAATGGATTCTTGGGATCCAGAATTGGGGAGAAGAAAACAAAGTCACAAAGTCTTTAATATTGTCCTGAGTGATGGAATTTATACTGCTTTTTGTTAACACAGGGAAGCCATACTTGAGCTTTTATTACAGAAATATACTGGTTTCCTTTCCTGCAGTATCTTTTGAGAGCCCTGTTTGTTTGTTTTTTTTTTTTCTGCCTTTTTTTTTTTTTTTTTTTTTTTTGTTTTTGGGTCACACCCAGCAGCGCTCAGGGGTTACTCCTGGCTCTATGCTCAGAAATCGCTACTGGCAGGCTCGGGGGACCACATGGGATGCCGGGATTCAATCCACCCTCCTTCTGCATGCAAGGCAAACTTACCTTCATGGTATCTCTCTGGCCCCCTTTTTTTCTTTCTTTTTAAATGTAGAGTAGGTAGTAAGTGGATTGAAAGCATCCATTCTGCCTAAAGATGCATTGTTTTCTATCCTCCCTGGATGTGCCAGGGCCTCTTGTCTGTAACAAGACTGGAAAAAAAAATTTAAAAATAGAAAATATTGCAGGACTGGAGAGAGCAGTCCTTAATTTTCTATTAAGGCCTACATAAAATGAAGAAGCCGACTTGTCCTGTTGCCGGTTGAATTAAACTGCTTCCAAGTGTTTCTCTCTATGACTTAGCTATATTCACCTTTCCACAAAAACCCCAAAGCTCAAACTGACCCTAGTATATAGGAACATCTAACCAACAACAACTACCTTGCAACCATCAAAAAGAAGAGCTTTTTAAATATTTTCAGTATGACCCTTATTGAAAATTAAGATTAGTTTAAGATATGAATCATAAGCAGAAAAACTTCTTATGAGCTGTTCAGAATTTCTTATTTTCACTCCTCATGCAATTCATTAAAATGACACTAACCCGCTGGGCTGTTCTTTGGTTTCTATTAAGATGTATTACTGGAATCTGTGTAAATATATTGATTATTTTATAGTGCTAGTTGTTTAGCCCAGGCAGACTATTGTTCCAGATTTATTGCAGTTGATAATAAATGAGATAAAATGGAGATTAGGTTTCAAAATCCCTCCTTCTCCCCAAGACTCCCTCCCTATTAAAAGATGCACTGATGTTCTTTAAATCAGCCTTTCTCAAATTGGGAGTTTAAGATTTTGATTCTAGGTTTAATATCAACATCTTCCCCCTGCTGAGTTCATGGTGCAATTAGCTGATTAAAAAAATAACATTTTCACCTTGGAGTCAGAAGAAGAGCAATAAACCACAGGCCCAGGGTTTAGTTAATTTACACATTGACTGTAATTGTGTATTTAACGCCAAGATTAATTTTTTTTCCTGATGACTGGGAGCCTGGTGCTGTGCATTGGAACTCCTAATTCGGTTGTTACCATTCCATAGGGAGGTTAATAAGGGTAGGTTTTTCTTCAGATATATTAATGAGGATAATTCTTTATTTACACCACATCTTTTGTTTTTAGGGATTAAAAGACATGAACAACATTTTTTTGACAATTTATTAAATCTAATTTTAAAATCAAGATCAATAATTCACCTGCAATTGCGCACATTGCGTATGTGTGAGAGTTTGTGTCTGTGAGTGTTTGTGTGTGTGGTTGTGGTTTGGGGCCATACCTGGTGATGGTCAGGGCTTATTTCTGACTCTGCTCACAGGGTCATCACTCCTTGTGGATTTGGAGACCATCTGGGGGAGAAGCATCTTACCCAGTATTCTACCTTTCCAATTCCTCTACAATTAAAAAAACAAAAACAAAAACAAAAACAAGCCTAAATAAAGCAAAAATGTAGTCCTCAATGTAGAAACTGAACCTAGTGAATTGGACACCATGCTCAGTTTTAGTTTGCCAAATATTTAGTAAATTAATGGTTCATTTCTACTGCTAAAGCTTTGGTACATTTTCTAGGTTAGCTAAGCATGGTAGTTTTTGTGGCTTTTTTTTTTTTTTTTTTTTTTTTTTTTTGCAATTTTCTAGTCAAGGTTAGAGAAAGCATGCCTGTTGGCAGGGTAGTTACTAGGAAAAATGTAATCCTGGCTTGCAGTCTGCTACTTATGACATTTCCTTTTTGAAAAGTAAGTGTTATACTTTGGACACTGAAGTGGTGATTGTTGGCAATTCAAGTGGGTGTGATTGATCCCTGTCTTAAAGGTAATAGAACTGTTATTCCTAGAAGGAAGAAATGAGAGAAAATTGTAATATAGACATAGCATTCTTACCTAAGCAGAAGCTCTTTTTAGTATCACTCAACAGTATTGAGCAAATGTGGGGAGGTACTTTGTGCACTCCTTCAAGTCTCCCCCTTAGCCTAGGGTCACTAAGTCCAGGAGGTACAATTCCAAACAGTCCCTGTCTTCCCCTCATTCTCACAGTGATGCTTAGTGTGTAACTATGCTTGCTTCTTGAATTGTTGATGAATGTTCCCCAACTTTGAAAGATGGAGAAACCAAACCAGAAAACAATTATGAGCATTCTCTTCCAAATTTCTCCTTTAAAGCCTGACTTGGGTTTTATGTTGGTGTGGGAGAGATGTTTAATTTTATTTTCCTGTGCCATTCATTTGTTCTTAAGATAGGCCAGGACCTCTCCAGGGCTGAATAAGGCAAAAGTGCCCTTTTGGCCAGGCTTTGAAATTAATTCTGTACCATTTGAGCCAATACAATTTAATTCCAGTTAGAAAATGGAAATTTTGGTGACAGCCAGATACTGTCTATGTGTTCTTGCAGGAAGATGGAGAAAAGGCCGTTAGTAGTAGTGTGTTGGTAGTTTTGAGGGATGATGACTTGATTTTTATATCTTTGGGGTGATAATCAAGTGGGTCGCATGTCTAACTCTAAAAATCCCCCCTAAACTGTCCTTCTAAACTGACTTCATTTTTAGAGAAGTTGTGTTCCAGTTCTTTTTATCCTTAAAATGCTAGAAAAATGAGATGGGAGGCTGGATGTCCCTGTTCGGCCATGTTTGTGTCTTTATTCCACATCTGTCTGCCTAGATCAGTGCTTCTCAAATAGTGGGGCACGCTCCCCGGGGGGGTTTGTGTGAGGCTTTGTAAAGGGGGATGTGTTTGACCTTGGCAAACACTGCTATAACAAGCTAAGCCCCATGTTTATGTCTCTGTATGTCTCTGGAGCTGAGAGTTGTGTCCTGCTTCAAACCCCACTTCGAAAAGTTATACATTGCAAAACGGGCTCATTGTAGTTATTAATCCAGACATCACCTCTGATTAAAAAATCAGCTCAAATTATTTTATATATTTTTGTTTTGCAGGTTAAAATTTTTTTAAATAAAGATACTATTTACAGTTGTGTGGGGGGGCGCAAAAAATGTTTTCTTCTTCCTAGGGGGGCATGACAGAAAATAATTGAGAAGTACTGGCCTAGATGAAGGAGATTTTGTTTTGTTTTGTTTTGGGGCCACACCCGATGACGCTCAGGAGTTACTCCTGGCTATGCACTCAGAAATTGCTCCTGGCTTGGGTGATCATATGGGACGCTGGAGGTCAAACCACAGTTTGTCTTAGGCTAGCATGCACAAGGCAGATGCCCTATGTCTTGTGCCACCGTTCTGGCCCCGATGAAGGAGATTTTTTAATAAAATGACTTTCATGGGGCCTGTGTTTTTGGGAGGAGGTGGGGAAACATGTTTTATGAGGTTTTCACTGAAGCCAACAAGAACAATACAGTTAAACTGTGTCCCTCTCCCTTTTCTGACCATTCGCCATCATCCCACGCCCGCCTTCTCCCCTCCATCTTTTGTTCATGCCCCATCTTCCATTCACTGTCAGGAAGGGCAACCTCCGAAGAGCCATTTCAACTCAGCCCGACATCGCCAGAGACTAGTGGACCCAGCTTCTTCAAAAGTGAGTTGTCCGTCCCTGTGCACGTGTGGTGGATGTGCATGACAGTGTGACCCCTCTGAAGAAAATGAGGCTGTGGGGTTCTTTTATGTCCCTGGACTAAAAGGCCTTAGTTGAAGGCCAGGTTTCCTGGCCTTACTTCTTAAGAATCTGTAGCAGTGGAGTCTGGAAATATTTAATAGCCAGTCCACAAACAAACAAAACTCCTGCTCTGGAGCATTTTCTGATATTTTCCTGAATAAAGTCTAAATAATAAATAAATAAATAAATAAATAAACAAACAAACTAATTGTAAGTTTATGTACTTTTTAAAAATTTTAAATTTACTTATTTGGGGATAGGACGGACCTGTGACCACACCTGGTGGTGCTCAGTGCTTTCTCCTGATTATGTTCAGGGATCATTTCCTGGCTGGTCTCAGGTATTCATACGGGGTTCTGGGGATTGAAATGCAAGGCCTTTCTCACTATGATGTCTGGCCCTTAGATTTGGCGGGAGGAGGTGGCACAAAGCCTTGTTCAGGGGCTATTTCTGTTTCTGCTCAGAAATTAAGCCCTGTCAGCACTCAGTGGTTACTCAGGGTTTGTAGAAGTGCCACTTACAGGGCAGGTGTTTCACTTCTTGTTCATCTCTCCAATATATAACTTTATAAATTTACAATGTTGACTATTTGCAGGAACTGTTTAGTAAAATTCTGCATTGTTCCTAAGATGTTGTGGGTGGGTCTCAATGCAACAGTTTATACACAGTCATAGTATTTGTCCAAAAATACCTAGAGCTGAATATGGCTTCAGCCAGTTGAATCATATTCAGCTCTAGGTATTTTTGGATAAATAGTCACAGAAAAAATATCTGAGGTTTTGAGGATACATTTGCTAATCTCACACAGATCAACTATGTGAAAGGCTTCATTCTGCTGCATGAAGTCTTTAGTAAACGTTTAATTTTTTGTATTTACTTCTAGAATTACAAAGCCCTTCTCCAGTTGTTATATGTAGACCCAGTGCACTAAGTCCATGCTCTGTGACCTTCAAAGTGTCTTAGACAAGTCTCTTCTAGATTGTTCCATTCAAAGCAAAGAACTTGATGACTCTGTTTAGGCAAGGCTCGCTCACCTCTGCAGAGAATGTCAACTGGCAAACTCTCTGAACCAGCTTCAGAGTAGTAGGTGCCAGTATTGATTTATATTAAATGTATTTCTGAAATTTCTATAAGGTCATCATTTATGTAAAGTCATCAGTTTTTATGAGGTTAGCATTAAAAATATTTAATGACTTTACCAACTACACTTACTTTAGCCCTACTTTCCACAACAAAAATCTGTATTTAACAGCCATCTTACTGACTGGCAATGCATGGATGTCAACTGGAACAATGAAGACTTATTTCCAAATGCCAATGAACAAAATTTCCGGTATTGATCAAACTATGGAAACCCCTGATTGCATGGTAATTGATCACACTGGGGATAATTTGAGTAGGACCATTATAGAATATAAACACTCAATGCTGGGTTTCCAGTGCTGAAATGTTGCATAGTGTACTGTAGATACCCCTTTGCCACCTTTATAAAATGCCACTACCCACCATCCAGACAGTTTATTCTGTTTCAGCATTCTGATATTGAAATGATCTAACTGGTTGGCATATTTAGGAAGAAAAGATCCAGTTTTGAAATTACAAACTGGTGAATTCCATTACTTAGCACTATAAATTTTGTTAAAGTAGCACATAATTTATATACCAGGTTCTTGAACCCATCTAAGAGTTCAATAAACAAACAAACAAATACTTAAATAAATAAGGCATCATGTGAATTAAGCATATTAAGGACAAACTGTACTACCTTTTGATCTATGGTGTTGTAAGGTCTCAGCTTTTGCTCCTCTTTTTTGTCCTTATTCATTTTATCCTGCCTTGGTGTTTTCAGAGATAGTTTGCCTTATTATATTGTGAATTATATATGACACAATAGACTGGCTACTTTTTTTCTATTAGTGGCTTGTCTTATATGATTTTGTAGTGACCAAAAAAGCTTTTTTCTAGAAAAGTTCTAAGAGGAACTCATTAAGCAGCTATAAAGGTATTGTCTGGTGCTTTCATGTACTGTGCAAATGGGTTCTTCCATATTGCCAAATAGCTTTTAAAGGTCAGAACCTTTCCTCCCCCAAATACCAAAGTTCTCAAACTTTGAGAAGAGGCTGGAGATCTTTCTAACATTAAGAAATGATGGAGGAAGCCACTGTTAGCTGTAAAGCTATGCTATGTGGACGTTAAATAGCAAATGGAAATGTGCATGTATGTAACCAGTGACCTTTCATTATAAGCACATTGGCTTAGAATCTACACTGTATTCTTTTCAACTCAATAATCTGAGTTTTAGTAAAGGACTCTTCTGGATTGCAGATGCCCAGTTGATTGTAAATCAGCGTCCAAATCTGTTGAGCACATTGATTTTTCAGTGAGTTGTCATTGTGAGAAATTGTACAAGACAGATGATCAGGTGAAAATGTTTAGTTGTCTTTTAGCTATGCTAAGTATGTGATAGACTGAGCTGGATACTGGACATTGTCAAAAATCAGCTCTCTAGTATTCGGTTGCCATTTAGCATGGAACTCCCCCCCCTGGTACTAGCTTTTTAATATATAAAATGAAGAGAGTATGAAATATTCTGTTAATTAAGTTAGGGAATTATTTTTCTTCTCTATTAAGGCTATTTATCACTGGATACTTCACCATTAGGTCTGAAATTTTGGGATAGCATTTTTTGATCCTTCTACAAATGACATGATTCCTCATTACTTGCAAAGCATCATTAATAGGAAGTGTTTTATCAGTGTCTTTAATGGGTGTTAATTTTTAAAACAGAATTACTCTAAAGCTCTGGGGAAAATACGGACCAGAAACCAAGAAACTGAGTTTTTTACCTCTATTTTTAGCTGATTTTTTTCTCTTAGTCTTAGAAAGCCTTTTGTGCTTTGAGTATAGGAAAACAAGCTTTTAAATCTGTTTTATTTGAATAAGAGTAGAGTAAAGGGTAGGGAAAAATCAAAGATAAGTAATATACCTCCTATTGGCTAAGCTTGTCTACTGGGGATTTTTAAAGTGTCTTTCACATTGAGAATATGCTCATCTGTCTATTCCCTTGTATAGAATGCTTTAACACAGCAAATGAACAAAGAATGAAGCAAAACAGGCAATAGAAATAATAGTTCAAAGACCACGGAGCAGTTATTTGTGGAGCTGGTAAAGGTTTCTGTTAAATAAAAATCAATTTGATATGGGAGCATCAGGGCCGGGATCTGGGGAGACAGGAGGTGGACAGAAATGAACACCGGAGTATACAAAGGATTAGTTTTCAAATCTCCTGGCATTTTAGCACAAAAGGATGATGAAGATTTATTCTCTATGAGCTGTCATTTTCCATTGGAAGCTTTGGTGATCCAGAATAAATAGGTTCATAATGATGATATTGAAATGGTGAGTATGTAAGAGAAAGCAGTAGTAGGTAAAGCATCTAATAAATTTCAAAATCACAAAGTGTTACAACATTATGTCTTCCTTTATAAAACAAACCTTCTACCCAAATGCACAGATAATATTCAAACCTGCATATGATTCTAAGAACATTATTTCAATCTGCTGTGAGTCTCGGAAATCCTTTCTACTAATTCTCAGAGATTTCTCTACATTTTCGTAATGAGAACAAGGTTTATAAAACTTGGAATCTCCTGCTGGGAAAATCAGCCCAGAGCTATCTCAGAACAGATGGTCTTCTTTTCTCGCTCCTGTAAACCTTTTAGGATTGATCCTTTTTTTCATTTTTACCTGCCTAGGAGTAAATATTCTTTGAGACCTTAAAAACCCTAAAAAAAAGTATTCAGAAGAGATAAGAAGCTTTGTTTACCAGGTCTCATAATTATATCAATGATGCAAATTAAAGGCAGAGGAGCCCAAGGCATTTATTTTTGTCTGTAAAAGCACAAGAAAATCAATTGAGGGACCAGAGCGATAGCACAGTGGAAGGGCATTGGCCTGACATGCAGCCAACCCATGATGGACCTCAGTTCGATCCCTGGCATCCCATATAGTCCTCTGAGCCTGCCAGGAGTAATTTCTTAGCACAGAGCCTGGAGTAACTAACCACTGAGCACCACTGGGTGTGGCCCAAAAACCAAAAAAAGAAAATCAGTTGATATTAAGCAGTTAGGGTGTAGATTTTTAAATATCTACATATTTTAACTTAATTATGCATTGAGGTTCTGTATGGTAAAAAACATCTTCCTAGTCCCAGGAATTTCAAATGATAAAGAATGATTTCTTTTCTTTTCTTTGACCCTTGTGTCATTTCTCTATCTCTATGATAGCTTATTTGTTTTTACATTGTCATCTAATATTACTTTTGATTCCAGCTAAACTGAGTATCTCTCCAATCTGAAATTTTTTTTTTTTTTTTTTTTTTTTTTTTTTTTTTGGTTTTTGGGCCACACCCGGCGGTGCTCAGGGGTTACTCCTGGCTGTCTGCTCAGAAATAGCTCCTGGCAGGCACGGGGGACCATATGGGACACCGGGATTCGAACCAACCACCTTTGGTCCTGGATTAGCTGCTTGCAAGGCAAACGCCGCTGTGCTATCTCTCCGGGCCCTCCAATCTGAAATTTACTAGCTTTGACTTTGGATCAGTTTCTTCATTCTGCGAGACCCTGAATTTTTCTCTGTGGGAAAATACACTACAAACTAATACTCATTAGTTTTGAAGAGTAGATAAGATTATTATGATAATTGCTATCATTTTTTGAGATTAGTATTCAACTTTTTTAGAATTTTTTTTCTGTTTTTAAAAATAAGGGGTCAACAAGTCAGCCTTCAGGGCAGGGCCTTTAATATTGCGACTGTGCTCGTGCTTATTTAAAATGCTGTAATGCACTCAGCAATGAGTTCTTGAGAATTTCTAGCAGGGATTGGCTTTTGCCTTCAGGAGTACCTAGGGTGAGAGTTATTATATGGTGGTTCATCTGCATGCGTAGTTCATGTTCACGTGAGCCTGACATTGGTGTCATCCATAGATCTGGAATGTCTTCCAAGAGTTGCCAAGTATAGTCCATGAGGTTATCAAGGGTATCACTCAGTGTGACTTCAGAGGTTCTAGTACTGACAGGATGGCCCAGGTGTCCCCAACACTGAAGAGCCTGAGCAGTACCAATTCTTGGGCACTTGCATTGAATGACTAGTCCATTTTTCTGAGAATTTACACAGGTGACCTGCTTCTTTCTGAGCACCTCTGAGGAGCATCTTCTCATCATGGCCCCACATCATCCAAAACAGACAATACTAATCTGTGTGGTAGGCAGTAATAGCACAGAATTGACTTTGAGCCAGGGAAGACCTGTGTGGCAATAGTAAGAAAAGATTTCTCAGAGCAAGTAAGTTTTTGTTTATGTCTTGAAAATCTTATCATAGGGATAGAATTTTTTTTCCAATGCCAAGGATCAAATTCAGGTCCTTATATATGCAAGATAGGACAGTGTACTGCTTAGCTACTTTCCTGGTAGTGCTAAGATTTTTCTTTGTTTTTTTTTTATTTTTATTTTTTTTATTTTTGGGGGGACACACCTGCTATGCCATACTGCTGGCTCTGTAGTCTTAAGATCATTTCTTTGTGTTTCATAATGTGTACTGGAATTGAATTTTAGTTGGCTACATGTAAGACAGTTGCATTATTAGCTATATTATTTCTCTGGCCCTGGGTTTTAGGATTTTTCCAGCAGCATGAGTATAGTTTTGACATTATCTGCATGCTTGCAGGCAAGCTACTTAATGGAATGGGATGGTGGAAACAAGGATGGAGGAAAAAAGAATGGAGAGATAATGGGTAGAATGTTGGATGCTTATCTTGCTTGGGTTCAATCTCCACATCTCATATGCTACTCTGAGCCCAGCAAGAGTGATCTCTGAGTTCTGAACTAGGAGTAAACCCTACTAGATGTGGCTAAAAAGAATCAGTTAACAGAGGGCTGGAGAAATAGCACAATGGTGGAGCCTTTGCCTTACCCGCAGCTGATATAGGACAGACCTTGCAAATCAAAACAATGATGAGATACCATCTCACACCACAGAGATTGGCATACATCACAAAGAATGAGAACAATCAGTGCTGGCAGGGATGTGGAGAGAAAGGAACTCTTATTCACTGCTGGTGGGAATGCCGTCTAGTCCAACCTCTATGGAAAGCGATATGGAGATTCCTCCAAATCTGGAAATTGAGCTCCCATTCGACCCAGCTATTCCACTCCTAGGGATATACCCTAAGAACACAAGAATACAATACAAAAACCCCTTCCTCACACCTATATTTATTGCAGAACTATTCACAATAGCCAGGCTCTGGAAACAACCAAGATGCCCTTCAACAGACGAATGGCTAAAGAAACTGTGGTACATATACACAATGGAATACTATGCAGCCGTCAGGAGAGATGTACATGGATGTACATGGAATCTATCATGATGAGTGAAATAACTCAGAGGGAGAGAGAGAGACGCAGAATAGTCTCACTCATCTATGTTTTTTTTTATAATTATCTTTATTTAAACACCGTGATTACAAACATGATTATAGTTGTATGATTACAGTCATGTAAAGAACACCCCCCTTCACCAGTGCAACATTCCCACCACCAATTTCCCAGATCTCCCTCCTCCCCACCCCCCCACTGGTACTCGAGACAGGCTTTCTACTTCCCTCATTCATTCATATTGTTATGATAGTTTTCAGTGTAGTCATCTCTCCAACTGCACTCATTACTCTATGTGATGAGCTTCTCATCTATGGGTTTTAAAAAAAAAAATAAAAGTCATTTTTGCAACAATCCTCAGAGACAATGAGAGGAGGGCTGGAACTTCCAGCTCACTTCATGAAGCTCACCACAAAGAGTGGTGAGTGCAGTTATAGAAATAACTACACTGAGAACTACCATAATCATGTGAATGAATGAGGGAACTGGAAAGCCTGTCTGGAGTACAGGTGGGGGTGGGGTGGGATGGAGGGAGATTTGGGACATTGGTGGTAGGAATGTTGCACTGGTGAAGGGGGTGTTCTTAACATGACTGAAACCTAATCACAATCATATATGTAATCAAGATGTTTAAATAAAGAAAAAGAATAAAAGTTATCACATTTCGGGGCCGGAGAGATAGCATGGAGGTAGGGCGTTTGCCTCTCATGCAAAAGGTCATTGGTTCAAATCCCGGCGTCCCATATGGTCCCCCGTGCTCGCCAGGAGCGACTTCTGAGCATGGAGCCAGGAGTAACTCCTGAGCACTGCCGGGTGAGACCCAAAAACCAAAAAAAAAAAAAAAAAAAAAAAAAGTTATCACATTTTTTACTATTTTTAGAGATTTTTTAGAGATTATCTAAAATTATTTTTAGATATTTTTAGAGATTATCTAAAATTATAATTTGCATTTATACTTACTAAAAATAAATACAAATTTGTGCTTTTTTAATTTTGTGACTGTTACAGCACATAAATTAACTATGTCTTAAGTTATAATGTTTGTCTTATTATGTGTATTTTTATTTTTATCAAATATTTCTATTTAAAATAACATCTTTCCAAAGATGTTGACCCAGTTGACATTCCCACTAACAGTAGATAAGGTTTCATTTTCTCCACATCCATATATGCACTAATTACTTTTCTTCTTTATATGTGTCAGTCTCACTGATGTGTGGTGGTATCTCTTGTAGGCAGCCAGTCTTTGACAAAGGAGCTAGGAAAGTGAAGTGTAGCAAAGAAAGTGTCTTCAGCAATCATGTTGGGAAACTTTTCAGACACATTAAAAAATGAACTCACACCTCTATCTCATACCTTACACAGAAATCAATTTAATATGAATAAAAATGCAATCCACAAATTTTATTGAAGAAAAGAGGCCGAATCATTTATAAAGTTGAATTTGATGTCATTTTGAATGAATCAATGCCATTGGCCAAGCAAACAGGAGCAAAAAAATAAACAAATGGAGCTGGAAAGATAATGGATTGAATGTTGGATGCTTGTCTTGCTCATAGTCAACCTGGGTTCAATCTCCACATCTCATATGCTCCACTTAGCCCACCCGGAGTGACCTCTGAGTTCTGAAATAAGAGTCAGCCCTACTGATGTGGCCAAAAAAATAAATCAGTTAACGGTATTATTATATCAAGTTTAAGAAATTCTGCACTACAAGAAAACAATGATTAGAACTAAAAGATACCCCCACATACTGGGAGAAAATATTACCTTATTTTCCAGCATATAAGACGACTGGGCATATAAGACCACCCCCTAATTTTGCAGTTAAAACATAGGTTTAGGCCTATAATCGCTGTATCAGACAGAACGTTCCTGTGCTGCATGTGCTGCATGTGTTCCTGTGCTCATGTACCACAGTGAGCCAATCACAACAAGCAAAGCTTTGTTCAAAGGTTATACTGTAATAGACTTCCTCTCTGACTCTGCCAACCTGAGCAGGCTTTTGACAGTGTAGATTCGGGTCCAGAACATTGTCTAATTTGCATGCATAAAAAGCCTGCTTGAATTGGCTGAGTTAGAGAGGCAGTCTGAGCAGCTTTGCAGCGATAGGTGCAGGATCGAGTTGTAAAATTCGTTTTGTGGCAATATTCAGACAATTTTTGTTAAGCGGCATATTGAAACATTTTTTGGGATATACTCGGCATATAAGACGACCATCGATTTTCAGTTGACTTTTTTTTGTTTCAAAAGTCGTCTTATACGCCAGAAAATACGGTACTTACCACTCACCTGACAAAAGGTTAATACTCAGACTATATATATATAAATTGTACAACTTATCAACAACAAAAATAGCCTATTGGAAAATGAGAAGAGATGAGTAGACACTTCCTCTAAAAAGACATGAAAAATGCCCTTCAGGCCTTATCATCAGGGAAATGCAAGTCAAAACAAGGAGGTATTCTTTTTTGACTTCAGTGTCATAAACATCCTTTGACCTCGGAGCCCTTGAGTCCTCCATTCCATCTAACTAGAGTTTTAGGTCAGACTGCAGAGCTCACTATGGAGCATTCATCCGTTCCTCTTTGTGCCTATCTCAACTGTCAAGGACTGTTGTCTCTGCTGGAATTAGCAGAATTCTATATTTTGCACAATTTATTTTTAAAAAAAAACAACAAAGGTCTCTCCAGAGTTTTCTTTCTAATATATGTCTAGTCAGTTAGAATATTTTAAGGAAAGGGAATTCCTCTTATTTTGCATGATGCTACTACATCTGTAAGATTTGTTATATGTAACATATTAAATCACTCAGAATACCTCCGCTAAAAACATCTTTGAAATTCAGTTCTACTAGTTCATACTAGGAATCTACTCTGTGGCCAGGTACTGTACTCAGTGCAGGTCCAGCCATTTAACTGTTGATTGCCCCCTGCTCTTTTCCAAAACTTCTTTTTACTAAAGCATGATCCATCTGCAGAGAAAGGAAGGTATTTTATGTTGAGTATCAGCTCACAAATCATGGCTGCTATTGCTTTTTCTTTGACATGTCAGAATGAAGTGCAGGGATCATTGAGCTGTCATGAATGGAACAGTCCCCGTCTCCTGTGTCCCAGCAAAAAACTATTGTGCTGCCCTTGTGGCAGTTTTCTGACTGTTTTGCTTTTCTGTCTTAATTTTCCAAGGTATTTTTTTTTTCTTTTGGGCCATACCTGGCAAGTGCTCAGGCCTTGCTCCTGGGTCTGCACTCAGTGATCACTCCTACCTAGCTTGAGGGACTCTCTGGGATGCTTGGGAGTTGAACCCCCTAGAAAACCACAAGCAAAGCAAATGCCTGATCAGCAGTACTATCACACTGGCCGTATTTTCCATGGTTTATGTCTCATTTTATTGTGGCTTTCCAACATGCTAATTTGTTATCCTGTTATTGATAGTTTAACATGAGGTAGAGTTCATGGAAAGACAAGTGTCTCAAAGGAATGAGGCTTACCTTCTACCCCTTCACCAAAGTAAAAAATGAGGGTTTTTTCCCTTTTTTTTTTTCCCTTCCCTTTCCTTCTCTGAATGGAAAAGATGTCATTAGACTTTTATTTATTTGTTTGTTTATTTATTTATTTATTTTTTGAGGGTGCACATTTAGTATCATAGGGGTCACTCCTGGTACAGTGAGAGCCTTGTGTGGTGCCAGATGACACTGTGGTTGTCCATATATATTTTTTTCTAAACAAGCAAGTTTATTTAAGTATGATAAAAATATTGCAAGCTTGGGCAGGGAGTAATGGCACAGCGCTAGGGCATTTCAAATCCCTAGTGTCCCATATGGTCCACCAAGCCGGGGATAATTTCTGAGTGCATAGCCAGGAGTAACCCCTGAGGATCACTGGATGTGGCCCCAAAACAAAACAAAACAACAACAACAAAAATATTGCAAAGTAATTCATTGGTTTGTTTAACTTTTTTTTAAATAAAATCTTTATTTAAGCACCATGATTGCAAGCATGATTATAGTTGGATTTAAGTCATTGGCTTCTAAATACAGGTCAAATATAGTGCAAAATATGTAAGGATCATAGTCACTCTTTCTTTTGTTGTTGTTGTTTTGGGGGGGGTCACACCCGGTAGCACTCAGGGATTACCTCTGGCCCTCTGCTCAGAAATCATTCCTGGCAGACTCGGGGGAACATATGGGATGCTGGGATTTGAACCACCATCCTTCAGCTTGCAAGGCAAATGCCTTACCTCCATGCTTTCTCTCCGGCCCCCACATAGTCACTCTTTCAATGTTTCAGTTACTGGGCTTTGTTTATAATCCATTTTAATGTCACCATTAAAAAAGAGAAAAGGAAATTGCTTAGTTTGGGACATTAATTCTTTCTAACAAATCTTTAGTTGATATTTTCCAGTCTGACAAAGAATTAATGCACACAAGTGAATTGTTAAATCTCAAACTTTTCCAAAAAGGTTTCCCTTCACCCTCCCCACTATCACTTCTCTCTTCCACAATCTGTAAAAACTGGATGAATCACATTTATTGACTTTCCTCAGAGTCATCAGAATCATGCTTGCCAAAGACTCGAGCAACAGGCAATTAGCCAAGATGAAATTAGCAATTTATTTGGAGAAAGAGTGTAGGAATCTTTTTTTTTTTTAATTTTTATTGTGACCAAAGTGCATTACAAATCTTTCACTGCATCATTTATGGGAGAATCTTTTTAATTTAGAGGTGAAGTGATCATGGAAGGGGTTAAGTACAGGTTATACAATTTGGTGCTAAATTTATGAAGAATTGTTAAAAACCCCTCACCCCCAGCCCCTTTCTCTTCAAGAACTTCTGTATCTTATTTGCCCTTGTGTCCTGTTTTCAGAATTAACAAATTTAAAATATAAGCAACATCTCTTGAATCTTATCATCAGACTCCTATTACCTTGCCTGAAGCTTTGGAAGGAGTTTGTTTTCTCTCTGAGCATGCATAAACAGCTGAACAGGTACAATTATTTAAATTCTCAGATACCATGCTTATCTCCCTTTGTAACTGAATTACAAAAAAATGCCTGTGACAACTCCATCACCTATTTCTCAAGGTAAATCCTTTTGTATTGACACTACCCATTATGCCACCACATGCATTTGCCTTCTTCCTGCATGAAAAGATTCTCTTTGAATTTATTTTACTCAGTTTTCTTAGAACCTTCTATAACCACCCACATGACAGCTAAAGCCTTTGTTTGGTTTTGAAAATCCCTTGACCATTCTCACTATTCCCCAACTTCTAAAACTATGTACTCAACTTCAATTTGGTGTTGTGTTGCCAAAATGAGAGTAGGCAGGAGTACAAAAAATGTATACAGTAAACATAACTTGAATATACATTGACCTAAAATTAATTAAAAAAAACACTTGATGAATCCAAGATGTTGCAGCACATGTTGCATTTTTCGAGTGGAAGGGGGTTGTTAAAGGGAAAGGATAAAGATAAGCCCTGATCTATTCAAACATAGCTTCTACCTCATTCCTCCAGCCCCTGTGGCTCCATATATATTTATCAGTTCGATATTTTTCATGTGTCTTTCATGTCATTTTTTTTAAACTTTTCTTTTTTTCCTGTGGCTTGGTGCTTATTTCATATCATTTCTGTCATTCTGCATTAAACTTTACATTTTCTTTCCTGGCTCAGTCAGCAAGTTAGTCCATTTCATTCTGACATCTTTCAGTCTCGCTTCCTTACCTTTTTCTTTTTTCTTCTTAGAGTTTTTCTTTACTGACATTTTCCATGTCTTTATTCATGTTAGTGAATGTTAAATGTTCACCCTTGTATCCTTGAGCATAATTGTGTGTCTTTCTCATCATGATCTCAACCATCTCTGTATTTCATTGTTATTGCCCGCTTCTTTTCTTGTCATGCATGAGAACAAAACCCAGCCCCAGGTGACCCACCTCAAGTACAGAGCAGAATGACTCAATAGCCCCACTCAAGTGGTCTGACTTACAGAAAGTACACTTTATTCTGGAATTAAATACTTCAGTCAGGTCCTGTAATTCAAAATACTTGGAAGTTACTTAGAGAACTGCAGATCCATCAAGAAGTAGAATATCGTATTTTTTGATATTTCTTAGGATAAGAGACTTGCTGTCACTTTCACAATCACAAAAATACTGGTATGCTACAAAATAAGGGTTTTAAAATCCTTTTGGCACCAAGGAAATAGAATGGGGGTTAAAGTGCTTGTGTTGCAGCCCAGTTTGATTCTAGCACTACTTAAAGTGACCTGAGCTCCACCAGAGGACACTCCTGAGCACAGAGCCAAGAATAGCCCCAGATCATTTGTGTGGCCCAGCCCTCTCTGTCTGTCTATTTGTCTGTCTGTCTGTCTGTCTGTCTGTCTGTCTGTCTGTCTGTCTGTCTGTCTGTCTATCTATCTATCTATCTATCTATCTATCTATCTATCTATCTATCTATCTATCTATCTATCATCTATCATCCATCCACCCTCCCACCCACTCACCTACCTACATACCTCCTGGCTCTCTGCATGCAGAAGTCGCTCCTGGCAGGCTCAGGGACCACATGGGATGCTGGTGATTGAACCTAGGTCAGTCCCAGGTTGACTGCATGGATTCAAATGCCATACCCATTGTGCTATCACTCTGCCCCTCCCCCATGTTTTAAAAATAAACATAAGATAAATTCCAAGAAGTGATAAACTTTTGAAAAAAGGAAGAAGCCATGGCATTTGGAGGAAGAACCTGCCATAAATGGGTTGAAGAGGAAGAGAGGAAGGAGTCAGTTAAGCTTAAATCATGTTTTTTTTTGTTTGTTTGTTTGTTTTATGTATCTTTATTTATGTTGTTGAAACTAATGGCCTGTTGGGTTGTCTGCATCCTAAGGGGAAGGAAGGAAGTGTCTCAGAAATAGGAAATTTGCACAGTAATATCAGGAAATGTGCAAATAGGGAAAAGAAAACAAAGATAAACCTTGCCATTGATAAATATGGTGCCTGTTTTTGTGTCATTGTTTTTGCACATACTGGGTATGGTAATGTTCCTTATTTACTTTTACTTGAACCATAAATCTACAGTATCAAATTCATGTGTTTATTTCTTTAGACATTTGAGCACTGTAATGCACAAGAGATTAGTTTGTATAATTCTTGTTTCAGTCTCCTCTTGGATTTGTTGTGCAGTCTGTGAGGTGCTCAAGGGGACACTGCTGAATTCCAACATAGCATACTTGCTAATTAACAGTGCAATAAGACAGAGATAGAAAACACTAAACCCAAGAACTGGTCTATTACATGGCAGAAATTTGAACTTTGGTTTTGGTCATCTTATGAAGATGAGACAGTCGAACATACTTTTATTTTTCTTTTATGTTTATGTTTATGTTTGTTTATGTGTCTTGTGTTTTGAGAGTGTGACCAAGTGGTGTTTCCCAACATGTCCCACTAATTTGGGGCACTGAAGATCATGCTCCTTGATCTTGGAAATAAAATGTTAATAAGGAACGTGTTGTCTTAGTGCTCTGGGCTATTAAATTAGGGATTATTTAATAAGATGCAACTCAAACTTTACTTGAACAGTTCTTTGGGAAATGTTTAGTCAAATTGTTTCCTATTTCTTATTTTAGAGAATATGAATAATCCATTTTGGTTATCATTCTGTCCACAAAGAAAAGACTTCTGTTTCTTTTTGATTATGATTATAGTTTTTATATAGGAAGAATAGGCTCTAATCCAGACATCCATCTCATTATAGCTCGATGTCTTACTGATCACCTACTTAGAACAGCATTTATGTTGAAGTGATAGACCAGTGTGGGCCTGATGGTCTTGGCTGCCTTATTTTTCCAAGGACTGTCCTACTTTGCTTAGACCAGGAAAATAAGCTAGGTCAGCTGTCATATCCCCCCAAATGAAAAAAGACAGCTAGCTGCCGAGACTGCAATTGGAAGTAAAGGTCAATCAATATATTACCTTTCCTTCCGTGTGTTCTTGCCTGCCGGCTGAGCTGTATCTTCTCACCAGTGGTGGTAATCTCTTCTGTTAAATTCTATTTTAACCTTGCAAATAGGTTAAAGGAAGGGCACAGTTAATAATGTCTACTTTTCTACACCTTTAAGCCTATTATTATTTGGGTTGAATTTTGCTCCTCCTTTTCGCATAGACCCAAAGCCTGCTTAGCATGGTTTTAGTGGGGAGTTAGATAAGTATCTGACTTTCTGTATTGTGGGAATTTTTCCTCGAGTTCTGTCATGCACTTGCACAGACAAAATTGCACGAACGTTCTGTGATTTTTTGACAGAGCCGGGATCTATGTGGAATAGGGGGTTTTCAAAACCTTTTTCAGTCAATATGTTGACTCTACTCCAGCAGCCATGCAGTGCGATACGGTGCATCACCCATACTTGAAATAGACTGCAACGGGAGGGCAGAATAGAGCATAGATTTTCTAACACAGCATGTTAGATGAAATGATTTTGTGTACTTTGAAGTGGAAAATTCAATCAGAATTTTCCACACTTTTTAGTTAAAGCAACACTGTTATTTATTGATGAAAGGTAGACTGAGAAAAATACAGAACCCAAACAGAGTAGACAACAAATCTAGCATTATCCCTAGCCATAGCAAGAAACACTTTTTTTCCCCCTTGTAATTTACTGAAAGCTACATGAGATCTTGAAAAAAAAGAAAATCTGCTTCAGATACTCAGCTTAGAATATTTGGGACACAAGGCCAAATCTGTATAGCATGTGTGTTGTAAAAAGTACAACTTAATTAAAAAAAATTTTTTTCATTGAAGTGGACTTTTATGTTTAGTAAAGGACAATTGAACATCTAGGCCATCTATTTGGACTGAGATTTCAAGTAGCAGAGCTCATTTGGAAAGCACCTGAGAGAATCAATAAGACATTCAAGGGTAGATTCACTAAGCTTTCATTCAAGTAGGCTTAGAGGATATTTAAATTTATTTCAAATTTTCATCTGTCCTTTGGTGCACTGAAGATCTATGGCATAACCACCTATTATGTAGATGAACACTTTATACTTTCAAATTGCAAGACCTTTGGGTTGCAATATCAGATTTATGCATGAATATTTAAGTGAGAATAATATAAGCCTGATCTATGTGTACCAGTCACTTTTCCTAGTACTTTATATGTATTATTTTATTTAATTCTCACAACAATGCTATGAGCTCTTAACAAGTATAATTTCCATTAAGGAAAGAGAATCACAGAAAGAGGAAGTGCTTTTCCTCTGACACTTCCCTAAACCAATCTCCTAAGCCCCTTCTGATTGCCTCACTCAGTATTTTCTGCCTCAGCATGTTCATGCTGTTGGGCTACAGATTCAGATGGCATGCTAACAGCGTAATTCAATTAGATTATCACATTGAACAGAGAATTTTTATATTTAGATTACTTCTACAATGTGAGGTATAATCTCCGCTGTGTGAAATCTGTAAAAAAAACAACAACAACAACAAAAAAATCCCTAAGATGGATAAAAACAGTGGAATGGGGCCGGAGAGGTGGCGCTAAAGGTAAGGTGTCTGCCTTGCAAGCCTAGCCAAGGAAGGACCTCGAACTTCGGTTTGATCCCCCGGCGTCCATATGGTCCCCCCAAGCCAGGGGCAATTTCTGAGGCTTAGCCAGGAGTAACCACTGAGCATCAAATGGGTGTGGCCCAAAAAAACAAAAAACAAAAAACAAAAACAAAAACAGTGGAGGGCCCGGAGAGATAGCACAGCGGCGTTTGCCTTGCAAGCAGCCGATCCAGGACCAAAGGTGGTTGGTTCGAATCCCGGTGTCCCATAAGGTCCCCCGTGCCTGCCAGGAGCTATTTCTGAGCAGACAGCCAGGAGTAACCCCTGAGCACCACTGATTGTGGCCCAAAAACCAAAAAACCAAAAAAACAAACAAACAAAACAAAAACCAGTGAAATGGTGGTTTGTAGGAGCTAGTGTGTGTGCATGGGGGAAGGACTGGGAAATCTTTAAAGTACATACTTGTAACTAGCAGAGATAAACCCTGTGATCTCCTCTTGAAGAGGAAATTAATGTAGACCAGAAAAAGGTGTGATAAACATTCAACTTGCTGAGCACCTAGACCTTAAGTGTTTCTCAGATGAAGAGATAATTATGTGGCACAATAGAGGTATTCACTAAGGCTTCACTGGCAATGACATTGGAGTAACGATATCAAGTTAATATGTTGGACATTTTTACTTATACCATGTTGTTTGTCAGCTACAACTAAATAAAAAGACACCCAAATAAAAAACACCTAATTACAAATGTGAATTGTACATTCACATACAGGTAACACCTTCCTGCTTAGAAGTTTTCTGATCATTTAAAAAAAAATCATTCAATAAAAGGAGATAACTCACTACTGAACATTTTCATAGGTTTCAATTTTAAATGTCCACCCCTGTTAAGAGATCTTATGATACAAAAAAATCACCAAGGATCATTTTGACTTTGAAATGATTTGACTTTGAAATACAGAAAGTGATTCTGTATTTGCAATCAGCATAGAATTTAGTCTTTGGGAAGAAGCAATTAAAACCCCAAAGCTTTTATTGCTTTTGATGCTTAAAAAAAGACCAAACTCTACTACACTGTAATATTTTCTGCTAATTAACTGTCACAAATGTGATACCATTCAATTGGGAGTCTCTTTTGGTTAACTTCAAAGTCATTACCACATAGTGTGCATCTCTCCCAGATATGTTGTAGAAAGGGGAGCCATGTTGCCCAGCCTGCTGTTTCTCAGAGTATCCATCCCAATTTAAGGACCATTTGGTGATTTCCTTGAGTTAACAAACAACAGCTCTTCTCATGTTCAGAGAAGTTGAGCCCAACACTATTTGGATATCTGGTCTGCATTTAGATCCAATCTTCCAAAGCTAATTTGCAAGGTTGGAGGTTATCTGTTTGGAATGTATTTATTTGCAAATAACTGAAAACTCAACCAGGATCAGCTTCAATAAATAGGTTTGATTATTTCTCACATAAAAATGTCTACTTGTTGAACAGTCAGTGCTGATGCAGTGTGGAAGCTATGTCATAAAAGCTACTTTTTGTCTTAGCTCTATTCTCCCTAATGGGAGGCCTCTGACCTTGGGCAAAGTGCAGCAAAACTTTTCCAAGATTCAATTTCCCCATAAGAAAAAAAGAAGTAATGCAGTCTTCCTGTCAGTGCTATGTGTGTTTGTGTGTGTGTGTGAGTGTGTGTGTGTGTGTGTGTGTGTGTGTGTGTGTGTGTGTGTGTGTGCGCGCGCGCGCGTGTGTTGGGGGGGGGGGGTTAAGGATTAAATGAATTCCTATATGAGAAAATGGGTAGCTATCTCAGTGTCTGACACTTACTAAGAGGACATCCGAAGTTTTCATAGTGGGGGAGGAGTGTGAAGTAGGAGATGGGGGTACAACTTGAAATGATGTTCTTAGGTCTTGGAAATACCCATTTCCAGCATTTTCCAGTTAAGGTTGTTTGAGAATAGCTCACTGGAAATAAGACATAGCAATTGGATACTGTATTTAACAAATGACTATTACTAAGTAAAATATGCCCTCTATAAGCCAATTGGGTTTATTTTATTCTGTGACCTCTTTACAATAAATTTCAGCACCATTAATGGCTTAAGTCACATTATTGATTATGGGAATATGCGTGTCATTAATCTTCCATCGCCTTGATATATTTTATATGTAAACTCTGTCTTCTTTTGCATTTAGATGGAGAAGAGGGGTCAGAAGAAAGTGTTCTGGTGGGGATTGGATTCATATAGTACTCCAAGAGCTCCCTTGAGCTGATTTGCTAGTAAATTCCTGCACTCAGATGGGCTTTCATAATAGTGACTTCAAGATAAACTATGAGTTGAGTTGTCCATAGTAAATAAAAATGATTAATCTCAGATGAATAAACTCACTATCACACTGATCAGACAGATTCATACAAATGCTTACGCTTTTGTAAAAATCCTTTTTCTTTTGTCTTAAGGCTGTCTGTAGTTGAAACCTTGAATTATTATTGTATTTTTAGAAAAATTATTTTATTTAATAAATAGTTTATTTTATTTTAAAATTTATTATTTTTATTTTATTTATTTGTTTATTTTTGGTTTTTGGGTCATACCCAGCAGCATTCAGGGGTTATTCCTGGCTCTGTCCTCAGAAATCACTCCTAGCAGGCTCAGGGGACCATAGGGGATGCCGGGATTCAATACACCATCCTTCTGCATGCAAGGCAAATGCCCCATGCTATCTCTCCATTTTATTTTATTTCTTATCTTTCATAAAAGGATATTCCCAAAATTGGGGTAGCCACTGATAAACTGATCTTTTTTGATAGAATTCAAAAACCCCTGTGCAGAAAGTGCCTCTTGGGCCTCAGAAATTGTACAGCAGATAAGACTTTTTGCCTTGTACCTAACTAGCCCTGGTTTGATACCTTACACCACATATGTTTTTCTCAACCCCAACAGGCAGGATTCCTGAGCATAGAGCCAGGAATAATCTCTGAGCACCACTAGTTGTGATCCAAAGTACATAAAGAAAAGAAGAAAGGAAATTTTTCTTAATGTTTCTTAAAATATTTTAAAAGATGATCATTAGTGTTTGGACAGCTTCTGGAATGAATGGTGATGTCCATGAGGAAAAGTAAGAGGACTAAATGATGGAACTTAATCTGAGACTTTTTTTTAATTGCCTAGTATTTTGTATTTATTACTTTCTTTCGAATTTTAATTTTAATGTATTGATATTCTTTTCTTTCCCAGGGCATTTTTTTCAGTTAATGAGAAGACTGAAATCAAATAAGGTTTTTTGCACGTTGAAGATGTTTGGCACTGTTCTCTTGAAGTATGCCATAGGTTTATACTGATCCTAAGGGGTGTCTCATATCCACTATATTAACCAGCTTTTTAGAAGCTTATGAACATTGTAGCTTTTATTGATTCCAGGGAATTCTATCCAACAATAAGCAATGAAAGTCGATGGTAACTTTCTTCCCATATACGGGTGTGCAGATCAATATTTTGAATTTACCGTAATTTGCAGGTAATGGATGGAAGAACTGAAAAAATTGCGTAGCCTCACGGAGCACAGCTGTTCAGTGTTGCCTTTATCTAAACTCATTGGAGGTCACAGGCTTTCCTGAGCAACAAGAAACACAGTTAAGTGGCAGGGCTGATACGTGTATTTATCAGGAGCCTTCATAAGTCTCATCTAAAGGAAAAAGAAAATCACAGCTTGTCCACAGTGACCTTGATTTTATGGTCATGAAAGGCTTCTAAACTGGCACTGAGTTCGAGGCAATTAAAATTCAAGATATCTCGCATTTTCGTCTGATCTCCTTCTGCTAGAGGGATTTTCATGCTGATGAAGTGTCAGGGTGTGTGATTTTTACTGAAGCCTGATTTGCTTCACATCTTCCAGTTCTTCCAGTTCTTTCCTGCTCAGTACCTTGCCCACATTCATATTCATTTCCCTGTTTATTTCTAGGTCATGTTGGGCTCCTTAGGGTGCTAACGTGAATCTGAAACTTGAACGGCCATGGCTGTCACTGAGGGTTGGCAGACTTCTGGTTAGGAGCCATACCAAATATTGGACATTGTTCTCTTTCATCTTCTCCACACTTCTGGCAAATCTCTATCTTCATTGTATCATTTAGGAAACTGAGTCATAGAGAAGTCCTGGTTGTTTTATTCAGGACTCTTTATGCATTGGTTTAGATCAGAATAGAGGTGAATCTAATTTGCATCCTGTTTATATAGTAGCTGTGAAGCAAACTCTTTAATAACGATATTTTTCAGCCTAGGGTTCAGCTCATTCTCATTCTCTTTTAACCGTGGTTTACTTTTTCTCTTAGAAAGGATCAACACTCTAATTCGATCAAAATGAGGTTGTTGTTTTTTTTTACTTGGAAATGACACTGACACATTCACTTGAAAGAATTTTGCTCAGGAGATAAAACAAGCACATAGCATATGATAGGACTAGAAATTACTAGCTTGTAATAAATGCATTTTACTTAGTCTATAGTAAACACTGAACAAACTGGAGGTTATTAATATAGCACTACATATCTCTCCACAAGCCCTACACTGAGGTATGGAAAATATCTTGGGATTCCAATAATTTTCATATACTAAATCAGAGACCAGATGTATATAAATACCTGATTCCCAAACTTGATTTAGGGGAGAAGAAAAAGACTCCCAAGCCATGCTGAGGGTCCTCTAGAACTGCACTTAGTGGAGTTCAGGAACCGCTTGGTGCGAAGAATGTAAATGTGATTGACTATACTTTCTCTGCTCTCTTCTCCCCAGCTAGATTTTTTTTTTTATTTTAACATCAAGACTGTGACATGTTAGGGAAGCTGCAAAACACACAGTAATTGGCTGAAAGGAAACATGTTTCGTTTATTCATTTACTTAGGGTTAGCAGATTATTCCACTTGTTACGCTTTTTCTACTTTAAAATTTCTGTATAAAGGTAACATACTTGCAAAGGTTTTGCTTCAAATAAAATTGGCCTATAAAAATAATTTAAGTGTGAAATGTGCTTCGAACAAGCTGCAAAGACATGTGTGGTATCACTCCGTTGTCACAGGAATCAGCGTGTTATCACAGTGAATGCAGCATGCTGGCCTCTCTGAGGACAGATTGGGGCACAGTGGCCTCAAGTCCCTTGAGAGTAAATAGTGCAAGTCCTATGGGCTGGGCTGATGGGGTGTCAAAGACAAGACCACCCATCTACTGCCTAAGAGCTGTTTTATCTCCCCAGGCCCCAGCGCTCTCATCTATAAAACTGAAATGACAGGAGGGATTATTTAGCTAATGTATATAACTGTAAAATGTTAGATGCTAAGTGGATAAAGGGAGATGCTCTTAGTAAAGAAAGACAGTTATCACCATTTGTATAAAAGTTTTCTAACGGAGGAGGGGTTTGTGATGATGTTTAACTTCATGCAAGTAAGACTCTGGGTAACCACTTTTGTGCTTCTCTTATCTCACGCCTAGATCTCCTTTCTGTTCCTCAGGGACCTTCTGCTCTAACTGTAGGATTTTGCCATCTTCCACCTCCCTTTTCCAGTTTGAACATTTAATTTAAGAAAGGCCTTCTCATTGCTTTTGGAAGATTCTTTTTCTTTCCTCCCTAACATTTCTCCTTTATCTCTTCAGGTTTCTGTAGTCATCTTGAAGCCAGGCACACCCCCCCCCCCCCTTAAATCTCTACTCATCTTTAGTAGATTTTATGGACACTTCACTCTGAAGTCTGCCCTCTTTTACTCCACACTTCTTCCCTGGACCTCACTCTCTTTCATGCTTCCAGAATTGCCCCACAAGCCTTCCTAACTCTTTTCCTAACACCTTGCCTTCTGGGAGCCACTTGATACACTCTGTTGCTAATGATTATGAAACCTGCCCATGGAAATTAGGAGTTAGATTCAGTATAAGAAAGAAGTAAAACTGTCTGGCGAGGTTGTGACAGAAAAAATAAATAGAGACTGTTCCCTTATCTTTCCCTGAAGGGTAAGAGGCTGGGAGCCTCAGTCAAATGTTTCTATTTGTTGTTTTTTTTTGTTGTTGTTGTTTGTTTTGTTTTGGTTTGGTTTTTGGGCCACACCGGGCGTTGCTCAGGGGTTACTCCTGGCTGTCTGCTCAGAAATAGCTCCTGGCAGGCATGGGAGACCATATGGGACACCGGGATTCGAACCAACCACCTTTGGTCCTGGATTGGCTGCTTGCAAGGCAAACGCCGCTGTGCTAATCTCCCCCCCCCTTTTTTTTAAATGTTTCTATTTGTAGTCACATAGGAAGTATGCCTTGGGGGACCTGCCCCTATGTGAATTTATTGGTAACCCAGTGCCCCACAAGCCTGAAACCCTACCGTTTCTCGAAAGGGATTCCCTAGTCTCTTTTTTAAAACCCCATCCTATCACTGTGTAGATCAGACAGTTGTTTTGAGGACATCCACCATCTTCAAACCTTCTGATATATCCCGATAAAGCTTTTTCTGTCAGTCAGTCTTTGCATCTCTCTTTTGATAGGCCCTTGAGTGGCAGTGGAGCCTAACCTTTATGGTTACAGTTCTTTTAAACATCTCTATTTGAACATGTTATTTTTCTGTTTAAAATAATCCTTGAGTTCTTCATTGCTTTTAGAACAAAGTCAGACTGTTCTCAAGATCTCCTGTGATTTGAAAACTTGATCGTTTTTCCATTCCTGCTCTTTGTCTCAACCATTCCCTGTTTTCCAAGAGCTGTGTTCTGTTTGTGGCCACTATCTTGCAAAATGTTTCCTCTTGGGAAATTCTCCATTCTTCTCCTTCTCTTGAGGCTGGAAAACCAACTCCCAGATGATACTGAATAAAGAACAAACTTACATCTTGTGTCACTTGGAAATTTTTGAATTGCAAGAATAATTCATGCATGTAAAACTGGTTTAAACAATAGGGGATTTGGTTGCCTTATGTAACTGAGAAGTCCACATACAGGAAAGGCTGGATCCATTGTTCAAAGATACTACCCAAGATCCAGTGGACTCCATCTGTCATCTCTACCTTTGATTATCAACCTGCCAGCACCTTTCTGGGAAAGGGAGAGAACTCTTTCCCAAGCAAACATTGCTTTGATCTTGTCTTCCCAGATTTAATTACTAATCTTCTTTGAACCAATTACTTAGGCTGATGCAATAAATTTTACTACAGGCTTGACTTGAACTTAGCCTTGAGGTTCGGAATAGTGACAGTTTCTCCAGATTTTTTTTATGAATAATGGGGATCATCATTGGCCAAGAAATACCCTCTTCACTGAAAATTGACTACCCCCATCCTTGATGTTATGACGTCATTTAATAAGATCTTCTTACAGCCAGATTTTTTTTTTTATCTTTGTTTTGCTTTGAGGTAGTGCTCAAGACTTAACTCTTGGCTTTGTGCTCACAGGTTATCCTCATGATCCTCATGGTATAGACATATGCAATGCTGGCTATTGAACCCAGGTAGTCTGACTGTAAGATTAATGCCTCTGGTCATCCAATAGCTTTTAATATTGTATTTTGTGATGAGTGAAATATTCCATATCCAGTACTTGACAGCTTACATGCTACAATCTTTATAAAGTGTGTTAAGAAACAGAATCTGTGCAACAGACTTATTTTTCCTTTCCTTACCTAGTAACTATTGTTGCCAGGAAGGACATCATTTAACTGTGGTGCTGGTATTCAAGTTCTTGGGGGTTATACTCAGCATTTCTTGACTGGAGACCATATAGCTTCATGTGAACACTCAAGATAGTTCAAGGGAGCAGTAGTTGAAATTTGCATAAATGGCCCCATGGCATGCTGGGGGACAACCACTTGGATAGTGAGACTACAAGGAGAAAATAAATTCAGAAGGGAACTACCATCTGAAAGAATGTTTTGAAACACTGCTCTAGAATCTTCTAATCACAGTGCTCCCTGTGGAGAATACTCCTGTCCTCCAGACCTGCATGTCTTTAGTTGTCATCTCAGGGGAATGAGGAGTCTGCAAACACCTCCCTGTACAACAGAATTTACATCCCTATGTAGTGTTAAGTGTTCTAAAGGGAGAGATGTCAGTAACACACTCAGTATGTGGGAAGCACAGGGAATCAAACTTTTGGCTTCACACTTGCAAGGCAGGTGCTTTTAGTTCCTGATTCTCCTTGGATATCGACTATTTTTGTTCTCTTGAAACACTCAAAATTCAGATTATTTTCTTCTAAGTAGCTTTTTATGTAATTCCTGATAAACTAAAATATCTAGATTTGATGCTATATACCCTAAGTGATGATTCTCAAACTTAAAGACCTGATAACAGAAACACAGTTCAGGCATATTATTTTTTATTTTATTTTCTGGGATAATAAGTTTAATTTAAATATTGTGTATTGTGTGTGTGTGTGTGTGTGTGTGTGAAAGCCATAACATTTGTGCTGAAGTAAGAACATTTTTTCATGGCTCATAAGCACACATGAATCCATAAAAGAGCTTGGGTTCCAGCAGCTGAGGCTCTTTTGATTGTCACAGAATAAGCTTCTCTGAGAGGGTCAGACTGGCACGTCAATTGAACTCAAGTCCCTTTCTCTTTGGCTTCCTTCTTTCATTGGCCATTTTCCTTCATATGTTTCAGAAAGCTTTCTTGACTCTCAGAGCACTTTAAATGCTTAATATTCTTTTTGTTTGTTTGTTTGTTTTGGGGGGCCACACCTGGTAATGCTCAGGGGTTACTCCTGGATATGCGCTCGGAAATCTCTCCTGGCTGGGGGACTATATGGGACGCCGGGGGATTGAACCGTCCTAGGTTAGCACTCGCAAAGCAAATGCCCTACCGCTTGCACCACCTCTCCATCCCTCAAAATACTCAATATTCTTATGTCAAAAATTTTGACCTAGAATTGTCTGTTCATGAAAATGCCAAGAGAATTCTAGATGACACTGTAGACTCTTCCAATCCTGCTAAGAGAATATTTGTTAGCATTTGATTTGAAGTGCCCTTCATGCTTACAATGTCACTTTTCTTGTAAATTTACATGTATGTGGCCAAAGGAACTGTTACATATTTCCTAAAAAATCTAGAGGACAGAAAGTAAATACCTTTCACTTTGTGGTGGTCCTTTTGGTGACTTACTGGAGGATAGCAGTTCCTGCTAAAATTGGCATATTATTTTTAAAACATCATTTTTGTCTGTACAGATTATCTCAATTGTTTCACTGATTTTAATCCAAATGTGCCTCTTCTCCTCACCTGTAGTCATAGATTTTGCCTTTTCTACTTTTGATATTACAGTGTTCGAAGCACATGGCTTTAGTTTTACTTTGTTCCTACTTAGGTTCCACCCACTGCTGCTCAGGGATTACTCTTGGCTCTACATTCAGGGATCATTCCTACTGAGGTTTGAGGGACCATATTTGGAATTGAGAACTGAACCTGCACCAGGCGAGCTCTTTACCTGTTGTACCATCTTTCTAGCCATGGGTATCTCTCTGCTGTACTATCTTTGTAACCACACTTTGCTCTTAAAGTGTGTTTGTAGGGGCTGTGGTTTGTCCAGCCTAGATTCAAGCCTGGCTGACTTGGGTTTAATCTCGAATACCATATATAGTCCATGGAGCCCACCCAGGAGTAATACCTGAGTCCAGAGTCAGTGGTAAGCTTCAAGCACAGCTAGGTGTGACCCAAAAACCAAAATAAAAACAAAATAAAAAAATTTAAAGTGTGTTTGTATATTTTCCTGTATCATTATTCTTTGACACAGCCGTCTTTCTAACATGAAAAAGTTACATACTTTGTGCCAACCCTCTCTGCATTCAAGCATCTATCTGCTGCTCTTGTCACTCATAATTGTCACATGTTTCTGTCTTTTTCATGATGGAATGGAGGGGAACAGAAAAGGGACTTGTCGATATAGGTTCAAAGTTTCATTCTGCCCTTGCCTGCCTGTGTGACCCTACACTACTGCTAATCTTGTGTGAACTTTTCCAGAGAAGATGTGAGTATCCTGGCAGATAACCAGTTGAATTTGTTATGACACTCATTGATTCAGTGTTTGATAAGAGCTCACAAAAGTGCAAGAGACATTCAGATTGGGTCTCAGACACATGTATCTAGAATAGGTTTAGGAGATTTTGCCAGTTTTGAGGATAAGAGTTGTTTATTTGGGATCCTGGGGCTAGGGGTAATATCTTATTTAGAAAGATAGGAAGAAGGTGATAACTTTTTTTTTTTAATTTTGGATTTCCACCCTTCCCAATGACTTTCTTTTCAGAGAAAAGTTTATACTTTTGATCATGTAAAATTTAGGTAAAAACTCAGCCAGCTTTTATGTTTGGCTTCTTGTATTGAGCGCTGATACCACCTCTAAATATGTAAAAGTTCATTATTTCTACTGTATTAGAGTGGTTATAAGCATACAAATGGAATGAAATAAAACCTGCAAGAATAGGGTAATCCTTCAATATTTTATCTCTTAATTTTACAAGGTTTTGGTGATCTTTTATAGATCAGATTGCTTAAATGCTCAAGCATCACTGTAGAAGTCTGTTTACTGATTTTCAGCTTCAACCTTTAGGTCTTTATTTGAAAACATATACTTTACGGAAATTCTGGGTATTTTTCACCAATTCTATGAGCATAAGCTATATTTGCCTTGTGTCTGACTTAAAACCAAGCCTGCATGCATGTTCTGATTCTAGGGGCCAGAATGATAGTATAGCAAATAGGGCCTCTGCCTTGCAGATAACTAACCTGGTTCGATCCCTGGCACACCATGTGGTTTCTTGAACCTGCCAGGAGTGATTCCTGAACATAGAGCTATGACAAACCCCTGATCACTGCTGGATATAGCCCACTCCATCCCCCAAAGAAACTTCTGGTTTCATAGTAGAAATTTATGGCTTCTGTTCTCACATATGACTCAGAACTAGGGAGCAGCGAAGTAGATCTGACAGACAGGATTTTTTTTCCATTTTTATTGAATTCCATGATAGTTACATGCATACATCGTCCAATACCACCACCATCACCAGTCTATTTCCCTCCACCATTATCCCCAAAACCTTCCAATCCTTCTTCTCTCTGACATAAGCTGAATGTCGTAATAAACAAACACAGTGGAATACTATGAATCTGTCAGAAAAGATGAAATAATAGCATTTGCTGTTTCATAGATGGACCTGCAGAGTGCCTTGCTGAGTAAAGACAGTCTGAAGGGGAGGGACAGATACAGCATGATCTGGAATTGAAAGATACATAATAAGGAAATAATGAATGGCCAAAAGCAACAGAACTGGGAAGTGGGCCCATAGATGGTATTTCTTAAAGTGCTGAAACCCAGAGAATCTACCTCTTGAGGTCATTTCCCCTCTTTCAGCTTCAGAGGGTTACTTGGGGTTCCTTCTCTTGTCCTGCCATGCTACTCAGATGCAAAGGAACTAAAATACCTTAAACTTCACAGTTGTAGCTACAGTCTAGAAAAGTAGGTTTAGTCAAGGAAAAAAATGTAGACTTTATTTTGCGGAGAGGGTCAGGTAGCCAAATTAAAGGTTTTTAAAGGATTTGCAAGTACTAGCCTTTATTGCATAGCTTTTACAAACAGCTTTTATTTGAAATTTCCAGGTTGTGGGGTTCAGGTACTGGGTTTTGCTTAAAATTCTCTGGGTGCACTTAGGAGTGCATTCTCTAAGTCATGTGTATTTCATGTCAGTGCTTTAGCTGAGCTACCCTTGTCCCCTTTTCTTTTCTCTGTGTAGTACTTACATACTCAAGTTAATTTGCATAATTTTGCACCTGGAAATACTGCTTCTGTGGGGTGGCTGAGAAGGTTCTATGGGGAAACAAAAGGAAGAAAGCTTAGTGTGCGCGCGCATGTGTGTGTGTGTGTGTGTGTGTGTGTGTGTGTGTGTGTGTTCTGTTTCTTCCGTGGCCTGAAGATGTCCTGTACATCTGAGTTCTTTGGACACTCTCCCTTGAATACACAGTATCACTGTTAATGCAGAGTGAATTGTATTAATCCTTGATGATAGGGTGAGGGCACCAATGAGTAATTACGCGATGATGATAATGGGGAAATCAAAGATCTCTGATGCTGGTGGATTCTGGAAAGCAGTGAGGAGGAAATGCGATGTGCAAAGCATTATAATTGTATTTCCTTGTTTTTGTTGTTTTTTCTTTTTAGGTTTTGGTTTGTGGAAGTAAGCAGTTACCAGGCTTCCACATTTTACATGATACTGGCCTTAAAGTCCTTCTTTCCAGCCTCTGCAGCTTCTCTCTTGAACCAGTTTTTATATGCAAAGACCTGTTTGGAAATGTTTGGAAATGATTATAGTCATCTTTTTTTTTTTTGAGCCACACCCGGTGGTGCTCAGGGGTTACTCCTGGCTATCTGTTCAGAAATAGCTCCTGGGGGCCGAAGAGATAGCTTGGAGGTAAGGCGTTTGCCTTTCATGCAGAAGGTCATCAGTTTGAATCCCCGTGTCCCATATGGTCCCCCGTGCCTGCCAGGAGCAATTTCTGAGCATGGAGCCAGGAATAACCCTTGAGCACTGCAGGGTGTGACAAAAACCACAGAAAAGAAAGAAAGAAAGAAAGAAAGAAAGAAAGAAAGAAAGAAAGAAAGAAAGAAAGAAAGAAAGAAAGAAAGAAAGAAAGAAAGAAAGAGAGAGAGAGAGAGAGAGAGAGAGAGAGAGAGAGAGAGAGAGAGAGAGAGGAGGGAGGGAGGGAGGGAGGGAGGGAGGGAGGAAGGAAGGAAGGAAGGAAGGAAGGAAGGAAGGAAGGAAGGAAGGAAGGAAGGAAGGAAGGAAGGAAGGAAGGAAGGAAGGAAGGAAGGAAGGAAGGAAGGAAGGAAGGAAGAGCGAGCTCCTGGCAGGCACAGGGGACCATATGGAACACCGGGATTCGAACCAACTACCTTAGGTCCTGGTTCGGCTGCTTGCAAGGCAAACACGCTGTGCTCTCTCTCCAGCCCCTATTATAGTTATCTTAAAGTTAATTTGTTCAAATTGTACTGTTTCTTTCTCAAACATTTTTTGCTTGACTCTTTACATATTTTGGATCCCACCTGAGTAAGCAGTATGCAGGGTCCCTGGGACCACCCAGGCTGTGCATGATCCACAGTTCAGTGCTCTGTATTATAGATGCAAGGTTGAGTGGGCTGCGGGAGTCTTAGGTCAAACTCTTGGATCAAACTCCTAGCAAAGACACAGACTCTGGCTCACAATGTCCACTCCATTTGAAAAATATTCTTACTTGCTTTCTCTTTCCCATTCCTTAAGGTCTTTCCTAAATTTCAGCCAAATTAGCTCAAATCTGAAGGATTCTTATCATTTCAGCTGTTTGTCCTAGCCATAAATAAATTTCTTCTAAAACCTCCTAAATGTGGGATTAAAGTTTGCCTTAAATACATTTAGGGTGCTTAGATATTTGTTCATTATTTCCATTACTTACTCCTTGCACTTTGCCCCAGATCCTCTGCACACTTACTGAACTTCCACCTTTCTTTCTTTGAGAAAAAAAATCTTTAGCTTACAAATTGAAATTCAGAAATATAGGAAAGTTGGGAGATAGCTTAGAGAATTTCTTCATGCTGACACCTTAATGCTAGCTAGCATCTGATGTCACCTTAACCATCGGCTAAATTATTGAAATTGCATTCATCTATCCCTTTTAACTGAACTTCAGCTTTTATTCAGAGATCATCAGGTTTTGCATTCATGATTTTTTCTATATCCAGAATAGAATAGTTCCAACATTTTACCATACATGATCCATCATTCTTCTGTAGGATCCCCTGCTCTGGGACAATTTTTTTTAATTTAAACACCTGGTTATAGGGTTGTTCAGAATAGAAATTTTTTCTCCACAGATAATGTTTTTCATTGAGTTACAGTCATGCAATGTATAACAACTTTCATCAGTGTATATTTCCTGTCACCAGTGTTAAGGGACAATTTCTTAATTGTACTTCAACAGTTTGATAGGCTTTATCTCTCCTCATTTTTACTGAAATACCCTGATTTACAATACTTTAAATGATAGTTTTATGCATACTTCATTTCAAGATCACATTTACAATAAGTTGTGCATGTGCTTCTCTCCACACTGTCCGAAGGATCCTTTCTGTTCCTCCTTTCTCCCACTCCAGATAGATCATTTCTCATGTTGCCTATAGTCATTTATTGTACCCTTACTGCATTTCTTTCTATACCACATATGAAGAGATCATTCTGTGTCTCTACCTCTCTTCTGACTTCACCCAGCATACCATCTAGTTACATCCACTTAAGCAAATTGCATGGTTATCTTTTCTTATAGTTTAGTATTACATTGTGTACATAGCTAATTTATTCAGCTTTATTTTTGTAGGTGGGCACCCAGAGATGCTGAGGGATTAATCCTGGCTTTATACTCAGGAATTACTCCTAGTAATGCAGTGCTTGGGGTTCCAGATGGGATTTCGGGATTGAACCCAAGTCAGCCATGTGTAAGACAAGTGCCCTACCTGGATGGGGCTATCTCTCTGATCCCATCCAGTTTGGTTGTTTTTAATACAATATTTCTCACTGACTAGAAGCTTTGTAGTTGGATGTTCATATTGGGTTTGCTTATGCTTTTCCATGATTAGATTGGGTTTGGTATTTTCAAGAAGCATAGCACAGAGATGAAGTCCCTTCTTATTACATCTGATCAGAGAACCTTGATTTTTTGCTAAGGATGTTGTCATAAGGTTTCTTTATCTGAAAGGGTAAGATTTCTTTAGTTCTTTTTAATTTATTTGATACTGACTTACATAATTTGATTTACTGTCAAGAAGAGGAGAAGCTCCAACTTTTGGAGGAAAGGGTCTTTGTGAGTGATTTGAATATAATATATGTAAATCTTTCTCTTTGCATCAGAATGAGTCACCAGGGAATGGAACAATAATGGTGCAGTGAGTTGGATGTTTACCTTGCACACATCCAACCCAGGTTCAATCTTTGACATCCCATATTGTCCTCTGAGCCCAACCAGAAGTGATTTCTGAATGTAAAACCAGGAACAACCTGAGCATTAACATGTGTGGCCCCCAAACAAACAAACAAACAAAAAAAAATTAGATATCAGTTCAACAGAAGTGGGTAAAGAGCCTTTTATTCTGTTAAGTGTTATTGGATATTTATAACATCAGTCATGGACCTTATAATAGAGGTTGATGGACCAAGGGCAGCCTATGAGGAGCACATGTCTCAATCCTATCATCTCCCAGGGCCAGACCAGAATCTTGAGGGCCTTATATGTCTTATGGGCTGGACTTTCCTGAGCTGTTTGGGGTGGGGGATAGCAATATGGGACCTTACCCAGCTATGTTCAGAGTTTAATCCTGGCTCTGTGCTCAGGGATGAGTTCTTGTGGTGCTGGAGATTGAACTGGGATTCATCAGCATATAGGGCAAGTACCTTATTCCCTTGCTCTCTCTCCACACTAATCCTTGTTTTCAAATTTCTGAGATTCTCTAAAAAGATAAAGCATATTTAATAATTTATATTAGTATATTATAAATACTATATACTTATTAAATTACAGAAACATTTAAAGAATTGCCATTGTGAACATTTCTAGTACAATTTAGACATTGCCATTTTCTGTTTTCTGAAAGGAGACAAGCTGCTTTAATTGCTTGCTCCAAAGACTCATCAAAGGAGAGCAGAGGAAAACTATTTGTCACTCCCTTTTCCTTCAGCACTCTTCAGGTATTTTCTATATGGATTTGAGCAACTCTTTTATGTCTTCAGCGTTATCAAGGGAGTACAAAAAGATAACAAGGTCTCAGGCAAGGTTAACTTACTGTATCTTTAATTTTCAGTGGAGATATCTGCTCATTCACACTTTCTGGAAGGGAGTGCAAAATATATGATACTAAGTTGGTCACAATAAACAAATTTAAGAAAAATTGGAAGTCACTGAAAAAAAAAGCATTTTCAATAAAGATAATCTAAAAAGAACAATTCTCTTAAATAGATTAAGAATTATTTGATTCAGGAATAACAATCATAATCTAATTCAGGTGATGGCATCTTGCTCTTATCTAGCCCTTGTTCCTCTTTTAATACCAACCTGATGCTCAATTTTCAATGTGTTTAATCTATATTAAGTTCAAGTTTAGTGTAGAGTGCTACACTAAATTGTATCCAATTCCCTTAGCATGAGTAAATGGGCTTATCCTGACATTAAGAAAATAAAATGAAGACACACAGAGAAAGTACCAGAGTGGCAGGGACAGTAAGTGCCTCAATCTGCTTTTTTAGGTCTGACTAGTGCAGATTTATCAGCATGTGGTCCCCTAGCCACTCCTGCTTTTTTTGCAATTGCTCAACCCTCCTCTTATTTGCAGACTTTTGCAGCTACTGTTCACAAGGTCCTGGCCATGGCACATTCATTTCTCTCACTTTATTACCATCACTTCTGATTCCAATTTGCTACCAAATTGAGTTTCCAGTCCCAAGCCTGACATTCAAGCCGTCAGGTGGATTAGCTCCTTCAGCTTGGTTAGCCTGGAAGATTCAGGGCAGTTGACAGTAGCCTATTAAATGTGCTCTGCTCCTTGTCTTGGAACCTTGGCTGCTGTCCTGTGGAGTGGCAGGGCTAGGTGAGCCACCCTAACCTTTCTTGTTGTTTAGAACTCATAATTCTAGACCTACTGGAAAGACTTCTGATTACAGAGTTGGGCTTTATCCCTTATCTTGCTGTTTCA
Organism: Suncus etruscus; assembly: GCF_024139225.1. Classification (NCBI taxonomy): domain Eukaryota; kingdom Metazoa; phylum Chordata; class Mammalia; order Eulipotyphla; family Soricidae; genus Suncus; species Suncus etruscus. The sequence continues at coordinate 125,024,182 of NC_064849.1, forward strand.
GCAGCTTTTTCTCAGAGCAGAGCAGCTGGCTTATGGTCAGGTCATTGCGTGGAATATGATTGATTGGGCTCTGTGGGATCACTCATTTGGCCCTTTTGCCTCCTGTATCCTTTGAGTGATCTATTTGCATATAGAGTTGAAATAGCATCTTATTCTCAGGTACCCCTCCTTATCTTTCTATGTTGCTGTCAAATCGACTTACTGAACAACAGTATTTACTTACTGAGTTCCAAACCTTTTGCCATGTACTGGTTCTCAGTAATTTTTTTCTGTATGAAATAGACCAGTTTACAATGGGAGTTCCCTTTTACCTTTTCTTTTTTAAGCCAAAGCACAAAATTAATTTCTCAGTTTTGTCCTGACCCCAAATCCATATATAGAAAATTACTCATTAGTTTTCTATTTCCATTTCGCAAGAAAACCTCTTGGTCAGAGACTTTACCCTTATCATTAGGGACTTCTGTGAATGAAGGTATATTTATGTTTCAGAATCAGGGAGCCAAGTTCAGCAAACACTATAATTTCTTGGTACTAGTCAAGGATTAAAGCTAAAGCAAAGCAAAACAAAACAATAAACTGTTTCACCAATGAGCACTGCAGCCCTTGAAAAGAAAATGTTAGTTATTAAGAGAAAGAAGACATTTGGTTGCTAAAATTGTTCCTTGTTGTCTTTGCAATTAAACAATGGCATGACGATTATAACTATCAAATATCATGCCAGCTCATAAGCAGAATTTCTTACATTTAAAGCAATCCTATCCTCTTAAAGTCTGATGCTTTGAGCAGTGCTGGAGTAAATTACACTGTTCACAAGAAATCTCAGAGACCACTTCCTAGGACCAACATTCAAGAGCTCAATAAGAATAGAAGATAGGAATGGTGAGTTTGGGACTGAGGGGGAAATCATCTTCCAAGATAACTTAAGGAGCTAAAGCTCCTGTAAGGCAATAGACATATAATATTGGAAACCTGAATCCAAATTCTCTTGAGTCTTTGAGTTTACAGTGCCCTCTTTTTGACCTTTGGTAGCCACATGACTTGAAGCTTTCTGTTCTTTAATTATCATCATCATCAAATACTCCTTTTTAGTATCCGAGCATCTAAAAATTTCACTTACGGATAAAGGTACTTCTGACTCCGTTTTATGTACTTGCTTGGTTGCTTTGTCTATTGGTTATTTGTTGTTATTTTTCTATAACTTCTCTATAATTTGAGGTAAGTGGAAGAGCATCCTTTGAAAACTCAAAAGCATCCTATTAATTGTTGTTGCTGTCAAGTTACATTTTTAGTCTTACTAATTGCCATTCAAATATTCTAGATACTGTAATATGTTCAGAATATTTAAATAGATCTATATTTATTTATTTAAATATATATAAGTATTTATTTAAATAAATCTATTTTAAGATATAATTCCAGAAGGAAACTTGTTGCCTTTCTTTTGCATAATCTTTGGTAAAAAATAACACTTTGTATATGTTTATATCTTTTGGCACAAATGATCTAATTTAATTGCCTTTTTAAATTTATTTTACCTTTCCTATGACTGTTCATGTGATCCTATAAAATTTCTACTTGTATCTGCTTCATTTTTGGAGAATTCTTTTAGTCCTTTAGAATATCCTATGCTGAATCACAAATCAAGTCACAGATCAAAAATGAAGTATTATACTTCATTTAAATTATGGAATAATTGTTTTGGATGGTTAATGTCTTTTCTATTCTAGACTTTAGAAAAAAACTACTTCTGCATTTTAAATATGGTACATAGAAAGAACAAATAGAGGTAAGAAGGGAGCCTGCAGAAAATTATCACATCAAAATCTTTTTCCCCCCAGAATCAAAGATGCAAAATAAAGCTTACTGGTGCATTTTATTTTAGTCACTTTGTGTCCCATAGTCTAAGATTCACATAGAATCTCATATATGTAATGTTTTTCTTTGCAGAAGGAGCTGAGTCTTCCCAGAAGAGGAAGTTTGTAAGTAGCATTATTTTTAACTTAAAAAATTAATTTGTTATGCTGTTTTTCTCGGTTATTCTTATTAGAATTTTAATGAAAATGAAAGTTAAATGTAATCATCAAATCAGGGAAAACATTTTGTATATACTTATACGTGTTAAATATAACTGATATTGATATAATTTTTAGGCATTTTCCATATGGACATTGTAAACAAAAATACAGATTTTGCCCAGGAAAATTTTAACTTGAAAAATTATGTAATATAATCAAACCAAAGTATATTTTGATCTGAAATAGTATAAGTAGTATTGTTCTATGTGATCTGGAAGTCTGTGATTTATTTAATACTATAGAAATAGAGAGAGTAAATTATAGAAATACTTTTGAATTGATGTAGACAGCATCATCAGTAATTTTCTTCTATTAGAACTGGGTATTTCTGAATGAATTCTTGTAATGTTCTTGTATTAATAGAGTGGAATTACAGGGACCAGGAAAATAGGTCAGTGGTCCGGAGTACATGCTTTGCACTGGGACTTGAGTTCATATTGTAGTACCACATAACACCTTAGCAGCACTGAGTTGCCCTGGTGTCCATGAATGACTAAGATGTCCCTGTTGGTTGCCAGCAATACAAAGCCAGAGCTACTCTGCATCCTTGGCCCCAAGGGTTCAAGCACCCTTTCCACTTGGCCAAGTGTTGTCAATAGTGGTCTGTGGACTTACTGAGCATTAATTGGAAGATTTTTCAAAAAAAAAATTACTGAACTTTTCTATATTTTGTTTATGCCTTTCAAAAGGTCTACTAGGGGCTAGAGCAATAGTACAGAGTGCTTGCCTTGCACACAACTGATCTGAGTTTGATTCCTAACACCAATATGGTTTTGAAGCCTGCTAAGAGTGATCCCTGAGGGCAGAGTTGAGAGTAAGCCCTTGAGTACTTCTGGGTGTGGCCCAAACCATTCCCCCCCCACAAAAAGTCCAATAAGATATTTGCCTAACTCATAATTTCTTTGTTTCTTTTAGCAAGTTAGTGATTGCCTTTAATATTTACTAGGGGTAGATTTGTTAAAAAATGTACTGTGAAAGGTTGGAATATGTTTGTTTGGTATCTGATTTGTTTTTTTTTTGTTTTTGTTTTGTTTTTGTTTTGGGGCCACACGTGGGCAGTGCTTAGGGTTTATTCCTGCTCAGAAATCGGTCCTGGCAGGCACAGGGGACCATATGGGATGCCAGGATTTGAACCAACACCTGTCCTGAGTCGGCCCCTTGCAAGGCAAACACCCTGCTGCTATGCTCTCTCCGGCCCCTATCTGATTTATTGTTAAGAATTTAGTAGATGGGATAATGTGTCTATAATAATAATAACAACGTGTTTTTTATGTGTCTATGTATCTTTTGTTTGTTTTGTTTTGAGAACATACTTTGAGATTCTCAAGGGCTTATTCCTGGCTTTGAATTCAGAGATCATGCCTGGTGGGCCTCAGGAGGCCATATGAGGTACTAGGAATTGAATCTGGGTTTTGAACATGAATTGAACATTCAAGAAAATCAACATACCTGGTGTACTATCTCTATGGCCCCAATGTCCTTCTTTAAAAACAAAGTGTATGCAAGTCTTAACTAGTAGGGTTGGAAACATACATACTTTTAAAACATAGAATTCTTTCTGCAGACAAATTTTGTTTTTGTTTTTTTTTTTGTTTTTTATTTATTTGTTTGTTTTTGGGGGCCACACCCATTTGATGCTCCTGGCTAAGTGCTCAGAAATCACCCCTGGCTTCGGGGGACCATATGGGATGCCAGGGGATCGAACCTCGGTCCTTCCTTGGCTAGCGCTTGCAAGGCAGACACCTTACCTCTAGCGCCACCTTTCCAGCCCCATTGTTTTTTTTTGTTGTTTGTTTGTTTATTTGTTTGTTTTGTTTTTGGGCACACCTGGTGATGCTCAGGGGTTACTCCTGGCTAATCGCTCTTGACTCGTCAATGAACCATATAGGACGATGGAGGATAGAACTTGGTCCATCCTAGGCCGGCACGTGCAAGGCAAATGCCCTACCGCTGTGCCACCACTCTGGCCCCGCTGCTGACAAAATTTGAAAAAAATTAGCCTCTGCATCTCGAAATTAGGACTTTTATCAGTCATGGAAACTTCACTACTATTTATTTTGGTTCCTATTTCCAAAATTCAAGCTGTACCCATAGTTAGACGGCCAGAAGGGCAACCAGGTTTTTACTCTTGGAGAACATGCCCAAATAAATTTTTACTAGATGTCAGTTTGTATCTGTGTACTGCAGGCTGATGGCCTAATAGATGTCATAGAAAATGCCATTAAAATAAAAACTTTCTTTTTGCATTATGATTAGTACTTTTTGTCTGTCTGAAGAAAATCTTAAACTGTTTGGATTCTTTCTATCATAATGAGAAGGAAAAGAATCCAATACACACTATCTTTAAAGAAAATAGAATCTCCTTTTCATCCTAGTTTTAAAGCATTCTTGGTTTGCTTTTTATACTTTATTTGAAAATAAAACTCAAATCTCTTTAGCCTTATTTTAATAAAGGGCTTGTTCTTTTATCTACTTTTGAATGAGGATGCTTTCTGTGAATTATTGTTTAAGTAATATTAATTAGTAAATTAGAGTTCTTTTATAAAATGTCCCTATTTACTTTTTCACTTGTATCTCAGTTTTGTAAATGTGAGCTTATGCCTCTGAGTTAATTAGTAAAATATAAAAAAAAAAACATATTTAAATTTATGTACTTGAAAACATGGAATCTTTGATGGCAAAAGGGAAAATGTCCTAAGTTTGTTTGGAATACACACTGTGAGTACTTTGTAAAATAAAAATAGAATATATTTAATCTGTTTACAATCACCTCCCTAATAAAAAGCAGTATAGCTGTCATTCAGACAGGGCAAAACAATATAGTAAAAACATCAGTTTAAATCTACCTTTTAAGGGCCAGAGCAATAGCACAGCGGCAGTGTGTTCGCCTTGACATAGCCTACCCGGATTTGGTCCTGGCATCCCATATTGTCCCCAGAGCCTGCCAGGAGAAATTTCTGATTTTTGGGGGCCACCAGTGTGGACCTCCCAAAACAAAAGTAGATTCTGGAGAAATATACTTAGTAATGACATCAAAGACAAACATGCTATTTTGTGTTTTCTATTGATATAAATTTTCCTCAAAGACTTAATAAATATGATATAGATACACTGAGAATTAATGTAACATTATTTTCAGTGAATTCCACCTAAATGCCACTTATACTCACTGATATAAGCCCCTGACTTATATATAAGTCATATATTTTATGACTTCAAGGAAAAAAAGACTTTAAAACATAAGTGTTAGAAGACATTAATATAATTTTTTTTTCAGTTTGACACATTTTACTTGCAACTTAGAGAAACTTTATCAGTGCTATGAGGTACAAAAACATTCCAAGGGCCCCACCTGGATTAGGACATGTTTAGATCCCCACTTAGGGGATCCCAACCAATTTACATGCAAACCAAAGCGGTGAAAGCAAGGTCTGGGGGTTCCATCCACCTCCCAATCCACGACGAAAACCTCACGCAGAAGACATTAATATAAATTTAATGAAGAGAATAATGTATCTTTATCATTATAAAAGTTATTTTATAAGTAAATAAAAATTTAACTTATAAATACATTTTTCACATTTATCATTTAAACATTTGTTATTCAGTGCCAACAAAATTATGTGTTAGACCTTGATTATGAAACTTGTTAATACTTCTTCAAATTATTTGCTGCACGAATTCTCTTGAATCCTAGTTGTTGTTGTTATTACTATTTGGTGTGAAGGGGTGGATTACCAGACATTACATTAGTGATACTAATATATCAGGGGGACCCAACTGCCTTAATCCCTGTACTATCTTTCTAGCTTGAACAGCTTTTACTATTCTTTTTCCAGAAAGATTGAAAATTTTATCTGCTCTTCTGTTGAGATTTTTTTTCTTTCTTGTTAACAGTGAGTAACTGCTAGAGTCAGAGAAGCCTGAGACAAAAGCTAAAGAGGAGCAGTCTGCCAAATAATTTTTGGGACAGTGTTTTGCTTTAACCAATATGTACCTGACAAAATTGCGCAGCTTTTCTTCTGCGGAGACAGGTCTTTATCTGGGGAGACCTGCTCTCGAGTTCCCCTCATCTTCTCATGGGTGTCTTCATAGCCTCTGGCTCTAAACCTTTTAGTTGGGAAGACTCATGCTCCAGGGGATATTCAGACTGCTCCAGTGAAGAGGAGTTAGAGGTATAGAGAGCCAGGAAAGAATAAAAGAGGGGATAAGGAGTTGAAAATCTGGGTGCCCCCCCACTGCCAATCTGAGATAAAGACAACCAGATGGTAAATCAATTAGCGATTAGGTTTTATTACATTGGCCAAAGGATTCCACAGTCTTCAGTGGTCCACAGAGCCAGAGTACCAGTTACATACAGCTTTTGATAAGTTTTTGAGATGTTACATATATCATTCAATAAAACATTAAGAGACAGTGGAGCAATTCTGAAACAGTACTTCCTTAAATTTTTAACCAAAACATCCTCTTCTATCTCACCTGAATTTCATGTATGTCAGCTTATTGCCCCTTCAATTATTTCATTTTTGTTTCAAGGTATACTTAGGACAATATCTAATTTAAAGAAAATGACAAAGGTAAGGCATTCTTAGCTGCCTAAGTTCTGCCCTTTGCCTGGGCTTCAAGGCCTGGGTTGCCCAGGTATGTCCTTTCCATTGTTCTGGCTTTGGGGCTCTTGTTAAACTTTAAACAAATCCCATGAGCAGGAGCATGATTCACAGAAGCAGAAGCATGATTAATATATTTCAATTTCTTCATTCATATTTTATTTTCAACATAACTATACAGTACAATGTAGTTCTTTTTGTTTTGGGTTATACCAAATGCAGTCGGGCTTGTTAGGGGGGTTGCATGTACAGAAAATGTTAGAGGGGCTGGAGTGGAGACACAGCAGTAGGACATTTGCCTTGCACACGACTGACCTAGGACGGACCACGGTTTGATCCCTGGTGTCCCATATGGTCCCCCAAGCCAGAATCGATTTCTGAGCACATAGCCAGGAGTAACCCCTGAGCATCACTGGGTGTGGCCCAAAAACAAAAACAAAAGCTGTTAGAATGAGGCTTCTGATTGCAAGTTATCTCTGATAATTCCAATTTGTATGCTGTGAAGAATAATACTTAAAAAATCCATCTCCATTATTCATACAGTATGTATTAATCAGATTTTTAAAAAATTAGTAGTATTTAAATTAAAGATTATTTTTATACCTAGAATTATGCAATGAACATATCCATATATAACATTACAAATCAATTTGATTTTACAAATTGAAGAACTCAGAAAACACATTTGTCATTTTGTTATTTATTAAAGTATACAGCTGGGGCTGGAGCAATAGTATAGTGGGTATGGAACTTGCCTTGCATGTGGCCAATGAGGATTTTCTCCCTGGTATCCCATTATGGTCCCCTGAACCAGAAATGTTTCCTGAGTGCAGAGCCAGGAATAATGATTCCTGAATGCAGTGCCCTGAGCATTTGGTTGTAGCCCCCAAAACAAAAAAGTATACAAAATATGCTATTCTTTCTTGGGAAAAAATAATTCAAATAGATTTCCACTAACATGCTCTTTATAATCATTTTCCTAAGAACTTTACTGTGTTGTATGATATCTTTTAGAAGGATAAAAACGCAATAATTTCAACTTTTGTGGTGCAAAATAGGACAGGAGAAGCCAAGGAAAATGCCTTCCACATAAATAACAAAGCTACCAAGATCAATTTTCCAATTTCTTTCCTATACCTTTATCAACGTCAAGACCCCAGATCCCATTTCTACTTAGATTCTCTATATAGCTGGTTTTTAGCAACTTCTGCCTTTCAAAGAGTAGCAATTTGCTAAAGCTCCTTTTTCCTTGGAGTTGGCCCCGACCTGTCCAGGGAGCCTCAGAGCTATTCCCATCTGATTCACTGTTCATTCTGTGAATATAATGCTACTCTGACCCAGTCACCCTGGCAGTGCTCAGGTGCTTAGTTTGACTACCACGGTCACACCCTCAAGGCATACAGTTTGGAATGCCTAGGCTTGTACTCCTGAACCATCTCCCAGTTCTATTGCCCCAAACTCTCAATCCCAGCTTCTTCCAGTGCTTTCCCTGTCTAGTATACCAAATTATCTGTAGCCTTCATCTCATTTACCTATCTATATTATAAACTCCTCCAATAAATCATATAGTTATATTTTAACAAAGTACTGAAACAGTTAGAAAGAATAAATGAGAGTATAGGTATCCAAAGAATACTAGTGAAGGTGAAAAGTAAATTCTAGATACAAGGTAGTATTTATATTGGAAAAAATTCAAAATATGCAAACCACAATATTCTATGTTTTCCGAATACAGATATTTTCAGTAAATGTATAAAAAATGCATAGGATGCAAATTCACATCAAGCCTACTTATCAGGGGAGGGAATGACAGAAATGGGGCTTGAAAGGGCTCTGCAGAGAGTTGCATATATATCATTCTTGTGACGGTGCATGCATGAGTTATATACTATCTTCATTTTGCTATTCTTGAAATAATTCCTTTAAAAGGCTCAAAATTGTCTAAAGGTAGAATTCAAACTGTTCTAACCAAATATTTATGGAGACGTGAAGATAATTTGAAAAGAAAAAAAAGCACAGAGCTACTTTGAATAAAAGAACCTATCACACTTATTTATTGCAATGTTTGCTTTGCGTCTCAAGCTGAAGATTGGTCCAATTGAGCAAAATTTTAAAATAACTGGGAGCTCCTCTGTGGCAGGTATTCATTGACAAATGCCAACACACTGCCTGGTCAATTATGATGATAACAGTTTAGTAGTCTAGAATTGCTTTATGATGCACTAACCTAGAGGTGAAGAAAGGAGGCAGTGGAGATGTTAGCAAGGATAAATATGTTGCAACGTTTAGATGCAGAGTTAGCTTTGTTCTTGTTTTGAATGTTTTGGCTTCTGATGCTAAGGACCTCTTTGTACTCTTGTTTCACACAGTGCCTGGGACAGTGTGGATATTTGTTGATTACTTCTAAACATATCTCCTCCCTCTTTCCCTAAGTCCTGCCAGTCCCTAAGGTGCTCCATGAGTGTGAATGGAGCCATATGTTTTCTTTCTATCATGTTACTTTTTCAGTATCTGCTGGATGAGGCCAAAAGCAGTTCCAGGGTTGAAGAGCTCTTGCCAGAGCTGTGGTGGTATAAATTCAGTGTTTGTCAACTTTATTTTGATTTTCCTGACAACATCTACTCTCAAAATATCCATATTTATAAAGGTGCCAGCCATGTTCTGAAAGTCCCTTAGTTGGTCTTCTCCCATATTTAGCACTTGGATCCTGAAATGACACTTCTAATCTGACAGACTCACTGGGAGGTATTTGTTTTCCAGCAAGGAAAAAGAAAAAAGGGTAAAACAAACAAACAAACAAACAAAAACAAAATCCTGAGCAGAGAGCTAATAGATGGTTAGGAGCACAACTAAGGTGTCCCTGGCAGCTACTATTTTACTTTTAAAGGACCCCTTTGTGTTTTGTTAATTGCCCAAATAAATAGCTCTCCAGGAGAGAGAGCTGCTTTTTCATGGGATTTCCTAAAGAGAGGAGCAGAAAATTAACTGGGGCCAGCTCCCTTGCTTCCTTCAATCTTGCTTTTCAATGATCTTTCAGATTTCTTCACATGGAAGCAAGGAAACCATGATATTTATATTTAAGCAAGCAGATTCTGTCTACTACTTTAAAACACTGTTTCTCTTTGTCTTTTAATCACGAGCTTGAGTATTTGAGCCATGATTGATGGAGCCTTCTAAGTCTGAGGACCATTCAACCACCTGCCATTATCACTTGATCTAAGTGAAAACTGTAACTGACACTTGATTGGTTTCTTGGCTGGATGTGTTTCAGCCACATCCAAGGGAAACCCTTGTGTGTACAAGGAGCTGCTTGTATTTTGGCTGAAACCCAAGTGCAAGCAGCAACTTGTGTGCACAGAAGGCCTAGAAAAGTAGACTGCGGAATTAATGGAGTTTTGAAGTTACATGAAGGTAATTTTATTAGACAATCTTCTTGGTTTATTGACATTTCTTGACTTTGGGCTGGAAAGATTTTATAGCAGAGAAGATCTTACCTTGCATGTGATTGAATCCCTGGCACCCCATATTAACTCTGCTAGGTGTGATCTCTGAGTATAGAACCTGGAATTAGCCCTGAGAACCTCTGGGTGTGGCCTCCAAAATATAAAAAAGTAATAATAAATTTCCTGATCTGACAGCAGTGATGACTATCAAATGTCCATCACTATAGAGAATTTTAATGTCCCTTCTTCTTTCACCTTCTCAGTATCATTTTAAAATGTGGTTGAAATAGGGCTGGTCATGGAATGCATGGAGGATGTCACATGGTGACAGTGATTTCAGGTCTGTTCTGTATGCCTGAGGGGAGACCATTGAAACAACTTTGATAGGTATATGGCTTCTTGAAAATAGAAATAAATTCAATTGCATCCTGGAGACGATTTCAGTGTATCACTGGAGCAGACAAAATTTTGGTATGCTTACTGAGAGTTATACAGAGTCACAGGTTCCACAGAGGCATGCATTCATAAGGCGCTCTAGTGGAGTACTGAGACAAGTCTGACCCCAAAAAAGCAACTATTGAGAAGCAGCTTGCCATATCTTTAAATTAATTCACATTGAGAAGGATAGTAAATGTATTTTGAAGCTTTCTAGGTTCTCCCTTTAGCCAAGAAAGGGTGTCCAGCATCTAATAGAAAAGGAAAAGGAAAAACAGAGGAAGAAGTTTGTCAAAGCAGGACTGAGGTAATCACTAAGAACTTGCTTTGCATATGGACAATACCAGTTCAGTTTCACATAAAATTCTCCAAGTGATCCCGGAGCATTGTTGGGTATGGTCGCAAAACAAAAGTGAATAGCAACAAAAAAACATGCAGAGGCAGTAAAACCTTGGGTTGCTGGTGACTTCTGGATGAACTGAATCTACAGTAGCTATATGGAACTAAATTGACTAGGTTAAGGTATGAGTTTGGAACCAAATTTTGAGTCCAGATAATCAGTGACCTATATAATTGACTAGAATTGGATTGATGTTATTGGTATGTATAGATCTCTGTGATTTTTAAAAAAGACAAATTTTGGAGCTTGAGCTAGCACAGAGGGTGGGCAGCTTACCTTGCACATGACTGACCCAGATTCAATCCCTAGCATCCCATATGGTCCCCCAGTACCACCAGGAGTACAGAGCCGGTAGTAGTCCCTAAGCATTATTAGGTGTGGTAAAAAAATAATTTTTACAATTATTTAGGCTGCTTGCTGGAACATGCTGCCCTGTTCAGATATTTAGAAAAGTAGTTTGAGTAAACTGGGGTTTTTTTCTAAAGTGACAGGAGAGAAAATCATCTTGATTTTAAAGCTGAATTGAACTGGATTTATGATATTTTCAACAAGTTGAGGGTGCTGTTTCCTGAAAGAAAGGGAAAGAACTTGATTCAAGCAAAATAAAGGACATGTAAACTACTTGGGTAAGTGTTAAGATAAATATAGTTTTATTCTTTGCACTGTGTCTTCCCTCCCACACCCACAGATATTGAAGTCTGAATTTAAAATATCTATTGTTGAAGCCAAATGGAAGCCCAGTGTCATTTTGAATGTTAGAAACCCAGAAACAAAATGCAGGGGAAAAAAATTGAGTGTTGCATCTGAATTAGCATTTAAAGTGGCATGTTTATATAAAAAGAAAATGGTGTAATATATCCTGAGAGTAAAGAGAGAATTTCAGACTGTGAAAGAATGTCAATTGCATTTATATATTCATCGAATGGCCAGTTTGGTATTTGGTATGTATTCGCCGCATCCTTTCTCAGGCTAGCGTTCATCTCCCATGAGCAGGGCAGGCAGGAGGAGACTTGGAGCTAGAACAATGCGGGATTGATCTTCTTGCCTTTGAAGATTATGAGGAGACCTTTGTTTTGCTCCAGGGGAAGAGAGGTTAGGTCACCTAGACGGCTTTATCGAAATCTGTGTGCATTTTTAAGCACACTTTGGAGTATGATTGGGGGTGTGTGTGTATGTGTGTGTGTTTGTTGGGTGTGGGGCGGGGAAAGCTGAAGACTTGTGGACTTCTAACTAGTTTTCCCATCTGGGAGCTACTGTGCTTAGGAGACCTTCGGAGTTCTCTTGCATGTAGGATAGAACTTTTTTTGTAAATCTGAATCAAACAGGAATTTAAAGAGTTTTCAATGGGCAGGAGTTTTTTTAACACGACTGTATAGCGTGCCCACTGAAGCTCTATGCCTGTGCTTTCTCCTAAAATGTCACTTTCTTGGGTCTGTGTTTGCATAAGTGTTTTAGCAGGTGGGCTCAGGAACTCCATTTTTGGATTTCAGCACTGTCTTGGCCATTGCTCCAGCTATGTGACCTTCAGAGTTATTGAACTTCTGTGTGTCTCTGTTTTTTCATCTGTTAAAGGAGCCACTATTTTGGTCTCTTTCGATCTGTAAGCTAGTTAATATATTAACATATTTATAAGAGTGCCTGATGTGCAGTTAATAAGATTTTTTGTTTGTTTATTTTGGGGCCACATTTGGCTATGCTCAAGACTTACTCCTGACTCTGTGTCAGGATTACTCTTGGCAGTCTCAGGGGGCTATATGTCATGTGAGTCTAGGTTGAGTGCATGGAAGGCAAGTGCTTTACCTGCTATCTCTCCATCCCATATATTAGGTTTTTTTTCAGTAGCAAACCATATAGAAAACGCATATCACCACCCTAGACCCTACCAATATCTACTCTCCTCACCATCCATTCTTATTTTTTGTTCACATATCAATCAAAGTAAACCGAAAGCTCTGTTAGAGTTATTGAATGTTTTCTGAGGGAATTTTCTTAAGTAATTTTTTATTTAAGCACCATGATTACAAACATGTTCGTAATTGAATTTCAGCCACAAAATATACCCACCCTTTACCAGTGCAACTTTGCTGCCATCAATGAGAGAACTGTTTTGTTTATTCTTTTATCTATAGTGAATGTCAGGGAAGACCTTTGACACATTATTCTCTTGTATTTTAAAACACTATCCTGGTATTTGGACTTCCTTTGCAAACTCTGGAGACATATCCCACATGTTTTGGGTCAGTATCATCAAGCTGTGAGAGAATGTTCAATCATCAGCAGTCATTCCTGTAGTGAATCCTTCACTTGAGTCCTACATTTTCTCCTCAACAAGTATGTAGGTGGAGACTTCTTGAATCTAGGTTGGTTTCTGAATAGATGGATGTACAGAAGAATGGAGTATGGCATATCATAGCTATCCATATGGGATTTTAATCTTACAGAAGGAAGTTTAACAGAAATCTGACATTCATATACATATTTAGTTAATTTAGGGGTCACACCCAGCAGTGTTTAGGGCTTACTCCTAACTGTGCTCAAGGGTCGCTCTTCACAGGGCTCTGGGGCCATATGTGGTACTGGAGATTGAAACCAGGTTGGCATGTACAAGGCAAGCACCTTCTCTTTGTACCATAAATTTTACTCAAAACAACATTAACAAAAGAACAAGCAACATTTGAGGAACCAACATTTCAGAAGATTTGAAAATTCCTTGCTTGTCGATTATGGCCAGATTTCAGGATGTGGGAGGCAATTCTTCTTACTTGGAGTAAGCATGCTTAAATGTGAAAAAGTTCATCCAAAGAATGTCTTTTGATCCAAGTACATGAAATATAGCATCTAGACCTGCAATGTAGGCCAAGTGATCTCAGAGCATGCATGTCATGGTTTCTACAAATACAGTGGAAAGCATGGCCTCATGCTTCTAGTGGTACTAACACTTTCAAGTTCTTACCACCTATTCAGACAACAAATAAAAAACCTTGGAGCCAGCAACCAGCACTACCAGGCTACTCAATCAACACTAGAATAATAGAGAAATTCATGATGGCTGTACTATTGGGGTGTGCCCATCCCAGCTGCAATGGCTGGCACTTCCCAAATGTGCCCATTATCCAGTGAGTCATGTAAGCACTCAGCTGAGTTCTTCATTGTTCTTTGTCCTTTTATGCTGTACCAAGCAGTCCCCTGGTGACCTCTGCACAGGGCTGGAAGAGGTGGGTGGTTGCAGAGGGTATGTTTGTGACATGATACTTCATAGAGCATCTGCCATTCTTTTTTTTTTTTTTTTTTTTTGTGGTTTTTGGGTCACACCCGGCAGTGCTCAGGGATTATTCCTGGCTCCAGGCTCAGAAATTGTTCCTGGCAGGCACGGGGGACCATATGGGACGCCGGGATTCGAACCGATGACCTCCTGCATGAAAGGCAAACGCCTTACCTTCATGCTATCTCTCCGGCCCCGCATCTGCCATTCTTTAGTTAAACTACCTTTTATGGTTTGTGACAGTGACTGTCAATTGAAACTGTCAGGATAAATATTAGGGTTTTCTTCTTTGCTTTCTGCAATAGAGGTCTATGTAGCCTTCTGAGGAACTTTGGTATCATTTCTTTTAGCTGAAATCACATCACTGATTTGTTGGTTTGTGTGTGGGGTCATTGTTTTTTGCTTTGGGGTCACACCCAGTGGCTGCTTGCAGGGCAAACACCTACCACTGTGCTATCTATCTGGCCCCATGTTGTTCTTATTGTTGTTTGGGAGCCAGCAAATGCTGATGCATGAGGAAGGAAGTTACTCCTGGCTTAGAGCTTGGGTTCATTTCTGACAGTGCTTGGGGGACCAGGTATGGTAGGTCTTCCACATGAAAAGCATGAGTACTACATGTTGAGCTGTTCCTCTGGCCTCATGCATTGCACTGTGTTTTAAAATGTACTTATAAAGTTACTTCATCAAAGATTGGGAGCACTCCAGTATCTCTATACTTCTCTTCTTAGTGCCCTTCTTGACTGTTGCCACCTAAATTTTGACAAAATGCCATAAGGAAATTTTATATAAATAATTTTGTAAACAGAATTAGAGGTAACTTTTATTATGCATATTTTAACATTTTATTAGGATGTAAAAATGGTAGTTTAAATCTTAGTGAAGGAAAATATGTTTTAAAGTTTTTTTTTTGCTTGTGGTACTGGAGATTAACCTTAGAGACTCATACAAATACCCTATTCCAGGCTATATATCTATAACAAAGTTTGTTTATTTGTTGTTGTTGTTGTTATTGTTGTTTGAGTCACACTCAGTTGTGCTAAGGGCCTTTCCTGGTTCTATGCTCAGTGATCACTCCTGGCAGGGCTTGGGGATCTCTATGTAGTGCTGGAATTGAATGAGCTCAGGTTGCTGAGTAGCAAACAAGTATCTGCAGTATTCTCTGTCTCCAACTCAGTTTTTTCTTTATCTTAAAGAAAGAACAATTTCAAGATAATAAATTAAAAAACAAACCTGTACTATATTTAGGGAAAGATGTTTAAATGACTGTCTTCTAGAAATTTAAAGTACTATCTCAAAAAATAGTTTCATGTTTTGTGGTTTCTTATGTAAAGTGTACTTAAATACATCTATACATTTAACTTATGGACTATATAAGGAGGTAGAGAGCAATTTCTAATTTTAGGTGTACTATGAGTACAGTAGGCATAGCCTTGTTATACTGGTACCCAGAGTGAACTATTATTGAACCCCTATTTTCCAATGTAAGCTTTTTTTTTGTGGTTTTTGGGTCACACCCGGCAGTGCTCAGGGGTTATTCCTGGCTCCATGCTCAGAAATTGCTCCTGGCAGGCACGGGGGACCATATGGGATTCGAACCAATGACCTTCTGCATGAAAGGCAAATGCCTTACGTACATGCTATCTCTCCGGTCCCCCAATGTAAGCATTTTTTTTATAGTTATGGTAGAAATAGATACTTTGGGGGGAAATCCACATTGAGGTGGAAGTTATATTTTGGATTAATTTTTAATTTTAGGTAAGTGAAGGGATGTTTAGTTTGGGACATTGCTACCAGCTGCCAGCTTCCTTTAGCTGCTGGAACAAGGATGATGTTTGTTGAGAGGAAGGTCCTCCCCCCCCACAGGTGGGCAGCAGCACAAAGAGAGGAAGCTTATTCTGATCCTTCTTCCAGCTCCCTACTGGCCTCTGTCTGAGGCACTAAACAATATTTGCTCTGCATGGGGCACATGAGTGAGTTCACCAGGGGGTTTGCATTTCAGGGTATGAAGCCTAGTGTTTAGTATCTTAACAAATCAAGAATCAATTATCTGGGAGAATAAGCAGAAGGTTTTTTATGTCTAGGATAAATTAGTTTAAACGCTAAAACCAGTCCTTGTGGATTAAAGAAGCACTTGGAAGCAATGGAGTATATTTTAAAAATGCACTTGACATCATATACTGAAATGAAATTATTAGATCAGTACATGGTTTTCATGTCTTAGGGGAACAATGGTGGCTTCTTAAGGTGAGATTCCAAGGTACTACCAATTTGTATGTAAATGCAGTTGATCTGATAAAATCATGGAGAAAAATGTGGTCATGAAACAGCTGGCTAAAAGCATGTTGCTTAATTAGCATCTTGGAAAGTTCAACCCCCTTAAGTTTCTTTCTTTTTTCTTTTCTCTTTTTCTTTTCTATTTGTCTAAAGGAGGTTGGTCAAAAATACTTTAACATCACAGTGAGGATGGTGAGGGTAATAATTGTCCTGGGACATTTTTAAAAGGAAAATTAAAAATAGTGGTGGAGAGATGTACAGTGGGTAGGACACTTGCTGCTGACACAGGACGTCATCTCATGATTCCCTGAATATCACCAGGAGTGATTCCTGAATGGAAAGCCAGGAGTAACTTCTGAACATCCTGGGTGCATAAACCCAAAAATCAAAAACTGAAAACTAAAGCAAAGAAGCTCAACAGTATAATCCTTGAGATTTACTAGTCTTTCACTATATAACACCTGAAGGTTATACACTATGTATTATGTTAAGATCCCAAAGATTGTGAATTATGTCTGTATTAAGTTACAACAGTATTTGAAGTAGCAAAACACCTCACCTAGTTTTCTCTCGTAGACTCCTGTGTAGCAGGCACCATTTTTGCCATCTTAGATCATAGAGTCTGACTCATGATTGAACAATTGAAGTTATGTCCAACAACTGTAATGCTCTGTGTGCCCCTTTAAAATATTAGCTTTACAAGTAAGGCACTTGCTTTACAGACAGGCAACCAGGGCTTGATCCTTTGAACTACATATGGTCTCCCAAGTTTCACAGGAGAGATCCCTGAGCATAGAACAAGGAGTAAGCCTGGGACAATAACAGGTATGTCCCCAAGCCATCAAATATCAAATGTATTAATCTCTTTAAACTTATTGGCATATTCTCAGTTACACTTAGAGTTTATAATTACATACATTTTGATGTATGTATGAAGTCTATGAAACTACCACCATTACCAGGGTAGTGAAATTTTTATCTATTTCTAAAGTTTTCTCTTACTGCTTTATAATGGCTTCCTCCACCCACACTATCCCATCAAGAAATTAGACCTTCTATCTCTAAAGATTAATCTGTATTTTCTTAAATTTTAAATAAATTAAAGGACTTTCCTAATTTTAGTTTTGTCTGACTTCTTTCATTTTGCGTAATTATTTTGAGATTCATGTGCTTGTTTTTATCTCTTTGGTTTTGGTGCTACACCCAGTAATGTTCAGGGATTACTTCTGGCTCTGCACTCAGGGATCATGCCTGGTGGTCCTCAGGGAACCATATGTGGTCCCAGGATTCAAACCCAGGTTGGCTACATGTAAGGCCAATCGTATCTGCCATATTATCATCTCTCTAACCCTGGGGATTCAGTTATGTTGTAGCATGAAAATTTCATTTTTTATTTTATTTTATTTATTTTTTGTTTGTTTATGGCCATATCCAGTGACGTTCAGGGGTTACTCCTGGCTGTGCACTCAGAAATTGCTCCTGGCTTTGGGGACCATATGGGATGCCGGAGGATCAAACCGCAGTCTATCCTAGGCTAATGCTTGAAAGGCAGACACCTTCACCTCTAGTGCCACCGTTCTGTCCCCTAAAATTTCATTTTTTATTAAGTGTTATCCTTCTGAGAACATATAATCTGATTACTTATTCTCTTATTGATGAACATTTGGGTTAGTTTGGTGCTTTTATAAATAAAGCTGCTATATACATGATTAGTATATTTTCCCAGCTTGTAACATGTGTTTTAGGTCTGTTTATAGCATCTTTAAAATTTTAAATTTTGATGAAATTGAATAGATTAATTTGTTCTTTTAATTTTGCATTTGCATAAAGAAGGTAACAAAGACACTTTTTGCTGTTGTTGAAGCCACATCTAGAGATGCTTTATCTTTACTCTTGGTTCTGTGCTCAAAGTTCACTCCTGGCAGTGCTGGGGTGTGTATATTAGATGGTTCAGTCCCAGGGATTAAACCAAGGTCAGTTGTGTGCAAGTGCCTTCACTCCTTTGCTCTCTCTTATGCCCAATCATAAATGATAGATTAAAAAACGGAAGGTGTGTTTCACCCATTAGTACTCATGGTAACCTATAGTGTAGCAGTGGTGGGCAACCTTTTTTTTTAACTGAGCCAAATCTCGCCAAAACCACAATAGAAATTTATTTTGAGAGCCACACAGGGCACGTACTGACAGAGGCTACGAGCAGAGCCCTGACTCCTGGAGCGGCCGCCTGACACACATAAGAGCCGCATTAAAAAGTGTAAAGAGCCGCATGTGGCTTGAGAGCCTTGGCTTGCCTACCACTGGTAGGGGATTGAACCCAGACTTATAGCCAATTGTGTCATCTCTTTGACCCTGGTTATAAAGCTTTTTATTCCCCTTCCCCTGGGAGATCCATTGGTTTAGAATTTACATTTAGGTCTTTGGTCCATTTTAAATTAATATATGTATGGGTGACATATTAATCAAATTACTTATTTTTACATATAGTTATCTAGTGGTCTCACCACTACTGGTTAAGCAAGTTATTCTTTTTCCTCTGAATTGCTTTGCACCCTCATTTAAAATGAGTTTTCCATACGCGTGTACCTTATTTACAGGCTTCCATTCTACTTTATTGCTCCATTTGTCCTTCTATCAGTGCCTATCTCTCTCTTGATTTTGTCAGCTTTATAAGTCTGAATCTTAGATAATGACAGTTCTATACTTTCTTCTTTTTTGGGTGGGACTCGGTGATGCTCAGGAGTTACTCCTGGCTATGCATTCAGAAAATGCTACTGGCTTGGGGGACCATATGGGACATTGGGGGATTGAACTGCCGTTCATCCTATGTCAGCTGCGTGCAAGACAAACACCTTACCACCGTGCCACTGCTCTAGCCCTGAGAGTTTTTCTATACTTTCATTTAATTTATTTATAAATGTTTTTTGCCTCTTCTTGGTTACTTTGAAATCAATTCATTGGTTTTTGCAATACAAAAAAAAAAGATATTTACTTTATAGATCAGTTTGAGAGCCTGTAAAGAGTTGAGGGTTATTATTAAACTCTGGCCCTATAGATGGATTAAGAATTATAGTGAATGAATTAATAGAGCATGGAGAGATCTTAATGAAATTCCCCCTCCTTCCAGATATCTAAGCAGATTAAAGAATGAATGGTTGTAAGTGAATGTATTCTTTCTCAGAAAAAAATATCATTAAGAACTGAGATTTCCAAATAGGCAGGGGAGAGGTAGGGAAAGGAAAGCAGACAAGAGACATTAAGTACAGTGATGGAGGTTTTGAGTACTTTTTGGTAGTGAAGTTGTAGTAAATGTACATAAAAACCATTAATGTTAACACTATTGTAAACATGTGGCATAAACTATAATAATAAAATCATTTTGATTTATTATTTTAAGAAATTATGTGTACACTCTTGAATGTGGTAATATTTATAGCATTAGTCTTATGAGCTCACACTTGTTCAATATAGTGACCACAAATGACTGTTGAGTTTTTGAAATGTTGCCAAATTGAGAGTGGTAAAATTTGATTATCTAAAAAATATTATGTCTCTAAACTATTTCTTACTAATAAAGCCTGTTAATTGTTAGGTATAAAGAATATTTTTGAAGCACCGAGGGGAGAGTAAATGATCATGCAAGGAGTCTATAGTTAATCCCATGACAGTATACTTCAGGGATGGAGAAACCCTGTATCTCCTAGGCCAAGGGAATTCCCTCTATAATATCTCCAATAGTTACTGTGCCTATGCAGGGGGGGGGGGAAGAAAAAAAGCACAAAATAATCATTTTTCAACATATATATTTATTGATTGCTTTTTTTGATGTCTTTATTTTGGTGTAGATATTGAAGTTGATGTCTCCCTTTTTATTTTATATTATTTTATCTTCTCTTTCTCTTTCTTTTTGCACTCCGGCATGATTTGAATTCAGAACCAAGACTATTGTGTGGTGCCTCTCTTTATTGCTGTAGGGCTCACTGGATATTTAATTTGACATTTATTTTTGTATTGTTATGGTGTTTCAATTACCTTTTTCAAGTCCTCTCTCAAACTGAGTCTGATAGCCACTAGAAGGACTCTGCCCATTTTCAGCATATTTTTATTTTTTTTAAATTTTTTTGCTTAATATTTATCCCATTCTATTGCTTTTCTTTCCCTCAAATAAAACCACAAAGCTCGATTTATCTAGCTTAGCCTCTCAAATAGAGGGAGAAACAAGGGAGGGCACCAGGACCAAACAGATGTATGATCACTGATAGTAAACTAGACAAGGAGGGGACCACCTACTCTAGCAGCCTGGGGGGTGATGGTGGGGGATATGGGTTGCAGAAAGGGAACAGGGAAGGGGGGAGGACAAATTTGGTGATGGGTATTCCCCTGATTCAATGTTAATATGTACCTAAAATACTAATGTGAAAGATATGTAAGCCACTATAATCAAAATAAAAATAAAAAATGATATTTTGGATGTATTGGGTTATATGATATATAGTATTACAATTTTACCTATTTCTTTAAACAGTTTTGTTTTTGTTTTGTTTTGCTTGGACCACACCTGGCAATGGTTAGGGGTTACTCTTTGCTCTGCACTCAGGATTCACTTCTGGTGGTACACAGGGGTACCATATGGGATGTCAGTGTTTGAACCTGAGTTGGCTGCATGCAACCTTATCCCCTGTGCCCCATCTTAAAATAGTTTAAATATTATAGCTAGACAATTTTGAATGATGTAAGTGACTATAAATTGTATTGGTTTACATCAGTTAGAAGTTCCTGAAAACGGATGGTTTCAATTCTCTTCAATCCTTAAATATGTATAATAGCAATACACCTAATGAAGAGATGTGATTGCTATTGGTAAGCAAAAAAGAAATGAACAGGCACAAGCAAAGAACAGAATACCTGTTTATTTTCTGATATATTATTCAAGGCAAATTTCTGAAACTTCTATGTTAGCATGTAATAAAATAATAAAAATATTTTTCTTAAAGCTTTTAAAAATTCCAATTTAGTTGTCATAGTAACTAGCTAAATAGCACACGATATACTTAGAGTAAAAATTATCCCATCCCTCTCAATTCCTGTCTTTATTTAGAATTCCAGACTTTATTCGCCTGGTCTATGAACTTCTGTTCTTTCATGTGCGTATAGCGTGGGTGCCTTCACAGACATTATTCTGTTGCATTTATGGCTGTTGTCTAAAGTATGGGACTATAGCATGTGCTTTTGCTGTTGTTGTTGTTGTTGTTGTTGTTGTTGTTATTTTAGTTTATGGGCCACACCCAGTGATGCTCAGGGTCCTGGCTATGTGCTCAGAAATCACTCCTGGCTTAGGGGACCATATGGGATGCTGGGGGATCGAACTGCAGTCCATCTTAGGTCAGCTGCGTGCAAGGCAAACACCCTACTGCTGTGCCACTGCTCTGGCCCCTGTAGCATGTGCTTTTTAATTTGCTTTCTATGTATCAAACTTTAAGTCAATAACTATATATTTATCCCATTCTTTCTGAGAATTATAAAAATTCTATATTAAATCTCAGAAGTTTGCAAATGTACTTGACATGCTGTCCCTTTTCAAAAAAAATTAAGTCACTGAGTGTCCACCTGGAAAATTACCTTCTTTGAGAAGACAAATAAAAATCAGCCACCTCCACATTATACTGTGGCTGCTACCTATTCCCTGGATCTTTCTAGTGCCTTTACTCACTATAAAGCCCTCTTTGGAAACATTGGATAAATCACATCTCATTTAGTTATTTCCCCATTAACAACATGCCTCACAACAAAGAATGCTGCAATAAACATCTCTGTACCTCTGACCTTACATGCTGGTCCTTTTGTTTTTTTCTATAGGATAGATTCCCAGAAGTGGAATTGCTTGGTCAAACGGTATGTTATTTTAATTCTAATAGATACTGTGAAATTATTTTCCCCAAAGGAATAGTAAAAACCTTTGCACATCAGAATGCCCATTTCCTACATTCTCACCAGCATTGAATATTATCGCTGTTTTTATTTCATTCAGTGTCATTATCATTGATTATTTTGCATTTCCTTCTTAGTGATTGATGTTTACTATGTTGTTTATGTGTTTTTTTTTAAATATATCTCTTTCCTTCATTTTAGTACCATTTGAAAGTACTCTTTGGAAATGCTATTCATTCACAATTTATAAACTATTTTTAAGAAATGTTAGTCCTTTGTTTCATGTATGAAAATGTATCACTACAGTTTTTCTTGTGTATGATCTCCTTTGCCAAATGAAAAATTTTGTTGTTATTTAATCAAGTATATTTCTCTCTTTCTTTATAGCATCTGAAAAAAAAATGTCTTGCTCAGGGTCATATTTTCTAATCCATTCAACTGTTCTCCTAAGTTCCCTTTCCAACTTTTAAAAATATTAAAATCTTCCATCACTCTTAAGTTGTTTGCATGATACAATGTAGAATTCTAATTTTGCTTCAATAGCTTGGAAGAATTGTAAGATTTCCTAGTTATTTTTCAACAGTATTTTTCATGATATAAAAATGTTAACTTTGATTACAAAGACACCATAAATATTTGAGACAGTCTGGACTCCAGTCTAATTCTTTTGCGGGTTTCTGTGCCAACACTATACTGTTTTAAATGCAGTGACTTTGAAATGTGTTGTATTCCCTGGTAAGTTATTCTTCATTTTTTTCCTTAAAACTTCATGTTTGTTTGTAACTGGTTTCTTAATATGTGCTTTTGGTTAAATTAAAATTTAAAACTAATAGTTGAAGAATATTATATGTTTTGAATATAAAATGCAATATGACTAAATAGTAAATAGAACCAAATAATTAGTGTTTTCTAGTGTGAAGAGCTCTTGATGTTATTAACTGGAACATATTCTCCAGTTGAATGTAGGTTTGTTTTTCCTGTGATTTTTTTATTATTTAAATATATTAACTTGTGTCAATGAAAATTGTACTGTTATTCTTGATATAAAAAAAGAAATACAAGCAAATATTTTTATCTACTCAAAGATCATATTTTAGCATTAAACCTAAAGTAATTAAAGCTTACAGTGACTACATTCTGCTTGTGTATCAAACAATCAAGCATACATTTACCTAGAATAGTAGAAGGATAGACATGATAATGCAAACAAAGAACTGTCACATAGGGCAAAATAGATCATAATATTTTGGGGTTTTTTATACTCAAAGTTAGTGTTGAACATTATATATCTTTAAACTGTCATATTTGAAACTTTGAAAAAGCCATCTAATTTTCTTTTTGTTTTTTTTTGTTTGTTTGTTTTTGTTTTTGGGTCACACCCGGGGGTGCTCAGGGCTTATTCCTGGCTGTCTGCTCAGAAATAGCTCCTGGCAGGCACGGGGGACCATATGGGACACTGGGATTCGAACCAACCACCTTTGGTCCTGGATCGGCTGCTTGCAAGGCAAACACCGCTATGCTATCTCTCCAGGCCCGCCATCTAATATTTTATATATATATATATATATATATATATATATATATTTGTCATGGTCTGCTCCAGTTTTTATACTTTGTTACTTCAGGCAATGCCTGGGGACCATATAGGGATTGAATTTGGACTGGCTACATAACTGAGACAAGTAACTTAAACCTTGTAGAATCTCTCTGGCCACAGCAATTTTTCTTCTTCATGTTGTACTAATTGAATTGTATTCACTGACACTCCTAATTTATTTTGGGAAAGTTTTTTGGGTAGTTTGGAGCTTGGATCACACCTGGAGGTAATCGTGGCTTTTCTTTTGGGTTGCTTTTGGTTGATGCTCAAGGAACCATTTTTGTTCTGCAGGTCAAATCTGTGCCTGCTGTATGCAAAGCATACAGTTAGCCCATCAAATTGCCTCTCTCAACATCTTTTTGAGAAAAAAAATTAGTTTTTGTAATACTCAGGTGAAAAAAATTACTTTGGAGCAGAGCAATAGTACAGCAGGTAGGCAGGTAGAGTGCTTACCTTATAGCCAGCAAAAAACGATTTGATCCCTATCACCCCAGATGTTCCCTATGTTCCTCCAGAAGTGAGCCCTGAGTACAGAGCAGGCATAAGCCCTGAATTTAGCCCTGAATAATCTAAGAAGCAAAGAAATAAAAAAAAATTTGTGTTTTTCTAAAAGTACTTGAAATTTTGGAGCTGGGCATTAATACTGCCTAGAATTAAAAATAACATGACATTGTCTTACACTTAAACACATAAATAAGCATTAGGTTTGAATTTTACTTATGGAAATAAAAGTATTTCTTGATGTAGTTTCTACTCACAGAATGAAATGGTAAATGCGTTGTTGTTATTATTATTGAATTATATAACGTGCTTTACATTTTGCATATAAATAAATATTAAAATATAATAATTATAAAATGGGGAAGATTTATTGAAATGATGCATATCATGACCAGGAAAGAATATAGGCAAGTTAGACTTAAATTTAAACTTTCAATGTCAGCTTAGAATCTTTGTTAAATGAAACCTAATGCACTGTTTCTGTTGAGCTGACAAATAGTGAGTGCCCTTTTGATTTTTTTTCCCAGTGCTCCTAGGAAGCTGCTTAATAGGTACTCACTTACCCTAGATATTTTGGCCCTTTATTTATTTTGTTAGGATTTTTGGACCACATCCAGAAATTCCCAGACTATTTCTGGCTCTGTGGTCAGGATCGAGCACTAAGAGTGTCCAGGGGCCCAACCTGATGCTGGGAATCATAATAGGGTTGGCCACATACAAAGCAAGTGCCTTATTCCTCACACCCCTCTGTTTTAAGTCTTTACTAGATAAATTGTCACTATAAGGGCATCAGGATCTTGTTGAAATGTCATGATTGGAGATGCTTTCAGATGTTTTTTTTTTTTTTTTAAAACGGTCAGGATGCTTTCAATCATGGGTAAGACTGAGTTATAATAAACCAAAGTGAAGGAATTTTTGTTAGCAAGTTGAGAAAAATCAAAGAGAAAATGGTAATTAGAAGCCATTGAACCAGACAGAGTCTACTAAGTGCCAAGAGTCAGTCATGCTGTCTGAAAGGTGACAAATGATACAAACTATGCTACAAGAAAGATCTATCATCATGCTCTCAGTGTTTTCAAATAAGCTGTGTTGTGTTCTGATCAACACCAAATATGTTTCCTGCATTCAAGTTTTTAATCATCACCAAAAATGACAGTGTTTATAAATAAAAATATAAAAATATTCTTTACTTAAATATAATTGCATGTGTGTAAATTGTGCTATTCTTTTTTTCTTTTTTCTTTTTTTTTTTTTTTGGTTTTTGGGCCACACCCGGCGATGCTCAGAGGTTACTTCTGGCTGTCTGCTCAGAAATAGCTCCTGACAGGCACAGGGGACCATATGGGACACCGGGATTCGAACCAACCACCTTTGGTCCTGGATCAGCTGCTTGCAAGGCAAACGCCACTGTGCTATCTCTCCGGGCCCTGTGCTATTCTTTTT
This sequence comes from Suncus etruscus, assembly GCF_024139225.1. Classification (NCBI taxonomy): domain Eukaryota; kingdom Metazoa; phylum Chordata; class Mammalia; order Eulipotyphla; family Soricidae; genus Suncus; species Suncus etruscus. Next base: position 125,050,144 of record NC_064849.1, read on the forward strand.
AAAGTAAAATTAATTTAAATCTATGTAGACTATCCCAGAGACTTAAAGTCACAGTAAAAGCCTATATACAAGGCTATTAGATTTTAAACAATGACTGAACGTTTTTAATGTCAAGTAACTAAAGCCTTTAATTTGTTTCAAGAATCCAATCCTAAATTCATTTGGAGAATAGAAAATTTGTTCTGTTCTACCTTGTTTTGAGGCAGAGGGGGCTCCCAAATGGTGCTTAGGTGGTCCCCGTGTTTCTCCAAGCAGCTCTGAAGGGACCAGGCTGAAAATTGAATGTGAGTTCCAGAAGTTGTAGTGGTGTTTGGCCCTGTGGTGCCTGGGGATAACTTGGGTCAAAGCATCCAGACACCTCCAGAGATGTACCCTATGATTCTTAGGGAATCAGCCACATTTAAAAAATGCTCTCTCTCTCTCTCTCTTTCTCTCTCTCTTTCTCTCTCTCTCTCTGTCTCTCTGTCTCTCTCTCTGTCTCTCTCTCTGTCTCTCTCCCAAGAACCTTATTTTATTAAATAAGTTAACTTGAAAAACCATCTGTGACTAGGGCTTCAAGTGACTTTAAAAGTCCCAAGGCAATAAAAGGTCCAAATGCTAGAGTGTTATACCAAGATATTAAATAGCTATTAAACTCACAGAACATAAAGTGATCAATTGAGAAAACATAAGCATCAGAATAATTAAATAAAATAGTGTTTATAGAGTTTGAGTCAGTAAGAGTGAAATGTTCCTAAACTTCTGCATAGGATAAAATAATTGTACATATATTTGTTAAAACAGATCTGCCTTCACCTAACATAAAAATTACTAACCAAGATACTATTATAGCATTGATATACCTTAGATACCAAAGATACTATTAGAACACCGATGGAAAAAAACAAGGGCATACCTATAAAAACATTTAGGGTATTGTGGTCAAAGCTGTATTCCTCAGGCTCAGGAAATCATTTCTGGACCTAATGAACTAAGATAAATTGAAAGATCATAGGTACTTGTAATCTCATCACACTGAGACAAAACAACCTTATGTGACATCATACTTTTAAATTCTGTTTTTATTGATATATAAATCTTAAAGCTAAAATATAAACAAGACCAAATTAATATAAATATTTTGATCAAGTTTACAACTTTGAGATCTGTATAAGTTGTCTACATATGGCCAAGGCAAAAGTAGCCTGTACCATCACTCAACTGTGATTTAATTATTATTCTCTGGCTCTTTTGAAACCCTCGTTAAATATTTCCTTCATATGTGGCTATATATTAAATTGACTCAAAAGGAAATGTTACCAGCCTCCTATCTTTATTCTGCCTTAAATTACCACTAGAATAAGTGACACCTCCTACACATGGGAAGTAGAGTACAATATTGATGGAACAGATGCCTTGCAAGTGTGAGACTTCCCATCATGTCCATTTTAAATAGCTTTTTGGGTGGAAAAGTGTAGTATCATCACAGAAGTTGTAGGTAGTTCTTGGGAATGAAGACTTAATAAATCACTGGGATCTTTGTAGAAATGACACACAAACTGTCATTTTTTCCTCCTTTTATTTAACCATCATGGTTACTAAGTTGTTCATGATTGTGTTTCAGTCTACCCATGGAATGGGAGAAACTATTCACCTACCTGATAAGGGGTTACTATCTAAGTTATGCAAGGCACTGGTAGAATTTAGCAAGAAAATATCATTTAACCCCATCCAAAAATTGGGGAGACAAAAATGAACAAACATTTTTTTGAAGAAGAAGAAATGCAAATGCCAAAAGGCACACGGAAATGTTCCACAGCACTAGTCATTAGAGAGATGCAAATCAAAACAACAATGAGATATCATACCACAGAGAGTCTCGGCGCACATCACAAAAAAGAAAAAAAACAACAACCAAGAACAATCAATGCTGTCAAGGATGCCAGGAGAAAGGAATTCTCATTCACTACTAGTGGGAATGCTGGCTGGTCCAATCTTTTTGGAAAACAATATGGATTTTACTCAAAAAAGTAGAAATTGAGCTTCTATATGACCTAGCAATGCTACTTCTTCTAGGGATATAGCCTTGACGCCCAAAAACATTATACAGAAAAACCTTCTGCATTCCTATGTTTATTGTAGTACTATTTACAATACCCAGAATCTGGAAATCAACTGTCATTTTGATCCAACTGCTTATCTTGTATAATCAGGTCTTCCTATCAGTGAGATAGGCATTGCGACTTTTCTGCTTATTTGGATGTTACCACCAGCTTGATGACCTTATTTTCACTGGAAAACCTGTTGTGTGTGACATATACCTCCGACTCCATCTAACTTCTGGGTTATGTCAGGCAAAGCTTTTTAAAATGACACTCTGGGTTGGAGAGAAAGTACTAGGATTAAGATGCCTGTCTTCCATGCTATCAACCCTGGTTTGATCCCTGATCAAAGAACCAGGAATAAGTGCTGAGCATCACTAGGTATAGTCCCGATGCCATCCTTTCCTAATAAATCATATCACATTTAGCTCCTACTTATTAATCTTCATGATGCTTTTTATATAGCTAAATGTTTAAAAGTCAGTTTCACTTTGTGTTTGTCATTTCTGACATTCCATTTCAAATGAATTAACATTTGTTAAAAAAATATCATGAGCCTTTTCTCCTTGCCTTGGGTTTGTTAAAGGCCAGCTTACTCTCTTAGAAAGTCTGGGGACTATTGAAATATATCAACAACAAACTTCAAAAGTGAATCTGTGAAAGACAAAGAAAGTATTTTAGTATAATTGCAATTGTATTCAGAAATGAGAAGAAAAAGGGAAAGCAAGTCTCCTCGATGCCATCCTGAGGCATGGAACAATTTTTTATTTTTTTATTTTTTAAGAATGAGTAGAAAATTAACAAGAAGGAGGGAACCTCAGCATTCTCCAATTTAGAACAGCACATGGTGCCCAACCTCTAATTCATCTGGCCAGGTAGCCACCAGATCTGTTCAGGCCCCTTCATTTTTCATCTTCTTAGCTTTCCAACCATAGAACATAAGTTCACACGTGTGGGAACACTGTGGCAGAGCAAATATTTTCTTTAGCCTGGTGCTTTCAGAAGCATTCTTTTATCTCCTACATGGCCAGGCAGGCTCCTTGGATCTCTGAACAATGAAGAATTGGAGCAAGCTATTTTCTACACCCAAACCCTCACCACTTAGGACACTTTGAAGTGGGCTTGCTTTGCATTGTGGAGCCACAGTAAAAAAGTAGGATTTTCAGAGCCCAGGCCCTTGATGTCTGTGAAGCCAGATGGCTTTGTAAAATGAATCCAGAAGCAGTCTAACTGATTAAAAAAATTCAGGTAGATTTTTGTATCTCTATGAGTTTGTCAGAAAAAATAGTTCTCATAGAGTAGCTAGATATGGGGGAATCTCCCTTTTCTATTCTCAGGGGTCACTGGAGACAGTTGTGACAGGTATTAGATAGCAGGAGTCTTTAATAGGAAGGCTGAAAGCAATCTCTCTTGCCAGCGGTGTGGGAGCTGAGGCAAGCTGATCCCAGGAGTGAAGTGCATAGAGGAGGTGTGAGATTTCGACTCCCTTCTCCCTTTCCTGGGTTCTTTTGGGTGTGGCCCTCCATCTGCACCCTGCAACCCCTAAAGTTTCATTGCCTCACGCAGTGGGGCACCTTTCCCTTCTTATTCTTCTCTGCCAAGTGTAAAGGACATCTACAAGACTGCCGGACTCCTCCTGGCTATTGTGTGGCTGGTACAGAAATCATCCTGCTGCACTGTAACCCTGAGCACTGACCTTCACCTGAGAACATGGTCGTATATTTCACGGTGTTTAGGAGGAGGCTGATGGAAGTTGGCCTTGTTGGGGGAGGGTTGCACAGAAGGAGCAAATTGTTCTCTGGCTTCATAACCTCCCATTCGATTATTGGGAAATGGAGTTTGGAGCAGAAGGAAGAAAAAACTCATCTCCAGATGAGATTTAAAACCTAGTCATAAAAGAAATAGCCGGCCCTGGGCTCTCTTGTGCTTCCAGCATCAGGATGAGATATAACAATACATGGATGCCACCTTATAGAGGTCTGGTGCCCACACCATGACTCTGGCCTGCACTTCCCATTCATGAACTAGATTGGTTTCTTTCTTGGGAAATCTGCTGGTGGAGTGGGAAGACTAAGTACCAGTATTCCCTTGAAATACCTCATTTTAGAGTGTTTGTGCAGAGTGACCTCTTTGAACTTATTATAAGTTCTTTCAAAGGTTTTTTTGTTTATTTGGTTTTTGGTTTTTCGGGCCACACCCATTTGATGCTCAGGGGTTACTTCTGGCTAAGCGCTCAGAAATTGCCCCTGGCTTGGGGGGACCATATGGGACACTGGGGGATCGAACTGTCGTCCTTCCTTGGCTAGCGCTTGCAAGACAGACACTTTACCTCTAGCGCCACCTTGCTGGCCCCTCTTTCAAAGGTTTTAAAAAAATGAAGTAATTCCAAGATGAAACATTACCCAGAATTGTTTTTGGAAAATAACCCGATAGGTATAACCCTATTATTAAAATCTAATCTACCCGGCGGTGCTCAGGGGTTACTCCTGGCTATCTGCTCAGAAAGAGCTCCTGGCAGGCATGGGGGACCATATGGGATGCTGGGATCTGCACCAAACACCTTAGGTCCTGGGTCGGCTGCTTGCAAGGCAAATGCTGCTGTGCTATCTCTGCGGCCCCCAAATCTAATTTTTTAGTAATGATGCTGAATGTGTAGTATTTTAATAAGCTAAGGCTAATTGTCTTTTAAAAATAATTTCAATAATACTTCGATTAATCACAGGTGGTGGTTGTAGAGAATCATAATTAAATACATAGGAAGGAATGCATTCAAAATTACTTTTTATCTTCTTGTTTAGAGCAAAGACAGCTTTAAAATAAGAGAGTTTAGCTTTTACTTGTGTCTTTTGATGCATTCAATAAGTTTCCTTGAGGTATTATCATTGTTACTGTCTCATACCATTTAGGAAATAGGCTAGCATTTTATTTTACTATGGAAATGCTTCTTAGATCATAAAGCATTAATCATATTTCTGATTCTTTCCTTTGTAGGAAATATAACAGGTAAAGAAAAAAGAATTTTCTCTCATAATTTTACCATGTAGACCTAGCCCCCACAAGGAGCTTGGCATATTTATTTTTGTGCTTGCTTTTGTCCTATTTTTGTTAATTGATAAAGACCAACCTTTTGGGGTGAAGGAAGTTAGAACCAGTCCTGGCTGTGCTCTGGGCTTACCCCTGCTTCTGTGCTCTAGGATCAGCTGTGCCAGTGCCAAGGAAACCATATGTAGTGTTGGAATTGAATGTGGGTTGGCCCTGTGCAAAGCAAGATCCTTCCTATACAGTTTTTCCAGTCCCATTGGCTTTTTCGTTTGAGAATATATCCAGCTGTGCTCAGAGTTTATTTCTGGCTCTGCATTCAGGAATTACTCTTTGTGGGCTCAGGGAACAAAAAGAGGTTCTGGGAATCAAATCTAAGTCTGCCACATAAGACAAGCACCTTCCCTGCTATACTTATATTTCTGGCCCCTGCCCCATTCTAACTGGGAACATAATTGCCAGAGCTGACCAGTTGTATGTCAACTGAGTGCTCAGCTTTCCCAACTGTTCTGCATCTTTTAACAGAAACAGCCAGGAAGGTACATGCCTGGTAGTCTAATGGTCAGCCACAGTTTAGAGCACTATTTTATAGCCTGGTCCATATGTCCACCAATGGAACCCCAAAATATTTCAAGGGGGCTATAGTTGAAAATTTTGTGAGGGCTAACTACACAAGACTCAGCAACCAACCAGTAGGAAAGGTGTCAAAAGAAAGGAGACTGTCCAGAAGCAAGTCATAATCTGGAAAAAATTGAGACACACTGGTTTAGATCAGCAACTTTGACCTCTTTTACACCTGAGGCCTGACATGTGTCCTACATATCTGTTTACAGACCAGGAATTCTAGCCATACAATTACAAATGTTAGCATTTTTATTTCTACAGCTTTTGGTGCCATTTGTTTATGTTCAGGAAAGTTTTTTGTTTTTTTTGTTTTTTTATGTGGAGTAAATCATCAGTCTGAACCTCACAATAGAATAAGGTTCCAGCAACCAACAATGAGATGCTATATTCATTGAAGGAAGAGGACAGATTTTCTTTGTTTTGCTTGAACACTTGGGCTTTAAAAAGATTTCCCCAGAAACCATCATTGTGGCCTTTGCTAGGCATAGTGTGGTTTAGAGAGTGATTAATGATCAGGAAGAGTTTCCCAGAGTTCCTCAGGATGCATCATTAGTGGAACTTTGTACATGGTGTTCTGCAAGGATGGAGGCCTCCGAGGACCTGGGAGTTCTATATCCCACATGCCTAGAATAATACCTGTAGGTTAATAGATGGCCCGCTGCATTTGTAAAATTTTATCTTGTGTGCTTTAAAATCCTTCTCCTTCATTACATAATACTTCCACAAGCTAACTCATTTATTAATTTACTGGAGAATCAAGTGTGAATTTTTACATTATGTTAGTCAATTTCTTGCTTTCAACATAATAGTGAATGTTGAGCCTTCTCCACCTACTGTTTCTGGAGTCTGATGTAATTATTTTTCCTATAATTAAGTCTTTACAAGACCAGAGAATAGTGGTATTACTAGTTATTGTTTTAATGGTTTCCTAGTATCCTCTTCGTAAAGGAATATTATTTCATTTACAATTATCCTAAATTATAATTTATGATCCCTCTTCCCATCATAGTCCTGGGGTATTTAAAACATAAATAGAATATGTTCAATATGGGGGCCGGAGAGATAGCACTGTGGTAGCTTTGCCTTGCATGCGGCTGACCTGGGACTAATGGTGATTTGATTCCCAGCATCCCAAATTGGTCCTGTGAACCTGCAAGGAGGAATTTCTAAACACCGAGCCAGTAGTAACCCCTAAGCTCTGCTGGATGTGACCCCAAAACAAAAAACCAATATGTTCAATGTATATTTCTTATTGCTTTATCTTGAATTTTCTACATCACAGCCTTATTGGAGGATGAAGGGGAGGGAAATAAATAGGTAGCACAAGTGAATAAAATAGGTATCGGTTGATAGCTACAAAAGTAATCTATTTTCAGTTATTCCCATGACTTGTATATATGTCATATGATTATTGCCTTGCTGGAGAGGAAAATTAATAGATAAAGGTAAAATTTAATATTACAAACGGAACTGAGACCTAAGTGTACTGTTACTTTGGTGTATTTGTGTTTTCAGTAATAGCATTAAGATGTGTTTGAACAGGTGATGAACATAGATTTCTTTTCAGGGCTTGGTCTTTGGGAGGAGAAAAGTAAGGTCATGGAGAGGTATCAGGCTTCCACATTGTTTGCATTTGATTTGTCAGCTTTAGTAGTTGATCTATCAGTAGTTGTTTATTCTTCCTGCTTAGATTTTTAATTTAAACTAAGAAGCAAAAAGCAGAGATCATAAAAATACTACAGTTGATAATGGATTTGCCTTGCATGTGACTGGTTCCACATGCAATCCACAGTACTGCTTATGGTCACCTGATCATTGCCAGGGTGATCCCTGAGCAAAGTGTTAAGAATAGTTCTCCAATCAACAGAAAAAAGAAGCTGGAGAAAGGATATGTGTGAATATGAAATTCGTTCCACTTAATATTCAATGTTAAGCTTTCATTATTACTGTCTAAGGTCTTTGACATTTCCAGTGTATTCTGGCTAGATTCTACGGTAAAACAGGAGAGGGTAAGAAGGAAGAGTCATATTTAGGTACACAGATAATGAGCATAAATTTTCTCTTTGCACTCTTAAAATAATCAAAGAGTGATTATAGTGCCTCTTGATGTCGTCATTATTTGTTTCGCTTTTAATCTTTGAGCACCTACTACTCTCTCTGCTGTGACCAAACAGGTGCAGACTGAAACATTGGTGACCAACTGAACAGTGCTTTTTCTTCTGTTCCTTTGGTGTCTAGCAGTGGACAAGGCTGTTAGAGAAGAAAGCTGTGTGTAGATCCCCAGCCCTCTCCTGTGCTGTATGAATATTTCTGTTTTCCAATTCCCCGGGAATTTAAATGGCTAGAGCCTTAAGTGTGTCAGAGATGATGGCTAGAAGTTGCTGCCTTGAGCAGTCACTTGCACACACAGACTGTGGATACCTGAGAGAAAGGGAGTGTTGTACCAGCGTGAATAAGAGGATGAACCTGCTGTGAACACTTCCTCTGAGAGCGGGCTGAGTTTTCCACAACTGATCACCACAATCTGGAATGTAGACAACAAAAATTTCTTGTCTTGGATATGGTGGCTGAAAGTCCAAGAATCAAGATGATGGTGGGATTAGGGTTTTTTTAAACTTTTTTTTTCTACATTTCCCCCTATATTTTTTCTCTTTGTAGATTTTTGGTATGGAGGTTTTTGCTGTTGTTGTTTTGTTTTGTTTGTTTGTTTTTGTGGCAGCTGTGATAACTGGAAGTGACACCATTCAGCATTTACACATGTTAAGGGTGGTACATCTTGTTGCAGTGTTTGTGAACTTTTTCACTTTTGATGCTCCCTAAGAATAATGCAATTGGTTTTAGCTACAAATAAGGTACCCATCTATACCAGATAGCCTGGCAATACTACCAGCTTTGTACTGGTTTGTGTGGATGTTGCCAGGGATCAAACTCATGAATTTATGCTTGCAAGGCAGGTGCATTTCCATGGATTCCCAGAGTTGTTTTCCTCCGAAATCTTTAAGGAAGATCTATTCAGACCTCTCAGGTTCTGAGATTCTACTTGCAATCTTTGGCATTCTTTATTTGGTGGATTGGATTTTAGAGCTAGGCCACACCCGGAGGTGCCCAGAGGTTATTCCTGGCTCTGTGCTGAGGAGTGACCTCTGGAATCCATATATGGCATATAGGAGAAATTATACCTGAGGTCACTTGATGCAGGACAAAAGCTTTAGCCCATGAGTTACCTCATCACTCTTAGTTTTAGTCCCTGTTTGTCATGTGTGTCTTTTCAGTCTTTGCCTGTGTCCTCACATGGCACTTCCTTGTATATGTGACTCTTTTCTTTGTAGGAAACTCCTCTTCTAGAAGAGTCCTTCATAGTTATCTCATCTTACCTGAATTATCTATAAAGACCCTGTTCAATTCAAACTCACATTTATAGGCTAAAAACTCAATATTTGGGCAATAGCACAATTGAAGGACATTTGCCTTGCACGCAGATGACCCAGGACAGACCTGGGTTCAATCCCGGGCATCTCATATGGTCCCCTGAGCCTGCCAGGGACGATTTCTAAGTACAGAGCGAGGACTAACCCCTGAGCACCACCAGGTGTGGCCCAAAACCAAAACAAAGAAATAAACAAAATACCTCAATATTTTTGGGGGGGTAGTATGATGGGTCATATCTGATGATGCTTTGAATCTATTTCTGTCTATTTCAGGAGTGACCCCTGGTTCTCACAGTGCCCTAAATTCAGCTATTTTTTTTAAAGAAAGTGCCATAACCCCTTACTTCCTCTTCAGCAGAAACTCAATGATAGTTAGCACATAACAGTCCTTTGCTCTCAGATACACTACTAGCTAGAAGACAGTATCCAACACCAACAGAGTTGTCATCTCAGGCTGCTGTGTGGTTAGTGTGCCTCCTCTCACTGAATATCTTTGATTGGATGGGTCATAGCCTTGATACAGAATAGAAGGTCTATGGAAAAATGCAGACATGGCTAGTGATTTGTTTAGGAGAAAGCAATCGAAAGAAAGGTTAATTTGCAGAGAACAAAGCCAGGAAGAAATATGAGTCACTCCTATGACTGTTTCTCTCTTCCTACCCAGGGTTTCCTACACACTGCATTAGAGCAAAGACTAATGTATTGAAATCCAATCAATTCCACTTTAGATAGTGGCAAATGAATACTATTTCTACTACATTACCTGCAAAATAAGCATCTGTAGATAAAATGGGGAACCTCTCCTACTATTTATGTTGTTTCTTCAAGATTCTTGTCTGTCATTCTTTGCCTACTGATGCTACAGAGCAGATCCTCCTGTATTGTTGAGATGAACAAGGAAATGGACTTGATCAGAACTTGAAATAATACATTTCCCCCTTCCCACGTCTGGTACATGAGGATAGATGCTGGTACACACTGTGACCTTTCCTGCTGGGTGGTTGTACCCAACTTGCCAGTGATATCTGGTAAAGTTGAACCTTCAAGGACTTTGAGATTAGACTCATGTCCTAAACTAAATCCAGCTAAGAACTTGGCATGTTTGTATCCAGCTATGTATCTAGTGCTCCCCCCTTCCTATACATAACAGATATCCTTCCTCATAGCCTGTTATAGTTATTACATTTTGACTAGTTTGATCAAAGAATACTTTTTTTAAGAAATAGAAAGACCATTGATAGGAATAATTTTCTTTGCTTCTACTTACTTTCTCCTCATTTCTGGAATGCATTTATGTTGTCTTATGTTCCAGCAACTCTCTTGGTCTATGAGGTGAACGCAAGCTTTAGCTTAGGATACTAGAACTGAAGGAGAGAAGTGACTTGAATCTGATGACTGTGAAGCATTTCAGCAGCTTAGAATTTCCAGTAAGACATTTTGTTTAAGTCACATTTCTGTGTTACCAATTCCATGCAATTATAGTTAACCCTAGCTGAAAGAGACCCTCTTCAGATGAAGCTCAATTACTGCTGCTTAAAGTATACAGTGTATGAAAAAAAAAGGTACATCAAAAAATTAATTCCTAAAACCCAAAGACTTATTATTAGGCTGTTACCAGTGATATCCTTTTTAATGGAATCTTGTATGATAAAAGAAAACACTTTGAAATTATGTCCCTTTAAAGTATTCCCTTATTTTCTCAACTCTATGCTTCCTAGTACTAGAGATAGTCATTACCATTCTCTGCCAGTTGACATTGAGTTCCATAACATCACCATCTTGGCAGTAGGACAGTGTTTTTGAGTATTCCATTGCCTTTTTACCATTGTTTCAGCAAGTTGAATAGAAAACAGAGAAAAGAACACATTGATATCAGTGGTAACAAGTGCAGTTCTCCTAAATGAAATGCATCTGACACCAGTAGGAAATTATTTAGCATTCCCTAAGGTCTAATATTTAGTTTCAAGGAGACATTCATTGCACTTAGCCCAGTGGCATGTGTCATTGATTATTAATGAAAAGTGCAAAATTAAAGGGTGGGGATAAATTGGAGGTGTATCAATACAGTCTAAGAGGGATAATTAGGAAGTTTGATTTTTATTTATCTCCCAATGAATAAAGCAACCCTCACAATAGACTTGACTCTTTGGTATTTTTTAGAAATATTTAATGTAGGGAAGTAGAAAATTGCTTTTATCTGTGGATTTCCTGCCCTTTTTTATCAGCTGCCTCTGTGGTGTAATGTGGTGAATTGCAAGGAAATCACGCTTCAGTCCTACTCTGTGGCGGATCAGGGAGAAGGAGAAGCAGAGTTTGAGAAAATGGTTGTAGCAGACTAAGCTTAGAGACTCAGTGTTGTGGAAGTGTCCCTCTCCACACAGTTGTGTCAGATAAATGAAGGTTATCCCAAAGCTTGCTTTATCCCAATTGAATTATTCATGTTTTCTCCTGTTCTCTGGATTTTCAGTGAGTTCCTACAGATAAATGTTTTATAGAGACCCAGATTTCAGGCAACCTGGCTTCTTAGAACTTATTTTATCTCTAACAAGGTGAGTTATTTTCTAAGTGTTTCATTTCAAGTCACGATGATCAATTTGCTGTTATGTGGATGGATCTGGAGAGTATCAGGTTTAGAGAAGTCAGTAAGGAGGAGAGGGATAGGCATAGAATAATCTCCCTCATCTGTGAGCTCTAAAGAACTATGGTCAGGGAATAACAAGTGTCCTGAGGCAGCAGAACCTGAGAACTGATATACAGAATTGAGCATACTCTCGTGTGGGAAGAGGGAAGGTTATGGAAAATAGAATACACTATAATGGAGGCTATGGTGTTAGAACATTTTATTCATATAAGTCTGTCATGGCCAGTATTGTAAATTATGGTGTTTGAAATAAACAAGATTAAGTCACAATAATGTCAGAGCTTATAAAAGTAGAAGCTTAGAAGGCAAGTGATGCTATTAATATGGAAAGGCTAGATAATGTCATCATTTCTCATTTAGCGTGTACTTTATTTTTATGGGGTTTGAAATATTTTACCAGGACTTTCAAAGCTTTACTCCAAGCCCTTAGTCCCTATTTTGTGTCCCTTTCCCCCCAAGCAATTAATTAGCTATTGTCTGCTCACTTTCTTTGGAGTATGAAGAGTCTACATTTTTGTGGAGAGATTGATTTTTGCACTGACGTTAGAAACAGATCTTCTTTCCTTTCATCTTCTTTTTGAGAGGAATAGAAGAGTAGAAGGGAAGAGATCCCAATGAACTGAACCAAATGAAACGTTTTCTTCAAACAGGTTTGGACATGACTAACATTTACTCTTTTTTGTTTGTTTGTTTTTGGGTCACACCTAGTGGTGCTCAGGGGTTACTCCTGGCTGTCTGCTCAGAAATAGCTTCTGGCTGGGATTCGAACCAACCACCTTAGGTTCTGGATCGGCTGCTTGCAAGGCAAATACCGCTGTGTTATCTCTTCGGGCCCACATTTACTCTTTCATTCCCAGTTGTTAAACCACAGCAAACTATTTTATAGAAAGTTTTAAAATCAGTTTTATCTATCAATAAAATATTTGGATCTTGTTGAAATTAATGTTGCTGCCAGGACAGCAGCAGTGATATATGCAGATACTGTTTTTGAAGTGGATGGGGCAGGGGCAGCTACATCCATTTCTCAAATACAGCACTGTGATAGTTTCCCATCAAGATTCCAACCAGTATGAGAATACTGACACCTGGTGATCCTGTAAGAGGGGCTTGTTAAAACACATTTAAGGGGTCTTGAAGCCAGGTTACCATCAAGAAATTGTGTAAGTACCGTATAATGAAGTTAATAACCAGTGCAGCATTTTTTTAGGGGTGTCTTGGCATGGAAGCTGTCTCAAACTACAAACCAGTTAGGAAGAAATAGAACATAGTGACTTTCTTCAAGTCACTGTTCTTTCTGAATTACTGTATAGATAACTTAATGCTAAATCTGTTGCTTTCCAGTTGGAATTGTTCTGGAGATGAAAAGAAGTCTTCATCAGGAAAAATGTCATTTATACCAGGAAAGATGCAATATCTCATCGAATAGAACAAGGAGAGCTCAAAGAGCTGACTAACATGTTTTACACACAAGAACCCCAAATTTGATTCCAAGCATTGCATGATCCCTCTTGCCCCAACCCAACAAACACTCAGTTCTTAAAAGCGCTTAATGAGCTCTAGAGACCAGTGACAGTTCTTCCTTTGAAATTTTTCTTTCCTTTTCCCTCCCATATCCTCCTACCCTTTTCTCATCTCCTCTCTCATCCCCATTTTTTGCTTTGCGATAAAGATTCTGTCACACCTAACTGTGATCAAGGGCTATTCATTGCTCTGTGGAGAGTAACCCCTGACAATGCTCAGGGGATCATATATGGTACAGGGGATTGAACTGTGGTCAGCTGCTTGCTTTGCCCATTCAGGGGTCTTAAACTTGTGGCTTGCGGGCCGCAAACAGCCCTCCGTACAACATTTTGTGGCCCTGCCCTAGAGGAATATGTTTTTGTTTTGTTTTGTTTTAGTTGTTTGGGTCACACCCCCCAGTGTTCAAGGCTTACTACTGACTTTGCACTCAAGGATCACCCCGACTTTGCCTCCTGCGGCCTGCAGGTAAATTGAGTTTGAGACCCCTGCTGGGAATTTTTGGGTGAAGAGAGCTGGGTTATATTTGAGAAAAATTTGTTTTAAAAATTCTAATATGTTTCCTCAAATCATAATTTTGTCATCTACTTTTTGTTGTTGTTGTTTTGGGCCACAACCAAAAGAGTTCAGGGGTTATTCCTGGCTATGTGCTCAGAAATCACTCCTGGCTTGGGAGGACCATTTGGGACACTGGGGAGATTGAACTGCAGTTTGTCTTAGGCTAGTATGTGCAAGGCAGACTTCTTATGACCTGTGCCACCGCTCCGACCTCTGTCATCTACTTTCTCATGAAGATTTCCTTATTAGTTAGAGTGGATTAGTGAGTTCAGAGTTGGAGGTGACAGAACATAGGCCATCAACCAACCAGTATGTGTATTTCAACATTTAACATGGTTTGTTTTCTCATGAAAATAAAAAAGGAGAAAGTAAAGAATAAAAAGACAGTAAGATAAACTTGTGTTGAAAATGAGATTGCACTTGGAATTAAATTCCCTGCATGGCTGGTTCTTATTTAAGACCAGAAATGATGAGACCCTGATTGGAGAGTTGCAGTTTAAACTGAGTAAATGATGAACGTTTTCTCCATCTCAGGGTTGACAATTAGTTGTGCGTGGGTCATGGGTTCGTGATTAGTTCTGTTCCTCAGAGCATGTCTGCAATCTTTGATATCTACTTAAGCTATGTAAATAATTTGCACAGTTTTTATTATGATTTTTCTATTAATCTTGGGTAGAGTGAAAAATTTGATACTTTCTCTATGACAAACCATGAAATTTAGCAATTAAACCTTTTTATTCATTCAATGTCTGCACTTGGTTAAAATACATTTCAGCAAAACATTGTTTTGGAATTTTAATACTGGTTAGTGTCTCTTTTGCTATCAATAAATGTAAGCCTTTATTATTAATTATAATCTGATAGCTATGTTCTCTACTTCTCATCTAAAAATGATTTGAAATTCATGGACACTGGAAAGTCAGAGATTTTTTTCGACTCTGAAAGTCTAATGTGATTTGCTTTTGCATATCTCAAGATTATTATCAGGTATTACAACATTTAACCTTACATAGATTAAATCTATATCTATTTAATTGAAGTAAATGAGTACTTATATTTCTGATAATGGTATGCCTTCATTGTACTTATGTTTCTCTTTTATATAGACACAAATTTTTTTTTCTGTTTTGGGTCATATGTGGCAGCATTCAGGGGTTTACTCCTGGCTCTGTGCTCAGAAATCACTCCTGGCTGGCTCTGTGGACCATATAGGATACCAGTATTCACACCACCGACCATCTTGGGTCAGCAAATGCCCTACAACTGTGCTATAACTCTAGCCCCTAGAAAATTCCTAATAAAAATATAAAAGACATTATTATAGTAATGTCCAGACATGAGGGCCAGAAGGACTGGCTCACGATATGTATGTAGCTCACCTTAAAGAGGGGTAAATGCAGTTAGAGAAATGATACACTAACAACTACCATGACAATGTTAATGAGTGAGAAAAGTAGATGCCTGTCTCAAATACAGGCAAGGGGATGTGAGTGGGGAGAGATGAAGGGCATTGACTGTGGGAATGTTGCACTGGTGAAGGGGTGTTCTTTTGTAACTGAAACCCAACTACAGTCATATTTGTAATCATGGTGTTTAAAGATATAATAAAAAAGGCAAAAATAATATTTCTGTACTGGAGAGATGATAAAAAGGGTTAAGGGTACCTACCTTGCAGGCAGCAGGACAGGATTCAAGCCTTGGCACCACATATGGTCTCCCAACACTTGTCAGGACTGATCCCTGTGAATAGATGTAGGAGTGAATAAATCTTGAGTCCTATCATGTATTACTCAAAAATTCTCCCAAGAGATCCTCAAGACAAAATATTTCAACAACAAGTAGATAATTTACAACTCGACTCCTTTAAATATTTTTTGGGATATAATTGTGCTTACCAGAAATTTGAGTAACATTTTCACAGCTAAGCCAATTAATAGTTATTTCAAATTCTTTTACTAATCCAAGTTATTGACAAGTTATTTTAGCTGCCATATCTTTTTTGTTGGTCAAATTTCATCTCGTTCCTACTTACTAAGTAAATAACTCACTTCCTATGCGTGATAGTTTTGTTTTTTGTTTCTTTTATGAGATAGTCTTTTTTTCTGGAATATTATGGACAGCCTGCTGGAATATGAATTCCTTAAGTTGTTAATATAACTATGTGTTGTATGTGTATGTACATATATAAAAATTTTACATCTTGTGTAGAAGGCTCAAAGTTCATTTATTTCCCTGAAAGGTCTCAGAAACTTTATCCTCCAGGGAGTACCAGTGACATCTGACAGAGGGCGCTCATGTATACCAGAGCCTCCCAGACCACTGGACCTTGAATTCTTTCATCGATTCTTCCTCTGATTGGACTCATATATTAACTTCTTTAGAAACAATGATGCTGACTTAAGTCTATGTTTTTGGTTACACTTAGCAATGTGCAAGGGAGAAGTTAGGTTCAGACTTTTGATCTTCCAAGTTTTTATTACTGCACTTAAAATTAAAATACATTATATTTAAAATATTGGTGTCTGAGCGATTCTGTATCCCAGTTTGAATCCCCAGCATTGCACATGACCCAGAACTTCCAGGGTCAATCCTAAACACTGATGTACATGAGCAGCATGTTTAGGTCATGGCTATACCCCAAACCCACCAAATAAAGTAGTAATATCATTTTGATATTGCAATTTTTAACAATATCTTGCTGAAAGGAAACAACTTTAACAGTGTAAACATTCTTAACTGAAACATGTTATTCATGATTTTTTTTTTATTGTCTGTACTTTTAAATCGGATGTTAAGTGACTGCACCAAGAATCTCAGTTATATGATGCTTCCAGTCAAGATCAGAATGAGGATTCTCTCATGCTCTATTAGACCACCTGTCCTTGTTTTATTTGTGCATTCGGGCCTTTTCTCTTATAAGCTCATAATAATTGAAATAGTAACACTTGGCCTACTTGATCATTATAATGGGGGTATTAAAGGAATTAGGGATCAGAAATCATGAGATAATCTGAATTGAAGGGATAGTGGTTACACAGTTTATCTGAGCATGTTAGTCACCACAAAATGCCAACTTGAAATTTAAAAAAAAAAATTTAAGTACTCATAGTCCCCAACAGAGCTTTTTAAACTCCAATCTGAAGAATATTGGCAGACTCCAAGGGTTCAAAACTGATGCCCATGGCATTCAGTGCATGGACATGATATGATTGATTCGTAATTACATTGAATTTAGAGTTTAAAAATAGTTTGGCGGATAGGGCAGTTGCCTATATGTAGTGGACTGGGTTTACTTCCTGGAACCTCATGTGGTTTCCTGATCCCTGCCAAGAGTGATCCTGACCACAAAGCCAGGAGTAAGCCCTGAGCACCACTGAGTGTAATTCAATAAAATTATGCTGAATTAGGGGCCGGAGCAGTGGTGCAAGCGGTAAGGCATCTGCCTTGCCCGCACTAGCCTAGGACAGACTGTGGTTCGATGGCTCGTAGTCCCATATGGTCTCCCAAGCCAGAAGCCATTTCTGAGCGCATAGTCAGGAGTAACCTTTGAGTGTCACTGGGTATGGCCCAAAACAAAACAAAACAAAACATAAATTATGCTGAATCAATATTTAAAGTATATACCTAAGATCAGCTAATCTTTATCTCAATGCTCTTTTTTGAAATAATCATGCGTACATCCCCTTTGTATTTTTGTTTAGCTTTGATTGTCCCTGATACAAAATACAGTCTCACTTTTAGCTGTTTCACCTACTAAACAAACTACAGCAAAATCAATATCTAGAGGACATAATGGGGGATGTATGTTGGTAACTTGGTATAATTGAGTCAAAGGTAGTGGCTTCTATAGTGACTGAACAAGATAAGGTGGTCTGGTGAATAGAACATTGTGCTCCTTACGGGGCTACTCCATGCTTCTTCAAAAGTCCCTGTATTTGAAAGCATCCTCAAATGCACCCCTCCCACAAACCAAGACTATTCTCCAGTGTAGTTCCCCCCATTTTAGCTATGTGATTTTTATTTTACCATTGTTGGAAATAGACATACTGTGATGATTCATGAAATTGTGCTTTAGAATTGTGCTGTACTGAGTCTGCCAGCACCAAGAAATGTTTGCTGGTTCTTATCAGTACCACTAATAGTCTCAGAACAGCATTCACAGTAGCTGATTTTTGTTTGCTTTTACATGTAAAGCATGCAATTTAGGATATGAAAAGGGACTTTGCCATTTTTCAACTTGCAGTAGCTTCTATGTAGTGGGGTTATTTAGCTTCGAAACTGGTAGAATGTATCATTAGCTTTTTTTTTTTTTTCTGCCATCTTCTAAAGTGCCTGTGGAGGCCAATTATATTGTAACCTTGCCATCTCCTGGCTACCCACTGACTCTGCCCTTTTGCCCTTTTCCAATGTTGCTATCCCTCAACTTCTTTAAATTCTCTCAGCTGTCCTTCCAATTTTGTCCTCTCTTCCCACTTCGTCCTGGGGGATCTCATGATGAGCTTTGCCAGTATAGGACTCAGTATGATGTTCCATACTGATGCCTCAATAGCTGTATTTGCAACCAGTATTGTATCTTTGTGCTCCTTAGCCAGGGTTTCTTTCCCATGGAAATTTTCTCTCAGTCCTGAATTAGGATTAAAATGCTTGCTTAGTTGATGTGAAAACCAAGGGTCCAAATGGTTTTATTTTTATTTGAGTATTAATATTATTTATATAAACTACTTAACTAGCTCTGACTGTTTTGCAATTGATTTGGTTTGATATTCTAATGTGAAATTATATACTGTGAAAGATAAACATTTTTATTCTACAATATTTTTACTTCTTTTTAACTGTCATGTTGCATTGAACTTTACTCCCAAGTAAGAATTACATTAATGTTCATGGTAGATGGTTTCTTTCTGGAATGCTTCCAGTATCTAATTAAGATAAATGTAGACTGATAGTATAAAATATTCTTTCTAGTGAAATAAATATCACAATTAAAATGTCCATAAAATAGAATCTTCACAGTTACATGACAATTTTGTCGTGGAGTACTACCATGCTTATATCCAATAGAATTACTTAACATCCATAAAGAGAAATGACTTCAAGACATTAATAAATTGCCTGAAATGAATGAATTTATCCTTTTTAATTAGACTACTTTCTTAGTTGGTTCTACAGTGAGAAGGCTAATTTCTGTGGCTAGTTAGGAAATTGAGAGGAGGTAGGCAAAAAAAAAAAGTGCCCTTTTATCAGTTGAAAACATATGATTTCCTCTAACCTAGGCACAAAAATAAGCCAGAGATATGCTAGATCATTCCAAGATTATAACCAACTTTCAGTTAGCTCAGGTATGAGCTGAACAAGGTGACAGGTTGATTTTATGCCTAGAAGAAGAAGAGAAACACTCCCTGAGTAATACCATTTAGAGCATGTATTGCCAAGGGAAAAAATATCTTTTCTAAGGGGATAAAAATTGGTTTTTCAGGGGTGAGAAATATTAAATATTAAAATGATTTGGGGCTGTTCAAAGCTCCATAGTGCATAGATATTCATTATAAGTCTGTTAGTGGGTAAAGATTGATTAGTACCTCCTCATTTTTATATACAATATCTGCTATTCAAAAGTTATAAATACTTTATATATGGCCCTATGATCAAGTGACAAAAAAGAAAAATATCAAGAAGAAAAGCCTACAGACAAAATGTTGCTGAAAGATTAAAATTAGAATGTATGAAATTTTTAATAAATGGCTAATATACTAAAGAAATATTATAACTGGGAAATTTTACAAAAGTATTAAAATTGGGGGAAGATCAGAAAATTTGATTATGAAAATTTTATATTTGAATTTAAGAACTTTCTAGTTTATTTAATAGCACATGAGACTCCACAGAAGACAGTGCTAATAACCTGAAAGATAGGCTAATAGAAAAAAGAAACTGAAATTGAGGAAAGATAATATTTAATATAGTCATACTAGCTAATGATTTCAGAAGAACTGACATTTTTTCAGATGTATTCCTGCCAGAGATAGGTACTTAACACTTTATATTTTGCCAATTTATATATAAAGTGATATTTCCTTGATTTAATTTGCTTTTCACTCACTAGCAAAATGGTTTATCATTTCTTTATTTTTCAGTTTAAATGCTCTTTTCTGAAAAATATTGATTCATCTATTGGTCATTTTGTCTTTTGGGCCATTCCTACTTTTCATAACATACTTTTTTGTCTATGAGATATAATATTTTGTTATCACCAGTTACTAGATCACATAAGAAAATGTTGATTATTGATAATGCTATTATGTGCAAAGAATCGGACTGAAAGCCTTTTTGATGATAATGAGAATTATTTTTCACAACGTGAGTCTAAGCCACAGTCCTAAAATGTTTTAATTATTTGCAGTTGTCCAGGCTATCACACTTCCATGTACATGTATTTTATAATTATTTTATAAAATAATTTAAATAAAATTTTATTTAAAATAATGGAAGAAGCTATTGGAGAGAACTTTGTTTTATCAGCTAAACTTTCTTTATCTAGGATTCGTTATTTCAGATTACTCTATATTTATAACTTAATATAACCACTGTCCAATTTGTACATTGATCATTTTTTGTAGCTAAAATTAAGTAGCTGGTAGTTTTTGTGCAGTTTTGAGTATCACTATAGGGGTACCTTATGAGAGTTCATCTATGTATAAGACTTGTTTTATGTAGACCTAAAATCATTCCATTATTGGCCTATGTTTACATAAAGTTTTCCATTAATTTCCCCCTGTCATTCTAGATGCCAGGCCTATAGTTTGTATTAAGGTAATGTTATAGAAGATAGTTAAACCTAATTTACCTGTTTGAGTTTTGAAAGCTGATCATGCCAGTTTTACTACTTACACTGTACTTAACCCTGAGCAAATAAAATAGCTTTTCTGGGTCTTAATTTCAATATCAATGAAATGAAGTTGATGATAGTATCTGTCTTACAGAATTAAATGTAATAATGCCTGTCAAGGCTAGCCCAGAGGAAGCACTTACAAATGAAAGCTATCCTCAGCATTTCTAGCAAAACACATTCCCATTGTGGGTAAGGTACAGAAAACTACTAAATATATAAAAATGCAGAGGTCAGACTTGGAAATGAAGGAGTATGTAAAAATTGTTCTTTGGTGGCAGGGGAATGAAATCAAAGGCTAGAGGACTGTAGATCGTGTCCTCCAGGCATAAGACCTTAATAAAATATCATCACTGTGAGGCCCTCAACACAGCACAGCCCTGGGGCCAGAGAGATAGTTCAGTAGGTAAGGCCTTGCACTAATTCAAACTGGATTGATCCCTCAAAACCACTTAGTCTTCTGAGCCCATCAAAAATAATCCTAAGCAGTGTCAGGAGTAAGCTCTGAGTACAGCTAGGTATGACCTTCAAAACAAAACAAACTATTCTTGGGTTTCCAAATGAATTTCAGGAGTGTTTGATCCACTTCTTTGAAGAATGTCATAGGTATCCCTAGAGGAATTGTGTTAAATCTGAACAATGCTTTGGGGAATATTGTCATTTTAATTATGTTAATCCTCCCATTTCATGAACAGGGTATGTGTCTCCTTTTCCTTGTGTTCTCTTTTATTTCTTAAAGAAATGTTTTTCAGTTTTCTTTGTATAGGTCCTTCACCTTTTTAGTTAAGTTGACTCCAAGACATTTGAGTTTCCCATTCACTAATGTGAATGGGATTATTTTTAATGTTCATTTCTTTTCTATCATTTGTGAAAAAGTGCTCCACATCACTAATCATCAGGGCAAATCAAAACAACACTGAGGCACCATCTCAAGCCACAGAGACTGGCACACATCACCAAAAATAAGAACAATCAGTGCTGACTGGTGGCGATGTGGGGAGAAAGCAACTCTCATTCACTACTGGTGGGAATGGCATCTAGTCCAGCCTTTAAGGAAAACAATATGGAAGAGATACCTCAAAAAACTGGAATATACACACAATATAAAGGTACATATACACAATTGAATACTGTGAAGCCATCAGGAAAAATAAAGTCATGAAGTTTTCCTATACATGAATGGACATGGAAACTCTTATGCTGAGTGAAATAAGTCAGAGGGAGAGAGACACACACAGAATAACCTCACTCATCTATGGGATTTAAGAAAAATAAGATAGCATTGTAATAATACCCAGAGACAATAGAGACAAGGGCTGGAAGAACTAGCCCATGACATGAAACTTACCACAAATAGTGATGAATGCAGTTAGAGAAATAACTGCACTAATAATTACCATGTCAGTGCTAGTGAGTGAGAGAAATAGAATGCCTGTCTCGAATACAGGCAGGGCTTGGGGAAGGAGAGATAGGGGAAATTGGTGGTAGGAATGTTTGCACTGGTGAAGAGGGGTGTTCTTTTCTTTTTTTTTTTCTTTTTTTTTTTTTTTGGTTTTTGGGCCACACCCGGTAACGCTCAGGGGTTACTCCTGGCTATGTGCTCAGAAGTTGCTCCTGGCTCGGGGGACCATATGGGACACCGGGGGATCAAACCGCGGTCCGTCCAAGGCTAGCGCAGGCAAGGCAGGCACCTTACCTTTAGCGCCACCGCCCGGCCCCGGGGGGTGTTCTTTTCTATAAATGAAACTCAGCTACAAAAATGTTTATAATCATAGTGCTTAAATAAATATATTATTATGAAAAACAAACAAAAAGACTCACAAAAGAAACAGCACCACCAGTTTAATCCTGATAACACCCCACACCCTGAGACTGAGGAGCATGATATTGTGATGTTCTAATATAAGACCCTCTCACATGGTTGACCAAGTGTCCTAGTCAGTGGCTTTAGATCTTGTGAGCACTGCTCCCACCACCCCACTTCCCAAAATAAAGATGTCTCCCTGTTTTCTAAAGTTCTGGATGCATCTGCGGTAAAACTTGTATGTCCTAACTGGATTTTTTTTTAAGATACTAACTCTTATAACCTGTGGCTCATCAATTGAATCTTTGAAATCAGGGCAGAATTTAAGGGCTAGGAGATAAGGTAACAGTTCCTATGCATGCACATGGTCTGGTTTTCTCCATGGCATCATAGGGCAACCTGAGCATTAAACATCACCAGGTAGGAATTTGGAGGGCCCCCAAACACCAGACAATGCATCAGGCACTCAGACAATGTAGACTCCAAGTAGCAACACATGGTCAGGCCCTCATATTGCATTAATGACCTGTTTGACCTTGACTTTCCAGGAGGACCACAGAACCTCCTGAGTACTCCTTACAAATCTCCCTGCCCTTCTCCAAAAACATACCTCATCCAAAGGCAGATAATTTATATGATTCTTTTTTGTTTATTTGGAATATTTGTCAGATTCATTTCAAGTTTGTTTTATATGTTTTTTTTTTTAATTCTGTTAGAGGCCATTCCACGTAATGCTCAGACCCACAGGTGCTCTGAGCTACCAGAGCCATCCCTGATAGTGTCAGCAGTGGGAAACATGGTATAGGGGTCAAGTCTAGGGTTTCACTTCAGAAAGGAGGCTTGTGATTTGAACCACATTCCTCATTTCTCAAATCTTGTTTTTTGTTTTGTTTTGGGAGGGCCACACCCATTGTTGCTCAAGGGTCATTCCTGGCTCTGCACTCAGAAGTTAGTCCTAGCAGTTTCAGAGAACCAAATGGAATGCCTGGGATTGAACCTGGGTCAGTGCTTGCAAGACAAAAGCCCTACCTTCTGTGCTGTCACTCTGGTGCTTAAACCTTGTTTTTAAACAAAAATGACTCCTAGGAGACAGAGTGATAGCACATGGGATAGGGTGTTTGCCTTGCATGGTGCTGGCACAGGTTTTATCCCCAGCATTCCTCTGATCCCCTTAGCCCACCAAGAATGTCTGAGTGCAGAGCTAGGAATAACCCCTGAGCACCATTAAGTGTGGAAAAAAAAAAAAAGACTGAAAACTTTTGTGTCCTGAAACTTGATTTTGTCAGTTCCAGGTCTGAAAAGCTTTGGCTTGCAAAGACTAATGCTGCCACTCACTGGTTCTCTGAGGTTGCATTTTGAAGACTTTGGGGTTAAACTTGGTGCACATGAAGAATCCAAGTGAGAATAGAGATTTCAAGATAACTCTGCAGTGCTGTTCTTTGCTTGTGTTCATTGTCTTTGATACATCAGCTTCAGTTTTCACAACTTAAATATTGACATAACTTTAAAAAAGTCAGGTGGGGTTTTTATTTTTTAGAGACAGATAATTCTCCTTTTTTACTTTGGGAATTTGTTAGATGTGATGTAGATGATTTATATATTATGGGAAAAATATCCCCACACACATTGGGGAGGTGGTATTTTCTGATTTTGCTAAATATAAAAGATATTTCCTAATATATATGTGTTTGCATATATATATGTGTGTGTGTGTGTATATATCTTTTTTTTTTTTTTTTGGTTTTTGGTTTTGGGGTCACACTTGGCAGCACTCATAGGTTACTCCTGTTTCTATGTTCAGAAATCGCTCCTGGCAGGCTCTGGGGACCATATAGGATGCCGAGATTCGAACCACCAACCTTCTGCATGGAAGGCAAACGCCTTACCTCCATGCTATCTCTCTGGCCCTTTATCTTTTTTTTTTTTGGAGGGGTATGTGTATATATATAATATCATATAAATTCTGTATACCTTTAGTATGCCTGTTTGATTTCTGAATTTCTATAAATTGTTCAACAGTATCCATTACTTTTGTCTCTAAAACATAGTGTTTATTTCCTTACCAACAGATAAAATTGGTCCTCAGCAGCCCATATGATAAAATAGCAACTTGCATTTTCTATACTTTCTATGGAGGTCATAGTCACCTACTCTTTGGATGGTCTAAGTATTTTTTTTTTTAATTTTTGGGCCACAGCCAGTGACACTTAGGGGTTAATCCTAGCTATGCACTCAGAAATCCTTCCTGGCTTAAGGAATTATATCGGACGCCAGGGGATCAAACCTCAGTCCTTCCTAGGTTAGTGTGTGCAAGGCAAACACCCTACCATTTGCAACAATGCTCCAGATCGGATGGTGAATGGTCTAAGTATTCTAAATTGAAAATGTTGGGGGTGAAAACTTTTGTGAGTTAAAAGAATTATATCGTGATAATGCTGTTAAAACTTCTTTTAGGAACAGCAGCAAATAGTATAGCAATAGTTATATTATATAAGTTTGGGAGCTGATACATGCAGTTAAATGCAGCCAACCTAGATTCAATCCCTAATACCTCCAAGTTCAGGTCCTCCAAGCACTGCTAGGAGTAATCCCTGAACACAGAGTGTAAGCACTGGGTGTAAGCATTATAGCCCTCCAATAAAACTTCCAATAAAACAAAACAAACAAAAAACAATTCAAAATCACCAATCAAAGTTAGTGGTATTTTGATTTTATTTATTTTGGAGCTTACAGTCATTGCTTAAGAGGCCTGAAGGTTTTGAATGATGGACTAGGGATGCTCTGCTGCTTGAGTCATGCTGGGAGAGGGATTTGCCCTACAGTGTTCAGGGGCTAGCAGTGAGCTGTGGAGATAGAGAAACTAGCATTTCAGTGCACCTTTAACCAGAAGTTGCTAACTGGAAAGAATTTATTGGCTTCAGGGCTTTGTATGAGATGACTGGCCAGCTTGTTCCCAGGTTGCATTTGTTTTACTGCAGCTTGAGGTATAATGCATGTTCATAGAATGGCAGGTAATGCCTGTATGTAGGCATTATTGATTATTTTCTCACTAGAGGTCAGTCCTCTGGTTTCTACTTCTCTTCTACAAATGGGATTGGTTCATCAGCAGAAGATCTGGCAGTGACCTGATGGTTTTGGTTTAGAAAAAAATCTTTCTCCAGGGGTGTGGGTGGTCTGTGGTTACACCCAGTAGTACTTTTGGCTCTGTGCTTAGGGATCATTCCTAGTGGTATTTGCTGGGGGCTATGGTGTTGGAATTGAACTGAGGTCAGCTATGTTAAGCAAATCTCTTATCTTCTGTGTTTTCTCCTACTTTAAGAAATGAAAATAGCGATAACAACAAACCAACAACAAACCAGTTTCAGGAATCTTTGAACCAATTGCTAGATAGAAGCTTATTCAGAGTTGAAAAAGAGTTATGTGCTGTACGTGGTGAGTGAGTTTCTAAGCTTCTCCTACTAACCAATTTACCACATCCTATTAGGAAAATCATTTTCAGGGTAATCCACAACTCTCAACTTTTTTTTTTATTACTTTTTTATCTTAACTTTCAACTTTTAATTATGGGAGGCTCTTGGCGTCCATTGAAGTTCTTGAACAACTACCTAATGTAGGACAGTCTCTCTGAAATAGAGTTCCCAAGGCTTGGTTCCTGAGGGAAACAGAGACAAGCTATAGTTTTTTCCTGGTGCTATCGGAAAAGCACTACACTATTGGGTTGATCTCACATTCAATGTTAGAGCCACTATTATTCCAAGTTGTATTCCCAGAATGATGGCTAGTGACTGTTAATTAGTTACCTCACAAGTCAAGTGGCAAGAGACACCTAGCTTGTCCTTGACACAACTCTATATGCACAGTTATGGTTCTGTGAGAAGCAGTTCCTCAACCATCTTTCTCCTCCAGTTTCTTATATCATATTCTTGTAAATCTGTACAAAGAGCTGGCTTCCAAGGAGGCTTACAGCATGTAAATATCTACATATTAATAAGCTAGAATTGTTGGAAAACAAGGCACACACTCTCCTTTGCTCTACTCCATTTTTATTTTAATTTATTTTAGCTACTATGACTTACAAATTTACAATAATAGTAGGGATACATGCATGCAACATTCCAATAACAGACTCACCACTCTAGACCCTGTTTCCCTCCACTCATATCTCAGTGTTCTTCTCTTCTCTCCCATTTTATATTATTTTATTTTATTTTGGGAGGCCACACCCAGCAGCTTTCAGGGGTTACTCCTGGCTTGTGGTATTGGGGACCATCTGGGATGCTGGGATTTGAACCACCATCCGTCCTGGATTGTCTGTGTGCAAGGCAAATACCCTACCTCTGTGCTATCTCTCTGGTCCCATTTTAAAGACCTTTCCATTACTTTCAAATAGGGCATGAGCCAAATGTGAGGGAGGAATAGAAGTGGTTCCCAAGGAATTTACTCAAGAAGGGAGAATGCAGCTGTCAGCTAACTCTATTGAAGGGAATCGAATCAGAGCTCATGCTGACATCATGGTGGACATGGGAGAAAGGTCAAGCGAAAGGTGAACAGGAAGGGGAACAGGTGAGGTAGCATTTCTGCTGCTCACTTTCTTGATCTTTCTCATTGGCATTGGCTTTCATTGTGTGCTGTTGTTTCATGCTTTGTGACTTGTAAGAAATTATTCAACATTCTTGTGAGTCTTCAGAGCAGGCTATTGAATGCCTAGGCATGGAAGCTTGTTTTTATCCTGAAATTTCCTCTCTTTGTATTTCCTGCCTCAGGTAAAATAAACAAACAAATCCTGTTCCCTTTTGATCTTCATTTCAGGGTTTTCAAAATGTGGGGCTATAGCCTTCAAAGGAATGGTTTGGGATTTGGCTGCTTTATTCAATACCTTGCTACTCTGTACCTGGTACATTTAATTTCTGTGGAGGGGTTGGTGAGATAATGCAGGGCTAAGGTATTTTCCTTGCATGAGCCCAACTCTGGTTCTATTCCAGCAATTATATATGGTCCCTCAAGCACTTCCAGGAGTGATCTCGGAGCATAGAGCCACAAGTAAGCCCTGAATATGGACCCCAAAAAAACAAAAAATGCTTTAATGGTGGCAGAAAGGTAATTCTGGATTTTGCTGACAGTAAATTACAAAAAGTAACCCATAGATAACTGTTGTAGGTGTGTGGGGAATGGCCCAGCTGCGATTTCATAGCAAGTTTGGTTCCCGTGTAAAGCATCAAGTTCAGTCTAAATTCCTTAGTGAGATTCAGGTCTTACCTCACATGTAATGTGCGGAGTAAAAATAATTTAGAATGCAATTACTAGTAGGAAAGGCATAAAAAATAAAGCACATAGTAACTTTCGAAACAGATTGTTTTTAATAATTCTGTGCCTCTGGGACACACGCCATTCCCTTTTTATTTCTTCTTCCTCTTGAATGTCCACTTCCTCTTCCACGGGCTGCAGTGAAATCTTTCCAAGATCATTACCGTAGTGCCCCCTAATGAAATGTAAATAAAATGAATGATTACAGCTTGATTATGGGTCCAGTATTTACGAGGCTCCTAGTAACTTGCTGCATAAATTTAAGTATGTGAGTAAATTCTCTTAGGGACAGTCAACGTGAGAGTATTTTATTTTTCTTTCCTATTTTTTATGATGTACTAATTCTTTTCACCTCTGAATTCTTTATTGTTCTCTCTGCCCTAGAAGAAGTAGGATCCTAGAAAATGGATATATTTTTTGTTCTTTCTGACTTTTATGGTCCCTGTAGGATTTGGGCAAGACCTGAGTTTCTGCCTGGTCTTGACCTGTCAAAGAAGCAGAGAAATAAAGGAACATGGCTTTTCTCTTTCTTTCCTATCCTATATGCATCTCCACACAAAGGAAAATGTATGAACATCTCTCTTTTACATTTTTTTTTCTGAAAGCATATCACATTTCAAGTCTGCATTTGGAAGGAAATCACCAGGGAGTGGATAAAGACTACTCTGGGATTACTTAGGTGTTTCAAATATCTTAAGCTTTCTACTTTGTCATCTAGATATTGGACGCCTCACCCTCACTTTACTACTCAATACCAATTCCCTCTGCAGCCTCTTTTCTAGAAGAATCATAATGCAATTTTCATAAGCCAAACTTTTCCCTGCTAAAACACTTACCATCCTACAAATGATTTGCAATGGCAAAGATAGAGCAACCCTGTTTGGACAGCAAGGCCTGGGTTCCAAAAAAAAAAAGGGAAATACGGTTTATTTTTTGTTTTGTTTGGGGAACACACTTGGGTATGCTCATTGCTTACTCCTGCCTCTAGGGTCATTGATGACTCTTGACTTGTTGATCCATCTGTTTCTGGGGATAAGAATAGGCCAGCTATTTACAAGGCCACTGTACCATCTCTCTAGTCTTGAAGAAGCTGTATTTTAATATGGTTATATGAGATTGTGGATGTAACTTGACATATTCTTCATTTAAAGGCAAAATCTTGGGATAAGATGAGAAACTCTTATCTCATGTGGTCTGGGAGCTTTTTAATTTTGATGCTTTGTCCTCTAAGACACAGAGCAAAATAATTATCTAGATAAAAGAAATCTCATATGAAGTAATTGTTACTCTTCCCCCAATGTAGGAGTTTTGGGTCTCAACCTGGAGAGATGGCTCAATGGACAGGAGCACATACTTTGCCTGTGAAATCTTTGGTTTCCACTGCCAACGCTGAGAGGTTCTAAAGTGTTATGTATGAAACCCTATAAGTACTAGTACTGAAAACAACAGTGCAAAAATTTATCTAAATGGGGGCCAGAGAGATAGCATGAAGGTAAGGCATTTGCCTTGCATGCAGAAGGATGGTGGCTCGAATCCCGGTGTCCCACATGGTTCCCTGAGCCTGCCAGGAGCAATTTCTGAGCATAGGCCAGGAGTAACCCCTGAGCACTGCTGGGTGTGATCCAAAAACCAAGTATATATATATTTGGAAAAAGCACTTCTTCTAGATGCAGATTAGTGGCTATGAAGTAAATGGGTGGGGTGGCTTTGGTAGAAGAATGTAGACACTGGTGACAGGATTGGTGTTGAAACATTCAATCATAAATAAAAATCAAAAATCAAAATAAATAAAAATCAAAAATCCAATCATAAATAACCTTATAATTTCATAGTGACCAAAAAAAAAGGCAATATTTTATAGTCTTTTGACTATACATCAAGCCAACACCACATAGTCCCCCAAACATGAGCTCAAAACTAAAGCAAAGAATTTTATAAGCTATGTCCTGAGTGACATTTGTAAAGGAAGGGGTGGAATGTGAAAGAGCTTGATAGGCTTCAAATATGAACAGATAAGTTTCCAGATATCCAAATAGATAGAAACCTTGTTGTATATCTGAATAGGAATGTCACAATGAAAGATACAATTCTATTTGGATGTGGGGAAAGGAGATCTAGATATTCTAGTTCTGGTCTCCTATCAATGGTGCTAAACTGGGCATTTCAGCATCTCTCTCTCTGTCTCTCTCTGTCTGTCTCTCTCTGTCTCTGTCTCTCTGTCTCTGTCTCTCTGTCTCTCTTTCTCCCCATCTCTCTTTCTCCCCTCTTTTTCTCTCTCCTTTCTCCATACTTCTCTCCCCCTATATCCCCCCTCCTCCTTTCCTCCCTCCCTTCCTCCCTCCCTCCCTCCCTGTCTCCCTCCCTCCTTCCCGGGCAGTTCTCAAACTCCTGATGTGTGGCTAGCCACACACTGGATGAGATCTGCATTTATTTGCCCAGCTGGAACTCACTAAATCACTGAAGCTTGCCTTCTCAAGGTGGTTCAGAACAATTTTGATTCTTCTTATCCAGAATGGTAATACATCCTACTAGACAAAATATTCTCAGGCTCTACTTGATAAAAATTTTAATCATCACTTATATGTTTTGCAAGGTATTGATGGAATATTCCTGTGTGATCATTATACTGTTTAGCACTTAAAAAATGGGGAACAGGGGCCAGAGTGGTGGCGCAGCAGTAGGGCATTTGCCTTGTATGAGGCTGACCTAGGAACCCTCGATGTCCCATATGGTCCCCCAAAGCCAGGAGCGATTTCTGAGTGCATAGCCAGGAGTAACCCCTGAGTAAACCTGGATGTGACTCAAAAACAAAAACAAAAACAAACAAAAAAAAAGAAAATTGAGAATAGTTTTGAAGAATTTTAACCTTTGTGATTTAGCTCAATTACCTGTTAAGCTACGGTTTTCTACACTTTATTTAAAGTTTTAAAGTTATTGTTGCAAGTTTACAGTTTTTCTTTAGCAATAAATATCGAAAAAAAATTGGGGAATAGGAACTGGAGCAGGGGCACTGTGGGAAGGGCATTTGCCTTGCATGTGCCAACCCAGGTTCCATCCCCAGTATCTCATATGATCCCCAGTACTGCCAGGATTCCTGAGAGCAAAGCCAGGAATAACTTCTGAGCACTGCTGATGTGCCCCCCCCCCCACCAAAAAAAAAGGAAAGAAAGAAGAAAGAAAAAAAAAATAAACACTTTGGTTTTTAAAGGGAATAGGAGTTTTATTGATATTCATTGATATTCATTTATTTTTGCTTTTGGTGCCATACCCGGTAGTACTCAGGATTGACTACTGTCTCTGTACTCTGGATCACTCCTGGTAGATCTCAGGGAACCATGGGATGCCAGGGATCAAACTTGGGTCAGCTGTATGTGAGGCCAGTGCCTTGCCCATTGTACTGTTGCTCTAGTCCTTTGTTTGTTTTGGAATTTTAGCTACAGCTGGTAATACTCAGAGCTTACTCCTGGCTCTGTGCTCAGACTTCTGGTAGTGCTTGGGTAATCATAAAGATTCCCCACAGATTGAACTCAGGTTTGTCACATGTAAGGCAGACACCCTATCTGCTGTAGCATCACTTTAGCCTTGGAGCAGTTGTTCTAACTCAATAGAATCAGCATTAAGTCAACTACATTAAAATGAAACTAATTAGAATGAATGCATCTATACTGAATGTCACATGCTAAAATTGTAGACAATTCCTTTACACCTCACTTTACAATATTTTGGAACATTCATCAAATTGATCCTTTATTAGTTCAAAGCAAATAATAAATAAATTCAATAAATTATTTAGAGGATACTATTAAAAGTTCTCTTCTTCCTAGCTAGGTGGTTGTAGGGAAGTTAATTACAGCCACTCTGTTTTTCATTCCTCATTTTCAAAATAAGGATGAGAATATGACTAGATTAAAATACATGAAGTTTAAAACACTATAAATTACAATACTTAGTACTAGAAATTATGTCAGAGTTTTGGAAATAACATCCTCCTAAATAAATTTTGTTTGAAAGAGAAGTCTAACCACAATTGGAAATTCTTTAAAATATAATGCTAATGGTCAACACAACTGTTAAAATGGTGAATTTCACCTTTTGCTCAGTTACAGTTGGCTTAATCTCTTTAGCTTATCTCTGTAGAAGCATTTCTTGTGTTTATCTGTGACCCATATCATTGACTTCTGTGATGACTGCTTGATACTCTTGCAAAGTTCACAGGTATCCACATTTCACAAGATGCTTATTTTAGCATTTTCTCGTATACTTGAAATGATGCTTTATTTGTATTGAAATTCATTTTTACTTGGCTATTTTAAGTAGAACCGGAACTTATTTTTATTATTTTCTTTCTCTGGGAGGAAAGAGGGTTTGGATTATGTGGTTCTTAAGAAATATTCCAGGCTCTGTGTTTAGGAGTCACTCATGGTGGTATTGATGGTTTTATGATGCTGGAATAGTATCCAGAGCACCTGATGCTCCAGGCTTTTGCCATATATCTCTATACTCCTGAAAACTATTTTTTTATCCCCTTTCTTTATTGTTGTCAACATTGTGATGGTGATTAGGGCTATTCCATTTGCTTGGCTCCAGAGCTTTCTCTTAAATTGAATATTCTGGAGATCACACATTGAGTTGTGGTGTTTATACAGTTGATCATGGTTCTCACTGAGGTTTATACTACTTAAGGTTCAAAGATGGA
Organism: Suncus etruscus; assembly: GCF_024139225.1. Classification (NCBI taxonomy): domain Eukaryota; kingdom Metazoa; phylum Chordata; class Mammalia; order Eulipotyphla; family Soricidae; genus Suncus; species Suncus etruscus. The sequence continues at coordinate 125,082,723 of NC_064849.1, forward strand.
ACCCTTGCTCATAAAAGGATGCACTTCTTTGCTGTGGTGCTCCTACATGATTTTTGTTGTATTCGCTAAGGTGCTTTGTGATGCTTATACCCACTTGACTGTGATATGCGCAGAGATCACTTGCAATACTGGGAAATTACAGACAACAACACTGTCAAAATTGTGCTTTGTGCACAATATATATATATATATATATATATATATATATATATATATATATATATATATATATTATAAGCCAGGGTTTCATAGCCTTTTGCCCTTTTGGCCCAACAAATGGAACTTGAATGAGCCGTGCCAGAAACACTTCATATTTATTCTGTGTTTGATTTTGAGATAATTTTGGTCTTAATACATTCAGAAACCTTTTCCTTTTGCCATTTGCCCCAATCCTCACAAGTAATTATGGGACCCACCCACCCCTATATGACATCCTGGGCTACATTTTGAGAAGCCATAATAAAAGATACTGTGCTTAAGAAATGGAAATTGAGCTGGGACGATTTTCCAATAGTGGAAAGGACATTTGCCTTGCATATGGTCAACCTGGATTCTATCCCCGACATTCTATATGATCCTGTGAGACTTTGAGGAGCTATTTCTGAGCGCAGAGCCAGGCGTAGCCCTGATCAGTGCCAGATATGGCCCAAAACCAAACAAACAAAAGAAAAAAAATAGAAATTGAAGAAGGTTGTTCATCTTGCCAAAAGGGATTTTTTTTTTTTTTTTGGAAATTGCTATTCTCTATGTTTTCCTCTGTGAATTTATGATATCCAAAAAGTCTAGTTACTTTGTATTTTGGGATTAACTCTTACAAATTGCATGAAAAATAATTGACTCTGGGGGCTGGGGTAATACATTTTATTTTCAGAAATTTAAAAATATATATGGATGAAGATATGAAAAATAACTACATTAACAACCAGGTGTTGGGATCTAAGAGATAGCTCAGAAAAGCTGGAGTGCATGCTTACATTCAGGAAATCTGGATTCAATTCACTGCACTCATGCTCTCAGCACACCATGAAGAATGACCCCCTAAGCATTAGGCTGAAAGTGACCCCCTGAGTACTGCCAGGTGTGCCTTAAACACAGCAACGAAGTATGATTTTCTATGCATGCTTGACTAATGGCAATTAACACAGGTTTGGAAGACTTCTTTATTTTTTTTATCTGTACACACACAGCCAGTACAAATTTAAGCAAATGGTCTGAGCATAAGACCAATGTCATTCCATCCTATTTTATCTCTTCTTTTTTTGTTTGTTTGCTTGTTTTTTATGGGGGGGGGGGCACACCTGGTGATGCTTAGGAATTGCTCTTGGCTATGTGCTCAGAAATGGCTTCTGGCTAGGGGGACCATATGGGGCACCGATGATTGAGCCTGGTCAGTCCTGGATCTGGCGCTTACAAGGCAAAAGCCGAACCACTGCGCTATCACTCTGGCCCCTTGTTTCACCTCTTTTATCACTTAATAGAACTTAGGATAAGGTATGAAAGTAACATAAAGAGAGTAGTTACAGAAAATAAGTTGGGATCAGTCTGTTTCTTCCCTTCTTCACTCCCTTTTTCCTCTTAAGTATTGTCAACAAAACCTTTTCCATGAAAGTTTGTAATAAGTTAAAAATCATCTTAATGTTAGAACTGTAAGATACTAATATCCAGTATTTTATATAGAGAAGGTATGCAGTCGGTTTTGCTGAAGAAGTAATGGTTTTTAAGCTTGCCACTTGCTTCTTCTCTACTCATCTCTATGGTACTCTCTGCTGCTAGTACTGTTCCTGGTGTTTTATTCCCATGACTTCATCAGCAAAGAAACACAAGCCTCAGGTTATCTAGTAAGAGTTGTTGAGGTCATTAGAGCATTGTGTAATAACTAAAGCATGTGTTTGACTTGCTTTTATACAGTATGCAAAAGTTTTGAAAGATGAACATTTTAAAAAGAAGGATGTGAGCTTTTATAGTCTGAGTGTTATGATGCTGGGGTTGAGCCCAGGGAATCACTCATGGGAGGCATATACTGCCTCCCGTAGCCTCTGCCCTAATACAGACTATCAGTGATGAGGCATATCAATGTCCCTTCTTTCCATGCTCCCCAGGTTTCAAGGCCTAGTGTCCACTCTGTGAATTCAATATTTTCTTAAAAGAGTTTAACTATTTCATATGTAAAATAATTAGTCCATCTTTTAATAGTTAATTCGTATGTTTAAATAGCTTAACTATATTTAGCTAGCTTAACTATTCCATGTTTAAAATATTCAGTGATGATCACATGAAATTTTTTTTCCTCTTTCTATATCAACAGGAAAGGATCAAGCAATGTGCAGGAAAGCTGGGTACCAGTGCCAGTGATTTTGGTCAGATTTTGGTCAGACAGAGCAGATGATTTAATATTCAATGTCTTGGTCCCAGGATATTTCTCAGACTTTGGGGGCGCCAGGGGCCATCAGAGCTACAGCCAGTAGTATTTTAGGACCTTCCAAGGCTGAACCTGGCATTGCTTAAAGGACCACGTGGTACATGCATTGAACCAGGGTCTAGCATATGCCTTAGTTATATTTTTAACTTCTGTGCCTTAACTCCTTTTTTCCAGCTTCTTTCTTCTCTCTTTCAACTACTTCCAATTTTCTCCCTCTCCTTCTTAGAAGATGAGTTTATATTCATTTGTAAATCTCTTTTAGACCTTATAATTCTGTCTTATTTGACTATTGTGGTGTTAGATTGAAGAAAGAAATCCTCCACTGTGTCTTCTTATTCTGAAACTTCTTTCTAGAATGTAGGCCAATGAAGAAATCTTAGGGGAGACTGGAAAGATAATTCAGCAGGGTGCCTGCCTTGCACTGATTCTCTGTATTCTGTGTGGTTGCTTAAGCCCTGCCAGGAATGATCTTTTAATGGAGAGTTGGTAATAAACTCTGGGCACCAGTAGGTATGTTCCCCCAACCAAAAATAAATGAATAAACCATTTTCTTCTCAAACTTTAAACATATGTGGTATCTCTTGAAAGGGCAAAGGGACATTTCTTATTCTTAAATCCATACTACAGATGTCTCTGAATCAAGGGCTCAGGATGCAAGTTTGTCTTATGAAGCATTACACTGGTGCTCAGCAAACACAGGCTCTTCTACATTCTTCCACCTTCCCTGGTCAGCTAGAGTCCTACAGGAGGAGACTGTCTATCTCTAATGTTCATAAAATTCAAAAATAAGCTTAAAAATGTAGAGTTTTTATTGTTTGTTTGTTTTTGAGCCATGCCCAACAATACTTGGATTACTCATGGCTCTGTACTCAGGAACCACTTGGAGGACCAGTTGTAATACTAGGGATTGAATCCTGGTCAATTCTGTAAGGCAAACTCCCCATCCACTGTACTACCACTCTGGCCCCCAAAGTAGGGTTTTTTCCCCTTTAAAACCATTATTATAGGGGCCGGAGCAATATCACAGCAGTAGGGCATTTGCCTTGCACATAGCTGACCTAAGATGGACCTTGGTTCAATCCCTGGCATCCTATATGGTCCTCCAAAGCAGGAATGATTTCTGAACATTTAGCCAGGAGTAACCCCTGAGCATCACCAGGTGTGCCCCCCCCCAAAAAAAAAACAAATAATTTAAACCATGTATTATAATCAGCAGTGAAGTAACAGTCCTGAAATTTACAGCTTAAAAAATTTAAATACAGAGAAAGGGCTTTCTCTAATGGGGATTCTGCTGCCATATAGGGCAAGCTTGAAAAGAAACTGGCATGGCGATGATGGATTGGGCATTGTGGAATCAAACAGTTAACAAAAATAGAAAATGATAAGGCTCCTGCAGGCCTTCAGTACTCTGGTAATCCCTTAGAGTAATAGATAATCGTAGAGTGGCATTGCCAAGTATGGAAATAGAAGAGCTTTCTTATCAATTATCACCTCCAGAGAGTGCTTTGTAGTTTGGGAAGCTTTTTTTTACAAGTCATGTCTCATTTAACATAATATCTTTATCTAGTGGCCATTTTTGACATGTGGATGCTTGCTGCAAATCCCTCCAGCTTATGTTTTGGGTTATATTACACACACACACACACACACACACACACACACACACACACACACACACACACACACACACACAAAACTCTATGCAGTAAGTTTTCCAAAATATTATTGAAAATTCACTTGAGGTTGAATTAAATATGTGGAATACATTAGCTAGAGAAATATTTCTAGAATCATTCTGTCAAACAGCATGATACCTATACTTTATAATAGAGAAAACTCTAGTATGATAAATATAAAACATTTGGGAGAACATTGATTTAAAATCTTGACCTAGGGGCCGGGAAGGTGATGCTAGAGGTAGGACGGACCTCGGTTCGATCCCCTGGCGTCCCGTATGGTCCTCCCAAGCCAGGGGCTATTTCTGAGCTCATAGCCAGGAGTAACCCTTGAGCGTCAAACAGATGTGGCTCAAAAACAAAAACAAAAAAAATAAATAAAATCCTGACCTAATATCTGATATATGATGTTAGGTAGCTAATTATGTTGGTACCAGAGAGTTTAACCTGTAATCCTATATTTTGTAACTCTGTATTTTCTATTTATTTGGGTTCATAGTATTTAATGAACTTTTTTATTACAGTTTTTATTTTTCTATTTATAATTTACTTAAACTTCACTTCATTTTAAAACATGACAGTTATCAGTGGTACATGTGAGGATTCTTTCTTGTGTATATAAAATATGCTTGTTTAATTTTTGTTCACATGCTGATTGCCTAATCCCATCTCAATTTGGCCCAGAAAGAACATATAGTTCTGAGGATTGAATTCAAGGTTTTGTACCAGGTAAACATTTCTTCTGCTACTTGACTGGTCTTATGGCATGCATCTATTCTTTCTATTCTTTTTTTTTTTTTTTTTTTGAGTCACATCTGACAGCGCTAAAGGGTTACTCCTGGCTCTGCACTCAGAAATTGCTCCTGGAAGGCACAGGGGACCATATGGGATGCCAGTATTTCAACTACTGTCCATCCTGGATCAGCTGCATGCAAGGCAAATGCCCTACCACTGTACTATTTCTCTGGCCCCTGTATCTATTCATATATATATAATCATATATATTATTATATATTATATATATGATTATATATAATTTTTATTGTTACCAATGTGAATTACAAGTCTTTCACAGTTATTCTTAAGGTACATAGTGACAGTGAATTAGGGCCATTCCCACCATCAGTGTTGTCCTTCCTCCACCCGTTTCAGCATGCTTCCCATACATTCTCCCTTAGCCCTCTGAACTGCAAGTGTAACAGGTCCTCTTTGTGTATAGCTTGTTGTAGATTGGGTAGCTTGATTCTGTTGTCCTTGACTTTGGGTTTGGTGTTTAGGTCTAATCATTTTTTATTTCCACTCAATGTTCATGCGACTGTTTGCTCTTGGTACCATCCACTATATGAGGCAGAACAAGATTACAACTGGCTTTGTACTCAGGAATTACTTCTGGCAGTGATCTGGGGATTGTATGGGATGTTGGAGAATGTACCTAGATAGGTCACATGTAAAACAAATACCCTACCTACTATATTATTACCCTGACTACCTGATTATACTGATCATATTTTTTTTTCATTTTATTGATAGTCACCTAAGTTGCATTCACCTTTTGGCCATTGTGAATAATGTTGGTCTGAAGATGGTTATATAAATATGTGTTCAAGTCTCTCTTTTTGTTTTTATGATTACATTCGGATGTAGAATTGCTGTATCATATAAAAATTTTTGTTCAGTTTCTTTAAAAATTTATTGACAGGTAAGATGATCACAAAAGTGTTGTTTATGATTTTGATGTGCAAAATTGCTGTACTTTTACCACCACCAAAGTGCCAAGACCTTCTGCAACTATCCTATGTCATTTCTGGTCTGCTGTTTCTCCTCCTCACCTCAAACATCTCCACCTAATATTTAATAATATCAGTTTTTTTTAACTAAAAATTGTAAGTTTTTTATTATTTAATACTTTCTATTCCCTTTTTTGTCTTTCTTGCACTACACTTGAGTGAGATCATTCGGTACATGTCTTTCTATCTCTGACTCATTTTTCTTAACACAGTGTCCTTTAGATCCATTCACAATATAGTGAGCTGTAAGATTTCATCTCATTTTTGAGTTTTGAGGCCTCACCCATCACTGCTTAGGATTCATTTCTGGCTCTGTGCTCAAAGATTTCTCCAGGCAGGACTCAGGAGACCACATGCAGTGCTGGGGATTAAACTTGTTAACAGCATGCAAAACAAGTACTTTACCAGCTATACTATCTCTCTGGCCCTATTTCATCTTTTATTTTAATGATATATTATTTCATTGCATATATGTGCCACAATACAATATGTTGCACCTATATATACAACCTCCACCTGTCATTGGATGATTGTTTTCTTTAATATATTCTGAATGATGTACTTCGTGCTGCAATTAATATAGGTGTGCATATACCTTTTGAGTTAATATTTTTTGTGTTTGAGGGACAAATGTCAAGAAGTGAGGTCCCTGGGTCATATGGAAACGCTATTCTTATTTTTCTGAGAATTCTCCATACTGCCTTCCAAACAGGATAAACTAGATAATATTCCCAATACTGAATGAAGGTTCCTTTTCTTTTTTACTATATCTCTGCTAACATTGTATTTATTTCAATTTTATTATATTTCTAGTCTTTCTGGTATATGCTATTTTTATAGGTATGAGGTGACATCTCATTGTTTTGATTTGTATTTATCTAATAACAAGTGATGATAAATACTATATTGTGTGGCCAACTGACCATCCACATATCTTCTTGAGGGAAGTATCCATCCATGCTTAATTTCTTGAGAAATCAACATGTAACCTTTCACAATGATGTAATCATTGTACTTTCTCACAGGATAATCAGACTTACTTATCCTCATAAAATTCATCCAGATTTCTATGGCTTTATGAGCCTGTTTCCTTGCAGTGTAACATTCTATCATATAAGCATGCTACAGTGTACTCAGCTATCCTGCTATTAAGTGCTTGAGTACAATCTAGTCTTTAACCACTGCAAGTAGTATCACTATTGTAGTGCTTTGATAAGATATCAGATTTAGTGGTTTAGCTATTTGAAGTTTAGCTATTTGAATATTTTTATGGAAAGGGAAGCAGTTAAGTGTATGGTTAATCACAACCAATAAAACTTTCTTATAAAGAAAACTTTTTTATCACTAGTTCATCTTTTGTAGCTAAGTAACAATATTTCAAACACAAATTGGCTTACAAGACAATGGTTGGATTTCATAACAGAAAAGTTCAGGTGTTTCAAGTATGGATTGGTTCATGATTCAAATAGCTCTATACCTGGCTCAGTTCTCACACTCAACTCTGCCCTTGATGTTAGTTTCTTTGTGTGTGTGTGTGTGTGTGTGTGTGTGTGTGTGTGTGTGTGTGTGTGTGTGTGTGGTTTTTGGGTCACACCCAGCAGTGCTCAGGGGTTATTCCTGGCTCCAGGCTCAGAAATTGCTCCTGGCAGGCATGGGGGACCATATGGGACGCCGGGATTCGAACCGATGACCTTCTGCATGAAAGGCAAACGCCTTACCTCCATGCTATCTCTCCGGCCCCTTGATGTTAGTTTCTTAAAGGACCTTAAAGTTGCTCTGGGTGTTCTGGTTGTCACAAAAACATCAAAGATATGTAACTTCCCAGCTTCAGCTATAGTAGAAAAATATTTTTTGCTATGTATAGTGTTGAAAAAATATTTTCCATGTATGGTGTCTTCAGCCTGATTTCAATTAAATACTCATCTCTGAACCTCATTCCTTGTGGCCAAGGGAATAAGTCATGCTGCATGGACTAATTTAGAGTCTGTGCATGGGATCAGTCTCACCCAAAGTCAGTATGTGTGTAGCTGGGGGAGGAGAGTAATTTCCCCAGTGCAAACTGAAGTGGAGTTGCTGCAGGCATGGAGAGAAGGAACTAGGCCTTTGAGTTCGGGGAGTAGTTGGGACCTTGGGCCAATATCATCTGTAGCTACTAATGCTCTTGGCCTTCAGCTAGTTGAGAAAGAAGTTAATTGCAGACCTGATGAGCAGCCTCCAGCTCACTTGGGGTGAAAATTGAAACCAGGGATCAGACTTAATACTAATTTGGAACTTAGGATAGAAAGTCTAGTGCTACGCACCCACTGGGGAAGTATCATAATCTACTGACAATGGCATTATACCCCAGTGATTGTATCGAATCTGAAGAAGGTGGGCAATTTTAATCTTGCTTTCATTTTCAAGTCGGACTCTACAAACTTCTTTACATTTTTGTTGCTTGCTTTTCATGTACTGTTTACAGCATTTAAATTCAGAAAGATTGCCGGAGAGATAACTATTAAGATGAAAACTCTTCAGCTCTTTTCCATTTAAAAAATGTTAGTGTTGGCAGTGTTTAAAAGAAGAGAGAGAGAGAATGAAAGAGTGTGTGTGTGTGTGTGTGTGTGTGTGTGTGTGTGTGTGAGAGAGAGAGAGAGAGAGAGAGAGAGAGAGAGAGAGAGAGAGAGAGAGAGAGAGAGAGAGAGAAGAAAAATGTCTGCCACAGTGGGGAATGCCAGTGATTGTTAAAAGGGAAACATTGGTGGTGGGAAATTTGCACTGAATTGTGTCATACAATGTGTGACTGAAATTCAATTCATGAACAATTTTATTATTAGTGTGTGTCTTATGGTGTTTCAATTAATAATTTATTTCAAAAATAAAATATTTTAAATTAAAAAATGTATTAGTGTTGGGGGCAGAGAGATATTAAAGTGGTAGGTCACTTGCCTTACATGTAGCTGACCCAGATTTGATCCCCAGCATTTCATATTCCCAGGATTCTAAGTCCCACAAGGAGTGATCCTGGAGCACAGATCCAAGAGTAAGTTGCCCCCCAAAATACCGAAAAGTCCTATAATTTATTCAGTTAAAGAAGTGGAAGGAGAAAGGAAAGAAGTAAGAATAGCGTAATATAAATGTATTTTATTCAGTGTATATTGAATATTGAGTGTATATTTAATATTAAGAATATTGTGTGTTTATATATGTATAGGTACATATGCATATATATCACTGATTTTTAATAAATTTATAAATTTATGTACATTTATATATTTTATATAGTGACTTTGATATCAGAAATCTCTCTAGCTCATAGGTTAGAAATAATTGATAGAGGCCGGCAAGGTGGCGCTAGAGGTAAGGTGTCTGCCTTGCAAGCGCTAGCCAAGGAAGGACCATGGTTCAATCTCCTGGCGTCCCATATGGTCCCCCCAAGCCAGGGGCAATTTCTGAGCACTTAGCCAGGAGTAACCCCTGAGCATCAAATGGATATGGCCCCAAAAACCAAAAAAAAAAATTGGTAAGCTCAATTTTTTTTTTTTAATTTGAGCTATAGGCAGTAGTGTTCAGAGTTTACTCCTGGCTCGGCATTCATGGATCACTCCCGGCAGGGCTTATGATACAATATGGAGTGCTGCAGAGTGAAACCAGGTTAGCCAAAAGCAAAGCAAGCACACTACCCCACTATATACTGTCACTCTGACCTCACAAAATTTTTTTCATCTTCAGATTCTCCTTTCATCTTTTTTTTTCTTTAGTTGGAAAATTTCCTTGAGAAGACCAGGTAGCTTTTCTGATTTCCACAATTTCCACAATTCTACTCATTCCATCTCTGTGAGACATTTTTAAAACAACTTTTTTTGGCCTGTATTTTCTACAATCTGGTATTTTAATGTCAAACTTGGTTGTATCCAGTGGTGATGTGGCTTTTGCTCAGTGACTCCTATCTTTTTATCATAGATATAATGCCCAGGAATCTCTGTGATGCCAGCTATTAAAGATAATCAGATCCATTTTGTTTGAGTTTAGAAAAGTCATATTCCAGTTCTGACTCCTTTTCTGTTCTTCCAGTATATATCATCTTTAAAATAATTGTTTTCTCTCTATGAGAAATTTATTAGAAAATCAGTATAAACTTGAGTTTTCTGATTTTTTTCACTTGTTAATTTTTTAGAATGAATGAAAAAGATGGTTATCTGGCATTCTCCAAGGGTAGCCCTTAACTTCTCCATATTGTTTTTATCTGTTTTGATTACAGGGCCCTATCTGCCAGTGCTTCAGTGTCTACTTTCAGTTCCATGCCAAAGCAATACCCCTAGTCTTTCTAAGCATCTTCCCAATCTTCTTCTTGCTTTTATTTTTATGAGGGTAGGGGGACTTAGGGCCACAAGTGATGGAGTTCAGGGGCTAGTTCTGGCTCTGTGCTCAAGAGTGCCCTTCTGGTACTTGGGTTCCATAAGTGATGCCAGGAATTCAACCAGAGTTAAGCCACAGAATCTGCATTCGCAGAAAATACCTTACCACTAGTACTATCTCTCCATATTTACTACTGTCCCAAACATTTGTTTTAACTTTTTGTTATAATAAATTGTTGATATTACTCATATTGGTACTTGACCTTTGGGGTCATGTTTTCTAGCTTGTTTACTTTTACTTGGAGCAAGAGTTTAACTATTTGAATATTTCAAATTCAAGAATTATGCATTCTTGGAAAGATTCTTTTGATGTTTATGTGTAGAAGATGCTTATTAGGAGGAGGTAAGAGAAATCAGCGGAATGAATTTACAATAAGCTAGGCAGGATCAGGGTGCTGTAGGTGATAAGAATGGCAAAATTCAGAATATTTGACATTGTGAGGAAGATTATACTTATGATTTTTACTGTTTCGCTTTTTTATATTAATTATGGTATTCATTTGTTTTAGTTTACTTTCGTATAGTTACTCACCTATGCTTCCAGTGTGAATTACTGCCTTTACAAGGATGTTGGTATGTGCTCATGCACACTTGAGCTAATTTGATTTATGATCTACATAAAAGGAGAGATTGGGGGCCAGACAGATAGCACAATGGTAGAGCATTTGCCTTGCAGGCAGCTGATCCAGGATAGACAGTGATTTGAATCCTGGCATCCCATATCCATATGGTCCCACATGCCTGCCAGGAGTGATTTCTGAGTGCAGAGCAAGAGTAACCCCTGAGCGCCTCTGGGTGTGACCCAAAAACCAAATAGACAGAGAGAGAGAGAGAGAGAGAGAGAGAGAGAGAGAGAGAAGTTGGTACCTTATTAAATTTGAGAAATACCCAAGAGAGAGAGAGAGAGAGAGAGAGAGAGAAAGAGAGAGAGAGAGAGAGAAAGAGAGAGAGAGAGAGAGAAGAGAGAGAAGAGAGAGAAGAGAGAAGTTGGTACCTTGTTAAATTTGACAAATGCCCCAGAGCAAGTTGGCAGGTTAGGGTTGTGGGATGCATTATTGGAATACTGAGAGAACTTCCTCAGTCATATATACTTGTGAAGAATTAGAAATGGTGAGAGTAGAGCTAAGAAAAGTTTCAAAAAAAGAAAACAGAGTAGAAACTAGGCTTAGTGGAGTGCAGGTTGAATTTCATCTCTTACTTTCTTCCTTGCCCAGTAACCTTGTGCAGTCCATTGCCTTAACAACTATATATGGTATCCTAAAGGCCTTTAGGATAAAACTGAACATACCGTAGGTGCTAGAGTATAGTGGTAGGGTACATATTTTGTATGCAGTGGGCCCAGGTTCGATCCCTGGCACCCTATTTGGTTACCTTAGCATTACAGGGAGTGATACCTGGGCAAAGAGCCATAAGTAAGCTCTAAGCACCTACAGGATTGTTTCAAACCAAAATTTTTAGAAAAGAAGTGAACAAACTAGAATCCAGTTCAAAACCATCACCTGAAGTTTCTCTCTCTGTAAAGATGGAACCTGATTATAGTGTTTTATGTGTAACTACTTGAACACTTGCTTTGCCAGAGCCTAGCTTTTTGTGGACTTGGGGGTGCTTGCAAATGAGAAATTTTGCTAAAACAAAATTTTAATTTATACAAGCATTTCTTATCTATGAATTGGTGATTGCCAAATTAAAAATAAATTTAAATTTGTTCTAGGAAGTGAGTCAGATACTTTTCACAACAATGGAAGCACACTGCGTCCTGAGTTATGAATACTGTGAAAAATTATGTTCTTTGAGGAGGAGGAAAGTTTCAGACTTCCAAATATATATTATCTTTTCCTTTATTTTTATGAGGTAGGTTATAGTATAATGCCCTTAAAATTTATTTGTCAAGGGATTGGAGTGGTAGTACAGTAGTAGAGCATTTGTCTTGCATGTGGCTGACCCAGACGGATGCAGATTCGATCTCTGGCATATGGTCCCCTGAGCCAGGGGCGATTTCTGAGCACAGAGCCAGGAGTAACCCCTGAGCGCCGCTGGGTGTGGCCCAAAACACCAAAATATTTTTTTTTCATCTTTCAAAAATAAGTATGAAAGCTCTGCCATCTCTTGCACCTCTAATTGGTATTTTTCTTATTGTGGGATTTTGCCTTCTCCCACAAGTCTTTGCCTCCCAAAAAAGTTCAAAGTTCCCCTAATTTGGGACCAGAGATATAGCACAGTGGTGGGGCATTTTCCTTGCATTCAACCAACCGGGACCAACCCGGTTTGATTCCTAACATCCCATATGGTCCCAGGAGCTTGCCAGGAGAGATTTCTGAGCACAGAGCCAAGAGTGGCCCCGAGCATTACCGGGTGTGGCCCAAAAACCAATCATTTAATAAAAAAATAAATAAAATAAAGTTCCCTCAATACGGCTTCTTGGTTCCTCTTACTGATGATCCCCATTTAAGGGTAGAAGGGTGGAATCTGGTTTTGTGGATCAGGAATGAATTTTTGTCACTGGCAGCAAGGAGCAGCAGCCACAGAACTTCATCTGACTGACCACATTCGCCCTGGGGTGAGGGGGAGGTGAGGATGAGTCAGGGATAAACTCTTTTTGACAAGTATGATCCTGTGGCTTTATTTTTCTTTCCAGTCTGCCTGGAGAGAGAGACTTTTCATTTCACTGAGGTGAAAGCTGGGTCTGTGCGTGGAGTGACTTTCTTTAAAAAAAAAAAAAATCAGAAACCAATTACTTGATATGCAGAGCTGAGAGCCTCATTCCCTTAACAAAATCAGTGCAGTGTGCACTGCCGTGAACCCGAGGCAGGCGGCTGACATCTCTTGATAACTGCAAGAGGTGGAAGGACCCAAACTTGCAGGATCCCCCTCCCCCTCGAGAGATTGTTAGTCCAGTCCTTCTAGAGGTTCCCTTGGCTCTCTGTCATCACCGGGACGCTGGCAGGGAATGTGTGTCACGGTTACAATAGAGTGTTGGTAACATCCAACAACCATGAAAGCCCAGCGGGAAAGGCTACAGATTCCGGGGCTGACCTTGGAGTAAGTATTGTCTGTCTTTAATATTTTAATGCTTTCTGCATGGCACTCGCTTTCCCGCGACCAATAGCTATTTAGCATTTGTTTATCCTGACAGCCTCAGAGCACTGCAGTGTGAGGTGGAGGAACATGTCTAAACTGCATGGCTTTTGGTTTCAGCTAACGTGGTAGCTCAGACCCAGTTTTTTTTTTTTTTGCATGGCAGTTGGGGGCGGGGGGGGGGGAGCAACGACTGCATATGTAAAGTTCCTAAACCTCAGGGGCTGGAAACAGCTCATTGTGAAAGAATGTCTTTGCAGGCCTCTGTGTGTGTGTGTGTGTGTGTGTGTGTGTGTGTGTGTGTGTGTGTGTGTGTGTGTGTGTGTGTCTTTCTCTCCTGTTGTCTGTTTATTTATCCCCGTGCCGCCTTTTTTTTTTTCTTCTTCCTAAAGAAAGGCCTCTGCCTTGAATAATAGAAGACATGACAATGGATTAGAATACAGGAGAAGGGTTACGTGTGGCAATCTTTAGATGCCATCCATGTTTTATCTGTGCCACGGAATATTAATGAACTGTAGCACATTTGGAATCTTTCTCTGCAGAGTCGCCAGCCACTGCATGCAGTGTGTTTACTTAGTGCAGCTCTGTGTTTGCTTAGCTGTCTTTTTTTTTTTTTTTAACCCATTAACACATCTCACTGCCCTTCTGATTTGACGTCAGCACGTGAGAATGTCCACGCCTAATTTGTGGCGCAGAAGTTAAACAGCTGGGATGCTGGAGGTGTCCACCGATTTTTATTGTAAATCTTTTTAGTCAAAGATATGCAGAGGCTGCAAGTTGGTCTATCCTGACACACTTAAGAATCAGGGGTAAAGTCCGATGCCAGTAGAAGATAGGAAGGGGCCCTTTTTCTAATTTACAAGGTTGATAGGTGATTAGGTTTTAGTTAAAAATCTGGGGATTCTAGTCATCTCATACTGGATTCTTTCCAGGAAGATACTGCAGAAAGAGAACTCTACTGAGCCGAGAATTATTTCTCCTAAATTCTGTAGATGCGTCATACAAGGAAAATTATTTTTTAATACATTAATAAAATCTGAGCATTTCAGAAGTGATTTAGAATACTTTCTGAAAAGCTCTTCCTCTCTAATGGCACAGAGAATATATCCTAAAGTGTATTCACTTTATAAGAAAGTTAGCAAGCACTCAGACTCCTTTTGCTAGAATACTACCGCATTTTTATATTTTTATATAGTGATGGACATATTATTTCCCAGTCACCCCCAAGCATGTTTCCATTTCAGCCCTCACTTACTGTGAAATACTGTAGAGCCATTCTTACATTTTTCTTTGACTATCCTCCCTTCCTCCACTCCCTATTTTGCTTTCACCTTTGTGTCTGTGCTGCCTCTTGTTGTGTTCTTATTCTGTGCATTTTAAATTTATGCCTTTTCTGACTTTTCATATCTTGTTCCTATTAAGTGGAGCCACTTGAAAGGAACTCCTTAAAATTCAAACTCAGTTTTAAATAATCACTTAAAATTGGAAACTCTGAGGTCTACTATGAATTTTATGACTCTGCTACTGATAGCATTGGACATATGGGCCAGGTGAATATGGAGCTTCTTGAATTTAATTTTGTCTCAGGACACACCCCCTTAATTTGGCTTCTATCCTGGTCAAATGCTATACATTTTAAAAACATTCCTCTTCCCCCTGAAGAGCAAAATACAATGGGAGAAAGGACCGCTTTTACATGCTGCTGTAGTGTTGGCATGACATGTATTCAGAATATTTTTTTTACCTCAAAAAGTTAAATTAGATAGACACAACTTATTTTGTAGCCCTTCATGGAAAAAGTTTTTACTGTGGTCCTTTAAATAATATAGTTCCTGATTGATGCAGACAAAAATTTTACAACACTGGGTCATCATTAATTTTACTAAAATAAGATTTTCTGTGTTTAATTTTAATTATGTGGGTCCTTTTAACAGACCCATTAATTTAGATCCATTTGGAAGTATCTCTCATGAGACATCCCTATTTTTCTTCCAGAAGAGTTTATTACATAGCAATAGTCCAGGGACTATTACTATAATGTTCTTTATTTTCTATAAATTCCCCACAAGGGATTATTACTCTGGTATATTTTATATTCTATAAAATCCCTGTTTCTTGTTTGTCACCTGAGGCAGTTTCTAACTAACTCCTATTTCAAAAATTAAAATCCTGGGTATAAGATACTACTTATATCTGTATATCAGAAATTGATGGATTATTTTCTTATTCATCCGTTTAAGACATGTTGGCCAAAGAGAGAGAGAAAGTTCAGTGGGTAGGGATTCTGCCTTGCATACAACCAACCTGGGATTGATTCCTGACATCATATACATTGACTCAAGCCTCACAGGAGGTATGTGGGTACTAAGACAGGAATAAGCCCTGTGCTCTACCTTCAGCTGTGACTCCTCCTTCAAAAATTATTGCATGTATCTAGCTTAGAGGTATATTTTCCAATCTGGAAAAGTAAATTAATGTCTTTTTTTTTCTCTCAATTTAAGAAAGAAATTACATCCATAGATGCTTTGTAGCACATGTCATATACATTCCAGTTTGGAAACATGTAGCAATGTGAGAGCATATGGACACCTATTTGAGAATAGAAAGGATAGATAACACTGCAGAGAGGTCAAAGGTGACTCATTGATGACATTCCTGAGAGCTTCCAATATATTACTAAATTAGAAGACAGCTCATAAACTAAGATTAAGAGCAACATCTTTGGAATGTGTTCTGAATGTATAGTGACCAATTCCTTAGGTTTACCAAGTATTGACACCAAAACATAGATGCCATAGAAGATTTAGAACTTTGTTGAACATTAAAAAAAAAAAAGAAAGAAAGCATTTTGAGAAATACTTTCATATTTTAGTTTAAGACAAATAAAATACAGTCAACTCCCAATTAGTTGTATCCTGGGAAACATAGCACCAAAAATTAATATTATATGTTATTCAGTGACCAGCAAAACCAGTTTGAATCAGTCAGTAGTCAACTTCATTCTCAACCCCTTTCTTTTTGATAGGAAACTCAGATAAGATGTAATGTTATGGATCATTGGAGATAAAGAAGAATATCTTTACAAAATTTACTGTTTCTTAGGGGCCAGTGCAATTGCACAGTGGGTAGGGCATTTGCCTTATATACATCCGGCACAGGGTCTATCTCAAGCATTCCATATAATCCATTGAGTCAGCCAGGAGTGATTTCTGAGTGCAAATCTAAGAGTAACTCCTAAGCCCGATCAGGTCTAACCCAACAAATAAAAATAAATAAATAAAAAATGTACTTTTTACCAACATTCTGATACCAATTTTTATGTCAAATAATTGGCATCAGCATGCCTTTCTAGTAAGTTCATTGTTTTATTTCAACATGTGAACTTGAAAATTAACTAGTTTCTTGTTTGAGGCCACACCAGTAGTGCTCAGGGCTACTGACTGTGCTCAGGGATCACTCCCAGAATTGCTTGTGAAACCATTAATCATTAATATAGTTTTTATGGATCACACTCAGGTCAACTGAATGCAAGGCAAGTCCGCAAATGCTGTATTATCTCTCTAGACTCAGAAATTGACTATTAACTCATACATCAGTAAATCTGTTGGAAAGTTTTTTCAAGGTTGATATCTGACATATTTAATTATCTTTTTCTCCCTAACGGAGAAGAAACATGAGGCAAAACAAAAAATAAAACAAAACAAAAACATGAAGGGATTCTAAGTTTATTACCCTGTGGTGAATATTTAAGAGTTGGCTGGTGAATAATATAGTTGTAAATTTGGATGGATTCAGTGGGATGCAGGAATTTAAATAGTCCCTTGAATTTGAGATTAATTCTTTAAAAAAAGAAAGAAAGCCTCCAAAAGGTAAAATAAGGTATATCTATATTAAATTATGAATTCATTTATTATGAATGTGAGCATAAGGACACTCTAACCATTGTACCTTGAGCTCTAGAAAAAATGGCAGAAGCTTTTCACTGCCTACTGCTTTAAAGCATATCCTTTCAGTATGGAAATGTTTGTGACTTTAATTTTTTAAAACTTCAGGTTTAACCTCAATTTCCATTTTTCTGGCCTGATTACTAATTCTCGTAACTTTTGTGACATTTTCAGTGGTTCTTAATCAGAAACAAAATGCTCTCAATACAAAACCACACTGCATTTATCCCTCTCCTATCCACTGCCAAGACCACATCTTACAGATATCTGCCAAGTTGCTTCATGATAAAGAAAAGGCACAAATTAAAAATGGCAACAGTAGTTTTGAGAATGCAGTTTTCAGCAGGAAGCAATGGGCTTGTTCTCTCTCTGTTCAGAGCTGAAACAGGGGAGTGATGAGATGATTACTTGCTGGTATTTTGAGGCATGCCCTGGGGATTGACCTCAGGGGAGCCCTGTCCTTCCTAAGCTCTGCGATTTTTACTGCCATCATTTCTCCCAGTTGGAATGACGTTATTTTAACTTTCAGTCTCACCCCACGGAGCCTGAGTCCAACCCCCTCCAGCCCAGGCAGTCCCTGTAGTCCTCTCTTCGCTTTTCACTTTTGGAGGTAAGCCTGCTCCAGTGCCATATGCAATATTCCATTTTTGCTTGACTGCCATCTTAGTGGTGATAAACAGACTGGGGAAACTGGTGGAGTGTTTACTTGTTAACTTTCAGGAGCCCTGAGAAATTGTTCTGTGCATGTTTTATTCTCTGGCTAGCATTTCCCACAGTGCCTAGGGACTCACTGTTTGACTTCTGCGTAACTAGTAAGTGTTTCATGCTGCTTTGTTAGGAAAGAAACTATTCACATTCATGAATTTTGATCAGTTCCTTGTAGGAATGAATCAATTTTTAGAAACATATTCTAATTTGTGGTGCAATATCATGATATCTGTTGCCACAAAATATTTTTGTCACCCTATATTTATAGAAGGAAGTAATTAATTGTCTAAAAGTTTTAGTATTTACCAGACTCTGTAGAATTTCCAGTTGTATACTCTTCTCAAATGCAGATATGAGGAAAATTTATTTCTTATTCTATAAGAATTCATTCTTTAATCTGGTAAGAAAAATAGCTCCAAGTATCTTTTTTTGCAATTAACCTAGTTTTGTTTCAAGAATACATGATAGAAGTAGTATATGTGTTGTACGTATATATTTTATTGGAATTTTCCTGTTTTAAAATATCAGTTCTATCCTCATTTCATTTATTTATTGGGAGTTGGGGGTGGGACCATACCTGGTGGTATTCAGGGACTATGCCTGGCTTTGTGCTCAGCAATGACCTCTGGTGATACTCAAAGCAACCATTTATGGTGCCAGCAAATGAATCTGGATTGGCTGTATTGCAAAGCAAAAACCTTAAACCCTGTATACTCTGGCCCCTGTACCCGCTGCCATTTTAGTTCTTAGGAAGAAAGTATAATCAAAACTTTCAGTTGATTGAAAGAAGAGCTTAATTTTTTTATGAATGAGTGCTTTTAATTTCAGTTCAAATAAAAATTGCCACTCATAGACATATAAGAGCTACATTATAAATAATTTGCTTATAGGTTATTTATTAGTAGGGCAATTAATAAATTTGTTTCCTATATATTTATAAAATAAGACTGAATAAATCTATGAAGAATTGGTTAGGAAAATAAATTAATGATTGAATTTTGATTATATTCTTCTTTAGTTTTTTTTTGGGGGGGGTGGAAGAGGGTGCTTGCCTTATGTGGAAACCCAGGTTTGATCCCCCCCCCCCCCGTATGGTCCCCTGAGGTCTGCCAGGAGTAATTTCTGAGTGCAGAACCAGGAGTAACCCCTGAGCATTGCCAGGTATGTTCCCCCACAGTATATAAATAAAATAAAATTAGAAAAGCACAGTGAACATGCGCCCTGTCTCTGAGAAACTTATCTGTTTACTCTCTAAGTCAAGATGGAAAATTCTTTTTCTTGTCATGGGCAACCTCCTCCTCCATGACACCCCGATCTCTCTTTTTTTTTTTTAAATATATTTACTATTGTAAATTTATTTATTCAACATGAAACTTACTTGTAATAATTTTCATTAAAATTTTCTTAAATAGAATAGATTCTTAAGCATAGTAGTAGTTTTCCAACAAATTGGAAAATTTCATTACGCTAGTAACCTAATTTTGGTGATGCAACCAGTAGCAAATTGGATGGTTTTTTTTTTTTTTTGAGCTTTCTTTCTTCCATGTCCAATGTCTTCATAAAATGATCACATGTTTATTTTCTTTTCTCTTCCCTAAGAAAATAAGTATTTGAAATGAGGTGCTATCTCTAGTAGAAAACTAAATCACAGTAAAAGTTCTGGTAGCAGCCAGAGCAGTGACGCAAGTGGTAAGGCGTCTGCCTTGCCTGCTATAGCCTTGAACAGACTGTGGTTTGATTCCCTGGCATCCTATATGGTCCCCTAAGCCAGGAGCAATTTCTTAGTGCATTAACATTTGCATAGGAGTAACTCCTGAGTGTCACTGGGTGTGGCTAAAACAAACAAAAAAAAACAAAAAAAAGTTCTGGTAGTCCAGTATATGATAAATATCTGGTGTGTTTTTGAGAAAGATGTTTTGGAATTGATAAAATTTTGAGGAATGGAGGTGAAAAACGAAACCAAAATGTGAATCTAGCAAGTGCAAAGAGGTGAGAAAATAAGGCACAAAGCAGGAATTATGTATGTAACAAGAATGCAGGGTGAATAGAGTACATGAAAAGCATAGAGTTGTACAGTGACTGACAAAGATTTAAAAACTACTTTAAAATCATATCATGTGATTCCTTACAGAAATTAAGAGTTTGAATTTTGGGACAGGGAATTTTGCACAGTGGGTCTAGACCACATACTTTACATATGAGAAATTGAAGTTTGATTCCTGTCATCTGTAGTGGTCCCTCAAGCATCACAGGGACCCTGAGCACTGAACTGGAGTAGCTCTTGAGCATCATAGGGTGTGGTCCTAAAACTACAGTCACATAAAATGTTTAAGTTTTGTTTTGGAAGTAATCAAGTATTGAACTATCTTTTTTGAATAAGGAAATGACTAGCCTGATCTCAGACTAAGGAAACCTTTCTATTACTAAGAATAGATTAGATACAAGGAGGATGCTAGTTTTAGTTTTCATGAGTCCTGGATTGGGGACAATTACAATTAATTAAATTAACATTTACAAAGTACTGTAGCTGGCCACAAATTTCCAAATCAGTTTTTTTCTAATTTAATTTGCTCTTTCTACTGTAAGTCATGAATAAGGAGTATTTCTTTTGCTTACAGATGATGGAGGTGCACAAGGAGATAAAGCAGTTTAACTAGTCTAGAATGAATTCTTAAATCTTTCCATTGTGACTAACTTTAAGACATGCACATTGCTGTGTGGTCATTTACATAGAGTTTTAATTATCCAGTTTAGGTACATCTTGTGACCTTCTTTCATCATTTTTATTTCCCCAGTGCCTTTTTCCAGTTGTATATTCATAGTGTTTGGAAATGTTTCATTAAAGAGTGAATGAGTTGATGAATTGGAAGCAGAAGGTGTGTTATTTGCTGTGCTACTTAAAAGTCAGGTACCAAATGCAATTGCAGTGTCCCAATATGGTGAGATAATATTTCTCACTCAGACATCAAAGAATCTGCTCCATACAGCCATTTAGAGATCCAGGAGGGTCTCCAGCATGTGGTCTTTGGGAAATCAACATCCAATTGGTGTAAAAGGTGGGGACATGGGAATGGTACACCCAAGATCTTAGAGTTACACCTGTCATCTTTATGTATGTTCTGTCACCTAGACTGTGGTTATCTCCTAAGACTTAGAGTGGGAAGAGTGGGAGAGACAGCTAATTTGTGTCCAGGAAACTGCTGGAATGAGGGCGGTGAAAGTTACAGATATGGTTGAGAGAAAGGTGCCTGTATAGTTTGATGTTCAGTAGATTTCCTTCCCTTTCCATGGCTTCTTCTGGTACTCTAGGATTAGGGTTTGGACACTAGATTATGGTACTTGACTACATGTTCATGTCACATGGGGGATTTGAATTATGGTACTACGATAGGTACTCATTGGAAATCGCACTTATTTCTTGTGATGCTCGTAGAATTTCTGCTGGTGGTGCTTGACAGGGATCCTGGTGGTACTTTACATACATGCTGTCTTTAAACTGCACTCCCTCTCATGATGTTTGCACATCTTTAGTTGTGGTTCTTGCACATACTTGACTGAGTACTGGAGATCACAGGTCTTGGATTGCAGAGTCACTTGGACCTATACTCCATGCATGTGAGTGCTGCTGGGAACTGAATTCAAGGCCTTGCATTTGCAAGACAGATGCTTTTAGTTACCAAGTCAACCTCCATGTTTCCTAGCAGATAATTTTGCATGAGAGAAAGATGATAGCATTAATTGACTAGAACTCAAGAGAGTAGAGTTGGAGAATAAGATAAATATAATGATGAGCCTGGACTTGAACACACAGAGATAGCTCTATATAGAAAGATCTACTTGGCAGTCTGAAATGGAGTATTTCTGATAGTGGATACCCAAAGGATGTTTTGATTATAGAAAGATCCAAATATTTTAATGTTATTTCCATTTGAAAGTTATTTCATTTCTGAAGGGATTTTTTCCATTTCTTGATTTTGAAAGATGAGATGTTTTCTTTGTTCCTTTTTTTTTTTAAATCAGTGGGGTTTAAAGGTTGGAGGGAGAGACATGGTGGGAAACATATAAAGCAATTACATTATTTTGAGGTCCTGATTTAGATCAGCTAAATAAAGCTAGTAAGAAAGTTCGAATTCCTTTCATGGTAAAACCCAGGGGGTGCACTTTATTGAGAAGTGATTTATATCCAAATTTCCAGCAGTACTCCATGGCACCCACATCTCTGGCCTCCTGAGAGTCAGCCCAAAACAGGAACCCTGCAGCTTTAGGATAGCTCTGTGATGGAATGCAATTAAGGTCGAGTTGGGTATTGCTTAGTCATAATATCTTGCACTGTTGCCTGGAGATCACAGCACGGGCCAGATTTGGCTCAGTAGGAAAGGAAGAATTTTCTGAGAAAGCTTTCTGACCATACCAGAGACTCTATCATCACCTGTCAGCTTCATGCTGCTGGAATTCCCCATGAAGCCAAGTCCCCACTTGCTAGAAGCAGAGCTGCAGGGAGTGAGACATTACTCTTCTGCATCTTCCATCTTGAAATGCTGACATTCTTGTCTTCTTGCATTGAGGTGAGGGCAAAACCCACAGCCTAAATAAAATTCATTAGAACCAGTGTGACTTTTCATAAACTATTAACTTCAGAACCTAATATGAACAGGCTTGTGACCTAAGCTACCTCATGAGCTAGACTGTAACTCCACAGCCCAATTCCAAAAGAAGAGAGCCAGTGGCCTCATTTCATGTCTTCAGAATCTTACATTCAGCACTTTTCATGCTTTGCTCTGGTTTGGGACTCAACAAGCCACTGGAGGATCAACCACTTAACACCAAAGCTTAGTGAGCACATTTCTATGGGAACCGATGGGTATTCTTGTTTGTTTCCATTATATGCTCCACCTTGTAATCAGATGGAAATCTAGCAGCAGTGCTGCTCTCTTATGCTCCTTTTCACATCTCCCATTCTGCTCTGGACCTCTGGTTTTTCTGGGTGGATGCTCAGTCAGCAGCAGAGCATGTCTTTCTATTGCTCTTCCTTAGGCTCCCTGAGCTCCACTACCATTTCCTCTGTGTGTGACAATGTATATGCTGAATGACTGGTGGGGCCAGTAACACTTTCAGAGAATCTTGTCCCTGTACTGCAGCTGCCTCCAGTACAGTGACTTTTGATTACTATTCATGCATGTTTCCATAAAAGCCTAACACAGTACCAAGCATATGCAGGAGACTCTTGGAGACCATGGTGAGGGAATCGTGGCTGGGGCGGAGTGATGGCGCAGCAGTAGGACATTTGCCTTACATGCTGCTGACCCAAGATAGACTGAGGTTCCATCCCCTGGTGTTCCGTATGGTCCCCAAGCCAGGAGCGATTTCTGAGCACACAGCCAGGAGTAACCCCTGAGCATCACTAGATGTGGCTCAAAAAAAAAAAAAAAAAAGGGGGCAGACAAAAATAACCAATCAAGCCTATTGGGTGTGTGCATTTTTTTGTGTGTGGTTTTTGGGTCACACCCAGCAATGATCAGTGGTTTTTTCTGGCTCCATGCTCAGAAATTGCTCCTGACAGGCACAGGGACCATATAGGATGCTGGGATTCGAACCAATGACCTTCTGCATGAAAGGTAAACGCCTTACCTTCATGCTATCTCTCCGACCCCATGTGTACATTGTTTTTTAATTATCATTTTTAACTTTCTCTTTTTGGAGGGAGGGTTATGTTTTTGGAAGTGTTAGATAGCAATAGTCCTTGCTCTGTGCTCAGGAGTGCTCAGGACCTCTGCCAGTACTAGAGGACCATATGTAATACCAAGGATTTCAAACCATAGTCAGCGGTGTGCAAAGCAAGCACTTGATGATCTGTGCTATCTCTAGTTCCTCCAGGACATGTGTGCCTATGTTGAAGTACTTGGTAGGATATGTTTATTGATAATTCACAGGCACTTAGAAAGGTAGAACATTCCCCTTCCTTCCATAAATATTCAATTGTTTATTAAACTAAAAGTAACCAGGATTCTAAATAGTGTTCAAGACCATAGTGGAAAGACATTATTAAAGCAGTGTTAATGAGAGACTATGTATGCTTATGAGGGACAGAGAACAATAGAAGGAAGTCTATTTAGGATATTAACTTTTCTTCTCTATTCCTCTTTGGGTAGAGCCAGGTGTAATCTAGAGCCTCACATGGCAAAGCACATGCTTAGCTAGTTCTCTGACCTCCCATTGTGGATTCTTTAGCGAATCAATTGGTGATCACTGGAGGTGTTTTGGAAGTCAGTGTTCTGCACTGAGATCATATGAATACCTGCAGCTCTCCCACATTTGTTACTTCTAGGGCAGCATGAGCTTCTATATTTTAGGCCCTATAGATAGATGCTGCCTGACAAGCATACTGCCTTTACCTTACCACACAAGTCTAAGAGGAGGAATAGAGTTTGGGGACATGGCAGACTAAAAGTTATTGTGCACAAGTGTTGGTTGGTCAACACCCCCACCCCATTATAGAAAGGTTACATGACTTTGGGAGTGGCATGAACTTCACAGTTCTTAATTTTCTTCCCTTGGCAACCCCCTTCTATGCTGAAGTAGGCATAAAGCTGATTATGTAGGGATTCAGTGCAAGAGTTTTGAGTGAGAATAGAACTGACTCCAGTGAGTTGAGGGAAAGGCAGAGAATACTGTGGGACAGTTTGTCATCCAGTTCTACCAGGAGCATGTCTGTACTGTGTGGGGCTAGGAAGCAGGCAAGGTGTTCAGGAATTCTCTCTTCACTTGTTGCCATGGTGAGGGCAGAGCTGTCAGCATTTATCAAACACAGGGTCATGAGTTGTGGGTTTTGTGTCTCCGTTTTCATTGGGAGCCTGCTAAACATTTTGGGTTTCATTAACTGGATCCAATGAGTAGAACCACCAGTTTTAGTCATTGTCTCTGTCTTCCCTAACCACCCACTTTTGGGGGGGATTTTGTAGAAATGCAAAGAAACTGGTAGTGGATGGTAGCAACTTCATTCTTTGCAGATATCAGTTCCTATGCTTTATTGTGAATATGATGGTTTTATGAATTTTCTTATGCATTCTTACTGGAGTGACAGGTAGGGAGACAGCAGAGTTTGTTGGCTCTGAGCTCAGGTGAGACTATGAGCAGAGATAGGAAGAAGAAGATCACAGAAAGGGGCAGAGGGGTGTATGTGAGGAGGCCAGCTGGCTCTTCTCTCAGCTCTGTAACACTTTTTGCCAGTTGCCTTCAATTTTGAGGCACTAAGGGACATATCTGGTGTAGTGTTGAGGAAGAGTGAGTCTGAAACTCATTGTGCATAAAGATGCTTAACTCCTGTACTTTGAGTTTTTGAGGGGAGTAAATTGTTTTATGGAGGACAAACAAATTTGGAGTCTTGTCAGGTGCCAGGATCCATCTGATGCAGGCAGGCACATGTACCTATGCATTATAGGCATGGAGACCTATTCTAGGGAATATCTTTATAGGGTTTGGAAAAGTTAGATAATACTCAGTGGACTTATATAGCTATTCCCAACTCTGTGCTCAGGAACCACCTCTGGTGGTACTCTGGAACCATATGTGATGCCCAGGATTAAATCATAATTGACCAACTGCAAAGGAAGTGCCTTCTCCCTTGTATTCTCTCTCTATCCCTGGATAACAACTTTTCCTGTCAGGTGTTCTGACTTGGATCACAATCTTATATTTCCCTTATGTTGAAATACTACTTTCGACATGGGTGTAAAGTTGACTTCATAACTGGCATTGCTCTGTGCTCAATGGGCTCTGTGTACATATAGGTCTCACTACCTAATCAGGAGAAATGACTTGTTTATTTTATAGGTATGGCCATGGAGAAACAGAGAAACACATTTGGTTCTTCCAGTTTACATACCCTGACCAATACAAGAGTATCTGTGAAAGGGCCGACTTTCACTCTCAACCATCAGGATTAGACATGAATCTCAGCAACATTGTCTAGAAAGTAGCCCAACCTGGTTCAGACTCAGGCGGAAAAAAAAAAAAAAGGAACTCTTGGACTCTTGCACTATGGCACAAAGCAGCATGTTTTTCTTCATCACACTTCTGCATACAGTTATTTAATTTTTTAAATTTGGATCAATTCTATTTTAAATGCCTCCCACCAGTTTTGCTGGTTATATCCCTGGTGATCTGCAAGCAACCCCTGGTGTTCCTAGACTAGCAGGGATTGAGTATCACCATATATCAGCCCCCCTGCATTGTTCTATCTGACCCAGTTGGCCAAGTGTTGCTTAGAGTGGCCCTCAGACCCTCTACTACTAACTCTGAGCTCAGGGACCACACCACACAGTGCTCAGGGGACCAAATACAGTGCTGGAATTTTAACTGTGGCTGCAGCTCAGCCTCACACAAAGTGTCTTAATCTCTATATTGTTTTTCTGGTCCTTTAGGTTATCTTCCTTTCTCTGTCTCCCTGTCTGTCTATCTCTGTCTGTCTGTCTGTCTCTCTCTCTCTTTCTCTCTCTCTCTCTCTCTCTCTCTCTCTCTCTCTCTTTCTCTCTCTCTCTCTCTCACTCAGGGATCACTCCTGGCATTCAGGGGCATTCAGCATTCAGGGGACCATTTGGGGTTTTGGGAATCAGATCCTAATAGAATTCATGCAAAGCAAACACCCTATCTTCTTTACTGTAGTCCTGGCCCCCTGTTTGGCTATTTAGGCAAGTATATTCCTTAGTCTTCTCTTGGTTATGGGATGGGACAGACGATGAGAGTTGCAATGACCAATATCTCATTTATTTATGTTTTATTTAGTGACCTCACTTGACTATGATCAGAGGTTACTTGTGGTGATCCTAGACCCAAGAATCACACCTGGCACAACTCAACATAGCTGGGATATCCCAGACCCTTCAAGACTGAATAAGGATCTTCTAGTGAACACTAAGTTACCTCTGTTACACTCATTACTGGTCTCTTATCCCTAGACTCTCAACAGCATTGCTTAAGCAACTTGTAAATTTTGGTTTTATTCATATATATAGTAAATATTCATATACACAAAACATTTGGTTTTAATATCTACATACATAACATACATGTTATGCTCAAGGAACATTCCTGGCTCTGTGCTCAGTAGTTACTCCTGGTTATGGGACCATATGTGATACCAGGGATTTGAAGCAAGTCTTTTCCTTGTACTATCTCTATGGTCTCTGGATTTAGAATGTATTTCAATTGCTCTAACAAGACTTAGAAGTTTTCTTTTCCTTTTTGACTAGCTACTCTTAGGGAAAATGAAAAATTTGCTATTTGTTGTGTGTGTGTGTGTGTGTGTGTGCGTGCACGCGCGCGTATTTTTGTTACTGCATTACTCTGAGAGTAGGAAAAAGACATTTATAAAAGCTATTTCCTACATTTAAAACATGGCTACACCCATTAACACCCACCTTGTTGGTAAGAGAAGTGGTGATATTCTTGGAAAGCAGAGCAGGGGATTGCTAATGCAAAGCAAAGAGGCGGCTCTATAAGAGGAATGAGCTAAATGGAAAATTAAAACATTTTCAACTTTCTCCCACAGTAGTGTGGGGATAATAATACTGCTTGGAGGTGTGGTAAGAATTAATTAGGTAACATTTGTGAAAAGTTGCAAGATGAGTGTTCTCTTTTATTATTATTAACTTCCAATTGTTCTAAGAAATTTAGCATTCCACATGATGGGAAACCCCCACCTGTATTAGAATGTTGCATATTCTAATTGGAAGTGACAGTGAGTGATGAGCTGTATTTCTGGTCCCAGGTGAGCAGAAGCTGAGCTGAATTTCATGGATTCTTACGGTTTTTCTCATGATGATTGGCCTAGCTGAGTTATTACTGGATGTAGTTAATAAAATATTGAGGTGCTCGCTGCCCAATGTGAGAGGAATATTTGTTTTCTAGCAATGGTTGTTCCTTTTCTCTTTGTGTAAAATTCAAGGTTAAAGCTAATTCTTTTCTATTTTTTTTTCTGTGGAGGAGGGACTCTGAGGCTTTTCCTGATGACCCTGGGGTTCTCTGTGCTGGCCTGAAGATCAGTATTCAACTGGCCATGGTGACATAATATTGTTTGGAACCAGTAGGGAACCCAGGGCCAAGGGGGGTGAATGGAGCCTCAACAATGTGGGGCCACACTCATCCCTATAAGCTTAATTCCCCAACCTCATCTTAATCAAGTACTTAATTAAGTATTAAGTGAAAAGTCACTTAACTTCTCCTTCTCAGTCTAAATATATGGGGGGTGCCCCACTTTCAGGAAAACCTGTGGCTTCTACTTCACCTTTCTTTTATGGCTTTTGACCATCTTGCTGTGAACTTGTCACTATCAATAGCCCTAGATTCAAGTAGCATCTCCTAATTTATCCTCAGATTTAGATTCAGCCTTTGCCCTTCAGGGCCTACATGTCCTTTGGTGTCTCCCCATGCTCTCTCTCCTCCGTTCCCTATTTCTCTCTCCTCCTCCCTTTCTTCTCTCAGCCTGCCTGCCCAGGGCTGCCTTCTTAGCTTCCAGGATCTAGCTTCCTGAAGCCTTTCCAGCCTTTCTTCTGGCCACATTATAATCTGGTTTTCCTAAGCCATTCCATGCATGTTGTTTGTCATGGTTTTGTTGGCTCCTCTTTATGGAATATTCTCCCAGTACTCTGTCCCATGTGAAAAATAAATAAAATCCAAACCTACCTCAATAATTAGAGGAATAAGGACTGAGAGATGGGACAGTGGGTAGGGCCTTTGTCTTATACTTGTTGGTCTCAGGTGAGCAGAAGTTGAGCTGAATTTCATGAATTTTTATGCTTTTTTCCATGATGATTGGCCTACCTGAATTATTACTGGATGTAGTTAATAAAATATTGAGGGATTGAGGTACTCGCTGTCTAATGTGAGAGGAATATTTGTTTCAGTTCAATCCCTGGCACTACCAGGGATAATTTCTGAGTGCAAGCCAGAAGTTACACTTGAGCATCATTAGGTGTGTCCCAAAAGAGAGGGAAAGAAGAAGGCAGGCAGGGAGGTATTGAGGGAGGAAGTTAGAGTAATAGTACAGTTCGTTCATCATTCCACCTTGGCCGCCTTATTTTGCTAATAAACAATTATAACGCTTGCCACCTTTGTTTATTCGGTTTTGAGTTTTGGGCCACACCCACCTGTATTTAGGGTTTTCCCGAGCCTGCAATAGCGATTTCTTAGCACAGAGCCAGGAGTAATCCCTGAATGCCACCAGGTATGGCCTAAAAACCAACATAAATAAATAAATAAAAGGTTTTTTTTTTGTTTTTGTTTTTGTTTTTAAGGAAAGAAGGCCATATATTACATGTGAGATTGAGTCCAGGCATCTGTGTACAAGATAAGCACCCTATATGCTGTATTATTTTTCTGGCCCACATTAGTTTTTTTCTTTTTCTCCTTCCCCCTTGGTGTCTATAGAGTTTTAAACGTTTTTCTGTGCTGAATGTAAGTAATGTATAGCTATTCAGGCACTGCACCTCTACATGCTTTAATATGTATATCTAAGAACAAGTCCATGCTCCTTCAGAACCTTATTTGTATGTTGTTATTCTACCACCAAGTTGTTTATGATTAAAAACTTTTCTGAAATATGCTCTGTTATTAAATTTCTCCAAGCATATTTTTGTTTTAGGTGGTTTTCTGGTGTTTTTTTTTGGGGGGGGTACACCCATTGACATTCAGGGGTTACTCCTGGCTTTGCACACAGGAATCAATCCTGACAGACTCAGGGGGCCATTGGATGCCATGAATCAAACCCAGGTTGGTCATGTGTCAGGCAAGTGCCCTGCCTATTGTACTATCTCTCTGGCCTTCCTCAGCATATTTTTAAAAGCAATGGCCCAATGAAAGATATGCATTCCATTTAATTGTCTCCTTTAACTTTCAGTAGAGCTTGGTTTAGGGGCCACACCTGGCACAATTAGGACTTACTCCTGGTTCAGACTCATGTATTATCCCTAGGGGTGCTGAAAGGACCCTATATGATACCAGGGATCAAACCTGAGTTGATCGTGTGTAAGATAATCCCTTTACCTCCATATTTTCTCAAACTTTATAATTTTTGTTTGCCCTTTACCCCCATACTTTCTCGAACTTTATAATTTTTGTTTTCATATTATCATATTATGTACATATTTTTTTTGTTTTTTGGGTCACACCCAGCAACTCTCAGATGTTACTCCTGGCTCTGAGCTCAGTAACCGCTTCTGTCTTGGGGACCATATGGGATGCTGGGGATTGAATCTGCATTTGTCCTGGGTCTGCCTCATGCAAAGCAAGCACCGTATCATTTTGCTACCACTCTGACCCCTATATTATGTACATTTTTAAGAGTAAAAGCTGAATAGTTGAATCTTCTATCATCTCAATTTATCCAGTGGTTTCATCAATATGAGATCCAAGAAAAACATATTTGGCAAAAACAGGTTATGGTCTCTATAACATCACATTTAAAACCCCCAAACCTGTTGGGTACAGGATTTTTTCTTAGTAGTGATGTCCCACTTACCTTTGTAACCTTATCCCTGGAGTGATCTTTTGAGAACATAATGATTATTTTTTCACTTGAGTCTTTTACCCAATGTTTGTATTCCTCGATAACCCATGCTTATATCAGTTGTTTATTGAGAATTTTCTTTTTTGGAAGTGACCCCAAATAACATTAATATCTTATTCCTTGTGATGCTTGAGGAGCCAAATGAGATGCCCCGGGGTCAAAACTAGGTTTACCTTACTTTACCTCTCCAGCTAAACATGACAATTTTCTAATTCTTACTAATTTTTTTTGGAGGTACAGGATGATGAGGGCCACACCTGGTGGTGCTCAGAGATCTCTCCTGCTTCTTTGCTGAGGGGTCACTCCCATGTCCTATCAAAGGCTAAACATGAGCCTCCTTCTAACAAAACATATCCTTTAGCCCATTAAGTTTCTCTGGCCCCAGTTTTGTACTTCTCTAACTGACATTTCTCAGTTAAACTTTTCCTTCTTCCGTTCCTCATTTTTAGGATCTTCACTATTGACTCCTACACTTTTCAAAGAATACAATCAAAACTAAATATATATTTGACATGTATTAATTCATTACTCTCATTCTTCTCGCTCTCATTCTTCTTGCTCCCAAATTTGTCAGTAGAAAGCCTTTGAGTCAATGCCTCTGGGTCTATTCAACACGTCTCTGCCTGCTTTTGAGCACCTCACTATTCTCTGTCACAGCAAGTTGTTCTAGCTATGTGGAACAGCTAGTTGGCTGTTTATTCTTTTCCCCAAATGCTGCTCTCCTTCATGCCTCAGTGTTTATACCAGTTTTCACTGCTAGAGGAAGGATCTCCCCAACACTCTGGGGGCCTCTGTAAACTGTTTTTTGAGGTTTTACTGTGCTGCATCTCTCCTACTCTCTCTCCTTTCTCTCTTTCTTCATGCACACACACAAATACACACACAGGGATCTGCTTATTTTTACCTAACTAGAGTACATTCTCTAATTGGGCAGGGAATTGTTTATTTTGTTCCACATCTGGTTAAATAATACATTCTCAACAAACAGTTCTTGAAAAAAAATGAATAAATTCACTCCCACGCATATGCCCACCCCTGGAGTCTACATCAGGCTCTACTGGATAAGCTATCGCTCTTTTCTTTGTTGACATGGAGACAGATCAGGCTACAAGGGAGAAGCACAGACATTGGTCCAGAATTCATGACTGTTGTGTTTTTTTGCTGTTTCCCTGTCTTTGAACAGTGGTGGTATTTGGAACCATTACCAAACAGTGCTTCACTAATTACTGTATTGCAACTTGTGTGATACTAGCTGGGGTAGCATTTATGACACTGTCCTTCTTCAGCCTTCACTCAACAAAAGGTATGGGTATTTCAGAAAAAAATTACTAAATTCTTGGCACAACATTGGAATTTTTACATGGATTTGAATATAGGAAACTAGACATTTGCTAGATGGAATCTGAGTTTACTAAATGAACAAGTAAGTGATCATTCTGTACAGAATGTTTTTAAAAACTTCCTGGAGATTTGGGAAGTTTAAGAGCTGTTCTTATCCTCAGAGAATTTCCCCTCTAGATTTGGAGCGATAGTACAGAAAATTAGGCACCTGCTTTGCATGCAGCCAATCCCTGTTTGTCCCCAACTGTTAATAGTTCCTTCAGCCACTCCCAGGAGTGATAATTGAGCACAAAGCTAGT
Source organism: Suncus etruscus (assembly GCF_024139225.1). Taxonomy (NCBI): domain Eukaryota; kingdom Metazoa; phylum Chordata; class Mammalia; order Eulipotyphla; family Soricidae; genus Suncus; species Suncus etruscus. The sequence goes on from NC_064849.1 coordinate 125,114,931, forward strand.
ATTTTGAGCACTATTCAATGAAGCCCAGAACCAAAGCATGATAAATAAAATTAATAAATTAATTTCTACCTTAAGTAAAATAATGAAAAGCAAGAAAACAACATGGAACAAGAATTAAGTATAGGACCTGATGTGGTTGATGGGTCTAAGGGCCTAAGGGAAATTCCTCAGATATGACCCAGGTCCTAATCCCTGGAACCTGATAGTGTTTTTTTACATGGAAAACTGTTTTGTTTTTTTTTAACCAACTTTTGAGCTACACCTGGCTTTGAGCTCAAGGATCACTCCTGGTAGTGCTCAGGGAACCATGTTGCTAGATATCGAACCTGGGTCCGCAGCATTCAAAGAAAGCACCCTACTCACTGTTCTAAAAATACATCTGAGATATATTTTTCAAGATGAGATTTTTGTTTTTGTTTTTGGGCCACACCTGATTGTGTTCAGGAGTTATTCTTGGCTCTACACTCAGAAATCACTCCTGGCAATCTCGAGAACCATATGGGATGCCAAGGATGGGCACAGGCAAGGCAAACTTCCCACCTGCTGTGCTATTCCTCCGGTCCTCAAAATCTGATTTTTATAAAGGATTTTTAGATGAGACACAAATGTACAAAGATCCAATCAGCTTCTTCTTTCTAGAAGAGAGTGGGATGACAGACCTCCCTTTCTGCCTGGAGGATGAGCACAGACCTACTGACCTTTGGAGTCTGGCCCATGGTTGCTGATTTGGGAATTCTGGCTTTTGTAACTGTGAGGGATTGTATTTTTATTGTTTAAGACCATCAGATTTGTGGTGATATATAGCAGCCCAGGGACCAAATATAATGGTATAATTGCACTGCCTCTCATATTTACCGTGACTGTGAAGTGAAAATTTCGCCAGATATAGGGGCTGCTCTGCCCTGTCTACAGAGAGGAGGCTAAGCCTGATGGCCAGAATCTGGAGCCATCTTTCCTAGAGCAAGTTCTGTGTGCCATTCACAAATAACTGAGATTGCAAGAAGCACAGGCTCTTCAGACAGAGTTCTAAGAGGAGGAAGCTCATGAGAGAGAGAATTTTAAAGTCAGAAGATGGCTGGTTATTTTCCACTGTCTGGCAACTCGCTTCCTGTTTAAGTGCTCATTTTTAGTGTCCAGATTTAGGCTCTCCACTATGTGTGTTCTTTTGTCTGATTTGGATGGAGGAGAATATCTTTTCCTTAATAAAAATATATTAATATTTTTTTAAAAATTATGGTTTCTTTTGCTACCTGTATATGGGGTCTCCTGCTACATATTACAGTATCTTAATCACCTTGTATAAATCTCCAAATGAAAGTCCCAGAATGAGATGCTGGAGTGGTAGTACATCACATAGGGCATTTGCCTTGCACATAATGGACCTGGGTTTGATCATCATCATCCTATATAATCCTCCATACAAGCCATCAGGGATCCTTGAGCCCAGAGCTATGAGTAAACTCTAGGCACTTCTGTGTGTGGCTTTAAAACAAAACAAAACAAAACATGGCCTTAGAATGGGGGATAAATCAATGGATTGAGTTTTGCTCCCTGGTATTTCATAGTCCTTGAATACCCACCCATAAGGAGCAACCCCTCTATACAAAGCTAGAAGTAATCCCTGAGCATCATGGGTATAGACCCAGTTGTTTAAAAATCACCAGAATTAGCTGCATCTTCCGATCCTACCATATCTTGTGATCTTGGGAATGCTGGGGATTAAACACAGGTTGGCTACATGCAAGCAAATACCCTACCTATTTGACTGTTTCTCTGATTCCCCTTTTATCCTTTTAATATCCACTAAGCATCACCTTCAATTCCTTTGTATCAATGTATTTGATGTGATGTATAAAAGGAGAGAAAATATATAGTTACTGCACTTAGATCAGTATTACCAGAGCCCCAACAAAGCTCTGAAATTCTGTGCCTTTGAATTCTCTGTTGAGAATCTTTAGCGTTCTTCTACAGATGCCAATGTCAGCTTTGTGATTCTGGGGATCACTTATAAATGTTGACCATTTTTAGAACATGCCACAAGATCTCTTGAGTGAATGTATCTCTTACTTGAATAAAGCTATATACATTTGAAAAAGTCAGGCTTAGGATATGGTCTACAGAAACAGAACACATGATCTGTGATATTATAGGATCCCCTGATTAATACTAGGGTGGTCCAGGAGTTATTTTAGCTAACCTCTGAGCACCAGAGCTCTACTCCTGAACTCTAATCTGCAAGGCCTGAACTGCTGGTCTGAGTATAGTTGGAGGTGAACCCTCAGTCCTCTAGACACTTCTTATGGTGATCTCTGGAAACAAATACCCATTCCTCTGAGTAGCAGGATTTGCAAACACATCTCTCCCAGTGGCTTCATGCATGTGAGTCCCTGCTTCTTCATCAGATTATACTCAGGGTTGGCATTGCCATTATTTTTTTCCAAGGGGAAAGACAATTATAAAGCACAGGTGATAAAAATAAGATTCATTTAATTCACTTGTATTCATTTCTGAAAAGGGAACAAGTTTCATTACAGGTGCATTTTAGGCTTTGTCAGTTTTTGCATGATTTTTTTACATTCCAACTGACATTTTGATCAAATGTCAGGGATTACAGAGGACTTTAAATCAATGCGAGAAACCATACATATTCTATGTATAAGGATATCTTTATTTTTTCTGCTTCTCTGAAGCTTTGAAATGGATTTTATTTTTCAATAGAACCCATTTTGTATAGTTGATTCACATACATATATGTGTATATTGTTTGCTTATCTTGAGGTGCTATTTTATAATATGCCCAAGTTTGTAAGTTTTTCTGTGAATTAAGGTGAGAGAGGATATGCTTTGATATTACTGGAATAACTTTAGTCCCATATTAAAATCAGAAATAGTTTTTCAGAAGAGTATAAAACAACTCCTTTATTCTTTCTGTTTCATCATAAACTAATTTCTCTCTTCATTTTTTTTTTTTTTTGGTTTAGGATCACACCTAGCTGTGCTCAGGGGTCACTCTTTGTGGGGCTGAATAAACCACACGTAGTTCCAGGGATCAAAGCCAGATTAGCCACATGCAAAGCAAATGCATATACTATCTCTCCAGCTTCAAAATTATAGTTTGGAAGATCATATGGTTCATAACCCTGATTGTAAGGTCTGCTAAGGAAGACAGTGCCTAAAATGTGTTTATTTGAGTTTATTATGTGTTTCAAAATCATTTCTCTGATAGTCATCTCAAATAAGTCATAGCATCAAAATAAGTGAATTTTGATTTATTTCATTATCATATCTTGGCTTGCTAAGATAATGCCTTGGGAGATATCAAAAAGATAAGGTGCTCTGGATTGCTAAAATCTTACTCTAATTTTATGTAACAATTAGGTTACATAAAATGAGTAAAACTAGTTAAGCCTGAAAAAAATACAAAATGTAAGAATTATATTACAAAGAACATCATAATGCAATGTTGCAATATGCAGCAACATGAATGGAACTAGAAGATATTGTGTTAAATGAAGTAAGCCAAAAGAAGAAGGATACATATAGAATGATATCACATATATGTGGTCTTAAGGGTAACTGCATGAAGAAATGCAATGGTCCAAATTGCATTTGCATATAAGTTGTCTCGAACACCCTTGGCCCTAGAATGTAGTGAAGAGAAGGAAAGAAACTGAGTGGAGGAGGAAAAATACAAATATGGGCACCAAGGGCCAAGTGGTCTCAGATGCATTTCTGGAAATAAAAAAAAAAAAAGGACAGAACTAAATATCGAAGCCAAAGTCAAAAACAGTGGAATCAAGAGACCCAATCTCTAGCAATCAAAACTTTTAATGGGCCTGTTATTCTGAGAGTCTGGGGGGCAAAAGGTGATGGTTAGGATATACTCTGGGCACATAGAGGAGGGAGGTCAAGACTGGTGGTGGGATTTGCCCTGGTTCATTGTATGTCTAATACCCAACTATGAAGGACTTTGTAAATCACAATGGTTTCAATAATATAAAATTAAATTTAAAATGAGGAAAAAAATATCAGAAAGCAAAGGTCATCTTGAGCAGTACAGCTATGCCATTGGGGAATATACAAGCAGAGTTTATACTAGATTATTTATACTAGATTATAGGCTCATAAGGGAGCAAATAAGTGAAGCAAGAAGTAAGGTTGTTGGGGATGAGCAAAGAAGGAAGAATTATGGAGCCAGCCATGGTCAGGGATTCACCAACTTTCACATTTGCTTCAGTAAAACTGGGATGTGGGCAGAGCCAGTCACCATGGAAAATAAAAGTTGAGAAATATAATCCCACATAATAATCCAAAGATCATTTTGGGTTTTATTTTACTGTTTAATTTGCCTTAGGTTTTCAAACCAGAATAAATGTTATTATGGACATGGTCATTTTTGTTGGAGAAAACTGAAATGGATAGAGTGGAAGAAGTCAAGTACAGGGGAGATACAGTGAAGACCAAAAATATATAAAGATGTGGACTGGAGCAATAGTACAGTGGATAGGGTGCTTGCCTTGCACATAGCTGATTCGGGTTTGATCTTGCACATCACATATAGTCCCACAAACCTGCTAGAAGTGATTTCTGAGTTTAGAGCCATAATGTAATCCCTGAACACTGCTGGGTGTGGTGAAAAAGGAGGATGAAGAGGAGGAGGAAGAAGAAAAGAAGTTAACAGGAGAAAGGAAAGATAAATAAGTTTTAATAGTAAGATTTACCAGGCCCTCTAAAGGGAGAAATGTTATGGATATCAGAAGAATTTTGGAATCTCACAGAGAAATAGGGAAGTTACAAGGAAAAAATATATGTGGGAAATAATAATTTTATGTTTAGTTATGTTTAGGGGTGTTGAAATGAAGTTGGTGGCATGACAGTACAGCAGAAACATTCAGCCAGCCTGCTGGAGAAATGTTCAGATCTGGAATAACTTTCAGCACTTCATATATAATGGGGATGAAGGAACAGGAGGTATCAGCAGACATACTTTTTTTTTTTACTCCTTTGTTGTGGGTGTTGGGAGAAACAGAGACTATTTCCTGGTAATGGGAGCAGGGACTAATCCTGGGGAAGTTTGTTCATCTAACATTCCAGCTGAGATTTCTTGGGTCCACTTAACTGGGCAGTAGGCCTAATTTGCTGACCTGGAGAATGAACCAAATGAACCAAAGTTTCAGTAGGTAGAACACACAGCCTTTAGATGCTCTAGAACATTTGGGGATGCCCTAGAAACCAGTCAAAAGGTTTTTAGGGCATTCACAAGCAGATACCTGCCCATTTTTGGTTTTGTTCTGAGAATTACACCAAGTGTTGCTTAGGAACTACTGACATACCTGGTGAGGCTAATGGATCTATGTGATTCCAGGACTCATGGAACCAACATTGGCCTTTTGAACCATCTCCCTGGCCTGCTCTTGCTTTTGATGCCAATGAGGATTTTTGGCATTGAGAAAAATCTCTCTGCTTTCTTGTTAGTAGACTGAAAAGGTATTTGTTAGTTAAACCTTTCTCTTCTCTATGAAGAGCAGGACTGCACCACAGAAAAAGTGGTGGCATGATTCCAGAGCTCTGTGAGGTTGTGTATCGGAGAGATCCTTTGGGCACACAGCCCTCAAAAGTGGAATTTTCTGCCTTGCTTCTTTTATCTAATATAAGGGGTTTGCAGACAGTGGCCTCTGGGACACATGCAGCCCATCAAGGACATTTATCTGGTCTGCTGGGTGTTTTTGCTGCCACTGCCTGTCCTGCTGAGCCGACTTGACATGGGCCTTCAGTGTGCATAAGTGGGGTGTGTGCTGCACTCTCTGACTCTCCTTCGACTCTCTGTCTCTCAACTTCTCCTCTCAGTCTCAGGCAGGAGTCTTCAAAATATGGTCCACCAAGAGCAGGCCCATAATTCTTATTAAAATACTGGTATGTTTGTTGATTTAACTTTACTTGTTCATCATGTTAAATATTGTATTTGTTCCCTCTTTTCTTTACTTCAAAATAAGATATATGCAGTATACATAGGAAATTTTTCATAAGTTTTTTAAATAAAACTATAGTGCAGCCCACCAACAATCTGAGGGACAGTGAACTGGTCCTCTGTTTACAAGGTTTGACCACCCCTGTCTAGTACCTTATACTATAATAGACTTTGTCACCATGAGAAACATTGTGTAAAATTCATACTGTGAGATGTTTGCAAAAATTCTATCTGAGGAATTGAAGCTATATTACAGTGAGTAAGGCATTTGCCTTCTATGATTCCCATCATCCCATACGGTTCTTGAGATAGCCAGGTGTAATTTCTGAACACAAAGCCAGAAGTACCCCTGAGCACCACCAGGTGTTGTCCCCAAAACAAATAAACAAAAGGTATCTGGAACAGCTGAAGATGTTGATTTATCAGTGGAATTGTTTAATATTGATGGGTGCATTTATTGGAAATGATCAATCCGGAGGTAGCATTTTCATCTGGGAAAGGCCTTTGACAAGTCAATTGTACATTCTCCTACATTCTCTTATTCTAGGAATGGCTAATTACATAGTCCTTCTTCCTGATTATTTATTTGTTAGACTCAGAACCTAGTGTTGAGAAGGATTATGAGGCTCCATCTAGAATTTAATGGCTATGAGCTGTATAATCAGTCAGCAGAGCTTCCTGCTGTGGTGAGTTTGGGAGGAGGATGGGGGTGGTAGCATCTGTGCCACAGATTGACCAATGGAAATGAGTTCTGAAATTGGCATAATTCCACTGCATTGATTTTAGCAGAAATTAGCCAGAAGTTTCAGATGCTTCTTTGAAAAATTGCAAGACCTTTTCTGGTTGGTTGTGCATGGTGAGCATGTGTTTTATCACAACCCAGTGATTTGGTTTGAGGAAAGCTGGGGTCAGCCTTCTGTTTGCTCCATTTATTTGGGGAGTTTCATTTTGTGAAGAACCTCTTCTGGAATCTCTTGAAAATCCATTCTGATACGAAGGGATGTGATGTTATGTTGCTTCTTTTTTTTTTTAATATAATTTTTATTTTGATCATAGTGTCTTACATATTGTTGACAATAACATTTTAGGTACATATTTACATAAAATCAGGGGGGATTCCCATCACCAAATTGTCCTCCCTACACCTCCGTTTTTGTCCTACCTCCCATTTCCTTTTCCCTCACCCCCAGGGCGGCTAGAATATGTGGTCCCCTCTGTATCCAACCCACTACCTAGTAGTCTTGCACCTGTTTGGTCTTGATGCCTCCTTTATCTCCCCCTCTAACTGTAGGCAGGACTAGCTAGTTCAAGTTGCATGGTTTTGCCGGAAAAAGAGAAGATATATAAACTGGGGTAAGAGTCTAATACTCCAAAAATGGGTGGAATCCTTCTAGAGGCTCTCATCATCGATTTGGGAGATGAAGGAGAAAAAGAAGGTGAAACACTCCACCAGTACCAAAAAAAAAAAAAGTGTCAATTATCCAGTGAGGACTCCAGCTATATCGATAAGCACCACAAAAAAATAGACGGAAAAAAAAAAAAGAAAGAAACAAAAACAAACAAACCAAAAACACGCCATGTTGCTTCTTAAGAAAAATTAAAACTTCTGCATCTCTGCCAAGATCAATTTGGCTCAATAATTGTAAAGTGCTTTACCATTTAGGAAGTTCTTACACACAGATTCTAACTGGGTTCTAGTGAAAACCCAATGAGGTTCTGTTTATTTTGGGTTTTCTTTAGTTTTATCTGATGTATTTTTGAACATGTCTTACCAATTTTGAGCCACCACATGACATGAGGCTCTCCACTTTGTCTGAATTGGTAGACTAAGAATTATTTTGTGATATTAATTTCATTCCTAAGCAATAAATAACTGTTTTAAAGCCAGATCTGTAAAGATTATGTCATTTGGCTAGATGTGAGTCTCACAAACTACAATGCATGATCAGAACTTGGGTTTTTCTTAAATGAGGTTCCAAACATTTTAGCTTCCTGAAGGGAAATGGACTTCTTAATATCATTGGTTTTGTCTCATTCTAAACTAGGTTGCAGGTGTGTGTGTGTGTGTGTGTGTGTATGTGTGTGTATGTGTGTGTGTGTATGTGTAACACTCTAGCCTTCAATGTCTCCATTTTTGATGACTAAAAAAGACCTCAAAAAGATTTGGTAAAATATCTTACTTGTTACAGAGGGTCACTTATGGATATAATGGTGTTTTAACTGTCTGGGTGCCTAGATAAAAAAATTATCATGAAAGCGGATTTAAGGATGACAGGATATTTTTTTATTATTTATCAACGTGTATATATCTAAAGACATCATGACAATCACTGGAATCTCCTGTTAATAGTAGGGGGGAACTAATGTTCTAAAAAAAATGACATCAATAAAAATCACTTAAAGAGCTGACATTAGAGTCAGAACTCATGGTACCCTTGAGAATGGCATATTGCTGCTTAAGCCCAAATCCTGGGCTGTCTTGGCTTGGGAAAGGCATCTTGATTTGACAGCCTTTTGTTCTCCCTTGCTGATATTTTGGTGGTGGGTATCTGCAGATCAGTTAATGTGCCTTGCCTCCTGTAGGAACTGATTTTCCTACGGTTATGTTAGTTCATATTTTCTCCCTCATTAAAGTGCCTCTCTGCAATTTATCCAAAGGAGGTTGCCTGCTCCTAATCACTTTAGGAAGTGTGATGCCCTTTTGCGGGTGATTAATTTGTCCAACTTCATAGGGTTCATTTTCTGCTTAGATTTAGTTTTAATATCCATCTCTAGTACACCCAGTGATGTATCAAAGAAGGCGGCCCCATTTATCAGAGAGTTATAGCTTTTAGTTAGTGTGTAGCATTTATAGAGCAGTTTTATTTGGGGAGTTCAATGGTGAGTATTACTTTTGACCCCATAGCTGAGTAGATTTTATAAGGGTAGATTCACAGTTTAAAGTTCCAACCCTGGAACTAGGAAGTTATAACAAAGGACTAGAAGAGCATTTGTTTTGTGTGAGGAAGAACCAGGTTTAATCCCAGCACTGCACCATCCCCTGAACACTACCAGATGTACACTTCTCCTTTGCCACCACCCTCAAATAAATAAAATAAAACAAAACCCCAACCCTTTGCTACCATTGAGCCTATCTTGTGCTCTTGAGTAAGTACTTTATTAGTAAGTGAGGAGATGCCATTAGTAGGTAGTTTCTGCTGCCATAGATGTATTTGGAGATGTCACACTAAGTCCACATAGAGGGCTGGATCTAGAGGCATTCATTGGTGGCACTTTTCTTTGTGGTACAGATTCACCATGATCACAGACGGCCACCAGTTAACTGTGTTCCAGAAACCTGACTCTGGACCTGATTGTGTGCATGATTTAGACCAATGCTGAGACTGGGAATATTGGTTTAAAGATTAATTGATATTTCCTCAGTTTCACCTATTTAGACTTTCCTTGGAGCAGATTTAACATTTGCAAGATGGGAGAGAGTTGGTGACTTGCTTTAAGGAAAATGTAGGTAGTTCCAGATAGAACTCTGGTTTGCTCAGTATTATAACAGGGAAGTCAGGGCACATCTTTCAATGCAGAGAATGATTGAGTATGAAACACAGAGAAGATGATTACTGAATAATGGCAGTCAAGCTGATGAGGAGGAGGACTTGGCATTATTTCCTGATATAATGCTGCAGCTTGTCAACAGAAGGTCTGTTCCAGTGGCGTGCCTTCTGTTATTTATTAGAGATTGGAACCTGGATACTAATGTAATCTATGGTCTTACACAAAGTTGAGAGTGTATAATGTCATGGCATGTAAATAGAGGACAAACAAATTCTGGACAATTCAACTTTTTCTTAACCATTTTGAAGGAAAGGTCAGAGGTGGGGCCTGACATTCAACACTCATTCCTGGTAAATATCAGAAATACTAGCTAAAATGTACTCTGAGGATATAGCAGTGACCAGCATGGAGAATATCTCTGCTGTATATCCTTTTGGGATATGAAAATTGGGGAAAGAGGATTTTCTATAAACAACAAAGCAAGAAAAGCAAAGAAGACTAACACATGACTTCCCAGAAACTTCTACAGGGTAGACCCAGAGAGTGACTTGGGAGTGGGATCTGACTAACGAGGAAACACCAGCCAAGAGGAAGTAGAGGTACTCAGATAAAGAGAGGTCAAGAGAAAGAGCACCTTAAGACAGAACTGCACGGGCTAAGAAAGCTGATGAAGGAGAGACAGACAGCACCAGATTGAAAAGAAATCATAAATCAGAAACAGGGCTTGGCTTTAACTCTGACCTTGATGATATGTGCTGAACATTTTTAATATCATAACATAGTCTGACTTGCATTTTCAAGTTTCTCCTTCAGAAACTTAGCTTTGTCATGGAAGCTAGATTGAGTTCTTTGTAGGGTTAGAAAGTCTTGATGAGATGTGATAGAAATTAAGAGAGAAAAGGATAAAGAAAAAGGATAAAGAATGGTCAGATTCAGGCCCTATTCAAAGGCTGGTTGCAGAGGATTAAGCCTCAGACTGCACTGGAACAGGAGAATGAAAGGAAAACAGTAGAAGACAAGATGGCCTAATTGTTGGGGACAGTCATGGGGAAGAGGATGGGCTCAGATTCCCACAATGGGTAAGCTTTGGGGAGGTGCAATTCTTGGAAGAAATTCAAAACTATGGCTTTGTTTGTGTTAAATTTGAGGTGCCTGAGTGATGCTTGTGTGAAGTTAAATTTCAGAGTAGGTTCAGGAAAAGTAAATTCTGTAT